>NC_088100.1:105940386-107140386 GCF_036370855.1 Dromaius novaehollandiae
TAGAACAAAAAGTCAGTGGAAAAAATTGTGAATAAGTAAAAAAGTGAATTACACAGAGAAATAACACAAGCATTATTAAAATTTTCAGTGAATGCCTTTCCAGTCTGCTCATTAAGCACTATGTAAAACTGATGCTCAAGGCGGGTTTAAAAGAACTGTGGGTCTGGGTTCTCACACTGCTATATCCACAGCACTAGTCAATTGATTCCAAGGGGTTTTACCTGCACACAACTGGAGTAATGCAGCAGCAAAACAGGTTGAAATATTCTCTTTTCCCATCTCTTCCTCTGTGGAAAAGAAGGAAACACTATAGGTGAAATAGGAACAATACCAAAAGGAGTGGTAAATAAATTCATAGTGACTGAGGAGATTGGATGATTGAAGAATCTGGTAATGTTATGTGGAACATTTCTTTTGTCAGTCACTGATGCAAACCTGGATCAGGTCGAGAATGACAAAAACTGGTGACCATATGAGAAATGAGTCAGTGCTGTTGGTATTCATGTTAGCGAAAATGCCATGATGATTGACAATAATTGGAGCTCTTGTTAACATTATCAGCAGGGAGGGAAACCATGGTCTAAGCAGACATAAAGCTTGATTGCTTCTCTCCTCTGAAAGTAGAAAAAAATATATTATATAATAGCCAATGCAGCCTGGTGATGATAGGCTTTCTGTTCACTACATAAACAAGATAGCTCGGTTTTTAGTGGGATCTGTCCCACACCTTTCAGCAGCCTTATATTAATTATGGATGCAAAAAAAAAAAAAAAAAAAAAAAAAAAATAGAATGCCTCAGAACTGAGTATATCAAGTATCATGATGAAATTGTTCTCTAGCTCTTAGTCCTGAGAGAAATAATAAACAAGATAGAAACACCTATCCAGTCTTTTTGGCAATGTTGTCTGGGTTGAAGAAACTGATCTTTCACTTCTGTCGCTTTAAAACCCTTCCTTAAAAAACCTGTTGTTTTAAATATGTGAAAAGTATTGGAATTTATCTTTTGCTGAACGTCCTGCTAGCAATTACAGTCAAATTTGAGCATCTTCTAAAAAACGTTGCATTTCCTATTTTGTGCTGTAAGGCCATCAGGTAAAAATGACTAAATATACAAGAAAAACAGTAATTCAAGCTTTAAATAAAATGTAAGACACTGAAGAACTGACAGATGGGCAAAATATATTGGAGACTTGATTCTCATTGACATTTGACCTCTTTCTTCCACTGACAGTGACAAGACTCAGACTTTCCAGTCTTTTTTTTGTATAACCTTTCTCAGCTCTTGTAATCAGAGATATTGTTGTTAACAATACCATTCCAAATGTTAAAGGGAAAAATACTACTTTTGCAGTAGCTAGCAACTCTTTAAAATTCAGCCATAAGTCTTAAAGTGAAGTTGAGTTTGAAGTTTAGTCCCATTTATCCATCAAGCAGACTGGCATATTTTTATTTTAAGAAGCACTAGGTTTTTTACTAACTTTTTGTAGCTAAAGGCCAGCATTCCTTTCTGCTATAATATATGCTGTGATGGCCTAAGTTATGACTCTGTCTGCTGTTCAAGCCAGTCTGAAATTGTACCCTGTCCATGGCCAAGTGTCTCTTCAATCCTGCTTTGTGCTGTCACAGCAGGAACAGAGGCTGAATGCACAAGGTTTGGGAGATTTTGCTGCTGACAGCAATCTCAGCGATATTAGGCCAGCTTCCTTGCACCTCATGGGTATGTTCACAAGTATGACTCTCCATTCTCGGTAGTGGCAACATTTTACAATTACTTTATGACTTTATACTTTGCAGACAAGTAAGGACTTTCAACTCCCAAGTCACACCAAGCCTTTATGGCCTGTTCTTACCATTGCAGATGATGTAAAATCTCAATCTAATAAAAAAATCTTTTGAGTGGACAAAACAAGAAAAAGGAGAGAATCTGTGTCTAAGTCAGTGATGTGTTAAATGGGGAGAAACATAAGGATCCAAAGTGCCACTGAAAAAATGTACAAGTCTGAGTCTGATTTCACCTACAGTGTTACAGAATAGGAGAAATTCACAGAAGTCAGCAGGTTACACTGTTGAACTCCTAAGAATCAGTGTCACCAAGACCAAAGTCAGTCTTACTATGCAGCCGTTTACAGAAATGATTTAAAAAAAAACAAACCAAAGCATAATTCAGGAATAAAAAAGAGATATCAAATGCTATCATATCTAAATCAGAGACAGTAACAGACAAAAAAAAAAAAGAGGTCACACTTTTGGAGTAGACTGTATGGTCTTGGTTTTCTTTTTACAAGAAAAGTATCCTAAAAATGGAAGGAGGCAAAGCTAAGGGCATCCAGAATGTTACAACGACTCAAGGGTCTTATATATTCAGAAAGGTTAGAGGAAGTAGGTCTATATTGTTTGGAAAAGAGGATCTTGTGGGGGACTTCAATGAGATGCATAAAATTCTGAAGGGACTGCGGAAGAGAGATGCAGCAATGCTGTTTGAGCTAGTGTCAAATGCAAACTCAAGAGGACATAAAATTATGATAAAGAAAAGTGTGGTATTGAAACTATTGCCGTGGAAATATCTTACATTAGGAGCAAAATGCTGAAGATTGCAATAAGTGCAAATAGCTTAAATAAAATAAAACATACAGGGAAGTGGTGTTAGCTGAGATAAGTATTTCTGCAAATGGAAAGAACTAGTCCAATGAAAGTGTGAGTCATGGTCTTACTCTAATTTACAGGAAAGTATGACCCAGAATTCAGTTTTTCCCACTCAGGTTAATGAGAACTTAACAGTGGAGGTTAGAAAGTTCTTTGATCTTGGACCCTCAACATCGCAATCATTTCACTCCCAGCATGCTCCATCAAGTAATCAAATCAAACCACACTAACCCAGTGAAACATCAGACTAGGAGAATTAATTGTAACATCAGTCCCTTGCTGGCCCTTTCGTATTCTCACCTGCTTCTCATGGCCCCTTCATTACTCAGTTGCATGCTGCCTTGCATCTTATCCACCAGTCCCCTTCACAGCTGGGAATTTCATTCTGGGGCTGGCTGGATCATGACCAGCTCAGCTGGCCACTTTCCTCTTTCTCCCTCTTCCTACCTGAAAAGGAGTGGGGCAATAGTCGCATGACAGCAAGTGCCATCAGCACTTTCTCCCTCAGCTGCCCAACACAGCACTGGGACCAGTGGCAGAGGAATGACCGGGCTGTTGCTGTGAGCCACCACTGTGGGATTCCAGCAGGAACCTGAGCGGAGTCAGGAGAAGGGAAAAGCTGCACAGTAAACATCAAAACCCGAAGAAAGTCTTGGGAAAAAGCTGTGTTAAAAGGAAACTAAGTATGAAGGAGATGTCAGTACCTGAAGGGCAAAAATCCTCACAGGGATTATCCCCAAATGAAGTATTATGAGACATTGTAAGCGTATGATTGCCCTTAACTCTCCCTGGAGTGAAACCATCAGGAAAAATATATGAATAAAATGGACAGTGTTTGTAAAAATGAGTTTCATCTAAATAGGGTTAATAATAGTTATAATACAATGAAGTCACTACAGGTTAGGGATAGGGTTCACAGGGACCCCAATTTCTGTTTAAGTCTGTAAAATTCATGGATTTCATACCTCAGATTTTAGAGTACTGACTTAGAGAACTCCAGCATCACTGTAATGTTTTATACAACTAGGTCATCAGCAAATACCTTCTACCTGAAGATGATATTACTATGGGCATTAGCATCAGGTTATATAGCACTGTAAATACACCCGCAAATACTCATTTATCCTTAGCTAACACTGTTTAACATTTCCTCAAAAAATCATATTTATTGGCATTTTGGCATCAAAATTTTTTGCCGTAATCAACCTGCATTACCTAACTGTGCCTTAACTCCAAGAAAATGATTTAATATGGGAGATTAAAAACTTCAACTTTAACTTGTTTGTAAGTGGTGAGAAAAAAGTAGGAGAGAACACAGCTGAATTGAGCATCTAATCAGTACCAAATTTCCATCAGGAAGGCAATATCCCAAGATGCAGTGAAAGATGATATTTTGCATTCAAGTAGACAGGAAAACCAAGCTGAATGGGTTAAAATTTGCCACTGATCCCAAGTAAGTGATTTTGTTAACCCCTCAAGGGTTCAAACTGCCCTGGGAGGAAAAAGCAATTATTCAGTGAATAGAAGAAGGGAAAATATGTCCCAAATTGGTTTGCTTGCAACAAGGTACAGATTCCTCAGTGACCTGCAGGAAACAGCTGAGCTCCCCAGCTTATTCTTCGACCACACCCAAAATAAAAACTGAAGGATATTTTGGGGAATAGGAAAACACAACAGCTCAGATAATGTCCCAGGCAGTATATTCATTACAGGCTCATCAGAGTGGATGCCTGCAATAGGAAGATTAAATACCCATTTACCAGCATCAGAGGAGAGTTTAGTTTTATAATGTATTGTCCCCTATTCCCCGTGAGGCTGCTTTGTTTGATAAAATGCTGAGTGTGGTGTAAAAATATCCCTCTCTCTGTAATTTGCACTCCTCTCCATTTAAAGCTATTCTTGCTGCAAACGAGAATTGAAAGCTGCTAAAATTAAGTGGTGTCAGTTCTCAATGACACTTTAATGATAGAGTGCTCAGCAAATGAGATGAGAATGAATTCCAGCTTCTCTGCTAAAGATAGTAACCAGCACTAAACAGTATAATGCTCCAACTGGGCCACACTTCACCTGCTTCATTCATATTTAGTAAAACTGAAATAGGGAAACTATAATTAAAATGGTCATAAAACGAAAAATGCTAATTTCTAATAGAGATGGCACGAAACAACTGAAGCTTGTGAAGTCAAAGCACATCCCTCCTTTGTCACGTCTCTGCTGCCACAGAGACTATCACTGACTGACCACAGGGCTAATGTAGGGCTATTGCATGTTTTCCTAGCTGCAGAAACTGCTGCTTCTAACAAGTTTGGTATAAGCCCACTTAAGTAATACAGACATGGGAAAAAATTAATATTAGGAAGCCCTTGTGGGTTTTGGGCTAAATTAAACTACTGCTTCTGAAAGAGCCTTTAAGGAAAAAAAGTGTAAAAGCTTTCCTCTTTCTTTTAATATTGTTCGAGTTGTGTCTTTGAGTGAGCCCACCCAATCCTCCATGCAGGTCGCGCCTACAACTTCACTCCTGCTGACAAATGACAACTTTAAAGCCTGTCAGCTGGATGCTGTCACCTCTGTGGCTCCTTCATGCCATGTTTTGTTGCAAAGATGTTTTACAGTGGGACATTTATTCTCTGAAGCAAATTCTTTTGCTCAAGGCTTCTGAGCATGGCACGACAATGAGAGACTCGTCCTGCTGCACTGTCTCCAGTGCAGGGAAGGAAACGTGTCCGAAGATCCTGGCGCTGCTGTAAGTGCAGGTAGTGCCTGGGCACAGTCTCTGCTGCCTTTCTTCTGACCTACATAGCACTGGCTCACAGTGTACTCCATTCTATAAACTGTCATAAAAGAGGAGCAGATTTTCTCCAGCCCTTGATTAAACCTAAGTTATTTTTGCATAATGCTATGCCTTTTAGTTGCATAACCAAGTCTGTCAAACATATGAACAGAAGGTAAACATTAGGGCATGTGATGTCTAAAAAATAGTTATTACAGTAGGGGGAGTGTTTAGCACTATTGGAGAATTTCAGGGGAGTTACGAACAATTACAAAAGTCTTCCTGTCTAACTATGCTGAAACTGTTTTGACAATCAAGTAAGTCAAAGCTTCAGAATTCAGTGCAAATACTCATAGCATATTCCATATGATAAAGAATGGCAGATGTGGTGATTTTCAATGAGTACCAATAAAATCTTTATACCTCATAGTAACATCAGGTTTTCTTTACAAATACAACGTATTTGTTGGGTAAAAATAGGGTGGCAGCACTATTTTCCTACCTTTATACCTATGAAACCGGACCGTATTTGTCCTCTGAGGCTTTACCCACAACCATTTCTGAGGGAAGCAGAAACTACAAACGTATAACATTTTAGAACATCCTAGAACATCCATAATGGTTTAATTTATTTACATGCCTATCACAATTTCAAAATCAGATATCACAGTACAGAGAAAAATAGGTTCTCCTCATCCCTTAAGTGTGAGTCATGAGATTTTATTTTACCTTATAAATATGTCCCAATCAGTAATGCACTGAAGGGAATTCCACATTTCTCAATTCCATATGGTATGATGATTTTTCATCAATGTGTATGTTTTTTTTTTTTTTTTTGCCAGATGATTTTTCATTTGCAATGAACATTTTCAATAGAACATGTCCAAAACTGTGTAAATGTCTCACTGTTAGAAGCTGTAGAATGGGTGGCCTAGTGAATGGAGTGCAGATTAAATAGTTAAAAGTGAACAAGAACAGTAATTCTTCACATATTTCTGCATTTCTTCACATGTGATGGCTGTATCCTGACTGTGGGAATTCTATCTTAAAAGTAATTGACAAGAGGTTCTTAAAAATGAACAAACTTCCCTACTGCTGCCACTATTTGCAAAGCTGATAATATTGTATATATGTTTTTTACATGATATATTTGTGTATCTGCTGTTATGTATAAAGCTCAAAACATACACATTCTTCCTGAAAATCCAATATGAGTTAGTCATTTCTGTCATCATTTTGGCTCTGTAGACAATTCACAAGTCCCCGCCCTCCCTTCCTCATCAGTTCTCTTTTAGGGAAGAAGAGTTTTATGGTATAGCCAAAGACTTCAGCTGTTGCGTTGGTAAGCGTAATAGATTTCCATGTGTTACTCTAGCGTAATTATGGCAGGGTAAACCAAAAGGACCTCAGTTCAATTACTTCTTCTGCTACTCATTTAACAGGAAAAATTAAGAATCATTAGTACCCCACAAATGATGATTACACTTCAAATTCTGCTCTTCAGGGTTCAGAATGATTTATGAATACTAAGCATGGGACAATAGCACTAGATTAGCACCCATCCAAGATCATATAGATGTTTTATGAAGATGGCATAGGCATATCAAGATGTAGCGTACAACACAGAGAGATTTTGTTCCTGCTGTATGGGTAACCAGGACAAGACTGGAGTTCAGAAAAGAGATCAAGTGTACTCGTGACACCAGCAAGTACAACTTCTTTGGCCCATTTCAGTACAGAGTCCGTCCTCTCAGCTCTCTTCAAGGGCTGCCATTTACCTACTGGGAGACATTAAGGAACTCAACAGCTCACCTGCACCATGTAAGTGGGGCAGGTACTTCCCAACTTCTTGTGAAAAGCTTTCAGTTCTGAACATGAAAAATAACATGATTGCTTTCCATCATCCAACGCACCCCAGCATGGGTAGGTAGGTGGTGTGAGGGAGAGCAGTGGGAAAGGGGAATCTGCAGGATACATGTTATACCAATTCACTAGACCGATATTCTCTGAAATTTCATTTGATGAATGTGCACACTGATGGAAAATGGCTGCATCCGGGAAAGTGCACATTCCCTGTGCACATTTTGTGCTTCTTTTACCTCCTAAACACCCAGCCAACCAACCACCTCCTGGTTAGTTGTCTGTCTTGAAGCATGGAATAAACTGAACCAGAGGATTCACTCACAAATCCTGTTAGATGCCAAGCATTACCTGTGAGATGCTGATCTCCTATGACTTTGAGGGTGCTCAGCACCTTGCACTTAGGGTCTCTCAAACCCTTAGAAAAACATTAGACAAAATGAAAAAAACAAAACAAAACAAACCCCAAACCCTCTCCTTATCAGAACAGTTTTACACAGCTTTGGAAACAGCAAGACAAAATAAATATTGAGTGAGAAGGAAAAAAGCCAGTATTGCATCGAATACTTGCCCCAGGTCCTACAACAGCAAAAACGAGGTGACATGCAGCCATACATGAGTGGACAACATGTCAGCTGCACAGAGGGTCTCTTCATCGTCACACATGTCCCCTAACTGGCAGTTTACCCCCTCAGACACAATGTTAAGAGACACAGGAAGAATGTTCTCTTTTTGAAAAGTGTCACATAAAGTAGCTTACCAGCCTGGTTGGCAGAAAATCATATTTTCTGATATCTGATGTCACATTTTATTAGATTTAGGATACTATTATCCTACTTACTTAGGGGTTTAAAAGTATCCTTTTTATAGCTAATGCCACAGGTAGAATGTTAGACTACAGACGTTTTGCAATAAAGGACTAGACTGTTCTTTATTCACATCTGGTATTTTTGCCTCAAACAATGCAATAGTTGTTCAGTACTTTTTGTCCTTTTTTCTTTTTAATCCCTGCACATTCGTCCTCAGTTCATTCACTAACCTGCAAATGAATCCGATTATACAGTTTGCAGAAGTCTGGGACTATAATCTATAACATTTTTAATACATTTTAATGAAATATGGTTATTTAATATGCATATATAGCTTCATCTTAACTCCAGAGATAAGGGACCAGCTGTGCTTTGAGCCCAAATGTAGCAGCATTTGCTGTAGTGCTTGGTAGCAGTTTTCGCTTTCTAGTGAAAAAAGGGACACTATACAAACTGCAGTGCTTGGGAGTAGTTGTATCAGTTCTGATACATTTATGAGGAAAAGTCTTATCTTGATTTCAGTTATTAGTGGATCTTCAAACAAAACATTTTACTGAGTCAAATTTTACAGAAATATTCCAGCAATTGCTTTTGCTAATTTTTCTCTAAACTCTTTAACTCAAATTTTGATTATTGGTAATTGAGCTTTTTGAACTGATCACAGCTTCAAATTCTCAACCTTTTAATTTAATCAATATTGTTTTCTGAATATAATCATGCTCCTATTTAAAGCAGCAACTATATGCATTTAAGGGTAGAATTTAATTCATACCGCCAAGTACCTTCATGATTACCATCAAAAGATAATTACTTTTGATACATTCTGGTGCAAAGTCTTATTTACATAGATGAGAATTTGCCTTCCCCACCAATTAAAATACTCATGCACCTTTTCTACATTAATTTTATATTTAGTGATTAAACTATAGCTAACTATAGCTCTTATTCCTAATCAGTCTCTACATCTTAAGTTACTTATCAGTTCTATAATTTTGTGATAGTAACGTCTTATTGACAAGTATCAGGCTGAGCACCAGGTTGTAGAAGTATGGGATGAAGCAATCAGAAAAATCTTTGAAAATGTATAGCATACTAGACCTGTTCGCACCTATTCTGCTTTGGTAATAATCATTGTGAGAATGGAGGGACAGAAAAAAGAATTTTGATAAAATATTAATATTTACTAATATTAAGTATATCTAGCATAAGTTTGGCAAGGATTCTTTAGTGTTACATACCAAAGGGAAACAGTTCCATAGGAACTCAGAAATCAGATACAGTTTCTGACAAAGCAGAAATATATTTCATTGTTTATGTTATTAGTTGCTGTGGGTTTTAAAACAAAAGTCCAGTAGACAGTGTGATACTTTTCATAAGAAGAAGAACCAGAAACCTCTAACACTCTGTCTTTAATAACATAAAGTATCTTCTCTGAATAGAGATGAAAAATACCTCATTCTATACACTTTTAACATTTAGGTTACTTTATTGTCAGGTATTGTACAGCACTAAAATAATAGACCTCCAAGGAAAACTTAGGTATGACATTAAGGGCTCTGCAGCTAAGGGGTGTCCTTCTGTCACCCAACCAACAAATTTGTGTGCTTTAGGAGCCGCTGGCCTGGATCAGCTATGGAGCAAAGGCTCACATCTGCCGTTGGTAACTAAAGGTCTTGGGGTACGTTTCACAGCAGTGAGGACACTGGCTTCAATTTCCTTGGCAGAGCAGAAGTTAGGCAAAAATAGTTCCTTACTTCAGTTGGACAAGTCTCCTGAAGAAACCCCCAGTTGACACCAAGTGGCTTCTACATTTCAACCCAGAAGCAGTGAAGGCCAAGTAATTTCCCAGGAGACATTTCTGACACAATTTATAATCCTTTAGAATGAAAGGTATATTTGAACAAAATCATCATAAAGATTACTAGATAAAAGCATTTTTTCCCCCTCAGAACCTCCAATACTTTATCGATACAGAATAAGAATTCATAGACTTTATTTGAATTTTTCCCACTCTCATTCTTTACAAGTTTGTCTTTCTACAGCTAGAGTAACTCCAGTAAGAGAACACTTTGTTCACTTGCAATGACAATACAATTTTTTCTCCCTAAATGTTAATGTTTAGGGAGAAATATGAATACGTATTGTCATGTATCAAACCAATACAACACCTGTACTGTTAGTGCTACTCACACTTCTCAGCCATCATTAGATAGTTCACTACAAATATATTTTCAAATGCTTTTTAATAAAATATTTTTCTTTTTTTAAAGAAGTATTAATTCACGTAAACATAGGTGCAGTGTAGAGCTCCCTTTCTTTCTTTTTCCTTGTACTTTCTACCTGAAAAATTACCTCAAGATTTTAAGTTTTCCTACCTCTACTGAGAGTCATTTCCAAATTTCTGCAAATTATTTCTCCAAATCACTCTATCTTTTGGTAAAAAAGGTACCTCGCTTCATTACTAGGTCTGCAACTCACCTTTAGGATTGGTCTCCCTAGTGTATGTTTTAGTAGGCATAATTGTCCTGAAATTTGAAATAATTTGGTAGTGGCCCAAGCTCCCCCCCCCCCTCGCCCAGATTATTTTGAGAAGATGAATGTAACCTTCAGATGTGTTCTGTAGAGATTTTATCCCAAAGCCTTTCACTGTGATTTGAGATTGAAAGCTTACCAATATTTGAAGAAAGCCATTGAGCACTAGGCTGTATTTGTTTGTCTCCTGAACTCATTCAATTAGGAAAATAATCCATTATGGAAAATCTTGATTAAAAGTTGGCTTATTCTCCCATTTGATTAAAATTCAGCATTACACTGAATCAATTGTTCAGTACTTCTGTGAAACCCGTATCAACTGCAGGCAGAAGACTAATTGCTCTGTTCCTCTTATGCCTCACTCACCTTTTCTGTCCTCTGATCATAAAATCTATTGGAGAATTATAAACATGCTCTAATACTGTGATTTTCCTGGTCCCTGAGCCCATTCTGTGGCAGACTAGGTGCCACCAGCAACTCTGAGAACACCAGGGGACTTGGGGGTGTAGAGGAGTTTGTAGGACTGAGGCTCTGGCTTCACACCCCTAATCTGTCGCCAGATGGAGACTGTGGCATCGCTTATTCCTGCTATAAACTTCACTGGGTTTTTTTTAGCTTCCTAAGTCATTAATAAAATCTTCAGGATTTAGTCCTTTGCATCTTTCCACAATAACATGAGCAAACACAGCTTATCTCGCCTGCCAACAAAGTGTTTTTATAGCTTCATACTAAATCCCTAATTAAACTCACCACCTAAAAAAAACCCAGCAACAAACCATCCAGTTCAGGTTGCTACCTGTGAGAGCCGTGTGACTAGACAGGACGGGGCTCTTTATCCCAAAACTTTCCCTCAGAGTGATCTGTATCACCCTGTTCACGTTTAGCTCTGAAAGAGCTATGTCTGTGCAGCCATTTGAACCGCTTCTCAGTGTCGGAGGGTGAAATTCCGGCCTCAGCAAAATCAGTGGAAAAACTCTCATTGATTTCAGTAATGTTAGGCTGTACCTCTAAATGTAGCAATAAAAAAAAGTAATGAAATACTAGTACGTTTTCTTTTCCACATATTTTAATTTCCAGTTTATGTCGTCTTTGGCAAACATGATTGTGTGTAGCAACTAGAAATCTGGCCTCAGGAAGACAGTCAGACACAAACAAGAGCATTACTATAGTTTATAATCAAAGCTTCATGAAGAAGCTTTTCCAGTATATTCCTAAAGTATGACTAATTCTTTTTATTATTTCCTTAAACACAATTTCTGCCAATTTTCCTTGGTTTTCACACAGAGTGGCTTTTACTAAATATAGTTTAACTCTATTAATAAATCAACTAACTTCTGACACAAATTATATCACAAGCATTGATTTTCTTCCTTGTTCTCTTATATCACAATTGCACTTTTGGCTTCCTTATGGTTTTTTTCCTGAGGTTGAAACTTTATGTCTCAAAAAGTTTGCCTAGTGGAATATTTTTAAAATAAAAAAGAACCTACACTTTCAGGATACTAGCAAAATACCACAGTGTTAGCTATTGGAACACTCTTTTATATTGTTATTTGATGAGAAGACAAGAAAAAAAATGGCATAAACACAGAAAAATATATTCAGGGTAGATCTTCAGCTGCTTCAAAGTTTTAATGGCTAAGGAGATGAGCTAGTTTCTGCCCTAGCAAACACACACTTTAAAAGTGACTTTAGAAACAGTCTAAAGTAATGAAAGAAAAAGAAGCTTCATGAAATAATCACATATTTGGTATGGATTTATTGAATTTAATATTACTTCCACTTAGAATTATAAATGGAATCAAATATTTCCTAAATTCAGGAAAAACCTATTTTATTACCTCAGACAGAGAGGTGAGAATGAAATTAAGGTACCCAAATAACATGGGCAGGTGAAGCTGAGTGCAGAGGAAAGAGGAGAGTTACTAAAACAACTTTGAGGTCAGTGTTTGTGATGAAAATAGCGAAAAAGATTTATGGCAAAGTAATTCAATCAAATAATCTGAAGCAGGTCAAAAGCATTTCATTATATTGTAGTATTATAAAGTTTACAGTCTTTGCGCAATTAAATGAAATACAAAAACAAACCATAGATTGCTGCTGAAGAGAAGAAAATAACAGAAAAAGCAAAAGAAAATGTCAGCTGCAGATCTCATTTTGGAAACCTCCAGTAAATTGATTGATAGGACTAGCATTTTTCAAGCTCTGTCACAGCTGAAGTATAAAGCTGTCAGTGCACATGATAATGATGGATGCTCTAAAACATGCAAATAGCATGAAAAATCATTTCTCACATAATTTTGGAAGATAAGAAGTGGTGTGAACTGAGGGGAAAGGGGAGGGTAGGTCAAGCTTAACATTCAGCCAAGCGGAATAGGCAGCTGCCTGGCTGCTGTTTGGGTTGTTAATTACTATGCAAGTGAAACAATGAGTTATGCGGCCCTTCTGCAAATTTTCCCACGGAAATTTTGTGGTGACCAATGGGTGAAGCGAGAAGGAGCTGCGGCTCCGGCGTTGAACACAATGGAGTGCTCCTCCGGAACAAATCCTTACAAAAGCGACAAGCGCCAGCGGCTGCAGTTGCTTTCAGGAATGTGTTTCTTTAACACTGTGCTGTGTATTTCAGAGGTGACATTTACAGTATACCATCAATACTGGGGGTGTTTCTGTTAATTAGCCATTTTTATTAACACTGAAGTACAGTAAAACCCAATGTAAGTGTCAAGAATGTAAATTAGTGCTATCCCCAGGCTGATCTAGCTCAAAGCAGTGAACTATCATACACTGCCCCCATATTAATGGTGCCTTTTATTTTCTAGATTGATAAAGGTTGTTCATACTATCATCTTCGAGCTGATTTTCACCTCTTGTTGTTGTGTATATGTGTGTGCTTGTGTGTGCGGGGGTGTGCAGACACGCAGGTGTATGCCCTTTGAAGCAGTCAGTGCCGATGTTCACAATAAGCAGCGAAGCTGTGGGTGCAGTCTTTGCATTGCTGGGTTTTAGTCTCCATTAACTGTGCAGTTCTCAGGAAAACAACATTCCAAACTGCCTCTCGTGAAAAAGAAATACAAATTGGCCAATATATATGCTTTCTTCTTTATCTTTTTATCTTTTTTTTTTTTTTTTTTGAAAATAGTTACCATACCTCATAGCTTCTAATCTGAGGAAAAACAGCATAGTATAAAGGAAAGCCTTACTTACAAGGTGGGCCTTGGCTGCGGTTCTGCGGAGTGGTAGAAGCCACTCTGATCACATCCCTTTCTATTTAAAATTCCCTGTTCCTAGGTTCCTATTCTATATCAAGTTTTGACTATGCCTTGGCTTCAAATCTCTGCCTTGCTCAGCATAAGTCTGCAGACTGGATCTTAGATGCTACTGAATCTTTTCACTTTATTGCACCATGAACATCAGCTTCATATGATCCCACCTGTGGGTTTCCAAGTCTGCCTCCATGTTTGTCTTGGCTATTATATACATGTTTTTCTTCAATTTCAGGGTTCCTGACACCAACTCCATAATCATTCTAATCCCTCTTAAAGAGAGACCTTCTGACACCAGGTCTTTACACATGCGTCTGCATCCTTCTAATCTTCTCGCCCCACCCAAATTTGACAAAAAGCAGATTAATGGAACAAAATCAAAAAGTACAGTTCTAAATCTTTCACTACATGTTGTACATTCAGTCTTATCTGTTCCTGTCTGTGGGACTGCAAGCTCTTGGAGGCAGAGACTGTCTCTATTCCTGTTGTGCATACTGCTGAACACACTGTCACACTCCACAAATTGCAAATAATGAGCAATGACGATGGACCTTATTTTCTACCGCCTTCCATGTTATTGCTATTTATCTCTGCACAAAACAAGTGTCAAAGAGGTGACATTAGCAAGCACTTTGGTCCTTCAGCAGCTCAGCATGTTTTAAGGCATATTTTAAATTGAACCCTCACTCATAAAAGAGGACAGAAAACTGAACACTTCAGAAAATTTTATCTAAATATTTTATCAAGTTGGGAATTGAATTTCCAGCTGAGTCCTGAGTCAATCCAGTTCACATTTCATTTTGTTAAAAACTGGTACCATTTTCTCCGTAATCAGGCCTGGTCTTGCTATTTGAACAGGGAGCCACAGCCTTCAGGCTTGTGCTGGGTAATGCATGAAAGCGAGGCTTTAAGTGGGTCTTGTTTTGGTGATTTCTTCTGATTGGATGACACTTTTGTGACATACCTGAAGCTGATGACCATGAACTGGTACTCGTGTCTAGATATTAATAGTGCCTCATATTTGTTACCTGAAAACTTCAGCAGGACAATGTTCCTTTGGGCATATTTAAGTTCCCATATAAAAGCAAATAAAAATCACTGTCGCTGCTGGTGAGTTCTTACATTACCATTTCACTTTTATTGGTCTGGCTGAAAGAGTCCGAAGATGAGGAGGTGAAACATAAATTAAAAGAATTTTTCAACTATGTATATCTAATCGATGTTTATCATGACCCAGAGGTGGTGTACTGGATTCAGATCAGCTCAGATAATATCTCTCTTGCCTATTACTTCATATACAAGGAGGATTAGGAAGCCTTTTCCCCTCACCACAAATAAAACACATGTAACAAACATGGCTAGTTATTCCTTAGGGCCTTAAGTGAGGCAAGTCTCTAGAAAGCAGATGCAATGACTGCCCAGCATCTGAATTACCAGTTGTAGTTTATAGAAAAGAGATGAGAAGCACTATGGCCAAATAAAAAATTACCGCTCTTCTAATATGTGGCCCACAGCCAACTTTTCCCAATAATGGTAGGTGACAGGCCAGAGCTGATCCAATGTGCATTTTAATTGGTGGCAAACTCAAGTAACAAGCCACTGTTGTTCATCTGTCAAGGAAGACACAAGCCTATAGCATTCTGTCTAGTTTTTATTAGAATATGCATTACCTATTTCTATTTGCAGATGAAGTGAAGGTTTCTGGCTCCTAGCAGGAACAGAAAGTGCATTTCTCCCTGCTAATTTCCTAATTCATGTATCTCTAGAAGAGAAGTAAATGGAAAAAAGATAACATCTCTGTAGTTTGACAGAGTGAAGAAGACCCTGAGTTGTACTTAAAGTAGCTTGATAAATAGATGAGAAGAAGCTCACATAGGTAAAAGTTCTCAGAGAAAAAATGGCAGCTATGTAAAATGATGCTTTTGATTTAGTTAAATATTATGAAAAGTAAAATATTTAGCCTAACACTGATTTCTCAGACCAGAAACATGCTTCTGACTTGAGAATGCTTCCTTCTCATTTTAAACAGCTTCCCAAAATATTTAACTGTTTTCATTCAGATTTTACTTTAAAACATGAAAAATGAGCACTTAACCTCCTATCAGGCCCTGGCTTAGCAAACATCCTTCATTAGCATACACAGTACCTTCTCCCCCCTTTTTTTTAACCTCTATATTAACAAAACAAATCTGATCAGTCTGAAGGGGCTGAAAAGAAGATTGCATTGTTTAAGGGCAGGCTTTTGAAACCAAAAGGACTCTAACCAATTTCTTATGACCGAGAGGTGGGTACAGTTTCATGTGTTTTAGAGTATTCATGTGCTGCTCAGGAGAGCACAGATTGCATTCCATCAAAGGCAATTTTTCAGAGGTTGTCCCTCCTTTTGCTTTCCACGAAAATGAATCTATACCATTTACATGGAGCGCTTAACCTTCAGACTGTCCTTACTACAGCAACACTACTCCTATTGCAGATACATGTTTACTTAGACAAATCTAATTTACCCTTTGTTAATGTGTGCTGTCTTTACTTGCTATATTACATTAAAGTAGAAATAGAGTTACAAAAAATTATCTTGCTTAAAATCATTCATAAGCTTTCATCAAGGGAATAAATTTACCAATTTCCCTCTTAGTTTATAACCATCCACTGTACTAACTTGACCTTTACCTAAACAGGGCTATAATTGCAGTTAAGATTATATAATTTACAATAACAACAAAAAATTACTTTTGAGGAACTGCTACTGGGCATGAATGTCTCACAGCCATTAAATGCATCATTCATCTTGAGAAGAAAATTATTCTTATCCACGTCGACATTTTAAACATAAACTGTAGTACTCTCTGTTGGCACTTTTTTACGTACCCATTAATCTCAATAGTAAAGCATAAGTCTCACCCACCTATTCTCTGAAGTTTGGATGTCACTACTGTGTACAATAAAAATTGTATATTCATGAACTCCATTTGTTTTATGTCCTTCTCTCTGTCAAAGTCTCCCAAGCAGCATATGCTTTGCTCTGTGGAGAATAAAATCAAATTTGTCTGTCTTGTCATATTGTCATCAAAGTGATACTATCACAATTAGATTAACATTTTGTGAAGGAGCTGAAGGGAGGGAAGGGAAATAGGAACACATTATAGAGAATCCCAGTTAACCCTTTCTGTAACATAAACCCCCCTTTCAGTAGCACCCAGAGGTAAAGAAAGTAGTCAGAATCCGAAATAAGTGACATTGTCAAATTATTATGACCCTTCTTGGAGTCAGTGAGGTTACTTAGCCATCCTGCAAGATACGTTTTCATCTGAAGGATCTTTAAGACTAGTGAGAAGAACAATCGCTCTTCCTAAGGCTTTTTTAACAAATCAGTGATGAGTGAGTGTGCAGTTACCTGGAGCGAGAAGTGGTCAGAATGGCTGCAGAGAACACGTCTGGGCACTCACCTGAATGTGGCATATGAAGTTTTAAAAGCCTGCTGCAGAGATAACTGGAGCATCATGTATATGCTCTTCCACTAGAAAATAATAGTTTGTATGAAGCACCAAAAGAGCAGCCTGCTTTTTTCTTTTTTTGTCCAGTTCAGCTTTTGTATTTACTTATTTGTTAAATGAAAATACCAATTGATGATGGCCAGACAAAGGACAAAAACTGGCCTGCTGTACACAGGTGAAGAAATAATCACAGAGAAACATCAAAAAAAGTATCTCCAGTTTTACTCACACTATGTGCAGGTGTACGTCCCCACATCATTCCAGTATACAGACAATATCCATGCAATAAATTATGCTTGCACGGGATAAAGATATGTATCTATACAGCTTATCTTCTTATTATGATTGCATCATCTGCCCATTGATCTCCTTCTGCAGGGATTAATTCTAACGTGAACAGTCTCTGATACTTATTCTTCAAGACAGGCCTGCCAAGGATGCATTTTCTTTTCATTCTACTGTGTGTGAAGCTACCCACCAAACTGATAAATTAGACCGCCAGGCACATACGTCACAGCACATCTATTCTATCTCAGAATTACCATGAAAGTTATCAGTTGTTCAGATTAGGACTATTTCTTTAATACACTCCTTGCAAAGCCAGGCAGTATAGTTACTATAATCTGTGTTGCACGATGCTTAAAAAAATAAAAATAAAAAAAGAAGGAGAGAAAAAAATAAGCAAATTAGTTCAAAGCCTTTGGGAAAGGGACCAAAAGCAACTTTCATGCCTTAATGTAGAACATTTCAGTATTTCCCTCTGGTAGAAATCAGGGTTGCCCACATCGCTGGGAAACAAATTATTTTCTCTCTAGTCAAATATATTCCTTTTCTTAGCCCTGAACTGTCCTCATCTGCAAGGTTTTAAGGACATGATTTTTTTATGTAGGAGAAAAAATGGAAATTCATCTAGGACTGAATGTAATGTTCCATGAGGCTTGTACATATTAGCCAAATAATATAGGAGCAAACTGTACATCCAAAGGGTGAGAGAGCAAATATTTTTTGTCCTACATTTTTCTAAATATTGACTGTTTGAAGAGGGGGGCATAGGATGGAGCACTGAGAAGGGATATTAATGTAATGAATAGAAGTACAAACAGAAGAGGCAGTGGGAAAAGCACGAGCAGAACGACATACTGAGCAGAACAGTATTTTGGTAGCAAAAAAAAGGTAAGGTCAAAGAGGAGAAGATAAAACTTACACTTTGAGATTTTGCCAAGAGGCAGCTCTGCCACTTTTGGTAATCAAAGCAGTTCTAATAGAGTGTAGAGATGAAAGCCAACTGGAAGAGATTCAGAAGAGTTGGAGTAACTCAAGGTAATGGTGACAGACTGTCTGTTCAGTTAATTTGGAAGGAAAGGGAAGGTAGGAAGGTAATCAGAGTGGGGGGATGAGCTTGAGAGATGCTTCTTTTTCATACTGGCAGAGCAAAGAGTTAGAGGACAGTGAGAGGTATGGGAAGAAAATGAGAGGAAGGCAAGAGCTGGCAGAAGGGTGGTGTCTGTCCTGTGTAGAAGACTGCCTTTCTTTTGAGAGCTGGCCATTTCCGTGATAGAAAGGAAGACAGAGTGTAAAAGTCCTTCTATGAGAAGCTTCTCCTTCCTCTGGCCTTAGAAGTTTGCCCATCCCTGCTTGAATGCAAAAAGAAGCTGTTTCTGTCATTTCAGATACAAGACCTATGGGCTGATCCCATGAGTGCCCTCAACTCTCCCTGAAGTCAATAGGAGTTAAGGGCATTCAGCACTTTCCAGAGTCAGGCCATGTATCACTTAAAAATAATTCACCAACATTAAACATCATTAAAGAAACTAGTGCTCATTAACTAGCAATAGACCACTGGGAAGGGATCAATAGTTGTCTCTGAAATCATCTCACCTATTACAGTATATGCATACTCTACTTAATGACAGTGAAGGATAGTTACACTGAATGATAGGTCACTGATGACAGTGGATGGGAATGACTGCTTCTTAATTAATCAGGACAGTATTAGCAAAGGATTCCACTTGCTTAACAGAGAGACGTTTGGGGGCCTAACCAAGGGATTAGGAGGAATGATATTCTGACCCTTGGTGAAACAAAGTGGCAGCTTAAGAAGAAATACAATGAACATCTTCATTCTTTTGTTTTTCTACAGGACAGTTTGGTTTTTTCATCTTACATTTTTCATGGCATTTCTTTTCTTTAACTGTCTCTTAATAAGTGGTGCAGCTTCATAATCAAGCAGGCTGTATTCTGATCTTTCCAATAAAAGGAACTTTACAATATGAGACTAATATGTTCTATCTGAATGGCTGTTGTTCTGTAGGCTTTGTTTAGGGAAAGCTTTTATCATATGTAACTAGAGTTTTGGTTTGCCCTGATCTGGCTCCTAAGACATTATTTGGCAGACTGTGAATGGTCAAGGCTTGCATGGTGAAAGGACTGCAGAAATTGGCTCAAATAATCAGTGTAGTTTCCTGTTTCTGATCCAGTTCTGGATTTCCTTTCCTACAGGATCTGCATATTCGAAATAAAGAATTCCAAGTGCAGAACAGTTTCAGTAGCCTTCAGAAGATTATCTTATAGCAATTTCACGAAAAACAAAAACATCTAAATCCACAATCCTATCTGCATTCCACTGATACATAATGACCCTCCCCATCTGACTGAATTTATTGTAATCCCTATAAACCTAAACCTCAAAGAATTCCAATGCCTTACACATCTCTCCTGCTCTAATTTACGAGAAGTTGGTAATGTGCCATCTGGAGGTTTCACTGCCATTGGGAAGCACGTTCAGCCCACAGTGGAAGCAAGTTAGTCCAGAAGGAGAAAGAAAATACAGGGGAAGAAGGTCTGGCTTCAAGGAACAAGTGGCATGAATTCGCAAAGATAAAAACTACCTTTCAAAAAAATCAGCTTTAACTTGCATGATCGGCACATAGGCAGCTGATAGCCCAAGGTCTCAACCTAAGGACATTAGCAGCATTACAGGGCAATCCTTACACAAGGACAAACTGTTCTTGAGCAATTTCTGCAATGTATTAGACACAAACAGGTTTTTCCTCAAAACTGGAGTCACGTCAGGCTTCTTGTTTCACCTCTTTTAATTTTCCCTGAACAAACATATTTATTGTGGTTGTTTCAAGGAAATTTCCGGTTCACATAGTTTCCCTCAGAGAGAACAAAAGGCTTATTGGGGGAGCTTTTAGGCTGATTGGCTGATCTACACCCAGGTCATGAGAGATTTGAGACCATTTTACTTATTGAAAAATATGCCTAGCTATGACTTTATTCCTTTTACTAAACTGATTAAACAAAAATAACATTGAAAAATATATGTGATCAAAGTCATAATTACTACAGAGCAATTCAGCTGTCAAGTTGGATCAAATCAACAAGTTAGAGACAGTACTGAAAAGCACATTAGATCACAAAATATGTTAAAACAGCCTATTAGCACTAAAATAATCAGTCTTAACAGAATCTTAAACACAGTTCCTAATACATTCTAAACTGGGTATTAAGAAGGCAGCTGTCCATTTGTTACACACTCCAGTTATAGAATATCTTAATATCGAAACAAAATCATCATCTAACATCTGAACCATGACTTCAGCACCACTTCTAAAGTTTCCTCTTCAAATACCATTCCTCGCTGAGTAGCTCCTTGTCTTCCAGCCTTCATTGCCAACAGAGCTACTGAGATACAGATGCTAATAGCACTGTCTGTAAGAAGTGTCTCCTGTTGGCCAGAAGGTGTGGAAGAAAGTTTCATGTCTCTCACTGAAGGCAAAACCCCTTTTCCAATACAGAATTTGGAGTTATTGGGCTAGGGAGCTTTCTCACTAGCATCCTCAGCATGAGTGTTTGACTGGTGCTCACACACACGTCTAGACAAATAACCACAGTGCAAACATTCACAGTCCAAAACAAGCTTAAGCAGTTTTTCAGCAGTTTACACAAGTGTTATTTTGTGCCAGAAGCAGAATGAGTCTCCCAGGCTCTGACTTTCCCCTGGTGTCTTTAGGTGCTGAAACACTGCAGCTTCCTAGCCAGTTTATGACCATACACAGTCATAAGACTCAATGCTTGCATGGCAGGACAAGCTGCCCCTCTTTGCTTCTGTGTCTCAGTGCGGAGCACAGGCCCATGCTGGCAGGGTAGTACTGCTGGCCAGAGGAAGGGGTGGGGAGACCAAGCAGCCGACCAGTACCCTTTCCTTCCCTGCTCCTCTCTGCCCTTCACTTGTAGGGTAGCCAAGGCAGGAACAGCTTCTTCCCCAGCTATGGGGAGCTCAGAGAAGGAAGGGGTAGATCAGCAGGCTGAGGGGCTCTGGCTACTTGCTACTCCTCACTGGGCTGAAGGAGAGACTGCGAGACCACAGAAGAGACCCAGGCTGGGGAGCTGCTCTGCCAGTGCCAGTGAAGGTGGGTTAGTGTTGTAGCATTCTTTCAGTCTTGCTTGTAGCCATGGTTTTTTTGCCCCCTCGGTCTGCTACCCAGCACTGTTGCCTTCTTGGTCTATGCTGAAAGCTGGTTCCATCTCAAAACAGGAAGTTCAGAGGGGATAGGAGACCTCCCAGCTAGTAAAAAAAAATTTAAAAAAAACAGGAAAAAGTTACTGAAAAATTTAATCAAATCTTTTCTGGGCCCTAGTATATTAAGAGCCAGCAGGTCCAGCGCACTTTTCTTTAGGGTTCAGGAGGAGGCTAAAGATTGATGTTCTAACTTCTCCTTTCTCATTTGTTTTGGACAGTTTCAACAAACAGCCTTCCCAGACGTCTTCTGAACTTCTGCCTCATCTCTCTCAAAGAATTTCGTATAGATCAGACAGAAAAGTGGACTGCGTCCAGTCATGTTCAGAATATATTGTATTTGTCTTGGATTAATTTGGAAAAGCACCATCTTAATCACTTAGTTAAAAGTATTTGGCATTTTGAAGATTGTGGAGGCTGTAAGTCTGACCTTCCCTTTTTCAAACACTGAAGAAAGAAAAATTTGGTTGCGAGACTGCTGTTAGTCTTTTATTTATTTTAATGAATGGATTCTGGGGTGACGTTACGTCACGATTCCAAGAAATCATATACAAACAATACATTAAAAGCACTATCTCCAACCCCCAGGAGAATCCTCTAACCACAAAGCTGTAGGGATACCCTCCCCACTTTTCCGGAAGCTGTGACGCTGTGCAGAAAAGGCTACAAGATTCACTGGGACAGACAAAGAGTAATAAAGGTGCAGCCTAATTCAAGAGTCCATTGGTAAGGTACTCAGCTGAGGCAGCCCTGGTTTCCTGCCCCTGCCCTTGCGCTGAACAGCTCTTGGATAAAACACAGAACCAGACAGTGCAGGAAAAAGACACTGCTAGTTGGAATGAGGACCATCTGTGGGACCTGTGCAGTGGCAGCTGGAAAACTAACTTATTTAATGGGATTCAGTGGTATTTTCCCCATCACACAAATGAGCCAAAGGATGTGCCAAAAGAAAACACGGTACCTGCCCAACGAAGAACATTACACTTCAGAAGTTTCCCGTTCCCACATCAGTTTTTATCTGCCTAACGTTTGATAATATCTAAAAGTCCGGTGATTGAAGCCATTTCAACTACCTGGGCAACTCTAAATCACAATGTTCAAGAACAGTCTGCCACACTCCTCCATGCTCTTCCAGGGTTTAAATGTATATATATATATATATATGTGTGTGTATATATATATCACTTTCATTTAGTTGTGTGGTTTCTTGATCTTGGAAAAAGCAGTTCAACACCTACAGAATACCTTCCCTAAGGAGATAACTGTACAAGCAAAGTTCAAGTATCCCATCATTGATTGCATGTGTTTCATGCAAATCTCCTTCCACTATAATGCACTTTCTACAATAGCTGATAGATTTTTCCATGCTTCCTCTGGGACTCCTAAATGCCTTTGCTAGACAATTGCTAGACAATTGCAAAAGCGCTTCTCTTTCCTTCATTGATAAAACTCAGTTCTTGAATGAAATGTTTGAAGATCTTTAGAAATGCTTTATAATACTTGTTTGGTCTCTTAAAAAGAAGGAAACTGTGCAACCAGCAGAACACAGCTGGCTGCACAAGGCTATGCTAAATTGCTTTAGCAATTTGATGTTCTAACCTCATGATACCACAGGTTGTGTAAACCCAAATCAAAATTCTGTGTGTACACTGTTATCAACCACTATGTTTATTCTGATACAGAAGCCTTTATTCCAGGAAGCATGTGTCCAGAAAAGTATTGACATTTGTGCTTAAATTTAAACATAAGTCCCGTACAGTAAGATGTAAGGACATTTAACCACCTGTATGCCTAAAAAGAGACTGACAAAGGGCTTATCTGAGTCAGAATTTTATCAATGTTCCCTGAAGGTTATATAAGGTCAAATGGATAGACTGACTCGGCATTGTGTTGTCATGACTTTGTACAATGTTTGGCAAAATGAAACTATTAATGAAACATCATCTGAATATTTTTTCATTGACATTTTGGGCAATAAAATGTGAAATGCTTTATTTCCCCAAATGAGGCCAGCACATGCAGATAAGTGCCTCAAACAATATAACTTTTGTTTAACTTATTTAATTGTCTAGGTAACATGCTTGTTCAAAATCAATATGCAGCAAAAGATATATTCCTATGGTTTGACTCGTGAGAAGCCCTGGCTTTCATGATTAATCAGGTCCTGCTGACAGTCCTCTGGTAGTTGACTTACCAAACACATAGCAAAAAGCAGTTCTTCCCAGAAAGTGTTTTCAGTCTAAATAATCTGGAATTATGCAATAGTCATCTTCTTCCACTACTGTCTCTCTGGGAATGCAGGGCAGATTCATATTCATTTCTTATATTTGTATTTATCTGTTCATTCATCCCTTCTTTTGCCATCTGTCACGGAACTGGCTGAAAAATTGATATGCAAACATCTGAATCCTGTTTTGATATCTATTTAGTATTACTTACTTATGTGAAGAATCCACGTAAGTTTTCTACAGACAAAGCATAGAGGAGTATAGAGACTCCTGAAAATATTGAGGTAAACTCCTTAATGAGTATAACTATAAAATTGGCCTCTGGCCACCACTTGGTATTTTTTCCCTCTTTGGTACTAGATTCAGATTTCTAGATTTCTTCTAAAAAGAGCCCAGACTCTGAATCTTATGCTATATCTTTGGATTGCCAAATTCTCAACTTGGAATTCTCAACTTGAATTCTCAGGTGGAAGTGCTTGTAGCATCTGTGTGTGTACTTGGCATGAAAAGCCTGACACACCGGGCAGTACATGAGTCCTGTTCACCATCTTGCAGGATCAGACCCTTATCCTGAGATTCACCAGGAATCAGAGCGTGAGGGTTGCCAGATCCACATTTATGCTCAAATAAGTGTCCTGCTTTTCAGGAATTGCCAGGAAAAACATCACTGATGTCTCTTTTTCAGTCAAACCAAGATTTATGCTACTAGGCAAATCCTTTGATGTAAAGGAGCAAAATTCCAACCTAGCATACACACAATAAAAAAAATTTACTGAAGTTAAAGTGGCTTCACCAGTTTCCTCTAGTGGAGGATCCGGCCCCTAACTCTTCAGAGTGCTAATTCCTAGCTCTGCATCACTTCCATAGGGTTTTTAAACCCTCTAAATAAAGGGTCACTCAAAGGCTACATCACATTCCAGTTATTCTAGCAGTAGTGGACATGGCAAGGAAATAGTGGATGGGCGTTCTACCATGTGAAACAATTACATCATGTACAACAAAACAAAAAAGAAAAGGAAAAAGAAAGCAACCAAATCAACACACTATGCATCCATTCATTTACCATGTCATTTAGCATATGGTCACTCATGTGATCAAGACAGTAACTGGCATTTTTCCCAGTTAATTCACCTCTTTTCCTTTCTCTTTGTCCTCTACTGTAGCACCAGTCTTACAGCAAGATTTCAGGTTGTGATCCCCTTGGAGAAAGAATGGTTCTTATTAAGTGTCTGGAAAAAAACAACAACTTATTAGTGCATTGAGACTAATTATGGTGCCATCTTAATCAAATAAACGATGGTAATAAAAAATAACAGTACGCTTGAAATCCACTTGCATATTCTCTCTCTCTCTCTCTTTAGATAAATTACTAATGGAATGATGTCCTATAGTTGTAACAGCCATCTTAATGAAATGAGTAACTTTTCAAAAATTAAGATTTTTTTCAAGGGTCCAGTAGTTACAGCTGTGTGAACTAACCGATATTTTACAGATCTTAGCTGTGAATCATTCACTGCAGCTAAGAGAAAAGGCATGTGAATATTCTTATGCATTCTCTCCTCAGCTGTATTTTTGAAGGTGTCCACTCAATATTTTGATATCTATTTAGCATTACATATCTGAGGTCTAGACAAGTGAAGTCTAGACACCATAGTCACTTGTCATTTTTTTACACTATTTATGAATTTGGATGCATCCTCAAAACACAGCAGGCTATTATGCCAGGAAAGGTTGGATCCTGTGTTGATATAAATGTGTGTAGCTTTAATTGACATCCATTGAGTAAACAGGTTTATAACAGCTGAAAGTAGCTGTGCTGTATGGATGGGTATTATGAGAGACCTAAATTGCAGAGCATGTAAGTGAACCCTGTTTCTTTGGAAAAGATCAAGAAAAGTGAGTATTCCCCAGTTTGTAAACACCCAGGTGGCTTAAAGTCTTTGAAGAATACAAAGAGCAGTGCTGTTTGAACGTCTTTTTCCTTTATTCATTACCTGGGAATAAATTAGTGAAGATAGGAGATTTTGTTTACACACCTGAAGTCCACAAGGAAGGCAATTCCCAGAGCTACATTCTACCTGAAACGTTCAAGGACATGCAGCTGACACAGTGGGCCTCTAACTACAAGAAAGACAGCTCCGGGCCACAAAGCTGCTGTATACAACTGTCTACATCCACCTAAATTAGAACTGACAACCAACCCTGGTTTTGTAATGCTGAGTTCTCAACTTCTGGACACCAAAACCTATCCAGAAAAGGAAATAGACTGCAATAGATTTTTTTGCTTTTAGGCATTGCTGCTTCTTCTGTTTCATTTCTTCTCTTTTTTTTACCCTCTTTTTAAAATACATCATTTGATCCATCAACTTTTTTGCTCTATTTTTTTTTAGAATTAAATCCTTTAAAGTTGAGCATTTCATTCTAAAAAAAAGTAATTGGAAATTTATATGTCAATGGTACTTGAATATGATACAGTGTTTTCACTAAAAATAGAGCTTGTTAGGGAGAGGAGTTAAATTTAATAATATATTGCTGTACTAAATGGAAACAGTAAGTGGAATAGAGGACTTAGAATAAAGATTCCTGCAGCTGCTTTGCAGACTTTGCTGAAGTATCCTTCCTAATGAGCTGATTAAGACTAATTTTTCAAAAATAGCCACTGATTTCAGGTGCCAGATTTCAATTGCCTCCAAAAAGGGAATAATTTTGAGGTTCTGAATAGCCAGGGCTCCACATGAAGGGGATGCTTAGCACACCTGGAGATGAGGACTTAAAATTAGTTGATTTTATCTGTTTCACAGTCATGCTATAAACAGTACAGTTTGTTTTCTCAGAGCCTCATATTCTTGAGACAAAAACATTGCCTAAGCATAAACTGCTATGAACTTTGATGAGATAAAGACCATAGATTGAAGAGCCAGCCACTTCTGACTTTTATATTTGTGAACACAAAACCCAGTCCAAGTGTTTCCAAAAATTAACCGTGTGACTTTTCCAGCTTTCCTCAGTACCTGATGACCTTACAGGTAATTGGGATTGACATTATTTCTCTCTCTCTCTCTCTTTTTTTTTTTTTTTTTTTTTTTTTGCATTTTGAGAGGACAGATATTTCTGCTTATGAAATTGTATTCTTCATACAATTATAATAAATTTTAAACTGAAGTAACTGATGAACACTGCTTATAGTTCCTTTCCATTTTGAGGAAAATAGTCCTGCCACAACTGTTCTGGTTCTCAGATATGCCTTGATTATATCTTTGTTTTAAAAAATGGAATGAAATAGTCTGTGTGAAGTCTTGCATTACTCTTTGTTCTGTAACATGTTTTGTTAGCGAGCCCAGAGTAGTATCTAAAATAGCGTAAATCATCAGTTTTTAATCTGGCAGGAAGTAGATAGTGGCCCATTAAACTTTCGTAATTAAATTTCCCCTCAACTCCCCCATAGAACCATTATCTGAGTTTTCTAATTAACACAAGAGGAGGGAGTCAATTCAGAGTGATGGGATCTATAGCCATCCCCTTTCATTTTAATGACCTTTAATAAACTTTTATTACTATTGATATTGATAAATATAATACACCCTTTCATCTGCAATGCGATTGTAAGGGCCTTTTCAAATTTTGAAAAATTCTCCCTTAAAGATGGGAGCACGGCAAATGATTGCATTCTCAAAGATTACCAATTGGGAGCTAACAACACGAGCAGGAAAAAAGACAAAGTGTAGGCAGGTACTGTGCAAGTTCCCTCTCGTACTTTTGCCGGTGGGTTGTGCTTTGGTCCTGATCTGTCACAGCCCTCTGATCTCGCTGCAGAGCCTCCCCCAAACAGATTGACAACAGTGCTGAATCATGAGATAGTTTTGTGACAGAGAACCACAAGGAATTATGCAGAACTCATTTAACTTATTTTACTTTCAGCCTTATGGAGGTCAGATATTAGAGAGGAGGATTAACCACTGTGACCTCTAGTCCTTCCTTAGACTTTTCATCAATGGTTTTTGTACTAACTGAACATTTTTACATGGAGCTCTTATTGACAAGCAAAAAATTCTAGCCTTACAACAGCTGAAAATGTCTAACCTTACAGCAGCTTCCGTACACTGTCTCTCATATTTCAACAATCCTCTTTCATGTAAGCAATCATGTTCCCATCAGTGCTACAGTGAGGTTCGTTTCATTGCTTGAAAGAGATGTGGGACTGAGCACCTTAGGCTGTCCTTCTCTTTTCTGTGCATATATAAAGAAAAGGGTTGCCCTCCAGAACTGGAGGTACCCATACAAAAGAACAAAGCCTGCATCTCTTGGCTTTTTCTCTGGTGTAAACAAATGATGGACTTGCTAAATGAGGGCAGATATCGTCTCCTTGCCAATTGCCCTAAGAACATTAAAAACCAGTTCTAATAATAGGCTTTCTAAAAAAGGGCTACCTTCTCAAGCATAGAGTGATTAGTTATTGTCTTTTCTTAATTTCATAAACATGCTTTGGGCCTAAACCTATATGCCTGGAAATAATCTTGTACAGGAACTTCATTTCTTACTCCACACAACTCTCAGGCATGCACATAAATTTAAACAGCTCAACACACCTACATGTACACTGCAAATTAAGCAGGCACTTGAGTTCTTTCTCTGTGCAGCTCTACTGGAAATTGCAGGAGGGGACTGACAGTTCATCCCACATAAAGGCTGCTGGAAAAGATTCGTTGTCCCCGGCCCATTGTTTTTCCTTGGATGTCTCAAGACATGTAAGAGAACAGGAGCGTGCGGATGTTGGACATGAGTCTGGCTCTCCTGCTGGCCTTTCCTGCAGTGCAGACACTAAATATATATATATATTTTTTCAAAATACAGGGTGAAAAATTTGTTTGAAAGAAGAGCAGTCTATGATTCAGATGGAGAGGACAGACAAAATATATTGCTTTCAGAAAGAATCACTCTGTTAGTAGCCAAGAGTCACTGGATGTTAACTGCAAAAGACTTCGCATTTCTCATGTTACTATAACTGTAAAACACAATAAGAATGCATTTTCTGTAAGAGTATCAGAAAAGATCCTTAATTAATAGCAATGCTCAGTCATACCTGATGGAATCCTAAATGTAGATTAGGTAAAAAGCAGCCATTAAATTGAACTAGAGAGCTTATTAAATACTCAATCTTTATTTCTGTTGTTTGAATTAATGAGAATTCAGTGATGAGCATTTGAACTCAAGTTCTTCAAATGCAAGAGAACATGCCTCTCTATGTTTGCTTCTCTTCAGTAATTTAAAACTTTTGTTTGATGTTTTGAAGTGGACTTTGTATTTTTCCCCCAAAGGACTAACCAAGCTGGTTTCTGAAGTCCATTGGTAGGCAGGAAGGTATAAACTGGACGAAAGAGGAGAGAAATTGCTTCATCAAAAAGGTATGCAATAAAATTTGGCATATGTTGTTGAAGTGATTATGAGGTCTGTGTGAAAGCAGTAGTAGGTAAATTTTGGCTGGCACGGCGCATAGATACACAAGAGATAAAATACAGCCAACAGTGTGATCACAGGACAGGAACCAGCTGCCTGGATTTTGCCTCCTGAAAAACAAACAAGGAAAAGCATGGAGAGAGCTCCTATGTGACTTACAGTATTTGGGGGTATAACAAAGCAGAGCTGAGTGGTCAGCAAACATGATTTGTATGTGTGAGCAAATGTGCATATGAAAACCCTCTAAACATGTAGCGAACCCCTTTACCGTCCCCCACTGCAATTACTTCTGCTCTTGGCATGAGTATGGTGTGCCCATGGGTGGAGAAATAAGTCTGCAGAGAGCTTTTTCTGACAGCATATCAAGGGGAAGGGGCACGTGATAACCTTGTGTATGTTTGGGATCAGGGGAATATTATACTGGGTTCAGGCAGAATTTAAATCAGCAGTATCACATTTCTTTCTGTGTTTGTTTGTATTTTGTCATTCCATGAATTTTAAATAATGTACAGGTTTTCTATAAATATAAAAAATATTCAAAAACATCTCCCTTATAAAACTTTACACATTAAAACAGGCTAATGACACATTCCTTCTTGAAAACTCCTTCTATGAATTGCCAGAAATTAACATTTCAGAAGCAGGATGCCTGCCAAATTGGCAGATACCCATATACGGTCTTAGATTTGCTTTTCTGACCTTATCTGCTGATGACTCAAGTCCTCATAAATTCTGTCCACATCAACTTCTAATTTTATCACTCTTCAAAAGTGATTAAAACCATCTTTTAATATTACTCAGCTGTTTTTTCTGATGTACCATGCATCTCTGAGTTCCACAGATGAATTAGAAAAATGAGAAAAGGAAAGTAGGTTATAGAATTTGCTGAATGAATGAATAGTAGCTACATTTTTCATCCAAATGTAAATCATGAACATTTCTTATCCCCACTGATGTATTAATCTGCATTCTTTTTCCTATTCCCTGTTTCAGCCAGTGATGGTTCTGCAAAAAGCAAAATCCCACTTTGCAGAATGTTGTAGCAGAAAAGATTAACTGGAAAATTTTCACCTGTTTATTCATATATGGTATGATATAACATATGAGATATTCATTAGAGAACATTTTATGATGTGTATATATATATATGAACAGTATATACACATAATTCATTAGTACATTAATTCATACCTCGTGTTACATATATTTTTATTTTATATATCTATATGCACTCACAGATAATAATGCATGAAGTAAGCATGTGTGTGTGTGTATGTGTGTGTGTATTCAAAGGGCAAAACATGAAGAAGAAGAGAAGGTGAAAGAAGAAGAGGAGAAACAAAATAAGAATTCTTCCAGCTCCAGAACATGGCAATGTTGAAAGGAACATCTTCCATAAGCAAGTCAATGGTGCAATATTAGCAGTTCTTAATGCAGTAAGGACAGCACTATGATAGTCCATCCTTGTCCATCCAGATTACTGCCCCTAAGCAGCACCAAGGACAATTTCTTCCAGGTATCTCTAGTAGCACTGGTCACTTGCCAAGGACCTCTCTAATTCATCTGCAGACTTTTCAGAACACTGTTCAAGTTTACCGTGAATGAATGGACATTTGTCTTACCTCCGGCAGATTACCTTCTGGCTTTTCTGTCACTTCCCAGTTTGCTCTTTCCCCTGCATCATATTGTGAAGAAGCCACAGTGTGATACAATAACAAATATCAAACTTGTTCATATTGCTCATTAAAAAATTTATATTTTTTTCTGTAAGCATGTGAAAAGGTAATTTGTAATCAGGTTCCCATAAATAGGCTGCTTGACTTTAATCAGTACGTACCATAATTCACTGATAAGAATTTAGGCCAACTAAGGAAGAACATTCCAAGGAAAGAAACATCTGTGATTAAAGCATCAAGCAGTCTTTCTAACCATGTACCAAGTTCAAGGTCTCTGATAAGCCACCTGGCTACACCTAGGCACTCCGATAACCCCAAGCTGGTATTACATTGTTTAGCCAGGGAAGGTCTTGTTGCTGGGCACCCAGCTGATAGGCTTATGGCTCACTCTGTTACGAGGCACAAGAATATCTGACTATCGTGTAGGCGAAACATGTTCAGAAAACTGTGAGGATAGGCATCTTAATAACAAAGGCTGGTAGTAACCAATAACTTTGTGAGGCTGAACCCCTACATTTTTGCTTCTTTAGCATTGTTCTTCACTTCTGAGAGGCTTCTGTGACAATAGTAGGTCAAAATGTATTCCTCAAAAACTTGGAGTTTCTGCCTTCAGTAAGTAAACCTCTTCTGAAACCCTGATGTCAACCCTTTATTATGCCTGTTTTTCCCTTACTGGGCTCCTAAACTCACTTGCCATCTGTTCATTTACATTTCAGTGTTCCTTCCCATAACCTTTTCTTGTTAGGAGTTTTCCTACATGGAAGCATTGTTCTTCCCCATGACAAATTACTGTGCTATAAGAATATACTTAGAATGATATTGATATGGTCAAGCCTAGCTGTCTTTCTCATTCAGCATGGTCTTTAAGTGAATACAACTAATGGGTGCCCCCACAAATTTTCTGGTTTTATCCATGACTCGTGGCTCCTAGCCCCTCTCTGTTCAGTCTTCAGGGTAACATTTCTTTCATTTTACCCTTGAATGTCAGACATGTTTCTCTCTGTTCTTAATGCTCCTGTTTCCATTAGTGAACTAGAACTTCCCATAAATTATACAGATGAGCCAGATAGATGTGGGGCTGTATTTTGCTAGTATTCTAAGATCTAATCCTTCGTACATTACCTGTTCTAGCATTACTATTAATTTATTTATTCTCTCTCTGTTCATAACAAAATTATTTATCATCTAGCAGCCTTCAACCTGTTATGTTCTGTCTCCAGGTTTCCCTCTTAATTACTCAACAGACCTTAGTCTCCAAGTGAACTCTTATTTCTCACATATTGGTAAGATCTTTATTATTTGCTTTGAGCTGTACTTGCAGACTTCACTTTCATCTTGACTTCAGTGATCATGCTTTTATTTTAGAGGAATCTTTTTTGCAGCAAATGATCTTATGATTTATGTGTTTGTAGAGTCTCCTTTTTTCTTTTATTGCTTTCTATATTTCCATAGCAGTGTACACTGTTTCTTCAGCTTCTCATGAAATGTGTTTTTTTTATCAATGCTACATATATTTTGCTGGTCTTCCTGCAATTAGGAAACCAGGATAAGGAGGCTCCCTCCTTAATGTATTCCCCATGTCCTTGCCCTGCATCTCCAATTCAGATCAGTTCCTTACTGTGTTTCTGTCTACAGTTGATGTATTTGACCACGATTTCCTTCACAGGACTGTTTATTACATTTTTAGGTGAGGTCATTCTTGCTTCTTGGATTATAAAAAACTCACTCAGGTGACTCACCAATATATTATTTTGATTATGTCTCCCAGACCACTTCTTACGAGGGTGAGGACTGCTGTGGTGTCCCCCTCACTTCTGTTTCATTCTGCTGTTGTATTTTACATGTCAGTTAGACTGGGAGTTCCCTGGGCCGTGGAATATGCTATATATTTCAGGCCTGCCAGGAGTATGCTGGGGCCCTGTTATCCTGCTGAGGTTCCTAGATATTTCTATAATATAAATAATAACTAGAGAGTGCTCCTATCTTTTGTCTTAGACCAGTATGTTGTACCCTGTGATTATGACCAGCTGAGAACTCCCCTGCTTATTTCTTTGTACAAATACGTCATCCCTTTGCTTAAACCCCTATGCTGATTTCTCATGTGTAGCTGTTGTGATCAAAGCCTAACCATTTACTTTTAAAGCTGTATATGCTTCCTTTCTCATCTACATCTCTCCTCTAGCTGTCCCCTGCTCCCCAGCTCAGGTGTTCGGGTTTGCTGCTCGAGCTTGTCTCAGCACTTTGCCTCCCTTTTCTCGCAGACAGTGCAGGACTCCTCTCTCTGACTTCTGTCTGCAGGATAGCCCCTTCGTGGCACGTTAGCTGGCTCTTTAAGAAATCTCTCATCCACCTTTCATGCTTGGATCCACACTGTATGCTATTTTAATATAAGGAATTTACTCTAGCAAAACACTAAAGAAGCAGTAACCAGCTATTTATGTGACAGTAAGTGCTCCCTGATATCACTGGGAGGACCTGTATTTCTCTCAGTCATGAGGTGTCAAGTTTTATTTTGATCACGAGGCCACAAAGGTAAAGCCTACCTACATTAATGACATTCAAATAAGTGAGAACCATGATGGTAGCACAGTATGAAGTAAAGAACAGTATGAAGTAAAGAACAAGCAGGTACCAGGTCCAGAAAGTCGCTTCAGAATTTTATTCCTGACTACTGGGTTATAATTTATATTTGGGCTATTAATGGGTCTGCAAATTTTATCTGTCTGCTTTTACAGACTTTTTAAATTTCACCAAAAATATGGTAAACTTAAAAAAGAAAGTTTTCCTAATATCAAGGATTAGCAGAAATGAAAGAACTGAATGATAAATACAGCTTTTTCTTTTTATTCAGGTTATTCACCATTACAAGAAACTTTACTTACAGTCAGTTTTATGGTTTTCTCACCATCAGCCCATATTCCATATAACTACGGGCCATAGTTGAAATGGGAATTCAGAGATACTGGTATGGAAATGTTGAATACTGTGATTTCAATGCAAATGTTCTCCATGGGAAATTCTGGTATATCTGCTTGAACTATTATGACATACCAGCCTATTTTGTTCAGTCTGGCTTTTTTCTTACCCCCAAAATTAGAAAAGGGAAAAGACAAACATTTTATAAAACTGGAATACCATCCCACAAACCTTAGCAGGTTTACCCAGGGGCAGGAATAGCTTTGAATTAATTTTGTGTATATGGAATGTGTTTTCAACTGGTGAAATCATTCTCCTATATTCTTCCTCTTATGTCATAAAAATTTTATTTCAATTTTTTTAATTGTTCTTTTTCAGTCTGACTGAGTACTGAGGTAATGTGCGTGAAAAAGAAAGTATCCTCGTACAAAACCAAAAAACCTCTGCTATGCATTTTACTTGTGTTATGAAAACTTCAGAATTCATGTATCCTGTGAATAGAAACTAGCCATGGTTAGTATCTTTCTCCAAAACCACTGAACACTGGAAAGACACTATGACTTTCAAATTTCAGTTAATTTTCTGTAATGACTGAAGGGCATCGTTGCTTTTCACAGATTTCATATAAGTTAAGATATTTCAGAGAACAAATCATTAAAACTGGATATGAAAGCAATGAAGAGAATCAAAGAGAGGGAACAGCATCAAAGCAAAAATGTTGCAGATACCCTAAAAAATTTAATGATGTAGTGCACTGAGGAGGAAAAAAAGCCCAAAAGAATAACAGCTACGTAGTTACAAAAACATTGTTTTGATTTATACCAGTAACTTTGGTGGGGGGGGGGGGGGGAAGTCATATCAATGAATGCTGATCGACGATCTGCTGTTGACTGACCACTCTATTCTTACAAATGCAATTAGTACCTCTGGAACGAATTTGGGTCATATACTTACAATTATAGATGCCATTGATGGATAATATCCATAAATTTTACCTCTTTTAAAAACCCCAAACTGTAGCTCACTTTGGCTCAGAAACAATTTCCAGATCAAACACAGTTGCCTATGAAGCCTGGCACGGAGCCACGTACCACCTCTGGGAAGGACATCTTTCACAGCCCCAGTTCTTTGTAACCTTATTGCCATTGAAAGGTAATGACAAGTGCTACGAAATGGCTGGTATAAACAGTAGTATTGCTCCTCCACCAGCCCATTCCACGGACCATATTGTTCCATTCAGTTTTCAGCAGAACTTCCCACTGACTTCAATGAGGATTTAGCTTAAAAAATATTGCTGGCATAATATGGTCCCTTGCCAATAACAAAGATGCTTTTTTTTCTGAAGGGATAATAAAAAGAAACATAGGAATTCATCATAACTGTTAATTGTGGGTTCAAATTACTAATTATTTGTAATAATTTCCTGCACTTCGTCCTGTTATTACATATTATTACTCTTTGTTACCAAGGTTTCAAGCAATCAGTTGCACATACGGGATGAGATACCATGCAGAGCATATTATATTCTATGAGGGGTAAATTTACAGTGAGCAGCAGGTGCCAACTGAATCTGAAAAATTCCTTGATTGATTTTCATACAAAATTTACATGGAAAATAAATTTTATCTGAGATGTAGTTGGGCTACTTCTGAAGAATTCCTAATTTGTGGGCTGCATATTACTAAGGTTTACAGTAGGGAGTTGAGGGATGCAGTAATACTGTCTCAGGTCTATGAAAAGGAATTTTCAGGTTGACCTTGAATAATGTTCAAGTGGATGAGATAAAAAGTTCCTTTTATGGGATTTTTAAAGATGTGTTGACATTTTAGGATCTGGACACAAACAGATAGTCACCCCTCTTCATTTGGTCACTCAATCTTGTTATGAAAGCAGAATCTGAAATAACTTTAGAGTTGAGCTTTGTATGTACAGTTATGATGACAGAAACATTTATTAACAAACTTTTATGATGTCCTTCAGCTTCTAATTGGTAACAAGGAAAAAAAAATATGTGGGTAAATATTATTTATTCTTTAAATGCTCTTACTGAATTATTGACTATTTGTTAACTGGGTAAGTTAAATTACTAGGCTTCCTTTCAATATTTGATACTATTATACTGTAAGAACCCCCTATAACTATTAGGAAGCTACAACAGATAAAGCATTGAAGCCATAACTCATCCGGGTGTTAACTACATTAAATAGCTTCAGTAGTTCTGGGACTTACTCTTTACTAACTAACAGAAAAATTAGATCTACAATCACAGGATTACTGTCAGGAAAAGGAAATTAAATCTGTAGAAAAGCTAAAAGAATGAACGTATGAAACACATCAAAAAGAGAACCTTGGCTGACTGAAATTTTATGTTTTTTTCATTATGGGAAACTTCACTCATCCATATTTGTCTTTTACAAAGGATTATGAATTGAGGACTACAACTCCATAAAATTTATATTTTGTCATCTGGTTTGATTGGTGGAATTGTGTTATTGAGAAGGATTCTGAGATCACATTAGCCAGGAAAGAGTAATGCACTACCCCCACTGGAAGAACAATACATGTTCTTATCTACCCAGGCAGGCAATCAATTCTCTAGTGCATATATCAATACAGGCTAGAAGTCCGCTATTGGCAGATTGTGTGGATGAGGTCTTGATAGGGGCTTTACCAGCAATGATTACCACAGCTGAATTCACTGTGGATTAAACAAACACGCAAGCAAATAAACAAGCAAACAACAAACATGGAACTCCCCCCCCCACACACAACTGATTAGTTCTCCAGCACGGTGAATTTATTTCCATAATATGATAATATAAATGCTCCTCTCAGATGCACAAGTGCATACAGTAGACAATCCACTTTTACCTGAAACCTAAGGAAATATATGATTTTAAAATATTGAATATGGTGAAATGTCTTTTGCTTTTAGGAAAGTCAGCTCAAACAAAAGTTTCTCTCTGTTCCAAATGAAACAAACATAAATATTCAGGTCACACTCTCACAGTGCTTGCCATTTTCATGAACTTCAGGACAAAAGAAAGAATCAGTAGACACAGAGAGAAGTTCTAAATCTTGTTCTAGTTGACAGGAAACACAGAAGCAGATTCATGAATCCTTTAATGGAACTTCCAGCCCAGAGCTAGCCTAGGAAAAGATATCTTGTGGTTGGTTTGCCAGCCTAGATTTGAAGACATACCCACACTTTCCAATCATGGAAAATTGCTATAGTGTGACTTGTCACTTACCTACAGCTTTGGGCAGGGATTAATAAATTAAGTAACATCCAGGATAAAGTCTAAATACATTACATGCTTGCTGGGAGCCAGGCTTGAAATTCTGATCTCCCTGAAATCTGTGGTGATCTCCCACTGACTTCCTAGGGCCAAGATCTTATTCCATGACTTCTGTGGTGCACTGCTGGCTTCTTGGCCGCTGCACAATTTGGTTCCTGTAAAAGTCACTGAGTCTTCCAGGAATGTCTCGGATACTGGAACTATCTAAACCATCTCACTAAAACCATTTAAATATTTTAAACCAGCCCTACCCCAGTTTTGAATTGCCCATTCAAAAATGTACTTTGGTTTTGCATTTATGAGCTGGTTGAAGGTTTTTCTTTGATTTTAGGATATAAATCAAGATGTGAGCATTTACTCTTCTAGGCCAAAGGTTATTAAGAAATTTATTTAAAAATTTACATTCAGAACTGATTCTCTGGGTTGTAAAAGACATCACATGCTTTGGGTTTAAGCAAAGCAACTCTGAGTTGTGCAAGTGTGAGTCTCAGAATGGGATGCAGATAGCCAGCACACCAAATGGGGAAATACCCAGTCCTTTCAATAAGGAGATTACAAGGATAGAAAACCCTGTCCTTCCTGTCCTATGGCATTGGACAGCTCATCAAAAAGTATCTCCCTCCACTTGGCTCTATCTTTTAGAGACTGCTTCTTCCAAAAATGGACTGAAAGTCCATTTTGTAAATCATCTCTCAAGGGGAGGTATTATTTTTCCTGAAGCCTGTTCTGGGATGAAACACCCTCTACCTTGTCTTAAAGCTGTTAAACTGTGCTGAAAAATTGTAAAGCCCATTTGAGAGGAGGAAAAAAGTGTGCATGTCCTTTCTGGCCTGGAAAGACTGCTTCAAAGACTACTTCAAAAGGAGGAAGACCTCCACATCAGCCTCTACTGCAAAGACTCTCTATGTATTTTATACAATGCCTAGTTTACGTCAAACACCTTCCTGGAGCAGGGACCAAGACCAAAGATGCTTTGTGAGTGCCTACATCATTGAGAAGAAGACTCGTGATCATACTTTCTCGTTTTTGGGCTCAAAGCAATGGGTGCACTCTGTACAGTAAATAGTTTCAACAAGAGGAGAGAGGGAGTAATGCCTCACTAGTGAATGAGCAGGGGGTCTTCTCAGGCAGAAAAGAGAACTGAATCTGGGTCTCCCACATCTGGATGACTGTTCTCATGATTAAACTACTGTATAAAAGGTGAGATTATAAGGGTGTATGTATATAGGTGACTATAAAGAGAACATTTTCATTGTCCTGGAAAAAAGTGGAGGGTCTCTGTTGCCCATGACTGATACCTCTAATACCAGTGACATCTTTAGAGTATAGATATAATCCATCAGGTCCTGCAGAAAGGTAGGAAGATGCCTGCTTCATGCATTTTAGTAGAAAGTAAACACTGTAGCCTAGTAACACGATATTTCCATTGTTAGTACCAGTCATAGGCTTTGTACCGAGTTTGCAAGGCCTCCGGACCGAGGCTTGTCAGGCTTGCATCGTCTGAAGTTTTTTGACCTGCCTGGGGTCAGGCAGGTCAAATTAATTTTCACTTGTTTTAACTGTAACAGTGATTTTTCTATTGACTAGGTAGCTATGGCTTATCTTTGTATGGTACAAGTACAGTTTTTTTAATATATAATAATAAGTTATTTTACTTAGAGTGAGATATTTATGACTTCAACACAATGAAGCAGCATAGAGAAATACAGGCCTAGTATGACAGCAGAGGCCTTCAGAAGCGGGGGACACAGGATACTGTGAAGACTACAGGCATGGGATGACCAGAGACAGGGCACAAGTTTGGCACTGGAGACCCCACGGCTTGAACAACACCCCGAAAGTCAGTTAAAGAAATGCATACCTAGAGTTGTACTAAATAGACTTTAGGTGTAACAAAGAGAAAGAATTAATTAGTAGCCAACATACATAAAGGGCACCATATATGGTAAAACCAGCTGTAACATGGAGTTGCAGACCAAAGTCTAAAAAGATATTAGCAAACATATAAAAATGACGCCTAGTGGATCCTAGAGGAAGAGGAAGAAAAGGAAGAAAAAACTATCAACATCAACATCATATTCCTTCTGCGAAGGACTCAAGATGTTGATGACTTGCCATACACTCCTCACACACCAGACTGAAGCCATCAACCTTAGGACCCAGAGAAGCAGAGGGATGGTGAGCACCAGGAAGAGGAAATGCATTATACACACACAAAAGAAGTGTGTGTATAACAATTTTAACTGCATTATTATTATTATTGAGATGTTTTTCTGTATAGTAGTATTCTTTTTCTTTCTTTTTTTCCTTTCCTTTTCCGTAGGAATAGAAGCTGGGCTAATAATGACAATTGTTTGATCAGACCATTAAGATTTTAATTATGCTAACCATAAATCCTTGGCTTTACATACCCTTTTTGCCCATAGCGAGATTTTGTTGTTACAAGCATAACAATGTAATTCAGTCACGGAGCTGCAGTTACATCAGGACTGAGATGTCTGGGGGCCTGCAGAAGAGCAGAATCTGTGGTGCCTGGGAAAGCTTCGGTTTGGTAACGGAGGTAGCCACAGTGCCAGGGAACCCCTACAATAAGCAGCAGCTGAGCATCAGCTGTTTGGAGGCTGTGGGGACTGTGCGTTTGAACGGAGGGGCTGACATGATACCTGAGGGAATTTCTGACCCAACGTAGAGGAGGAGAGGAGAACACACGGTCACATTTCCGCACAGCCCTCCTGCTCTCCCTTATTGACCAGAAGGGCGGACAGGCTTAGCAGCAACCATTCATTCACTGGCCTGGCCAGCCTGTCTGCATGGGAAAACTTTAAAACTGATTTAGTCAAACCGATTTAGTCTCAAGATTGTTTTTCATTTCAGCAAAAGTTTTTTTGGGCTTCATTTTACCTTAAATTTGAAGTTGGCAAAGATAAAACAGGGCACTCTACACAAATAAGTGTTCATCCAGCTTTGCGTACCCATTTAACTAAAGTTTAAACTAAGGTTTAAAGAACACATTTGAGGTTAAAACTATGAGATTTTCCTCTGCAGAAAGTTGCAACTTTCTTCTGAAGGTAGCATTTCAGCTGAGCTTCTCTATCCATCTGGCAATAGCTGAAAGGAAAAATTACACTTGTACAAAGAGTCTAACCGTGGCCTCACTAACCGTGACCATGACAATTCCTGCTTTTTTTGTACCTGTACAAGATAGGGGCTCGTTTTCGATTTCTTCCAGAGCACAGGAAACCTTACTAACAGTACCTGCGATCCCACCTCTGAGCACACTGAGATGTAGCATCCTGTTCTCAAGTAGGGGCCAACACAGCTCTGCAAACCGTGTAGCTAGCAGCAGGATTACTTTTTATCCTCACCAGCTTAATCATCAAAGAGACAGGAGGCCAGTTCACAGCATATTTTGCTATTTACCATACACGTCCTCACCTTTCTCGGTCCCCCACGTTTCTGTATCTGCATTTCTGAAGAGCACATGATTTTTCTGTGTTAGTAAAAGAGAGGTTGGAGGAATGGCAGCTCAATTTTCCCCTGTAGCCTCCTTTACTTATTTCCTGAAGCTCAGTAGCCTGCTGTGGAGAAAGCCAGCTTATTTGTTGCTATCTATTAGTTTATAAAACTCTGACTTGGCCCTCCTATTACAACCGTTTGAGTGCAGCACAAAGACTGAATTAACAGCCCTCTTGGCGACCTGTTAGCTGCTAGAGGATCCTAGGAACCCGCAGTCGACGCCTAGGAGTTTGCAAAGACCCATTGCAGCAGCAAAGGCAAACAGCCCTGGGAGCATGCGGAGGCGATTTTTGCATGCAGGTGAATACAAACACAGGGATCTTTGTGGGTGTGAATGTCTCTGTGCAGGGCAATGTGGGGTAAGCCAGGACGGGAGAAGGCTCATTCAGATCTGACAAAGAGTTGATGCAAGAGACTAGAATTAAAATGAGGCAATAACAGAAGCAAGTGTTTTATTTCTCTCTTCTGGGAGATTGCTTAAGGATGAACTTAAATTGACATAGGTATTATACTGCACACTGCATCCTAATATGTATTGGAAATCCACATATTTCTTGTTGGGGGTTGAAAATAAATAAAAATCCTTCCCATTATCAGTCAGAAATAAACAACCTCAAGTCATAAAATATGAATTAGCCAAAGGATTAGTCTGAGGATAAATTTTCATAGAAAGGGTTATTTTTCATGCTTTATAAGGGATTTACTAGAAACCTGCAGCCTGCCATGGGAGAAATGAAGTCCTCTTAAAGCTTTACATTGTTTTGCCACCACTTTCATAATACGTGTTTATGTTTTAAGGGGGGAAAATGTACAGTGAGGTGGAACGGTTATTGACCAGATTGATCATGGGAACAAATCTGCCGGTGGTAACCTTGTTTAATGATATGTTGCTGGGCTCAGCACCTTGCTGAGGCTGTGATTCTTCACCGGCTGGGCCCGCATGATGGATCACGGTAGGAGGCTGATGGTGCAATCACTCACTGGCAGCCACTGACACCTGCACCAGCCTGACACCCGTCCCCTCCGGATGTATCAGCCAGCCTGCTCAGCCTACTGGGAGACACAACTATTCCACCAAACGGCAAACAAAAGTTCTTTATCTACCTTGCGACTTCTTCCGTAGGACATTTCCTTCTCTTTGTCTTCCCATTTTACTCCAGCCCCATTTGCAGTTCAATCCCTTCTTTGTACCCACCAGTGAGATCCAAAGCTGACTTAGGAGCAACAAAATGAAGCAGCCACTAAATCCAGCAAAAAAAAGATTGCCTTGAAAAAGTATGAAAATAATGTTGCGGTTTTTTTTCTTACGGAGAATTTCTAACTGTTCATGCCTATCCCATTAGACAGAAAATTGCTGTCTGCAAATATGGTGAACCCCCCATCTTTTGTGCCTCATTATTTTAAGGAGAAAACCTTTTACTCCTCTTTGTACTGTATGTTGAACTTTATGATTTCCCAATTAAAACTGGCAACAGAAAAATGAGCAACTATTCCTCTGTAGACAGTTCCGTTCCTCTTTTTTCCTACAACCTCAAAAAAAATCCAAAAGCTAATGTGTGCAACATTATTTTAGATTCTATATTTTAATATCATAAATAGGTCTGCAATTCTACTGCTCTAAAAGCAGGGACTTACACATACACATAGGCATTATCTATCTGCACTGTCTGCCAGCCTAAGATCTACACTTGGTATTAGTTCACTGGTTGGGATTTTTAATAGTTTGTCAGTTTTATAATATAAATAGTATGTAAATGATACAGAGACACTTAAAGTTTAAAATTTAAAATATATCTAGCCTGCGAAATAATGATTTCAATTGATTTTCTCCTGTAGTCACCGCCCTGACAATTACAGAGTTGATGAACTTTTTGGAGGAAAAAAAGAAAAAAAAACTTTACTTGTAGGACAGGTCATTATAATGATAAAAAAGTAATTATCCAGCCAAGGAGGCTTTAGCGCATACTTTTCCAATCTCTAATTTTATATAAGGGCCCCTTCATTAGTTCAGAGTACAAATCTGGGCGGCTTCTCAGTAAAAAGAATGGGAACACCAGCTCAGCTACCATGTTTCCTAATTGCACATGGACCAGTTCTATAAATTACACACATCTGTCTTTGCAAGTCACTGTAAATTCAAATTTATATCACCCAGTGCTAGAAGTGGCTGCACACCCATTATGTGAGCTGGACTGAGCACCAGGGTAGTGCAGACCACAGGCTGCTACACAAGAACAGAGTGGATGGTTAACCCTGTATGGTTATTCCTCCTCATCTTTTTTCCCTTTTTTATTCTAGGTAAAAGGGCTATGTTCTAGAGACAGATTTGCTCGACTTCTTTTTATTATCTAATTAAAGCTGTCGGCAAGCCAGGTCCTGCAACCTTGTGAGCAACGTGAGCTCTCTCTCATGCAGACTGTCCTAGTGATCTGTGCTTTCATGAACTGCCCTGCATGAGTAGAGGTTGCAGCACTACTTTCTGAGCTCTGTCAGGCTCTGAATACAATAACATCCCTTCCGAGTCTGGCAGTCATTAAACTGCCATTTAAAGACACTTGGTCTGTTTCGATTCTTTTTACTGAACCAAAATCTCTTATGAGCATGTGGGGTTGCCATGTGGGAGGGGAGATTGTGTATCTGCATGTATCCTGCAAAGCACTGAAGTGAGCATTCCTCTGTCAGCCGATAATAGTGAAAAATGCAAAATCTGAACTGGACATCATAAAGCTTTAAAAATACAATTCCATCTAACAATTTTGTTATTGTCCTTTGACGAGTCAGTAGAAAATGAAGAATAAAATACCTCACTCTCTAGTGGAAATAGTTGCTGTCGTGATTACATGTGCATGCACACGCATACATACATACACAGAAGTGCAACTGGGTACCATTTCACTCGACAGCACGCTCCCAGTTTTTTCTCCTCCTTTTGGGTTAGCAATCGCAGTATGCAGCTGCTGAGACAATGAAAATGCTTCTCCAGCTGCCGCATCTGGCTCTTTGGCAGACTCATTTAGTAGTCGTGTTGGCAGCTTTGGATTTGCCTCTGGGTCTATCATATGTTTATAAAGGCAATGGACTGTCAACCTACACTCACGTGTGAGCCTGTGTGTCTGTCTGTCTGTGTGTGTTTCTCATTCTTGTATTCAGCTGCCTTTTTGCCTGTGTTTGTTCACAGATAATATGCAGAAAACCTGGAGACAAAACAAACAACCCCCTTGCTACTCATTTAAGCAAAGCTTTCTTTTACCTATACATACAGCTCTATTCTTCAAGTTTAGTCATCCTCCTTTCAATAAACATCCACTTCATTTGCATCAAAGGTAATTCGTTAGACAAATTCTCTCTGTTGCACAAGAAAACTGCACCTTTATGTGTCTGTGTATACAAATCATTTCTTTGTGACCAAGACCCTTAATGCCATGATATCATAATAAATGGAAGGGGACATTTTTCATGTTACAATAATAAATGAGGTGTTATAGGAATATCCGGATACGTGAGCATTTTACAACTACTGCTTGTTGCTTTGTGGCAGCTGTAAAGCAGGGCTCACTGAATTAGCTGTGATGTACTACTCCAGGGTGATGTTAATTATGCTACAGTGGTAAGCATTTTTTAAGTAGCTGCTTCACATTTCAACATCTTTAGGTATAACACACTTGCAAAGGCAGGGTTTAAACTGCGTGTAAGTACCCCATCTGAAATTAATGTTCAATGGGAACGTATTCCAAAATGCTGCAGGCTGGATTAGGGGCAAGGAAAGAACTGAATCTTTGAATGATTATGCTATCATGACTTTATATTTTAAACACTAAATAGGGAAACTTATTTGTACATATTATACATAAATTATGTCTGTACATAGATACACGTACTAATAATTGGGGAAATAGGTTGTTACTTTTCTTCATCACTGTAAAGGCCACAGATAAAATGTAATATATATTCCCCTTTTTACCTAAAGTATTCCTGAAAAAAAAGTGATCTTTCCAAAATCACAAGGGCATGAAAGTGCATAAGCACTTGCTGGCACAGTCTTAAAACTCCCTCCAAATTATTTCAAAGCACAAACTACAGCACAGTACAGATAGTCCAAAATGAGCACTGATTCATTTAGGCCACTTTTTCCTATCAGTAAAAAAAGTAGGAAAAATAGAGAAATCAAATATGCAAAATTATTTTTAAAAGCAATATGCAGTAGAAAGTGATTTTCACAAACTCTTTTATTGATGTAAAATAAAAAGAGTCCTTACCTTTACATTTTAAGGCAGTTTTGCCTATAGAAATAAAATATGGAGGGGTACACGACGATAAATTAGGCTTCATCAGTTGGTATCTGAGAGTTGCCCCTTCCAGCAACTAAATACTATAAATCTTGATGTGAACTGAAAATCACAAAATGGCATTTTAAATGCCATTACACATTTTTGTAATTTCTTAATACCTTTAAAACAAAACAAGGCTCTGTTTTCCCCTCAAACCACTTGCAATAATATTTATATGTTCATTTTGATTATGTTTGTAAACATCTGTAGAAATCTTTGGGGATCACATAAAAGTCCCAGTGAAAGAAATTTTACATTTTAAAACTGGAGACCCTTTATGCAAATTATTTTGCCTTTGGCCATTTCAGGAAGAAATGAAGAAACTGGAGGATATTATGGTTTTACATAACACTGGTGAGATTGTTGTCATCTTTGATCTTACATCAATTAGACAAGATCTTGAATGATCATAGGCAAAGAAATCTAAAATCTGCTCCCCAGCTGAACAAAACTGTGTCAAAGATTCTGACTGCATAAATTATTACATTATATCCTAGAGCAATAATAGTTCCTCTAGGTAGACTCTCTGGTCATCCATTATACACTGGGAATAGATTTTTACTACATTTTGGTTGTATATATAACAATCTACTTCTGTATATTTTAACCTATTTTTCTCACCAGTAACATTGATACCAAATTAATCTTACACAGGCGATGCTGCACTGAAAACTTAGGCCTTCTGTCAGATTATTCTGATTAATAAATTAGCCAAAAGATAAGGGAAGTTATCCAAGTACACAGACCGTTGAAGAAGCTCTCAGTTAAACCAAAGAAAGAAACTTGATAAAGTGGAAGCAGTTGTAGTGTTTTGATAACATTAACGTAAGTAGGTTCTGTGCTTTCTTCCTCTTCCTCCAATTCCCGGATCATTACCATCTCAAGCTAGATGCTATATTTAACTTTTAGGGAATATGACCTTTACATTATGCGCAAAGAAGTAAAATTTCTGAACAGCACTGAACCACCAATCCCAGCAAAGTTTTCCTTTTCCCTACAGGTAGTACGAAATGGAGCCAGAATGACAGGGCCCCATCTGAGCCGTGCCCAGCTCCCCCAGTCCGCACAAGCCCACTCTATCAATCATGGCAGGATAATGCATAGTGGCTGCACCTGTGACAAGAAATGATGGAGTGCTGAACACAGGCCCGGCTTCGCCTGTCGCTTTGTGCATTTGTATTTCTCCAGGGCCACTTTGAGAATTTGCAGAACTTGGGGGGAAAAAATTCTCTCACGTTTTAAAAGATATTTTAATTCAGTTTGATTTTCGGACAGTAACACAATGTACAGGTCTGAAAATGAACTGCAGGCTAGTGAGATCCCCGATTCTATCAAGGCAACATAACTATACAAGGCGTAATTTTATTAAGCGGCAAGCAATTTAATCTGGGTACAGTAAGTAAAGATTGTGAGTTTTTGCCATCCATTTCCTCTCCCCTATACCCAAGAATAAGTGTCAGGATTTCAGTTTATCGTAACAGCAAGATACAAACGAGCTAGCACTAAATACACTTGAGATTCTTGGAGCCATAAAACACTGAAAATGAATGACAGATCATTGCACAACTTTCTTCAAAGGTATCCCTTACATTGACAATTTTAAGAAAGAGTCATTTCCTCATTATTATTTTGGGGCAAAAAAAAGCTTTAAGTAACTGCAGTTAAAAGATTATGTTAATTTTCCTCTTTAAAAATTCATGTAAGCAAGAAATGTTGTCATGTCTAAAGGAAGTATTTTCCTGTAGATTTAATCTGCAGAGAGTGAGGTGTATTTTCTTTTATCAAATCTCCATAATAATTAATAGGACCAGTATAACTGGTCGTATAAACCAAGATTTTTTTTTAATGGAACTGATTTGTATACTGCAGATATTTATTATGAAGCTTTGAAAAAGTGCTAATTAACATAGTTAAAAACAGAATATGAGGCACCATAAAGACACCCATGCAAATTCCAGGTAAAAATCACCTCAACCTCCAATATAATAGGAATGTTTTAATCCTCCCGAAACAGACAAAGATGAAATCGATTTTCCTTTTGTGACAGTTCATTTTTTTAAGTCCCAATATTGTTACATGTACAGGATGAAAAACTATATTAAGAAGGGGGTGCTGGAGAATACAATCTTTTATTCTCTTAATATGTCTATGGCAGCTCAGATAAAATGCTCAAACAAATCCTTCCCATGATAAGTTTTTTGAAATGAAAAATACATTTGCTTCTAAGAAGTTCTGTGGCCAGTTTTAGCAGCCGGTTACGGAAGCCGGTGTTCATTGGTAAGCAGCAGCAATACCTCATTTCGCTGAGGTTTTTCTCACTGTCAGGCATGTTTCACAGCTACCTCTTCTATAGCTTTGTCTTTTTTTTTTATGTCGTTTAAAAATTATATTTAGTGAATGTGAATGCAGATACATTGGCTTTGAGGCTGGCTGGACCGCAGCGCAAGGGAACACTGCTGCTGCAGCACAAAACTTCTGGAGAGCAGCAAATAACAACAAAAATCTCGAGCAGCAAATCGCGCCAGAGCCCCGCTACCAGCAGCGTTTCGCCCTGCAGGGCTTTGCCCCAGCGCGGACGGAGGAGCCGCGCACTTGCAGACCCGCCGCGACGACGCACGCCAGGGCTCCACACAGCCCCGCGGCCCCGCGGGCGGCCGGACGCGGCGGAGGAGGCTCCGCTCCGCTCCGCGCCGCGCGCAGCCGCAGCCCCGGGGCAGCGCGGCCGCAGCGGAGCCGCCCGATCCTCCGCGCGCGGCTCGGCTCGGCCTGCGCCAGCGGTGCCGCCCCCCGCCCCCGCCGCTGCTGGGCGGCTGCAAGGGCAGCGAGCAGCCCTGGCCGCTAGCGAGAGACCCCCGCCCTAGCCGGGGGGCGGGAGGGCAGGGGGGACGCGCGTGTGGGGCCGGCCCATATGCCGGAGCTCTGCCGCGTCCTTCGGAGTCCGGCTGCCCTTGAAGCGCTGGGCCGGGCGGGGGGCAGCGGCGAGGGGTGAGGGGGACGGGGCAGAGAAGGGAGAACAAAACGCCCTCTCCCCCGTGCCTCCCTCCGACGGATGCCGGTCCTGCCGGGGAAGGAGCACGGGAAAAAGAAGAGGAAAAGGGGAATAAAAGAGGAGGCGGCGGCAAACCCGGCAGGCTGGGAGCGGGAGGACGAGGCAGGCAAGCAGGGCCGGCGCAGGAGGGGAAAAGCGAAGCGGCGGCGGCCACCGCCGCTGCCTCCGCTTTCCCTCTTCCCTTTCGCCCGCCAAGTGCTGAACTGATTAGAGTGTAATTAAGGCCATAAAACCCTCGGCTTATCCACCTGTTTATTCACTAAAGTCGCGGGCTCATCAGGCAAATTAGCTGCTTCTAGGCTGCACGTTGGGCCTAGAGCTGGCCTGATTAATGAAGTTTATTGGGAGCTGTTAAAAGCATTAACTGAAGGAAATCTCGGCAATTCGTCATATTTAAGGGATGGAAATTAAATCTCCCCATGCAAATAAGGGGAGACTCCGGAGCGGCTCCTTCCAGAGGTTACGGGGTGGGAGGGGGGACGGGCCGAGCCTCTGCTCTCCTCGCCTCTCCCTCTCCCTCTCCCTCTCCCTCTCGCACGAAGCGGCTCCCCCCGGCCGGCAGCCCCCGGGCCCACAGCGGTGACGAGTTTGCCAGTCGCACACAAAGGGAAGAAGGAGTTTCCCGGGACGCGGGCTCCCGCTCCTGAGCCCCCCTACAAGAGCCAGGCCCCGAATGAGGCACCGCAGCCCTTCCCGTGCCGGGCGAGGGGAGCTCCACGGGAGACCCGAGGTGCCGGCAGCGCACGGCCGCCGGCCACGGGCTGTAGAGCAGCCTCGGCACCGTCCGGTTCTACCTCCTTCGCCAGCTCAGACATCTCCGGTGTGTCACTGCTTTGCACATTTTGCACTGAGTGATGCTACATGGCTTTACTACACGCATGCATGCATCCACATAGTACCTGAAACACACAATTACTGTTAAGCAACAGCCCTAAATAAACTTTCAAACTGCAATGAGCCAGTGCTCTGGCTGGCAAGTATATACGTAAGGAATATATTAAGGCGAGATGGTCTAACCAGCAGGGAACTGCACCCAGAGCTGCACATACCCCAGTTTTAAAAGTGTTTTCTCCTGGAATGTCAATCTGACTTTATTTCTGACATGAATTGCATTTTCATATCCTAAGCTTCATGAGCCACAGCGTTTTTATATTAACAATTTCTAATAAAAAGAGAAATTACAAAGGGTCACAACAACGAGTGAATGTCCTGAGAAGAGGATAATGAGAAGAAAAGAAGGTCAAAGAAAGCAACTCTACCTTTTTATTCTTATTTACTGTGTAGTTCACAATCTTACCAGGTTTACAATTTATTTATTTTTAATGCTTTCATAGCAAAAGAAGAGAGCATTTTCTTACATCTCAAATAAAAGATATTTTTACCCAAATACTCAGCTGTGAACATGATGGAGAGGCAGGAGGGAGGAGAGACAGAGGTGTTCGTATTTGATGTAATTCTTATCCTACGTGTTTCTCTGTCTAATTATTACAAAGCAAATTATTTGTTACAATTATTGGATTAACAGTTTGCTGATCAGTTTTATTCTCCTTTGTAGAGCATTGCCAGCACAGTGAAATGCAAGGTGAGAATGTTGTCTGGCTTTTCAACAGAAAATTAGAATTCCTTTTTCATTATGTGCAAATTTGTTCATCTACTTTGTGATTTACTACCATTACAGCATATCCTGTATCCTATCTTGTGTAGCATCTTTGTGCCTATATTGATAATTTTCAAACTTTTTCAGTCAGGAGACTATTTGCCCATAGCAAAGGGATCCTCCCTCCTCTCATCTCCCATCCCTTTTGTAAAATGTTTCCCTCATCAGACCACAGTGTGGGGGCAGGAGGAACCACCCATCTTCTCCAAACAATAGTTACAGAAACACAGACTAGTGCAATGCTACCCCACTACATACACACACACTCACTCTCTCTGCTTCAAATGTAGTTCAGGCACAGAATAATACATCTTTAAAAGACACATAATGTCATTAAACAAAGCACATAGCTGTTACACACAGCAAATCTATGTTCCACCTGCTACTTCAGAAGATAAGCAAACAAAAAACAACAAAAAAATCTTCCCTGCAATAGGCATACTTGTATCTTTATATATGAAGATAAGTGGTCAAGTATGTTTGTAACTCCGCATGTCACACTCCAGTGTAAGTTTTCTACTGATATTTTTAGGGAAAAGAAAGCAAAGTGTTTCAGTGAATGAGCAGTGGATTATTACTTTTTAACTGCAAGTTAACAAAGCATTTCCTAGAGAATTAAATGATGACAATATTTTCTGTTTATGGATTTTAACTGCAGAAAAGGAAAAGAATAACTGTCATCTGCTCATTTGTGGCTGCCATTCATATTGTTTTAATCTGTCCAAGTGCATACTTTAAAAGCATCTTCTATAAATCTCTATTAGCACAAGATAATGTAAATTTTGGCAGATAGAATGCTTATATTTCAGGCAAAATAAAGATTTTGAGATTTGCGTTGAATTAAGAACAGACCTGCCTGAGATACTGCTAGCTCCAAATTAGCAGATTTCTTTTGAAGATCCCTTAAATGAAATTCAATGACTTGTGGAACATACCACCAAAACGCTTATTTTTCTTGATTACTGGTTCCTTCAATAAATTGATTTGCCCCATTATGTGGGGTCTTTTAGTTCTGCCACTAATGCAATGTGCTACTTTGAACTTTCCTCTCTCTGTTTCAGAAATGGAAGAATCTATTTAAAGAGAAATATTAGGTCAATCACCAAAAACCTGTAAGTACACCAAAGCTTGATATTTTAGAAGATTATTTTTTAGAAGAAAGATATGATGTTGTGGTGAATGTCTATTTATAAATGACTTTAGGTGAAGCATGATAAAGCAATGCAGTGGTAAACCACTCTCCCTGCACTCCCAACGGTAGTGATTATTTATAAAATAGACTCCTCTTCATAAGCGATTATAACTTTGACAGGGACATTTTCTTTCACTGACTTTTCATGTGCAAGATCTCCTTTTGGAGGGCATGCACTTACATGGGTGTGCATAGGTGCACGCTGCAAATTTGTTCAGAGATGTAATCCTACCTAAAATTTATCTCAGCTATTTTTATCCAACAGCAATTCAACTATATTTCTATATTTAACTTTTATAAGAGATTTTGTGATTACCTACTCTGGCATAGGAAAAAAGATCAGTTATTTAAAACTGCTCTCAATACAGGTGTGCAGAACTATGGTCATTAAATGAAAATGATAGTGGATTGTAGAATACAGGTACCACAAACAGGCAAAATTCAGCACATTTTCAAAACAACAGAATAGTCAATTTCTTCCTTTTATATCAATAATACTAGTATAGCAGCTAGTGTAACAGTTATACATGACATGACCGAACTCAAGATAATCTTTGTGAAAACACTGACATATTCGTAATTTTTCTTTTATGTGCCTGCTTTGGCAGCAGTGAAAACAAGGTGAATTTTTTCACAGCAGAAAAATGCAACCTGGCACATTCAGGACCTGGTCTAGCCCTCCCAGATCAAGAATGATCTTACAGTCAGGGCCAAATTATTATCTTTAACCACATCGTGCAAAAGGTGCTCTGGATTATGAAGACCCTGCTCTGTCCTTGAATAGCTACATGAGATGCAGCGACCTTAGTGGGAGGAGCATTAGCTGCTCTTATGGTCAGAATTCAGTCCTAAGTGACCTTATACTTTTCCGTGTGGTCTACTACTTAGGCATATCAAGGTTGGGAAAGGATATTATTTCACTGTAACTTAATTTTTCCTTGTCTCCTGATAGCTTACTAAACTATCAATAATGCAGTTTTTGTGGCTTAATTAATTCTTTTACACTGTCTCCTTCCATTGCAGTCATATTTGAATCTTTTTTCTTACTAACTTTTTACAGCATGTTTTTCAGCTGTGAATAGAACCACGATGTTAATGAATGACAATTATCTTTCTTACTTATCTGAGAACTTTAATGAAGCTTCATTAAAATTAACATGACATGATATTAGTGGAAGAGCTATACAAAACCTTTTTTCATTTATAACCTTTTAATTTTTTTATTAAATAGAAATTATAACTTACTATAGTTTGCTGGGCAATAATTAGTGCATTCACTGGTTACTCCTTCCTCAATAGCTTCACAAAACTAAGGAGGAAAACTCTACCCTGTCCTTTAGAGGGATCTACTGTATCTTAGCACTTACTTAATCCCCTAGTCAAACACACTCAAGAAAATGAAAGCTGCTTGTCATATTGTCAGTGTGAGGAATTGGTTAAACACTTTCCATTTGATTCTGTTTTTCAGAAAAGACGATGCATACTGGAAGAATGCAGCCTGCACAGTTTTATTAGAGTAACTGTAAATGTACCTGTGCTTTTACATGCAGCATTGCCGCTGACAGTCCAAAATTACAATTTGATTTATAGTAAAAGCTTAGCATCTGTGGGCATTTCATGTGAGATATTAATTAAATATAGTAGCTATATCTTAAAACTCAGTTTCACAGGTAACTTTCTAAAGGAGTTAAAATGCTATTTGAAACAAGATAGTGCATAAATGTGCATAAAACAAATGTGCATAAACTGTTAGACAATTGCAGGCTGAACTTTCATCAAATATCACAAAGCTCGTTCATGATTTAAATATGTTTCCAGCTTAATATTTTTAGAATAAAAGGTAAGATATTGTGATTTTATTTAGAGACAAAAAATGACTTCTTCCCTTTCAATGCCGTGTATTTCAAAGGGAGAATTAAGCCTTCTTAAAGTAAATCTAAATTGCAACAGCAAAAGTGTTGTGCTGTCATTTTAATGACAGCAGTAGACTTTAAGTATGGAATGAATCAATTATTGCAAGCGCAGCCCCTGCGTAAATCACTGACAGCAAACCAACCTCAGGATTATAAAATGAATCTTTGACAAGTATTCAAGGTTTCAGCATATTCTCAATAATGAGGATTAAGTACCTACTATCTGTGAAAGAAAAGTTTTATTCACTTACTAAAGAATATGTGAGTAATCATTAAGAGAGGTCAGATTAACTGAGGTACTTTTTTAAAAAGGGCATCCAGTACAACATCTGCTGGAAAATCAATGATAAATATGTCAATTTTTTAGAAAAAGGGAAAGATTAAGAGTAAGGCAGTGTAATGGAATGACTTAATGCTCTGTTTTTAAAGAATGGAGAGGAATTATAATGACATCATAAACTATCATTATGTAACTTTTTGACATTTTCATGTCAAGAAAAAGATCTTCTTGAATCAAGAACAAACAGTGATTTCTGCTATCCATTCCTGATTCAGTCCAGTTTAAATAAATCCTGATGCTGCACAGAAATATTATGTAAAAAAGGCTCTGGACTACCCTGTTATACATTATATTTTCTTATATTTAATATTTTTACACTGAGAGAAATTGAATTTAAAGTTCTAATCATAGCTGAGCTTTGAAAATGGAAATATTTTTAATTTGATTATATGCAATATTCTGTAATAATGCATACATCTTTGGAGAAGCTTTTATAGTAAATATTTCATATCACTTTGCTGTGTTTGCCAGTACCCAAACAATATTGTATTGTCTTTTTCTGTTTAACTTCCACAAAATAATGTGAAATTGAGAACCAGTGTTATCATAATTGTAGACCAACATCATTTCATGATAGAAAAAGGCATTGTGTTCTGTCATCATTTGTGTTTTAATTATTAATGAAAGCCTTTGCTTTAACTGTCAGAATTTTTTATGAATGTCTTATGATATTTGCATACTCTTTGCCTTTTTATAGGGAGAGAATGTACAGGAGAATACGTATTTATTGCCAATATATTGATATGTTTTATCCTGAAAGATTTGCTTTTGAAAGCTTTAATAACTGATATCACACTGATGCAGAGATGCTTTATATTCACTGGGAAGAGGGAATCAAAAAAAAATTCTAAAATAATACTACACTTTATGATTTGATACTCCCTTTAAATAATGCAAAGCAACTTTGATTAAAAAAAAAAAAACTCTGTTACCTGTAATAAAATAGTGTCTGTTTATCTGATTTGCTGCATTTCCCTTACTTCGTTTTTTTCCAGAGTTGTATTTCTTTTATTTGTATTTGTGTATGTTTCTTCCTGATTATGGCACAATACACTATGTCTGAGGCCCAGTATGGATGATTCATAGTTCGATCTTTCCCTTCTGCACTAAACAATCAATTCATTACAAATAAGTGCATTATTTCAAAATTTTATAACACAGTGCATGGTTAGTTAAAATCATACGTTTTGTAACAGGAATGAGAATGAGAATGTTGATTATTCTAATAGAAAAGAAACATGATTGTGTAATTTTGCAATAATCAAATTTTAGATTGCATCAAAAGTAAGTAGGTGCATTCATAAGCTGTTAAATTTAGATAAAATATGTGCGTATCAGAAAGGGAAGCTATGAAATACCTATGTTTGTAATTAATGAAAAAATATGAGAGTAAGCATTTCTCTTATCAGCATTTCTGCAGATAAGAAATGTGATTATTTTGATGTTTGTTTACCTAAGACAGTTAAGTCGTCAAATGTATTGATTTTGAGCAACTGAGTTTGTACATTTTGCTGCTTCTCTCTACCGAGTGTTATTACATTCCTTTTGTACATTTCAGCAGTGGTTTTTCTAAATGTCCAGTTTTCATGATGATTTTTAGGTAGTAGATTCAAATTAGTGGCTTGTCACAGAAGCCAGTAGTTTACAAAGACGGTGTTTCTAAGTAACGATCTGCAGTTAATTTACAAATGATCCTAAAGAGTTACAGTACTTGTTTAGAAACAAGCATGAAGCACTATGCTTAAAAGGCTTACAAGTAGAGCATTTCAGAGGAAAAGATTTGAGGGGATTCATGAAAATGTAAAAGCATAAACATTTGTTTCTATTGTGCAGATGGAGAAATGGAGTTTTGCAGTAAAAGTCTGGCATCTGGTGGTCCAGAGAAGAAACGGCAACCCATTCCAAAAAGAAACAAGATGGTCACAGCCTGAACTAACTCATCAGCTCGTAACAAACTAATTATTTCCAGTGTACTGCATATGTAAGGACTCTTGCTTCTGAAGGACCCCCCGGGATCCATTGGCCTGGTTTGTTTTTTGTTCTCATTCCAGAAGGTCTTATTTCTTCCCAAAGACTGAAATAATTGCATACATTTGGAACTGTGATCCATTTCGAAAAGTCAGATAATGACTCTGGCAACCCTCAACAGAGGACAGGGGTTGAGACATACCGCCAGTTCTCACAAATAGAGCTTGGAAAACTGGACAAGAAGTTTAGGAGAATTTTCAAAGACTGAGACACAAATGTGGCATTCTCGGAAAGGGGAATTTATTCCCCTTTCTATTCTATGTTGAACCATAATAATATGTCACCTCACAAACAAATTCATGAAAAATCATTCATTTCCAACTTCGTTAAAGTACACTGACTCAGCAAAGATCGTGAAAGTCTGTATGTTGAAGAAACATAAAATAAGGCACATTCAGATCTTTGCGGTTTGCTTCTCTCTTGATCATAGTAATTTCTGTAGCTTTCCATATCTTTATTCCTATTAATTATCTTGCTTTTGCTCTAATTCTCATTATCATCATCTAAAATATCCACTACCTTTCTGGAGGACATCTACCTACATTACTTTTCAATATGTATATATATATCCATTTGCAAGGTGTAACCGAATTTGACTTTTGACAATGCTTATATTATCACTGTACTTTTGAACTTGAAAGCCAGGGGTTATTTTGCTGATCTCTTTTCATTCCTTATACTTACAATTTTTTCCTAGTGCCTTTTTGAGGTTATTTATGCAGTTGGAAAGGTTCTTCCCCTGAGCTGCAAAAGAGTTCTAGGTAGTACTAGAAGCCTTGACATAATAACATTCCAGATCTCTTCCACGTCCAAGTCCCTAAGCTCCCCTGCAGACCTGCTTTTTTTATTCTATCTAAATAAAATGAAAGGGCATTTAACGTTCACTCAACCCAAGGTATTTATTTAATACACTCTTCTTATAACACCCTGCTTATACAAAGCACAAGTCCGTTTGCTGTAGAAATCAAATATATCCAGGAAGCAAGAAGCAACAAGAAAGAATCTGAGACAATCACCATTTAACAGAACAAACACCAATAGCTACATATGCTTGTTGTTTTGGAAAACACTCTGGTACCACATGGACAGGTGAAAGGAAAAGACCGGGCAGTGCAGTCCACCCCCATGGCTGACTGCTCCCACTGCAGCGCCTGTAGCACAAGGTCTGAGGGGCTGGAGGACAGGCCACAAGCCCATCACCAGCAATTCCCTCTCCAGGGAGTGGCCTGCGATTGAATCCTGTAATGCTTCTTACCCATGCCACATTTTTAAACCAACTCTGAGAACGTTTGGATGCTTTCGAATAACTTAAAACAAAACATTACAAGTAGTTAAATATTTCCATGTTGCCTGTTTCCTCTACCTTGTACATTGCCCATGCAGCTTCTCAGGGAAGAATCGTAACAGTTTATGTACATCAAGTACATAGGACTACTTTGAATACAGTATAAATGAGCAACATTGAAATGCAGCTCTTTCACGGAGCATAAAGAATAGTCTGACCTATGCAACACTTGAAGGGTCTTATAAGCTTGTGCCATGTTTGCGTCATAAAAAAGAAAAAAATGGTAGTTCAGCATTATTTTTAAATAAGAATTTCTTGAGACTGTTTCAAAAGGTCACATGCAGTCTGTAGAGGATTAAGCCAACGGTTATAGTCCTTTCAGTAAAGGGGGAGTTTGGGCTTTTTGGCTGCACAGCACTGTGGGACAGAATTGAGCTGATGAGACTGGTTTATGCCTCAAGAACAAAAAGAGTCAGCAGACAAGAACGCCAGCTTGGAAGTAGCTCTTAGAGTGACGTTTTCGATGAGACAGGCCAGCCAGAGGTTTCTGATTCCACCTGTTCAACTTTACTATATAGTGCTAATGATGATAATTCCACACCAGGACTTTCCATAAACTGGAAGAGTGATTCTCTGTTATTCTTGTTTCACAGATGAGGAAACTGAGTCATGTAAAGTGAGTGTGAGCACCTCAGAGTCACTCAGAGCAAATGACAGAACTGGGGACAGGCTTCAGCAGTCCTGCTTCCTAGGCATGGATTTCAAGGCAATCCTTGCCACATTTGCTATAGGAAGAATTCCATTTTTCTGTTCAGCCCTACTTCTTTCTTTTCTTCCCTCCAAAACATCATCCATTTTGGTTGTCAGATAGTCTTCTCCCCACAGTTATAAGGCCTCCTTCTTGTCCCTCTTACTCCTCTTCCCCTGATGTATTTTTGCACCCAGCACACTGGTTCTCAACAACAAGAAATATTTCTTCGTTCAGATACAGATGTCGTATTAGTCACCTATTCCTTTAACCCTGGCCCTCTAAGTCAAGTTCTGCAGTAGAAGAGAGAGCTCTCTCAATCTAGAGCATGGTACTCCACTTGTACCCGTAAGTATAACTGAGATTACTCAGTACCTATGACTTCTATTCAGACTAATACATTTTACTACCATAAAAAAAATCCTTTCAGCTATAACTGAAACACTCCAGGAAACCTCCTATAAAAGTTGAGAAACCAGAGAACAGCTGAGTCCTGCACCCCCTTCCTCCATCACATGGATGGGCAGATATCCCAATGCTCAGCTCCGCTCAGACAAATAAGAGTGCCTATAAAGTAAGGGTCTACAGCTGCTTTCTCACATCTATTTGCAACTAGGTAGCTGCTGTATATTAGTGTCCTGTGAAGCCTCCCTTTATACAGGTTTCATTTTAGAGAACTACTGCAAAAGCCAGTGCAGGAAAAAAGTGATTAAATATGCAGTTGATAGAGTTTTATTGTTTGCTGCTGTTATATTTGCAAAGAAGCATATTTTAAAAAATAAGTGTTGTTTATAGGACAATCCACCTATGGAAAAATGTATAATATCAAATGGGAACTACCTTGTAGTGGATGTCATATCAGATAAATAAAACAGCTTATTAAATGAATAGATGGGCTCTGCAACAAATTAGAACCACGCCAGATCTTTGACAAAACACTAATTTTGCAAAAGGGACAGTCTTCTTCTTTTTATTATTTTGTTTAATTCAAAGAGCTTTCTATCAAGCAAGCTATAAGGCAACAAGCATCAGTGTAGTGTTGTTCAATAAGCAGTGAGATATAAATGTGAATATATAAAAATACTTCTACTGCATATCAAGACAACTTAATGAATTGTGGGCTGATTTTCACCACTCCTTTTTGCAAAAGACACTTTCTAAAGCTGAATTGTGCTTGTTGTGAAGACCAGCATAAATACTAAGGTATTGTGCAAACCATAAAGGCTGGGATCAAGTTTCATCTCTCACTGTATTTGCAGGGCTTGCCTGCCATTGTCAGTGTTGTCAACTCTCATGGTCTCTCTGCTTTTTACTCTGTGCTTACCCCATCTCTTCTTTCATTAAAAAATGCAAAAGTTTCTGTCCTTGTGGATTTGCAAAGGGAAAATACAATCCCCAAAGGCTTAGAAACCAGACAGCAAATTAAAAATGCCAACATCGATTATTCTTCTAGCTTCTATTATTTTAAAGGCAATCTCCTGACTTCCAGGGCCTGATTCATGGCTTCTGAACTGTAAAGTTTAGCCAGCCTTATGGTTGGTAAGCACCTAGAAAAGAAGCATGTGCAACCCTGCTGTACATTTAATTCTGTAAAATGAAAGCTGTTTATCTCAGTAGTTGAAATATTCATTACTGAAAATAAGCATTTCAACATTCAGAGGGTGAATTGTGTCAGCTGAGAGCAACAACTATATGGAAAACAGCAAAAAAATCCACGTCTCTACAGTGTCCTACGTGGATCCACCTGAGCGGGTCTGACCTTGCACAAGCAAAGTGGGATGATAGCTCCTACTAGCACATAGATGCCAGTCCTTTCATCTGACTGGATCCTTTCATTTCAGCTTAGCTATTCTCGCTGGAGGCAGGGACTATGGAGAAAGACAGGAAGGAATTGAGGCCCAGTTGGCCTGGAAGAGAGGGGGGTGATGATGAAAGAGGTGAAACTGGGAAAACACCAACCTTTGCAACTAACTTTTCCTGAATCTTTTAATATTTGCAGAAAATGAGGCTTTTGTGTTAAAAAGGTGCCTTTTTCTGCCTCAGTTGAAAAACTCCTGCCATTTGGCCCAGTTGTAAGTCTGAGAAGTCACACCACTTTAACCGAGCAGCTAAATCTGCACAGGGTCTTTCTTTGCTGAGTGAGTCACACGCAAACTTTGCCGGTTGCAAGCGGCATCCGCAAAGGGCGGTGGAGCCTGCTCCCTCGGCCCAGGCCTGCACAAATGAGGTGAGGTACTTCTTGTGCTGGCTGCACCAAGCTAGGTGAGAGCCAGGCGCTAAAGCTGAGAACTTGCCTGTCTTGTACTTTAGTGATATTGTTTCCTGGCACTGATTCAGCACATTAGAAGAAATCAGTCTGAAGTGCTGAAGCAGCAAAAAGCAGAAGATAGATATGGGAAAAAAAGGTAGATTGGAACAAGAATGTGGTGGGAGTTTTCTAGTTTATTTTTTTTAAGGATCTGAAGGTAAAGTAAGGGAAACTTGGACAAACCATGAAGGAAAAGCAGGTGATCAGAGGGAAGGCTGTCACAAGGAATAGTATATACTAGGTGTTTTCCTGTGGCAGGTGTTAGGTCTATTCAAGGTAGCATTGTACTCAGCCTCAGCAATAACATGATTAATTGTTATAAGAGTCTGTGTGACAGAAATGTCATTTAACTGATTTTTCCAAACTGAACATAGCATGGTCTGCTCATGTTTACAGTCAGACTTGGAAGGGGTTTATTGATGTACCCAGAAGCCTGCAAGAAGAGAATAAAGTAGTTTAAGGACAAAGGTCTTTCAGTGTTGTCTTGAAAAACTTTTTCTGTCTCTGCTTATGTTACAGCATTTCTAACGCTACTGAACAAGGTGCTTAAATCTGACTTTTCACCTGTGGAAGCTAGTTGGGAGCAGAATCACTGACCAGTCGTAGCTGCAGCAGAAATCAGCGGGGATATGCTTCAGAGCTGTAATGTGCTACTTAACACCATGTACACTGAACAAATCAGAGCCTTGATAGCAGAAACTAATATCTGATAGCTGCATTAAATCCCTCTGTGCCTCATTTCGCTTTCCACAAAGTGGGGATATAGCAACCTCACTATACAATGAACATGTGAAGATAAACTAATCCAGGTTTGTAAAGTCAAACTGAAGTTGTGTGTACTCACAGCATGGCGCCATACTCTGAAAACTGAGGATGAAAGAAATGTTAAGCAGCTGTTTTTTCAAGTGAACATCATGCAGCCTCTTCAGTGAGGGAGACAAAAGTCTTGTAGAAAATACAGCTCATGATCATGTAATTCAAGTTTCTATTGAACGCGAGTGGGGTGAAGTAACTACCTTACCGAAGTTTTGATCACGGGAACGTGTACGCTTAGAAATTTTGTTTAACAGGTATGTTTCAGGTACACTGTCTGTGCATGTTAAAAATGAACAAAAAGAAATTAATAAAGGCTTCACACCTTTTGATGAATAATAGCAAACCACAAAAATTGCCAACTTTGGCCTCAATACTGTCCTTAGACTTTGCTGCTACTGCCTGTCGTGTGAGATCCAGCAACACAGGCGCTTCATAATCAAATGAAAGTTTGTGTAGTTGTCATAAACACTTAAACAATCCAAGGAGTGGAACTGCTTATATCGTTCTCTGTGTTTGTGGCATTAGCAGCACTTCTGTGAAAAACCCAGAGCTCAGGTCCTGTCAGACAAGGAAAAGAGGGTTTTTTTTTTTTAGTAACAAAAGGAAATAATTATGAAAGCCAATAAAAGGAAGTTCTAGTTGATGTTGAATTAAGAGAGTCAGTCATAATCTGGTGGCATCTCACATGCGCCACTTCTTTCAGAAAATTTAGCATTCCCTTGGACTGTTTGTGTCTCCTAGCCACATACTAATGAAGAGCAGTCTGATGTAAGTTATTAGATGCGATTAGATCGCATCCCAAGATGATATAGTACCAGTAAATGTTTTCTAGTGTTGCATTAAAAGCTGAGTGTTTTTGGTAATGAGTCCATTCTTTTTAATTCTGCCACTTAAGAATTGTTTTTAAACATTTAATCAAATCTTTATACAAAATTAACAAGTGCTGAACCAGAAAGAGAGCCTATTGATCACAGGTGATATATCCAGAAGCAATACACTGTTTACAGTAAGTTGTCTCTCAACTAAATAACGATTTAGTCATTTACAAGGAAAATCCTTCCAAATAAAAGTCTAATACTGTGATACTCAGTCTTCCTGATGGAAACCCATTGCCAAGATCGAGTTTTGTAAAGCACTTCACACAAATTTTATTGAAACTACTGTACAATTCTTTATGTGAAGGATATGGAAGCACATAAAGTATTGTGCAGTAAATTTTGTAATGAAGGGCCACAAATGGCTTGTTAAAGATCCCTGTGTGGATGTCAAGTTTAACAGCAGGTATTGCTAGCCTAATGTATTTTTTTAGTAGTTTTTGGTCAAACAAAATATTGTCAGGAAGAAGTGTCCTCAGATAAATGACTTCATCTGGTAGTCTAAGAATAGCATCTTGGCTGAATATGTGATTTGGCTTCTATCTCTTGAAAGGTTTATCACCTAGCTGTAAGCTGACCAGGTCAGCAACCTGAATTTGTACAAAGTCCCATTCTATAAATTGTAAACTTGAGCTAAGCAAATAATTTGCAATGAATAATTTATTCACTGTGGTTGAACTCTTTTTCTGCAGCCCTTTGAGCAGATCATGAGTTCTTGCATTTATTCATTATTCAGAATTATTCTGCGGGTTCACTGGAAAACTTCAGTGTGGATTTGGCATCTGTTTGTTGAAGAGTTTAGGATAGCTAAGACTACTCAGAGAAGCTGCGTGATTTTGAGGCTGATCTTTGACTTCTAATTAAATGTTCATTTTAGAAAATTAATGTTAGATACATAAATAAACAGACAGCTTTGAAATGCACTTTCATTAAATCAGTCAATAAAAATGCTTACTTATAAAGTTCTTGAAGAGTAAACATTAAAGAAAGCATCCAATTTATCTAATTCATCATTAAAGTATCTAAATCTGTACAAAATTAAAGCACATGGTAAACTGGACAAAACATTAATTTTTAGAATCCAAGCGAGTATTTTTGCAACATTTTCTGAAACTGAATTAAGCATCTCCTGTAGATTGCTATTAATTTCAACAACACTGGAAGTTACTAAAAGCTTGCACTATTGAGAGCTACATGCAAAAAACCCTGTGTCCAACTAGATTTAAATTGCTGTATGGTGCATTTCTTAACACATTGTTGAATTTAGTGTTCATGATGGATGTTTGACTAATTTGCCAAATTATTAAAATCTCCTTCAACAAAATAATTACAGCAGAACGTGTATCAGTGCAAATCTTTGTCTGCTTAGCAGAACAGTGTCAGGAGCCACGGCATTTCAAATTACTGTTCTTTCTGCTGTGGCTACCAACTCATGATGATCATTTTTTTCTCTGTATTTTATTAACTGAACTACAGCTATTGACTAAATCCACACAGGCCACCCAAAAGCCACACAGCAGAACTCGCCAGTCAATACTGATCTGGCTGCATGTAAGACACTGATGTTACCCAGAAAAATGTTTAAGGCTTGGATATTAATCCTTTACACTGATCCTCTGCTCTAACTTGTTTCTTAGGTCAGCTAGATCAAATAAACTGAAAAAAGGGTAATTTTAAAGGAATTTGGAATGTTTGTATTGCAGACACAATTTGTGAAAGAAAAGCAGCAGTTTTAGTTTTGTAAATGCTCAGAAAGGAGCCTCTCGGTGCAGTACTGCTCGCAGTGTTGTTCTGAGCGCATTTATGTGTGAGTGCACACGGACACAAGCACGCACACGGCACTTTTAACTCTGAAGCTGTCAAAAACATTTGTAGAGAGATCATGTACAGCTCCTCCACTCCAGCCTGACACTAAAAACAGCTCAGAGCTGATTGGATTCTTCATCAATCACCCTGATCATGGCTGCTGTATGGGCAGAGGATTTAAGAGAGCTGAACTGCCCTGTCACTCTGGGGCAATGGATAAACATGCTAGGTTTTTTTTAAAGCCTTCCTTTGGCCCACCTGGCATCAATCAGCAGAAGTGACAAAACCACTGACAGAACAGACAACTGCCAGCACAGGAGTGGTTTAATTTTTTTGCTGCTGAACTTCCATACTGTGGCAGGAGAGGGGCCATGCATGAAACCAAAGCCTCAGACCTTACAGTGGTGAGAGAATCAAAGACCTTGGAAATTCAAGTCTGGAAACTGTTGAAGCTAAGTGAAACAGCCATAAACTGAAACAGAGAGATGACGTGAATAGGAGATTATTCGCTGATAATAAAACAACAGTTTTCAAGCAGCAATAACAAAATACTCCAGCATACACAACATAAATGCAAAAATTCTGTTAGTGTTATCAGGAGGCAAGGTGAGAGATTACAGGAGGACCACAAGCAAGATGATTGCTGTAATTGTCCTTGGGGATCTCCAGCGAGTCTCTGAAGGCTCTGCACCTTTGAGGTCATATCTCTATTTGAATGTAGAGGTGCCTTATTTTGTCTTTTACATCAGTGAATATGATTAAACTCCTGCTGTTGTGCTAAATTTCAAAGATTGTAAAAAGTCAGGGGAATTAGAAAGGTCACCGCAGTATTTCATTTCAATAGCAAATCTGTGGAATAATGTTGTACAAGTACATAGGAAATGGCTTTGAAAAAAGAACTTGTCACTGAATTAGTTCTAGTGAAAAATAGAGTATGTTTAGAAAAGTGGAATTCTGTTTTCTAAATGCACAATTAGAAATAGACAGATACACAAAGAATATTTCTTTTAAAACATAAAAGTGTGGAGAAGATCCACAATTCCCAAATACTTGTAAAATATATACATTTTGTAACCATACATTTAAAATTAGTAAATTCTACTTCCATACAATATGAGAAATCCGTTATCTAGAAAAAGACATTCCACATCTGCGCAGATATAAAAGATGAGATCCATCTAAAACTGCAGACAGTAGATAAATGTTTCATACCTATCTGAAGAAAAAGAAGTGCACTTCTGAACTTTAAACAAAGCTCTTTGCATTCTTTGTGTATATATATTTTTTCAGTTAAGGGTGTATTATGAGACATATCTCTCTTTATAAAATTGCTGATCAAGATAATTTCTGACAGTTCACTAATCTGGCTAATCCCAGTACAAATGCATTTCTGCAAATAATATAACTTCCCTTCAGGGACAGAAAAACTATGCTTCCAATAGTGAACATCAAAATTATGGACTTGTCTGAGCATTACAGGATAGAAGCACTAATTGAATATTGTGCATAAACGTGTGCTCTATTATGGCACATGAAAGTTTCAGGCATAAGTAAAGTTTGAAGGAAATTCATCAGCTTACATTCAAGTGCCTGGCTAAACTGAAACCAAAGGATGCAACCCTCTTGAGTGTGTTTAAAATGATTAAACTTTTAACACATTCTACATAAATCCAGACTATATCAAACCTGATTAGAGTTGCAAAGCTTGGAAATGCCAGAATCAAAATTTCCTTCAGCAACCCAAAGATACAGTTGCAAGAAAAGTCTTGCTTGGCTTTTTGTTTGGTTTTGTTCCACGTGGCTGGATCACCAGGGAATTTTGCCGTTAACTTTTAAGAATTTATACTGTGTGTTAAAAAGGGGTGGTTTTGGTTTGTTTTAACAGGCTTGCAAATTGTCTCGTTTGAACAGTAGAAGGCACACCCCTTAAACACAGGCCATCTCCTTGCCAGATTTCAATCATTCATGCCAAAGTGTGAGAATGTGAAATTCTTCTGAAGATGAGATCTCCAGAATTTTTAGCAGAGGAAAAACATTTTTCTCTAGCAGGAGTCTCAGCTAAAATTTATTAAGTGTGTAAGAGCTGAAAATACATAGATTATAATTTGAGATAATAAGCAATCACAGGACTGAATGGGGCCTATGAGGAAGACAGATGAAGTACAAAGAAAGATGTTATTTACTATCTTTGAAAGTCAGTATTCCTCTGATCATTAAATTCATTAAATAATGTTTTCTTTTTTTTTTCACGACAGAAAAACATTTCAGACTCATCCAGCGAACTGGACAATAAAGAAACAGAAGAAGAGTGCTTAGCAGGCTGCTTTGTTGAATAGGCATCAAGCACAGAAAAAATGCAACCTTGTTATCATTTCTGCACATCACCTCTACACTTCGATGACAATGGACACGGAATTGATGCTATCAGACCTTGTGGAATAAATTAATGCTATGGAATGCACACTGATACGAAACAAAAGAAAAGTAAATTAATCTTCTAACACAAAAAGGGGTGAAGTAGAATGCCTAAAAAAGAAGCAATCTAACCCCTGCTTTTCTTTTCCCAAAGCAAACCTGAATGCTTTTTCAGGTGACAACATGCCTCTCACCTTCTCCTCTCTGCTGGCCCAGTGCTAGTATTGGTGTCAGAGGGGATATATGCAACACAAAGAGCCTGCTTTCACCAGTGCTGAATTCAGCCCTCTGTCATCTGAAAACTAAATTTTCCTCTCGCTATTTACCTGTCCCAGCACAGATGACCCAAGTGCCATTTTCCGTGGCGTCCCCAAACAGCATTGTCTAACAAGTTTAGATAATTGTATTTGTGTGGCACTTTCAGACATTTAGGAGAAAGTGTCCTTGAGAGCACTGGTGTATTTTGGCTGGGCAGTATACACAGATGCATATAGACAGGTGCAATTTTGCTCTGCCTGTGCTCCTAAGTGGCTGGATGCAAGCCAGTTCTCGTCTGGAAGCCATGCAGTTGCCGTGCTGTAGTGCAGAGCCCAAGCAACTCGCGCTGCCTCTTCGTTTGTCTGTGTACAACCCTCAGCTCTTGGTACTTGGCATCCGAAGGCCTCCAAGTGTATTATGAAAGTGCGCACACTCCATTTTACAAAACACAAAGCCCAGGAAGGGTTTGTTTTCTGCCATGCGGAGCTAAGCTTGACTACCCGAGCTACCTGCTCATGAGCTGGGTGCTCTGCGTGCTGCGAAGCTACGGCGGGTTTGGTTCCCAGAGCTGGCACAGCCACCTCAGCGTGGTGCCTTTCTCTGGGTTACTTGCCTTTGGCGCATCCATGTGGCATGAGAGATACCTGCTCGAGGACAGGAGTCAGCCTGCTCTGAGCTAGCCCAAGGATGGCCGTGTGGCACCAAGGCACATCTGTGTAGATGGTCCCTGCAGCACATCTGTGGCAACGCGGTGTCTCCAAGCGTGGATCCCAGTGCTGCTTCCTTCAACTGTGCTGCACCTGTGTGCAGATACCCACACTTTGAAGGGATGAACAGAAATGCTGATTCCCAAAGCCTGGTTAGTGTCTCAAACAATAAGGTTTATCCTTTTTAGTGACTTAAACCAAGAAGCATCAGAAAAATGGTTAGTAAAAAACCAACCTCTTCACGTCCAGTGACACACTGTTTTATGAAAACGTCCTATTTCACTTCGTATAGAATGGTAACCTTCCTGGGGAAGTCTTACTCTGGCTTAGAAAAGGCCTCAGTAGTGCTGGTACTGCTGAGACGCAGCACTTATTTTTATTGCACTTCTGCTGCCGCTTAATAATACAGCAATCTGACGATACTTCAAAATGCAACCAGAGAGTCTGTAGTGGCAGGGGCATGCTGTTGTTATCTGTCCCTTGCTGAATTCTGTCATATGAAGCTATGCCTGGAAGAGTCCTTTAGCTTCATGAGCTAACTAATAGATGTGATGAGCATGTTTTCCCACTTCACTATTCATCGACATCTACAGCCTTTTAGTAGAGTAAATCTCTAGAACAACGCTGGCGCTAATAATACTGAGCTTCTAGACATTCTGTTGTTACATTGTTTTCCAATCAAGATCAGGCCATTTACTCCTTATTTCCCATCTTATTTCTTACTTGCTTTTCATACCATAATGAGGCTTTGCCTCTCACACTTAGGTAACCAATGTGCCTTGATAAGTTCATGGAAGCGGCTTCACTGAGTCTTTTGAAACACTAAATAAAACTAGTAAGATCTAACATCAAACCCTTATAATTATGATAAAAAGCATGTTAAGTTCAGGTTTGTGAAAGCTATTGAGAAAATCAAGGGAAAAATTAATGCTAAAATCTTGCTTTTATGCATTTTACTCGTAATTGGGTCATTAGAAGTAGTAGCAGAAGAATTGAGAATTGCACGTGATTATTCTGCACGGACAGCAATATCCAAGACTTGAAACAGTGTCTTCACCTTGAACTTAGGGAAGACTGTTGAAATGCTGAAGTATTTTCTTGGAGGACTGCAAAGTTAAAAACTGAGGTCAGAAGGTAAATTTTGAAACAATAAAGAAAATTTTATATTTAAGCTAGTTTTATAGCATGAATCTTTGCATTTCTGGATTCAAAATAAATTTCTGTGAATATTCTTCAAGTTGAACCTAAAATATATGTTTTTGAGAACATTCCTAGCATCAACTCCAATTTAAGAAAATTTGTGAAGAGCATAGAAAAGGAAATAAACACAAGCAAAGAAAACTATACTGAACATTCAAGCAGAAATTTAAGACAATATTCCATTTCTGAAAATAAGCAACTGATGAGGACTTAATATCTTAGATTATACTTTTGGTATTAAATGGTACCTTGAAATCAGAAAATGGTTCCAATTTGTTGTTTACATCCTGAAGAGGACATGGAAGCAATAATTTCTGGAATATATCTATTTTGCCTGGATTTTTTTCTCAAGTTATTCTTTTCAAAATTTTAATAGTAAAGTCCATTTAAACCATTGCTACAGAACACTTTTAAGTAATTCGAGAATAATTATAGCCTTATTCTATTGCTATGATTAGCTCTTTGTAACTCCTCACTGAACAATCGTACTACTGATGTCAACAGGTATTCTTCATAAGTGAAATTCACTGCTGTCCACACAAAGTCTACATTTCTCTATCTATAGCAGCTGCAAAGCCTTGAGCAGGCCTTAACCATAATGTGAATTTTAACAGCTGCAAACTGAGACACAGTGTGTGAAAACACATTTATTTTCCAATAATCCCTGGGTGTCTCTGTTTCCCAATGGGCTACTAATCTGAGGAGCAGATAAGCATCTTGCCCAAGGCCAAAAAGCAAGTCAGTGGTAAAATTGGTGAAAGGACCTCTAGAATTTTGTTTCACGGGTCTATATTTTAACACCCAAACCACCTTCCACTTTCTTATTTCAGCAGTAGTGAAGAGCTACTCAGATCTAATTTGAGATAGGGTAAGACTGTAAGAGCATGACCATGTTAAGAACCTCTATTTCCTTTGTTATACTGTAATTTCAGGGGCACGCTGCTCCTTCAGTGGTTACATTTTAGAAATGTAACTGGTATAAAAGTAAACCTTTTAAACCTTAATGTTTAAAACATTGCTGTTCCTGGGTATTAGCCCAGAACATTTGCTTGTTTAAAAATTCCATACAGTTCGGCATAGCTGCATGAAAATGGAAAAACCTAGCTCCCACAGTGATTGACTCAGCATCTTGTTAATCATTGCAATGTACATCATTAATTCATTATTCAGCTGTAGCAATGTGAGATGTTTTGCCTATGACAGCTTAAAATACACAGTGAGTACATGAGTACATAGTGTGATAAGATATGTTCAGTTTATAACATTTTATCGTGATAAAGAAAGCTCTAAAATGATATTATTTGACACATAAGATGTGGCAAAAAATTGAGACACAACAGCCATCATTATAAATGTTTATAGACATACCTAAAGTCTTATCTAAAGTTCATCCTGTTAAAGGACATGTTTTATGTTGTACAATTCCTCTTAGAATATCAATCTAATAAGCACCAAATGAGGCTGAAGACAATGCTGTTATAAAAAATGGAGAAAAATGATTAAAATGTGATAATTATACTGACAGTTTATATGCTCAATCTAATCAACCAAGCTTCCAATTTGTCATAATGTACACTCACTCATACATTATTGCTTAATTATAGCAACACTTCTATTTCAAAAGGCTGTCAATCATGCAAATGCCCATCATTTTTCTTTATTTGCATTTAAGAGATATATTTTTAGTTCAGATCCAAAGCCCACTGTGAAACTGAATTAAGCCTAGCTCTTTCTTTTGTTTGCAATGCTCATCACTGTTTATTCTGTGTTTGCTGTCAGTGATTACTTATGCTGTGTGATCTGTTGATTTTAAAATCATTTGGTGCTGAAGAGGTTTTTGAAACTCATCTCTGTTTCTGAAATATTGTCTCAAAGATCTGTGTATTCTTGGGAGTTGCAGACCCAAGCTTGAACTATTCAGATACAATGTGACTAAAGTTATCAGGCAATCTTCTCCTCTGTCCTGGATTTTTTTTCTTAGTCCTGCAGGAAAGGGAAGAGGACAGCGAATCTTGCCATGCTTGCATGAGTAGCCCTGCCAAAATCAGCATGACTGATCATGTGTAAGATCTGAAAAAGTGTGAATAGATTATCTTAATAAACATACACATATCATAATATGCATTCTGATACACTTTTCACTCTGAATTGCTCTTATTCCATTCCTTTTGGCTTGAGCTCTTTAATTATACATCTTCAAGAACTACCGCTCTGCTCTGTCCCCATCTTCTCCGGCTCCCTGCTCTACAGCATAGAGTAGACAGGAAATCTGGCACTTTATGAGAGCACAGAGCAGCACAGCGGCAGAAATGCTTAATGGGATGTGTCACCAGTGGTAACAAACAGAAAACTTATGGCAAGAAAGCCAGCAGAATTGCTAAAATACATCAGGACTACTGAGGCAATAAAGGAAGCTGTACAGTACTGTTAATGTGCAATTTTGTGGTAGTAAACAAGAGAAAGTGCTTTAACATGACATTCCTTTGGAATTTGAGGGTTAAAGCTATTAACTTACATTTTGCCATGCGCCCAAATTATATCTCAGACACTAAGGACAGTGAGAGTACAAGGAATTAAACATGTAACGAGTTCTGCAGTTCTAAAATGATGATAATGTTGAACACATATCACTTGTGGCAATCATCATGCCAGCCCCTGCAAGACTTTTTGGCCAAGCTGAGAAAGAACTTCAGAGTGAAGTTCATGCAGGCAAAATGCAATCACTTACGTTTGTCGAAATACTGAGACATTGAAAACATAATTTCTGGTGGAATTAATTTCTGTTTTAATTCAACTTATGTTTCCTCAGCACACACACTTTCGTTTCAAGTCTGACAGTAATATCTGAGTCTAAATTTCAGTTTGATAATATAGAGATGTATCCTGTGTGAGACAACAAGTGCCTAATGCAGTAGTTGGAGAGGAACAGCAAGTCTTCTCTGCTCAGGTGAGTTAACTACAGAGGGCAGAGACATGACAGCCTGGCAGGAATTATCTGCCTGTTCTGGGCAGTCACTTCTCTGGCACACATACCATGTCTCTGGTTTCCTTGCTGCTTTCCTTGTCAAGTTGCGGGAACCAATGAGCTTTCCAAAAGCCAACTGCCTCTATGGGAGTATCTGGAAACTCGCACTCCTAGGCACCAAATGCTTGTCTCGCTTTGCAATGAAATAGGACCAAGCAGTCCTATGCATGCCATGTACAGGTGTACACCATTTATATATGTATGTGTATGGGGGGGGGGGGGTCTGTATATGTGTGTGTAATTGATAACCTCTGCATACTACATTATTCAATTTAACTTTTTTTTACTCTTATAAATTCTATGAAACTCCTTCACTATTAAAAATCTAGTAAGTTCTTACATATATGAAGTGTATAAACATATTCTGTATGTGCTTTAGATGGTAAATAAAAATATAAAATAGTAATTCAAAAAAATAGCTCCATGTAGCAAAGGAATTAAAAAGAAAAGACAAAAACATGGCATTTGGCTATGAAAAATGTGAAGTTATTCTTTGGATGTTGGCTCAGGAAAATCTCAATACATTTCTGGTAAATGAGGCATGAAGCATATTGTTAAAAATATGATGTCCAGGAGATAGTACTACCTAATATTTTATCTTCATGGCAATATATAGTACTTAAAAAAGCTTCAACTTTAAATCAGACACTTTGGGGAGGATATGGCCAATCTATTAATTTTTCAAATATAACAGTATAAACATGAAGACAAGATAGTAAACCATTTTTGGAAACTTACTTGCTTAAAGTATCTTATGACATTAGCAGTGTGGTTTATCTTCTAATTAGTGGTCAGACAATAGGAATGATCTTCCTGTGTCAACTCCATTGCTCCAAAGCTTTACATTCCTTCACTGGACTCATTTATGTCTTATGGGATCAAGACAGTCTCTGGTAAACATACTCATAAAGGATGCACTACTTTTGATTCAGTGCAATTATTTGAGTGCCAGGACTTTTTTATTTGTCATATTTATAGAAACTGTAGCAGAAACTCAAAAAAAGGACATTATAGTATCCTTCTGAAAGATGGAACATTTTATTATTTCTAAATAAACAGGATGGCAAAATCAATGTCGTTCATGCTTACTGTTTATTCTGAAGAAAATTCTCTTCCCTTTTTACCCCTCCTTCTTCCTCTAAAAGGTATCTACAATAGAGACATTCCTCCTAGAACACGTTGTTACCTAAAGTTTCATTTATCTCAAGCAAAACCAAAAATCAGATGTTTTCTTAGAGAAAAAAATTTCCAAGTGAGTTTCTCCCACACTTGTTTATTAAGAAGAAAATAGTCTTAACACGTCTGATTCTTAAAATCCTTCCAATGCAATTCTTCCTGCCCTTGCAAGAAAGTTCTTCATCTCTTGGGACATAGCTTCAAAATTTTGCCAAGATAATAGAAAGCTACTCTTACAAATTTATCATTTATAACAATACGAAGTTCTCCTGACTGACAGGTATGCTTACTTTTGAGAAGACCACTTGTGCATCCATTTGAAAAGAAAACTACCAGGTCTTTTCTCTTGACTTTAGCTGGATTTCTGCATAAGTTGTGAGGCAGATACAGTGACAAGTCTTTCCTAAACTGGCAGCTCAGTGTGCAGATGAAGGATACAGTGCATGGAATGGAGTTTCTGCAAGGATTCTTTCCTTCAGGAGCCTTGTGTCATTTTTCTAATCAATATCCCTTACTTCCACTTGATAGCATAAGCAGTTCGAGGAAAGACTCTAAACTTGGTAATTTGGGGCTTGATTTCATGCTGCCAGCTACATATACCAACTGTTGCTGTTTCTTCGATGTCAAGCATTTCTCTAGAGTCTTCTAGTTAGTCTATATGATTGAAGGAAGGTTGGTTACCTCTGTTTGGCTTTACCACATGTGAAAAAACAAGCAAACAACAATCATTTCAGAAAAGTGGCTATAGCTTAGAATTGACAAGTAGATCGAATTGAATTAATTAGACTTTCATTAATCATTCTTTTTGAAAATACCTTGTGAAAGTGTTTGGTAGTTCTGCCATCCTGTCTTCTAGGCAGTTTTCTTTTTGCCCAGACTTTGCAGTCTCTCCTAAAGAATTATTTCTTTGTCTAAAATATGAGTATATAAAGGTGTATAATTTGGAAGTCTGCTACACTGCTCTCTAAACAAGGACCTCTAGCCAGGGATTCTTGCCATTACAATGTAGAATAGTCATTGTTTCAAGTGACACAGTATCAGCATACTGGGAAGAAGTCAGAAGCCACTTCTAGTCTCTCTCAGTGGCCATTGCTCAGGATTGACAGCAAAAGGCACTGCCTTGCACCACAGGGGCTTAATACGATCTCTTTACCCAAGACCTCTCTCAAGGCTCTGTGCTTTGCTCTTGTCCTAATGTATTTTGTTGGTAATTTCAAAAAAACCTGTCTCATAAGTTTGATACAGCTAAAGTCCTTTGATAATACAGACAAATTTTACATGGGTTTCTTACTTTTCTCTGCTTGTTCATTAGACTACCTCAGTTCCTATATGCTTTTTTTGTATATAAAGTAGCTCCTAGGTTCTTCCCCTATTTCTTTTTCTGAGTATAGTTGAAGCAAGAGCTTTTACAACCTTCCTTTCTACCAGAAATGGTAACAAAACAGGTCTACCCTTGCTATATAGGAATAGCCTACTTATGTTACTGAACACTGTCCCTATCATTTTAGGTTGCACTAAACACTACATTTTCCCATAGTCTTTCAGAAATGAGCTATCATTTTTTATTCCAAAACTAACAAAACAGGTGCAAATCTTGTCCTTAAAAGGCCAACCTAATCTATTCGACATGACTATGTTGGATCACTGAAATAGGAGATGTTGGTAATATTTGATGGAGAAACTTGCCCAGGACCTAACTCAAGTCAGTGCCATTTTCCCATGATATTCATGAGGTTCTTTTTCAATATAACCATCTAATAGGTGTAGTGAATCATGTTTTTCAGATACATGCAAATAAGTACGATTTGAATTTTAGAAGAAAAGTCAGTCATAGCAAAGTAGTAGAAAGAACATAATTGTAAAATTAAAGAAAATGTGTAAAATTCCTTTCCCTTGGGATTTTCTCTACTATTTGACCAAATAAGGAGAAGTCCAATTCACTAGAGAACGCCCACCAGTGCTATTCCCAACAAAGTCCAAATGGAAAATTCTTGGAGGATAACAAAAGGAAGTGGGCCTAAGGACACACACGTGACCTTGACTCTGCCTGTGGCTTGTAGCATGTAGCTGCTTCGCGTGATTCTTGTTGAGAGAGGAAACAGACTCGTGCACTGTCCTGAGGGAATATGTGTGCTGTTTATATATGGTGCTGAAAGGCAAGAGGGTGAAGTGCAGCTTGTGAAGTGCTAGGGAGGATATGAAATGATTGAAGATGTGTGTCCTCATGTGTGTAATAGCCTCGGTTGGGTTGAGGGACTGGGTGGGGGGAGGGAAAGAATTAAAGAATAGGAAGGCATTCCTAATGGGTTCTCTATTTTCTCATCAGCAATCAACAAGACTAGAAGAGCTCCATCCTTTCCTTTGTTTTGACATATTTTCCTTTGTTAATATACATTTGCAGGCTCATATTTTATGTTACGTATGTGGAAAAGGTTACAGAACATTATTTCTCATGAAAATCACATAGATGCTACAGATGCTATAGAATAATTTTACACTGAATTCAAGTTGCCATAATATCTATTTATCTGTTAAGAATGCTAGTGCTTTTCTGGATGATAGTCACTTCTAGAAAACTACTGTGTGTGTTGCTATGAGGAAATAATACAGAGTTGAAACTACTCACACTTGATATTTATTTTCCTTCTCTGTCTTGAGAAAAAGTGCTATTTTGCAATTGTTATAAGACTGACATCTTTCAATAACTGCTCTTCTTTAGCTACCCCTTTAGATTTATCCTGTGACCATACTGTCCTTTCGGAATGGCCAGATGAAATCATTTTTATAAACCAGATATGAAGTTTGGTTGGTCAAGATAGAAATGCTTCATTCAGGTTAAGTGTAGTCTAAGTCATTTTCATGCCAGCTGAGCAAATTCTTCATGCAAATGTCAGCTTTACCAGGAAACTAGCTTTTTAAGTTGATGAAATCATGGAGAATACAGGTTTGGATTACAGAAATTTAAAACAGTGGAATTTTTCTACTTTTAGTGAAGACAAGATTTGGCCAAAGGACGCTAAAATGATGGCAATGTAGAAATAAAACTTACCGATAAATAGTTGGAAAATCTACTGGAATTACTGCCCTGTGAATCCAAAAGTATTTGATTTAATACTAATGATCTTGATACTGGTACTGAACCATAACTAATGTTACAAATCTGCAAAAATTAAAAGAACATCACCTAAAATATCAATGTGTCCTAACACCAAGGTCATTCTGTAATTATATGGCTCTTGTCTAGTTATTCAGATAATCTAGGTAGAAAGGAAGAATCTTTTCCTAGCAGACTCCACCAAACTAACCATAGGTTTACCCAGTCTGCAAGGAAGATCATGTGGATAAATACTCTAATGAAGCATTTTCCTCACTATTACATTAGCCCTAGATGAGGTAATAGATCCATGAGGTGTCATATCTCCTGCAGGAGATGTCGTCTGCACCCTTGCTCTTCCCACCCCACATCCCTCCATAATCTTCACCCGCTCTCCCAGCTTGCCAGCAGCTGTGTGGAGACACACTCTAATGGCCAAGCAGGCAGACAGATTTCCTTAAAAGTTCATCTTGGCTCCAATTCCGTGGTCATGTGGAGTGACCTTGAGGTGCAACCTGCTGTCTCATCCCCAAAGTCTGACTTCACCATCCCTGAGGATGTTGAGGAACTGAGGAGAAAGCTAGCTCCTTATAGAAACTAATAGCCTTCAGCTATTCAGTGATGATGCTCAAATCCAGAAATAATCCACTGCCCAAGCTAAAAGTAGCACTGTACAGCATACTACAGTATACAGTTCAGTATACTACAGGTTACAGTCTGAGTCTGAGTCCCAAACTCAATTCTTTGACTCATTAAGCAAGATACTGCTTACGCTACTGCCACACTATTAGAAGTGTGTTAAAAAATTTCTTGTTAGTATTTATTGTTTATTTGTAACCACATATTTCTAAGTTTCTGATCACTGTAGAATTGAGGCACCAAGTACAATATTCAGGTACCATTCAGCTGCTCACCTGAGCATGCATATGTGAAATATTTAAAGAGAGGCCATATTTGCCAGGGGAAAAAGACCACCATTCCCTCCGCTCTGTGATCTAGAGTTAAATTCACTTATTTCTATTCCTGAGTACAATTATATATAGCATATTTTGGGATAAGTTAACGCTGTTTCTTACCACAGGATGACTTATAAGAAAGCAAATTTCTTCAATTACTTTCACACAAAATGAATAACACACATTGCTCTCTTTTTATTTATGTGTACATGTGCTTGCAAATATTAGATATAAAAGGCAATCTGGGGGGCTTCATGCTTTCCAATTATTGTGAGACAGTTGTTCTATGAGGTGCATTAGCTGAAGCACGATATCATGTGAAGCCCAGGAAAACCACTGACACTAGGTGTAAAAGAAAGGGAATATATACAGAAATGTAAACCTACTTAGAATATACCATAAACAGAGAGGTAGATAGATTCAGATAGGCTCAAGACTATATTTTCAGACACGGATTGAAAGCAGCTGGTTTCAGCCTGCAGGTAAAAGTGGCCAAGTTTTCACCTTCACATTTACTCCCAGCACTTCCCCCAGAAGATCATTCTCTGAGCTGAAAGAAATAGGAGGCAGAAGTGGTGCAGTGGTGCATGCCTGCTCAGCTTATTAAAACAGGGGAAGAAGGCAATATTTCACCCCCCAGAAATAAAAAAAGATAGACAAGTAAGAGAGGCTAATCCATCTGATGAAATTAGCAGGCAGAGTATGTAGCTGTTTGAAATGATGAACGAGGTTGAAATAGCTACACAGGCTAAGATCCAGTGGGATAATTACTCCAAGCTCTCGGGCTAAAATCTGTCTTGGAGGAACTGGGAGGCTTTGATGACTCAATTTCAATGGGCATGCTTATGAAATACCTAGTAAAAGCTATTAAAATTGAAATTGTTCTTGGGTGGTATTCTGAGACTGGGCTACTGACCCTATCAGGCTGCTTTTAATAAGGTACATGCTATTTTTGATCTCAGAAGTGGCAGATACTTTAGCTGCCCACCTACTTAGTCTTAACCATTTAATACCCTATACTTTGTTTTGAACAATTACTATGTTTCTAGAATGAAATCTGTTCTCAGTATAAAGGGACTCATTTCCAAATTGTGTAAACAACCTTTAAACAAAATGGTTCAGTTGTCTATGTTATCCTTCCAATTTTAGAACCATTCACATTAAAAATGTTTTGCTACTGCTGCTAAGGAAAAAAGTATTTTAGAATTGACAGTAGTTGTCAAAAAGTATTTCATTTCTGTAGCATGCCAGGGCTTTACAATATGTCTTACAGCATACTGGTTATCTGAAAATGAAAGAGACAGCTAGAGAATACCAACATTCACCAAGATGTCCATCCTCATAATTTATACTTATGTGGTAGAATATTGTTTTGAGCCTTCATTTTCCTATGAGAAGGAGAACAGGGCTAGGAAATGAGAGCTCCCGATTTCTAATCCTAGGTCAAACACCAAGCTGACTTCTTGCTTTGCTTCTAAAGGGACTGATTGTGTGGAGTATTAGAGATTTGCTAAAAGCGTCAGCTCCTGACATCAGTAAACGTGTCCAGGTTTTCACAGGTGCCAATAAGAAGGCTATTGGCATGTAAATACACTTCTTTTAGGAGCTTTCAAAAATCTGATCCATAGTTTATTCAATGTGATTAATGCAATGAAGACTTTTCTTTCAACTCCAACCGTAAAGTGAAGATTGCCATGGAAAACAGCTGCAATTGAGTTCTGGTAGCACCCATGCCTTCCCTGAAGGCCAATATTTTTATCCGATTTACTTCCCACAAAGCTACCAGGACAACTCTTAGAGCTAAAGTATTTTGTTGATAGAAATCCCTGCAGTAGGTTATTACAACACGGACTTAACAGCAGAAACCTGGTGTGTGACAAACAGAGAGTGCCTTTCTAGAAGTGTTTCACCTTAGAAGTGGCTACACTGCAGCAACTGCAGTGTGTACAGTTTTAAGTGCTTAAAGTCAAGCGAGACCTCACTAAAGAGAAATAGGTGCTAGATTATCCAGTGCACTTACTTTTAATTGGGTAACAGTAAGGCATCTTAACAAATGGGAAACACCTCAAAATTATAGCATGACTGTACTTTCTGGTTTACATCTGCTACCTGCTCTCAGACGAAGTAGAAGCTTCAAAAGAATTTTAAAGGACAGAAAATAGAGGGAGAATCTGAAAATACCAGATAGTATTATCACCCTTGAAACTGGTATTTTATTAACAAGATTGATCTGCTAATGTGCAGGAGACTAAAGAAGAGGAATAAGAGAGAAAGAAGGGCAGACTATTAGTATTCAGCTTGAATGTTACTCACAGTGCTTATGATGGGGGTGTCCATAAATGGGCTCACCTATGCCTCATCTGCTCCATACCTAGGAGGTTCAGGTCAAGTGAAGATCTTTCTAATATTTGGATCTTCCTTTCTCTCCCCCTCCCCAAATCACCCCACATACCTTTGTCTGTTCCTTTAAATATATGAACTTTCTTAAAGGGAAAAAAATGGCCTTTTGATTTGGGGCTTGGAGCAGTGGCTTCCAAGGGCGTACAAGACAGCTGAAGGGCACGGGGCTGCAGGAGCGGGAGAGTGGAGGTCTTGCTCTCAGAGAAGAAAAAGATATTTGGAATCTATTTCTTCTGCATTACTAGCGTCAGGGCCTCTCCTGATTTACGCAGATGTTTAAATGCAGATAACATGAAGCCCTCTGTCCTGAGCTTCACTTAGACAAAAACAAAACCAGAATATTACAGCTATTTTATCATATCTCACAATTACTCTCTAGCAGAGCAGAAGCAGGGCTGGCCTTACCTTTTAGTGAAGGATATTATAAGTAATTCATCAAAGCTACTTCTGCTAATAATGTAAAACAGCTTTCTGCTTATTCAAAAACTTTCAGATGCTTGTAGCTCCTCATGGGTGGGAGAAAAAGCTACAAACCTCACTGAAAGTGCTGTGAAACTCTATTTTCCAGACATTTAAAGCTTTCATTACTAGCCCTGAGTAGCATGACATGTATTTGCTTACTTCTCATTTACCAACAATGATCAAAACGGAAACCTAAATGTCCCGGTATAAAGTTTAAAACTCAGGAATCCTTTCAGCTGCTATACGTGAGACAGCTAATATGTGAGTAGTGTCTGTAAAGTGCAGGTAAGGCATAGTTTTGTGTGCAAGCTCATTACCCCCACTGCTATATTTAAATTGTTTTTACTCCATTTCCTTAACTGACACTGCATTGGCTGAATTTAAAAAAGGCTTTTGGGGTGGGGAAAATCAGCTTGAAAACAAACATTTATGTTCAGTGGATGAGTGTGAAGCCAAAATGCCAGAACAAAGCCTAGGTACTGAGAGCTTTTTAAGCCTCATTGACAGTCCTCCTGTGGTTTAAAAATACATTTAAAAAGAATTAAATCTAACAACACATTTTAAAATAATCAAAGAAAATTGTATTGGAAATAGACACCCCATACACAATAAATTGCTTAGCCACATTTTTAAATTAACCACATAGTGTGATATATAAAAATCAGCAATAACATTTTACAATTCTAATAATAACATGCAGTCTGCAGGCATGTGATTCAGTACACATTCCTTGGGAATGTATTTGGCCTTTGGCCTGGTGTCTCACAGGGCTCCTGAAGAGAGAGCAGCAGGCCTATAAATTTATGACTGGATTACCTGTCATGTGTTATTCCTTACCTAATTGTTTCTGTAACCTATTGTTATCCTTATTATTCTTGTTTCCCATTATCCACTTAGGACTCCTTAATGTATGTGTTGCAAGGAAAACAATGGAATTTGGGTCAATACTGTGTTTTTCATGAAAAGACTATTTTTTTCCAAAAATACAAACAATATGGCCATAAATATTCCCTGTCTTCTATATATTAAATTTTGATTCACATCTTAAACATTGATTTCAAATATATTCTTTCCCTTTTATGGTTAATGCAGAAAGAAGAGTTGTAAATTATAGCTGGATTCTGAGGGGGAAAAAAAGTGCTTCTGCCTCTGCTTGGGAACCAATAATGCTGCATGTCTGGAAATGGCTGAAGGGAGTGGAGCAGAGGAATAGATGCATACTTAGAGTTGCTGGTAGGGGGTTAGGCAGAGATTAGGAGGCGTGCAAAGGCTCAAGAAACAGCAGCTGCAGACTGGAGTCCAGACAGTGGAAAGGACCAGAAAGAATTAGTCAAAGAAGAGCAGCTATTTAGTTACTTAAAAGTGGCAAACTTCTATTTCTACCTTGGATGGCTCTTCTGACTGTCCCCGAGCAACTGTACCATACTGTCGGAGCATGTTGGCTCTGGCTGTGCTTTTGCCCTTCATCTAGCTCACAATATGCCCTTTAGCCTCTCAGACAGCTTGGTATGATGGATCTTGATGACATTTAGCCAGAATTTTCTTAAACTTTATGTTTAATTTAAAATCATCCATGACGGCATTCAGATGACTTCTTCCCTGGTCACAGATATAAATCTGTTATCAATAATAGTAGAAAAGGCAACTGTAAGTAAATTTCTTTGACTGTCAAGATTTATATCTGGTATTTCCCACTAAATCTGTGGTGGTGCAATGATAAAATCTTTCGAACTGATAGAAAACATAGCATTAATGCATGTGATATTTAGCCTAGCCGTAGCACTTTCCAATTAAACACATTACAGATTTGACAAAGCCTCTCTAAGCACATTACAAATTTTAAGTGTAATGTATAATTCCCATCTCATGAGGTAGAGAGGCATTATGCCATCATATATGTGGTGAAATTAAGATATAGCAAGGGTAGCTGACTTGGTCAAGGACATGAAAACACATAGACCATAGCCACTTGCTCCTGGAGGCTTAGCCAGCATGGTATTGGCTGATATCAAGGCAGATATTAACTAAAACCAGTGCAGTTAATCAACAAAACAAAAAAGCATGTTTGGATGGGTTACCAGAACATTTTTGGTTTAACACATGTGACAACTATGCCTACTAAACAGAGGGAGTCTGACTTCTTTAGGAGAGGATAGTCTATAGATGCCTATTACAAGCTTCTTTGACATGGTCTGGATATACCTGATACTGTAGTCATGATATTGCACAGGATGAATCATATATATATTTTTTTCCATAGAACAATTCATGTGGGGCACAAGCATATTTTAGAAATAAATATTTTCTTTACCTATTTTCGGCCACATGACATTGCTTACAAATTTAGTACTTAAAAAACATAGCAAAACACATTAAACAATATTATGTTTTGCCTTCAAAGTACAGTAACGGAAAATCATATCACACAACAGTTTCCATTCACTAGCTAGAACCATAATAGCATATGTTAATGTATACTATCTAATGGATTTTTAATTCCCATATAACTTAGGGAGTTGTAAAGAGTTAGAAAAATATGGAGGAAGAATAAGAGGACACCAGTATTCAGAAAGAATACCTTCATAATTTTTGAAGCTTTCATTTGTAAGAAAAAGTAGATTTACATTTATGTCAGAGTAGTATTACCATTACCTTGTTTAGAGAAATGTTTGTTATTTGAATGCACACCTTTAATATCTGTGGAAGAAAATTTACTCTTTCAAGATAGTTCTGCTTAAAAAAATTCAGAGAAACCAGAGCCTGCTCACCTTTGTCCTGACTGATTCCTACAGGGTCGATGGGATGATCAGTTAGGAGAGCAGAATTAAGTCCACCTGAAAGTGAAAAATTGGAATCAGTCACTGAAGCACAAGAAAACTCTCCTCCCTTACCAGTGTTACTCCGTGGAGTTGAACCTGGGAAAAAAGTAAAACTGCATGCTTTGTGAAAGCAGGCATGCTGTTACAGATATTGTGTGCCAAATCCTTCTTGCTAGATTACTATCAGATTCAGTTTTAAATTGAGAAAATTATAACTGTTTTATTCAAAAACTCATTTTAAAATGACCTGAAACAACTTTTGTGTTTAAATATAGATCACAGCTTTAAATTTCAATGACTCTAGACATTCCAGGACTAGGTGCAACTTCTGCTTGTCCCATTAAAAAGCTAGAAATAGTCTTTCCAGAGGTATGAATGGTAAGTTTTTAGCTCTTACGCATCACAAATACCAGATCTTAAACCTGTCATTGGTGTTGTAAAGTATATTAGACATAATGGAGCTCGAGCCAATGTAATTTTGGAGAGGAAATTCTATGTTTTACTGGAAGAAGGAAATTCACTCTAGCCGCTTGTTTCTTTGAAACATGGCAGCTCAGTGCGTTGGCATGTCAAAAGAAGCATATGTTAGAGCAACATCGGTGCCTCAGATTACCAAGCTCAGTGGAAAGACTCACTAGACTGGAAACACTGACCCCACTCTATGAAGACAAGTCTTCTACTTTTTTTTAAGTGTGTGCTCTGAGATGGATGCCTCTCATGCTTAGAGTTAGGGAATTCCTACATTACACTGGATTTTTTTTTTTTTTTTTTTGTAGAAATTCCCTAGGATTTGTGTGACAAAAGCTAGACAGCTGACATAAAATTCAAAATATCTTGCATTCTGTTATGGTGGGTACAGAAAAGGCAGAAGGCAGATGGAGTATTTCCCATCCTTTGAATACTTGTATCGCAATTGGTATTGTCCCGATACGGAGAGCATAATCACAGCGTTTCTGCAGCATCTCTCCAGAAGCTGCTGGACACCTCAAATTAGAAAACTATCCCACTGATCTGGATATGTACAGATATGGATACGTCTACAGATGTAAGCATATGATTCACTGCTGAGAATATATCTTATATTGCCCCAGTGCAGATAGTAATTTTTCTTGTGGATAAATAGTAAGACTCACAATCAGATCATTACATTAACGAGTGCATTTCACTGGAAATATCAATCCCATCTTACGAAAGCATTTGAGCACATCCTTAAATTTATGTAAGTCCTCAATTACTTCGTTGGGTTAGGACTCAAGCAAGTATTATATTCAACAGAATTAATTTGAGTTTGTGTGTGTGTGTGTGTGTGTGTGTGTGTGTGCGCGCAACTGTTTAGGTCAAGTAAAATAAATGCAAAGACAAGCATGTTAGCAGCAAAGTGACCCTTTTGAAGTCCTAAAAAATTACTCTTGCAGTCCATAGTCCAACATTTAATAATGCTGAACTTGATAAGGGATCTCAGAACCTGAAAAAGGAGATCTGAAAGGCACCTTTACAGAAAACAATTGATTTGCTTCATTTCATTGAAATGGCTAATGCTTTGATGGTTCATATTTACAATAGCTTGTCCTGTTCTTCAATGGAGTTGATATGTTGGAGTCTTTAACACCATAAACTTGATCAAAACTTCCTGGGTAATAAACAGAGCGGATTTAAGATGTGAGCCCCCTCCCCATCACACTACTGCAGCCCATCTGTGTGCCAATTTGTAACTAAAGACATCAAGAAATGTGTTCTTCATGCTCAGGTGCCCTTGGTAGTTGAAAATAGTTCTGATAGCTCAATATGCAAACTGGGTTCAGAGTCTGAAAGACTTTAGAATAAAAGATTTGACCTTCTGTAGCAAAGGCTGTAGTTTGGCTAAATCCATTACTGAGAACAGAGTTTTTACACATCTCACAGTGCAATCTGGGTTTTAAATTTTGCCTAGCTTCAGAAAAAAACTTTTTCCCTAGCTTTCAGCAAAGGGTAAATGTCTCCCCTGCAGTCTATGATTTACATCAAAAGATAAAGTTAGTAAGATCATATATAGATGTATTGGGGGTGGGGGGGCGGGCTGGATGATTGAAAGTTTTGGCAGCGGAAAATGGAAACTTTTATTTCTCGCACTCTGGTTTGAACTAGTCTCAAGTCAGCAGACAATAAAGATTTTCTCCCTCCAAAAACTATTTTTGTCTTCTGTGAAGAGATTTGATTGTGTCAATACCACTCCTATGCACCAAAGCTCTCACCAGGTAGGTAATCAACAAATGCACTTTGGGATAGTTCCCTCGAGGGGATCCTGGGCTGACGGAGAGAGCAATCTGCTAGTGTCACACATAAGAAGTATTATTCCTGTGATCTGTGTGACGTGACCTCATGATAGGGGCATTTTGGCAGGACTTCTAGAAAGTTCATCTAATCTCATTTATCTCATCTCATCTCATCCTGTCTGTTCAGCTAATTCTTTATTTCTCAAAAGAGTAAACAAATGAATAAAATAATACCGAATTCTTACTCTTGTAATGTTGCAATAATGATATAACAATTGGATTTGAGAAGTAGGTAAATACATTAAGAGCAAGGTTACTTAACACAGACTTTCTGTATTAGGACATATCAATGAGAATGCTTTTCTCATGATAAATTTCAAATAACTTTGAATTTTAAAGTATGTATTAGCAATTATACTTATGTTTGACTGAAGCTATCTCTTCCCTTACCATCTCAAGGGTATTTCTGAGATTTAGCAATTATAGACTCTTTATACTAGAGAATTATAGTTGTAGCACTTTCTGCTCTCACATTTTACTTTATCACTTATTTTTTCACAAATCACTAAAGGCACATTTCTAAAAATGTTTTAAAGTACGGAGATATGCAGATAGGTGTTCAGTGTGATTTTCACACACACTCAGTGCTTGATTCCAATAAAATGAGTAACTTTCTAAAGCTGGCTCAGAATCACAGCCTCCATCACAGTAATTTCAACATTGACATTTCCTTGAGTGATTACAGACTTACTGAATTCTCTGGGCAAAAACCTAGCCACATTCAAGACATTGTCGTTAACTCCTATAAACAATTTCACTCTATCTGAGTGAACACTGTGTTAACAATGTGAGTGATTGGATCAAAGTATAGGTATATTACATTGTTCTTTTCCTTAAAGCAAGATATTCGAACTGCTGGAGATAAAGCAAACTTAGGTCTATATGCCTGGTCTTCGGTTAAAAACCACCCTCTCCATCTGTCATTCTGCACAGTACAAACTAAAACATTATTAGAGATTTCATGTAATAAAAAGTTTTAACTAATAAGAAAATCATAGATAAATCTAAAAAGAATTATGATGACAAAATCCCCTCCAAATTAAAATATCTAATGCAGGTAGGTAGGAAAAGGGTTAAAAAACTGCAAGAATTCAAGAAGCCTAGATGACTTTGGAAACACAGATCAAAAACAAAGAGACTGGAAGTATAATTAACTCCATTACTGCTCAGTCAAATGAAAACAGCTGTGACACCCCTTCTTATTTATGACAGCAGCAAATAGCTCTATTCCCTTGCTGGTTATTGCTGTAGGACAGCAGTGGTTCTACAGCAGGTGAAATAGAAACAAGCTGCTAATATTTATGTCACTAGATCAGGTTATAGGTACAAGATTTATGCAAAAGTTCTATAAAAATATCTAAGTAGCTTTTTTATCTTCCTACAGCAATCCTTTTCCAATAGTAAACAAAATAGCTCTGTATTAAATATGATTCTACGTTCTGAGTCGTATTGTGGCACAAAGGCAGCTCCCCCACTGTTAAAGATGAGAATGCGGTTTCACTGCAAACCCAGTTTTGTTCACTCTGTAAAACTCATAAATAAAAAGCCATTTAGTCTCAAAACTACTTCTTTATTTGTAGATACAAGCTAGATTTTGTCAACAAACTTTGAGCTGAATGTGGAACGGGACACACGATAGCTTGATAATAGAACTGTTTGCTATAGTTCAGAGAGTCTCGGTTTGCTTTTAGAAGTATGGAAAGCAGGAAAGAAAAATAGTTTTCAGATGAAATCCTTTATTTTATTAGTAAATGTCATTAAATCAGATGCTACCTACTTTGATATAAAAAATGCGAGTGGGCAGTAGGTTTCCTAAAGCAGTTTTTTATCCTGCAGCTTTAATCACTTTGCTTCCTACACCTAATCAGTCTTACTTCTTACTCAGACAAACTGCCCATTAAATAACGGCTGAGAAATAAGACTGTCAATAGCAGGACAGAAAATAAAGCAAGTAGGATGTTGCACACTTCACTGCTAACCTTTTTACCCTCTCCCCTGCTCATCAACCTCCCTCCTGCTGTTCCCCTCCGTTTCTGAGGCTGCCAGCACTCCCCAACTCCACTGCGCATCTACACGTGTTCACCTCCGTGGCAGAGCCTGCCTGCACCCCCAGAAATGCAGAGTCCTTTATTTCTCTACCCACAGGAGGACCTGAGTATGCCCCTTTTCTATAATGTGTCAGGAGTCTGCTGTATGTCTTTCTAAGTCCCCTTGTCCATGAACCCCATGGGCTCCCACAGGTCCCACGCCAGGGACCTCACTGATGCTCTTCTCTACATGAGGCTCCCTGCTCCTTTCCCACTGCAACCGCAGGTGCCCAAATGTCCCTTCCCATCTCTCTCCAACACCCCTGCCATCACTCACTTCTGCCTTTTGGGGTGCTCACCTGCAAAAGCTTAACATTGAGAACCAGACTCTGGGGTACTGTTAGGCTAGAATACATTTACTGTGCTGTCACCATCCCTAAGGGACACAGGGAATTTTAGAGGCAGTTGAAGCTGTGGCTCAGAAAAACAGAAGCCAAGTGTCTTTACCCTTATCCTCCCCCATCTTTTTCATTCAGTTTTCCTAGTATTTCTCCAAAATCAATGTCACTTAAGTGTTCTCTGAGATCTGTTAGATCCACCAACCACATATACAATCAAAAATGCTAGCAAGATGACTAGAAGGGTTTCAGATGCAGGTAGAAACAAATTTGCCCTTTTTCTACCACAAATACACTTGAATTTAGACTCCCTCCTAGTTTCACTTTCATTGAATGTAATGTATGGAGCAGTCTTTTTGGCTTTTGCTATGTCTGGTGCATATTTATGTGTATATTACCTATTCGGCTATGTATGAGCACAGCACAGACTGTGGTGAGCTTTCATGTTATCTCATCATTATATCTTTACCTGGCTTTTTTCATGTCTTTCCACAAGAAACTAGGCATCGCCTCTCTTTGTGCTGGCCTTTGGTATCTTCTTGCTGACTGTTTTTTTGAAGACTTTTTTTTGGTCCTAACTTTCATAATGATTTACCAGACAGAATGCAGGAGTGAAATTCTGTTTCTGATAAAGTTATAAGCCAAACTCAGTTGACTTCAGCAGTACTAAGGCTGAACTAAGGCAATTCTGTGGGCACATGCAGAACAACCAAGTTAAGACAATTTGCAATTGCTCCTCTAACACTGAGCTGCTACTTTCAGCTCTTCCAGGATGCAGGCATTTTTCCTAGAGCTGGCAAATAATGTATCCAAGTTTCGAGTAACAACAGAAATATTTGTAGGTTTTAATTCACAAAAGAAGAATTTCACCTCTGTTTACTTGCTGTGCTACGGAGAAGCAGGAGAATACAGAAGCTGACACAAGTAGGAAACAGTATACAACAACCACATTTTCAAATGGTTTTCTCGGGGCAAAAAGTTCCTCATTCCTGCCTGGTAAAGGGCCTGGTAAAGAGATCTGGACATCCAAAATAATTTGTGTTTAAATTACTGCAAAGAAAACAGGCTTCACTGTTGTCACAGACTTCACTGAGGTCCCAGATGACTTCCCTGTTCCCAAGAGAGACTCCACATTTCTTGGCTCTCTGTCTCACTGCAGCTGCAAGGCAGCATCACAGTCACAGCTGTGAAGGCAACATGCAGTGGCCAGCTGTGCTGGCAGAGCTGGACTTGCTGAGCAGTCCCTATGAAAACTGCTCAGTGAGCTTCAGTACAAATGAGGTGAATACCACTTGTAGATAGAGCCATGTGGAGCCTTCTTTCTGCTTTGGTGTGATTTTAAGAAGACTCTAAAATAGGGGTTTTATTTTCTTCTTCGTGGAGAGGTGCAGATTCTGAAAATTATTGTCAATTTCCATTTTTGCTTCTTCTGAGTGAATTATCTTGTGTGTGAAAATTTGCAGTCAGTTCTAGATAGATATTCACTCTATGATACCCCTGAAGCCCCCAGGTTGACATGATAATGATTGTGCTAGTTGATACAGAACCACACAGGTGCAGCTCTGAGGACCTAAAAGACCAACGAAAGGTAGATGAATGACAGTTTAAGCAGAGACAGGGTTAAAGTCACATTAGATGATTTTTGGCAAGAACCATATCTTTAGACTGTAAGTATTGTGCGCATATATACACACAATATACATATATAATATATATACATTGTGTGTATATGTACGTATATGAGAAGCACAGAGGACCCAGAGCACAATGAAAGACCGTAACGGTTAAAAGAAGGGCAGGGTACAAGGGATCCATGGCTAAAAAACTTCAGATCTTTGGCCAGGAGCTGGACAGTAAAGGCTTGATTCAGTTTACCCAGACATAAATAACTAATGCCATTTGACAGGTATCTGAGACACCTGCGTGGAGATGCCGGTTTGCCTCAGAAACTAAGGACACTTGCGCCCTGTTGGACCAACAGCTGGAGCAGCACAGGATAGCCAAGGCATCTCAAACAGCATCACGTATCTACACTTAGGCTTCTGAACCAAGCCCTGAGAGGTGCCAATGAGCACTTGACTGTCTCTTCAGGAAAATGTCCTTCTCTTTTGTCTTCTGCAAAAGGGTGTGGCCAAGGCAAAAATTATGGTTCACATGGTAATATATGTGTCAATACAGCAGACATCTTCAACACATTATCCTTGCTATTTTGTAGCTTGCCAGTAGCATGATTATAAATTTTCCTATATTAACAATAATAAAATTAGTTTATCCTAATAGTCATCTGTGAAGAAGCATATGAGGTTACTAACAATCAGCGCAGCAATAAATTACACATTATTTTGTAACCTTAATGCCAAATCCACACAAAGTGCAGATACACTGCTTTTAGCATATCTTCTGCTATTTGGCCTATAACCTAAAGAACGACAATGTTTAAAAATTAGAATCAAGGAATACAGACTGCCCTGGCACAAATCTGTTGATCCTTCAGCAGCACAATCAAGAGAAGAATGTAATTTAGAATATATTCATTTTTTCAGAAATTAAATAGTTGTGTTTTTAAAATGAATATGATGCCATTTAATATAATTTATCCAGAGAGTAGAAAGAAAATAGTATCCAAAATCAAAACATAGAAACTAAAAATAAAATTAAAAAACACATTTGGATCAGAAATACTCTATTTTAGTTAAAATAATGGCTAAATTTCAGCTTATATTCCTGTACGGGAACATCACTGACCTGCAAAAGACCACAAAAAATATTTTGTCTTTAATATAGTGGAACTACATTAACTCTGTTTTGTGAAAGGGGAAAAAAAAGGAGTTTTAATTAGCAGCTGTAAATTGCTTATTAACCTCAAAATAAATTAATTTCTTTATCTGTCCCTAGTCCACATCACCGAGATGGCAACAGTAATTAAAAAACAGATAAACTGTAAAAAAAGTCCATAATTTAATATACTTAGGCAAGCTGAGTTGTTAACTGTGCAACAATAAAAGTATTAAAACCCACCACACTGATAAGATTCTGCTTTAAAGATGAGACCTCATATGCCAACTTTCAACAGAGGGTGATTTCTTAAAGTCAAGTCATAAACCCTAAAACTGGGATTTCATGGAGACACTATAATTTATAATACTTCTGCAGTTTTCAATTATTCAGATGCTCATGGCCCAACAAATTGAATAATGAATGGAGTAATGAATTGAACCCTGACAAGATGATAACAGAAAATATTATGAGTAGTCAATACACAGTGGAACCCACTTACAGAAAGATCCCTCGAAGAAATAACTTGTTTGAAGGACACATTTTCTCTTGAAATCCAAAACACCTGCAGCAGGAAAATGTATGTAGGAGTTGCCATTAACAAATAACTGCTAAAGGCATAAACCTGCAGAACAGTATATTTCTAGTGACCAAACTGTGAATCATAATCATAAATAGGCCAGTGATATTTTCTATGGATGTAGGTTATGCATTTCATTATTGCTTTTTTTTTTCTCCCTCTAATGCCACAGAGAGAGAAAAAGAATGGCCATATAAATTCTTAAACACTTTAGCTTCAGGCTTAGCCTTGGAGGTGTGATGATATTCCACAGATGCTAAAGCACACAGGTCTTAACAGTATTTAATACATTTGCATCAACACTGCAAGCCAGAAACATAAATAATAAAAATGATAAATACACTGTTCAAAAACAGTGAAAGGTAATGCACATTTGTATCTCCCAGCTAACATTTAAAGGAGCAGTGCAGGCAGCCAGCAAATGCTCTGTTAGAAAAAATACACAGGTTAGAAACAAAACAAAAGAAAACAAAACCATATTCAGCATCAGCAAAGAGGAAGATAACTAATTGTAAATATTGAGATTTTGGTGAGACACGGACCACTGCTTCAAACTAAAGCAAACATTGCCTTCCAAAAACTGACCCTGAACTTTCTGCTAAAATGAAAATAAATCTTTTATGGAAGTTTAGAAAATACTGAACTAACTATAAGAGTGAAAAAAATCCTCACTCCTATTGGAGTATGTCCAAACCAAAAGCCAGTTTTTTGCGGCACGTTTAGCTTGAATCCATGGTTGTTCTTCACTCCTAGATCAATGCTTTTACCCAGCTGGAAAAAGCTTCCAAAAGCTGGAATTAAACTTAATATTTTGAGACCATTTGTGACTGGGCTTTTGCATTACCCATTTCTACTTAGCACAGAAAACTGGCTGGTTCTCAAGCTTATTTACATAGGGTTTCCCACGAGATGAAGCAAACTCAAGAAGCTGGGACATTTTAGTAAATACTCAAATTCTTGAACATTTTCCCACAGTGGACTTCTCACCCCCTCCTGTGCTGAATAACTCTCCTCCATGGGACTACTGGGAAAGAAGAGTGCTCATTTCAGTGAAATGGTGAGGGAGCCTGCCTTCTTCCAGCAGCCTGAAGAAAAAGCCCAGTAACCAGCAGCCAGCTGTCACGGCCCACATTTCAGTAGTGTTTCTGAGTGCCCTGTGCCAATATAAGATGGCTTCAAGACAGTAGCACATGGGGTAGAGTCTCTTTTGTGGAGGCCCAGTACTTTCTCTGCAAGGAAATGGTCAGGATTGACTCTGGTGACACTGTTGCATGCTCTGTTCCTATGTGAATATTTCTAATATGCAATGATAGCTCATCAAAAAGCTACATATATGGGGTAAATAGATTTGTGCTTTGGAAATCTCCAGTATTGGCACAACTCTTACAACATGCAGTTCCCGCTCATCACCCTTTCAGCAGTTCCCATGCTCTCATGAGAGGACCTCTTTGTATGAACTCTGTCTAGACCATCTCAGTAAAAATCCATGAGCTGGATCAAAGTATACAGTATACCTAGATTACACACACACACATGCACACACACAGAGACACACACACAGACACACACACACGCCGCCCCTTCTTATGAACGTAAAGATTTGATTAGCTCTGAATGACTAGCAGACCTGTTCTTATCCCATGGAGAAATTGAGACCTTTACTATACTACGGTAAATCCAGAATTAATTAACTACATGAGAGAAAGAGATAAATATAAACAAATATCTAAACTGTGCGTATATGATTTTTCTTTATTGATCTCCTCTCATAATAGGGAGAAAAACAGGCACATCTGGAAGTGTGGACAGCATAGGAGCCACCAGCATTAAAAAGGTAAGCCCTTCTTAACAATGAATTGGCTTTGAAAATTAGAGGTTCTAATAGAATCACTGTAGTAGAACTTAAATATCATTTATATTTTTACTTCAGCATTTTCAGTATCCTGCTAGTAGTAAGTGACCTCCCAATCTTATTCTAAATATTAATTACGCCTTTTGCCTTTCAGTTTTTCTTCAGAAAGTGCTTTTTTAACAGATCTGTCACACTTCTCTTTACAAGAGCATTTTTTCTAGTATTTAATTCATCCGTTGTGGTGGCTTGCATTGCTTATCAAATCCAATATCCCATTATGAAATCATGATCTAGCAGTAAAAACACATTGATTCATGTTTACAGTTAATATTTTACAGCTTACAGTACAGTTTCCTAGTGAGAATAATGATTTGCTGCTCAATTCTGTCGTCTTATCTCATACTGAGTAGTTCCAATGAAGCAATGGGATTATTTACTCAGTATGGTAAGAATCAGTGTAGCAAGGACATATGATTCTTAATGAAAGAAACTTTTGAAAAATATAAAATAAATTATTGCTATCATCCTTAAGCATGACTACTATTGAAGGCAGTGGGAATTCTCCCAGAAAAACAGCCTAATAAGTATTTTTATACAGGCTGAAACTATTTTTGTACAGTACTCACCTTCCTGCATGTTTTTATTGTCCCTAAAATAGCTCTGAACCAAAATGCTAAAGGGAAGGACACGCAGTATCCATCCACAATACATGGGAATGCTCTTTGATAAAGACTTAGACCTGGAAATAGTTCTTGTCTCATTTGAAGATAAGCCTCCTGCACACAAATTCAAATATTCTCAAAGCAATGCTTCACCAAAGTAAGCTAACCTTCAACACGGTGCTACCAGTATAATTTGGATATGATGGAAACCTGCCCTTGGCTTCAGTGGATGTTTGAATGGTGTTCCTCAAAACAGGCTCAAGAGAACCGGAGAGAAATCAATAGGATGCTTTCATATATATTCTGCAGAGCTGAATACAGTTGAGAATTACGAAGTTCGTGGTCTTAAAGATTAAGAGAAGAATTAAAGCCCTTATAAGGAACACAGCATATGGAAAATGTCAGCCAGATACTCTTAGAGGAAAATCACCTAGAGTATGTATTTCTGAAGCACTGGGACTGCTCAGACTTTTTTCCCTACAGTATTTTCTTCAACTGGGCTTGTATTTGATGTGCTACTTCAGGATTTTTTTGACTAGACTGCTTTTCTCCCATAGGTCTCTTAACAGGAAAAAAGCATCACTGCTTCTTCTTCACTGCTTTATATTTCTCGTCTTTTGTCTGGTATATTTTAAAGAAATGCATTTCCTTTATGAAAATCAGGTAGCTAATATGTGGACAGTGAAGACCTCTGGGCAAGGCTGTTGTCTTTGCTTGTTTGATCTGTATAGCCTGTACTGTCTGAGTCTCTGTTTGACGGTTCAGGTTATGAATGACTCAAAATTTTAATATATTTCCCTTTATTCAATCCACATATTTCTTTCTATTTTTTCTGAATTAAAGACCATGCAATAGCAGTGTCCTGGAAGAGCTGTTTATTCAAGTATTTTCTTTTCCATAATTCAGTGCTTGACGAACTTTTCCTTCAAAGTAAAATATTTTGTATTCCTCATTTCTTAAAAAATACTCAAATTTTGTGGTCCTTGCTCAGATAAAGCATTAGATTAAGGTGAAATTATAACAAAATTTACATAGGCAGCTCATACTGTTGCTAATTTGGATTACAAGAGTACATCCACTGCTCAGCATGGGGATAACTTTTAATTTACATATTAGTCTTCTAAAACCCAGTCTAATGCTATGATGAAGCTCCAAATAGAGGCTCTTCCTGAAACTTTTATTCTATCCAGTATTTCTATCTTCTGTAAGACCTGCAAATGAGATGAACCCCATATTAAATCAGGCTGGGTCAGAGTCTCCAGCAAATCCCAGCTGTGCAAATTACATGCTGCCTACTTAAAATTGTTGCCCAAGTGCCTATCCTGGCTTTTTTAAATAGACACACAGCCCCTCCCTCCACTCTTCCCTAAGATGTTGTAGCACAGGGCACTGTCAGACTGCCACGGCATTTCACCACAGTGCTGGTGAGATGATTTCTCTGCTCGTTTAGCTACGAAATGCTTCAAAGCACGTTGGGATCCTTGGGGAATGAAAAGGTCTGTTGAAGTGTCAGATGTTATTTAACATCCCCTCCAATGTGTTGATTTTTATATTTCTGTGAGGAGAGGTAAAGGCACAGTTAGTACTCAAAGCTGTGGGGTTATACTCCAAGTACTACACAAGGATGCTTCCTCGCTTGGAGCCGAACCCTGAGACAATATCTGTGTAGGGATCCAAAGATATGCTAGAGGGGACTCTCAGGAGAATTTTGGATTATTTCACCTTTTCTGATGGATCCTTGCTCTGGACGCTGCTATATTATCCCTGTCAAAAGCTACTTTTATTCCAAGGGCTCCTAAAAAAATACAAAGGGTTTGGGTTGTGTTGTTATTTAGTAACACACGTGCGCACACACACATAAAGGAAGCTACCGATACAGCAACAACAACAAACCTTTGGTGCAAAACAAATTGAAACATGGGTTGACAGCTTATGATGAAATATTTCAAAGAGAAAAGATTCACCCTTTCCTTCTACATATTCACTCTCATTACAAGTTCTTTCCTTATCCTATGTCTTTCTCTTTGAATAACCATCCTCACTGAAAGACAGTTCAGTTACCTTCAAAAACACAGCATCCATATGGTAAGCCAAATTCATTTAAAAAAAGTTGGGGGATTGTTTTTTGGTTGAGGTTTTTTTTTGAGAACAGATTAAAAAACCATTTTCTGTAAATATTGAAAGTGTCTCTAAATAGATTTTTTAGCTACATACAGTCCTAATATGATTCAGCTTAACAGTGAGAGTACAGGAAGGTGGACCATATTTTTGTGGTTCTCAGTCTTTTATGGTGATGAGATGTGTCACTGGTTCAAAAGCAATGTCCACAACTGTCCCTCAACTTCTGTCAGACTTAAATGGCAAACAACCCTGCTGCTGGCATTTTGCACAATTACTTTTTCTTCATGAGCATCTGACAACCTGATGCATGTGATTTATCATGAAGTTAAAACATCTCTTCAGGAGCCTTGTTTATATTATTGACTCATCACTGGTAAAACCCATTACCTACATAGCAGAGCTCAAAAAGAAGAACTCCACATACAAAAATGCAAAAATTGCAAGAATGATTATAAATATTGCATTATTATCTGGAAATTCTAGATAAGCCTTTCTAATTGCTATAGAAAAAGGAAATGCCTAATCATTTTTATCAAACCACAGCTTTTATTACAGGATGGTAGGAAACAAGATTGTCTGTCAGTCCGATTCTCTCATGCTTCATTTTACTCACTCTGAAAACACTGCTGGAGTTAAATATTAAATAGGAAACAAGTTCTTTTAAATCATGCTTCACAGTTAGATTTACCAATACAGTTAAAATTGCATCACTTCAAAGTCTAATTTATAAAACAGTTTTATCTAATGTGTGAAGAAAGAAGAGATCGATGAACACTTTTGATTTATGGAAGGTACTGCCTTGATCTATTGAACAGACTGTTCTACTTCATGAGAGTCTAGTTTTGAATGCATTCCTTTATTTTAGGATACAGAAATTTATAAAGTGACTCAGAAAAACTGTTAAGAATGTGCACATGCAAATTTAAATGTGTATATAGCCCTGCTGGTCTCAGTGAGAGTCACATGTTTAAAAATCTGCACCTATGAGTGTTTTATTGGATGAGAGCCATATAAAATATTGACATCCGGATTAAAGCCTAAGTATCTATAAAATGCATATCTAAATCAAAATTGTAGCACAATTCTAATTGCATTTTGCATTAAGCATTTAGATAACCATATGTACTTAGAAAAATCCCTTATGGTGAATGCATACCTGGCATACAACAGTAGATCATCCAAGATTAGTTGTCTTATGTACCTACAGATCTGATACTGAAGTGAAGTCCTATTTGGAAAGTCAAAACTCAGAGATGGGCAGTAGGTTCCCACATTAAAAAAGGCAGCTTTATAAAATAATGACATGTGGTACTTTATATAGAATTTCTCATTTGTGGAACTGCTTATGTTGGTTTTTTGGAGGGGTTTAACTACAATATTGTTTATGGGATCCGTCTGGGACAGAGGCACTGCTATGTTATACTGCAATAACAGTCCCTGCTGCGAAGGGTGTATTGCTTAAATCAGCAAGACAAACAGACAGTAAGAGTGGAAAACGAGGCACAAACAGATAAGCTGACTTGACCAAGATCTCTGAGTAGACTTGTGCCACAGATGGGGTTGGAAGCCACCCGCCTGGGAGAGGGATCTGGAAATCCAGCAGACCACAAATGCTAGCTTTGCCTGGCCCCTGTCGGGCTGGATATTAGCTTTGGGAAGGACAGGCAAAGGGAAGGGTAGGAGTCTGTAGCCACCCTGAACGCCCTTGCTGCAGCCTGGCTCCCAGCACAAAGGGAAAGGAGGACCTGCGTGTCCTTGCTCTCCCAATCAGCCTTCCCAGGGAATAGAGCTGAACTATTCCTAAGCACAGTATAGTAAACTATACTTCCCAGAGGAAAAAGCAAAAAGATAAGAAGGTCCTTTAGGATTTCATGCAGCGATGCAACGGCACAAGCAATGGAGCAACAGTGTAGTCTGGTCCCAAATAGTAGAGAGATGAATTCATAAGTCTCACAGCAGCCTTCCCAGTGAAGTAAGAATAACCATGCTGATTTTACAGATGGGTACACAGATCGTGAGCTTGTCTGGGTCCAGATCCTGAGGGAGCTAAGGCTGCTCAGCACATTGGAGGATGCAGAATCACAATTTATTGGTGGTACAGCAGAGCTCAGATCTGTTCACAGGAGTCCCACCACCTGCTCTAGTTACTATTCCCCTAAACTAAACTTGCATAGCAATGAACATGAAAACATGTTTCCTACTGAACGCTGCACACAAATCAAGCCATCTGCAAATAATTATGTAATAGGATTTTAAGACACTGTACAGACATTATCTAAAATTTGAATATACTTATTTTTTTCTCACTCCTAAGTAGAATATTGAGACAAAATAAATATCCTTTCTGGATATTTATTAAAAATCACTCTCCTGTAGTTGAAAGCACTCTGTTTGGCATGGTCATCCACCTGTGACAAACAAGGCCCTAATCTTGCAATGGAGCCCACAGAAAAACTGTGTCCAACATGGAAGGCCTCCAACTTGAACCAGGAAGACCATATTGATTTTAGCTGGGCTTTGTCTGACCATTTAATGTCCTCCCTTATGGCTCTCCCAGGAAGTCAGGCTTTAAGAGAACTCAATACAGTGCAACACAGACATGCACTTGCACATTTGAGATATGCTTAACATACAGGGACACAAGTCCCTGCTTTCTTTTAATAGTAAAATAAACAAGAAAGGTGGGGGGAAAAGCAGCAAAACCCTCTCTCTGATCATTAGTGTAAACCTAGTTCTTGGCACATTATGGAAAATTAGTAGCTTTTAAGAAAGGGCTTTTAATTGCTTAATCTAAGTAATGTGGACAATGGCATACGTGTTTTATTTTAGGGTCTATCTAGCCCACTCAGAAAATGTAATGGACCTAATTTTCATTTAGTATAGGTCTGTGCAGTTCCTAAAACATCTAAATGGCTATTAATTTAATCAGGTAATTTAACTATAGCTCTAGAAAAGGCCACCAGCTAGTTGTCACGCAATGATTATGAGGATGACATTTCTATCCCATGATGCCAGAGGCAGACTTTGATACATCATTTTCTTTTTGAAGGTTAAACTCAGATAACCTGCCTTTGGCATTTAATTAGCTACATATTAAACACTCTTTTAATAATAAAATGATTAAAAATTTTATTGCTTCTCAAATGAGGCCCTTTTAGATAGATTTAATGACTTGGTTAGAGCACTGTAGTTTGTGAACCAAACCTTAGTTAGACCAGTATATAGTATAATGATATGCTTTACAGCTTGCAAAATCTATATTTTATTCAAATGACTGCCATAATCATTTTGGGTAAAACTTATAATGCATTCTTCTGTATTTTTAAGTCTAACTGTTAAATGTCATTGAAAAGTAACCGAGAACCAACTGATTTCAGGATTAAAAAAAATGATCAAATTCAGGTATAGTAACATTAAGCTGCAGTAGGATTAATGTACTGTATTTTATACAGAAATTGTTTATCATTTAAAAAAATCTTTTTTCACAGTTCAATATCTGTAAAAAAAAAAAACCCATGTTCACCTAGAAATGATAAAAAAGCGTGAAGTGGCTGACAGTCTCCACTCTTTATTTGGTATAAAAATGTTAGCAATTTAATGAAAACTGACACAAAAAAGATAATATTTTTCCCATTCTTGCATGGTAATAACAGCGTCATGACTGCAAAATAGCTGTAAAGATAATAATTCCATGGACTATGCCCACAGAACAAATAGTAGTATAAGGCAAGGCAAGTACATGGCATTTATAAATATATATTTTTTTTGTCTCTATGCATATAGATTTCTCTTGATGCTTAAACCAAACAATTATCTACATATTATCTAAACATGAAAGCAATTATTAAAAGCTCAACTTTTTGCAGCTGTGAGTTTGGCCCACCAAAATCTCATCACCTTCACAGCCAGAACTAGGTCATATTCTTACAGGCAGTTACTGGCAGAGGAGCATAATGTAGGAATCAAGCTATCATCCAGTCCTCTTAAAAGTGGTCCCTTAGGGAAGAAGTACATTGTCAGGACAGCTGGATAAAGAGGGAAGTTCATCTCTAAGTCTGTCAACCTAGCACTTTTCATGAGCATGAAAACAAAGGGTAAAAAATAAGAACAAATCCAATGAAAACTTGAAGACTAATATCTTTTAAGCTATACTGATTTGTTCCCAATTATTTGCATAATTCCTAACTGACATTAATCCTTCTAGAAGGAAAAGCCTTTTCTCACCATCTACTCAAGGCCAGTCACGACGAATTAAAAGGACAGGGCTTTCAGAAACACACCTTTTGCAGATAGGTAGGATAGATTATTTCCTTTGCTAAGATCCATTTGATAAAGGAAAAAGGGGAAACCATCAGAATTGTGGCTATGCCCTTTTAATTTTCAAACTGCCTTAGTCCCTGACCAGATGTAAATTAGGGCAATCTAGAAGTTACTCTGTTTATAGTCTCAGCTGAGCATGCCACAGGGAGCAGAGGTGTACTTTGCCTTGCTCTTCTCATGTCTCCTGTGCAAGGGTAGGCATGCGGCAGTAAAATATGCACCAGTGTCCTTCTCACCATTGACATCCACGCAGTTTTAAGCATCATGCTTGATACAAGAAGCCACATATCTAAAGAGTCATGGTAGATGGTTGTGTCATGGCCATGGGTATGCCAAGAGGCTCTAATTGCCCAGACTAGCCTCACCTGGGGCCACTGACCCAGGGGCTGCATTTAAGCGCAGGCTCTTTCTGCAACCCTTGGTTGATACTGCATGCATAGTGTGGCTGACTTTGAATCTTGCTAAACCTGGTATGCTGGCCTGGCTTGCCCTTGGACTTGCTTTGTAACCAGAGGCTTGCCTGGGCTGTACATTGACCACAGTTGCTGTTGCTAGAGCTGGTCTACTCCTCTAGTTCAGGTCTGTAGGGCTGTGCCCTCTATCTGAGATCCCTGTCTATCTGAAATCCCTGTCTCTGCTTCCCTTATGTCACCCTTGGCTCCTGGCTCACTTTCCCTTGGGAAGCAGCCTGCTTCTGATAGGCTGAACACAAAATGGTTTTTATATCTGGGTGCATCTCTACAGCATAACAGGTGGAAATAACCAAGCTAGACTGGAACAAGATAAGTTAGGTAATGAAGCCAGCATGGTTGTATTGCAATGATGCTTTTCATGAACTAATACATCCCTGTGAGAAGTCTTGGCAGTGTAGCTCCTGTTACACAGTGAGAGCTACTGTAGATGGCTTCACACAGTGTTATATTGATGTATAGAGGTTCCTAATATGCTCTTTCTCAGCCCTCTTAGGCCATACCTCATTTCAATTAATTAAGAATTCTTCATGCCTCATTATATAATATAGCTCAGAAGGTAAGAGGTGCTTTGCATTTCATTTGATGCTTGCGGCACCTACCCTGTGAGGTGAGCTATAACTTTACAAGCACTGCCCTGATAGCCCAAAGAGGGTCCTATCTAGTGTATTTATGTTTTATGGCCTAGGTAAAATCAGTTTGCCAGAGAAGACCACTAAAGAAAGGTTTCTTGAAGAAATTGCAGTAGATTGACCAAGAGAACAAGGCCAGCTTATCTATTCTTCCACAGCTGCTCTTATCAAGGCAAATTGAGAGCCTGCAAAATACTACCATTTCAGTATGTCTCTATTTTACCCAAATACTGATAACCCCCGGGAAAGAGAACCACATACCAAGAACTGAAGGTTTTGAGGCTATTTCTTCTCACGCTTGGGGGTCAGGCTGCTTGAGGAGAAGGTGTATCACAGGGGTGAAGAAATTCATGTTGTTGTCTTTACAATGACATTTTGTGAGAGGTGGAGAAAAAATGACCTCTCAGATGTCATCACTAAGCACTTACAGGCTTCAACATGAACTCAAAAAGAAAGACAGAGTAGGTCAAAGACTGGTCAAGGAGTTTCCTAAGCACTTAGACCTACCAGCATTTCAGAACAATCAATCATAGTCTTTCTAGATTTTTTGTTCAGCAGCATCCATTTTAAGTATGCCTTGCAACCTTGTTGGTCTTCCCATGGTGGCTTTTGTTATTTTTTTTCTTTTTGGAAAGCTGAACCTTCCCTTTTATTCAATCTCACTTTGCAGGCTATACCTCTACTTTAAAGTAACAATAAAACAAACAACAAATCTGTCTTGAAATGCAAATGCCCTGTTCCGGTTATGCATGTGCCTGCTCTGGGAGCATGCCCACCCTCTGCAAAAATTCTTAGGCACACCAGCTTTCATATTCTCATTTTTCTTTGTGAATAATGACTATCCCTTTTCTTATGTTACACTCCTGTGCCCAGCTTTTCATTTTTCTGCTTTTTCACAGGGGAAAAAGCTATGATCTTAATATCACAGAATGATATTGCAGTATATTATTTTATAATGCAACTACAGTGCAGGTGAACTACTGAATGAAGAGGGTTCAGGTGACATCCTCTCTACTTTTACTCTGAGAATATGCAAACAGTTTGTCACTAATTTTGCTCACTAAATAATATGGAAAGGGCTTCCTAGTGTGATGGTTTCCACAGATAAGGAAAATAACACTGAGCTAAAACTATATTCAAATGCAAAGTTGTTAGCCCTTTTGTGCCTCTTATATTAGCTGGTTCTGATGGACACTGTGAAAGGGAATGGTAAAACTCCTACTATCTTCAGTGACACCCATGTTTTACCTAATTTATCCAAACATATCAGTTACAGTTAACTCCAGCTGGATTCTACGGGTGCAGTTCAACATTAGTGGCTAAACTAGTTGTAACCAAACAAGGCACGTGATCCTATGCTCCCTAACACCACTCTGAGCCAGCTCAGAGCTGGCTTACCAAGCCAGTAAAGAACTGACTTGGCAAGAAAAAAGCTTTTTGGTTCATCTTGAACTGAGCTGGCTCGCTAAGGGATGAGACAAGCACCAGAGCTGATCTAAGGGAACAAAACTAACTGGGAACAGGACTATCCTTTTAAACAAGGGCGAGCTGTTAGATATCATCAAATTATGCCCTAAATATGCATGTAAATGTAAAAAGCTCTTCAGCACTCTTTCAGTATAAAGATGAAACCCAGTTTTTCTTAGCTGAGAAAATAAAGTAATTCAATTTTGCACAAATTGAAAAAAATTCGCATAACAACTTCTAGTTCTCTTTCCTCATGGCATTCTACAGGAGATACTAAATAACATAAACAATATGATTTGGATCTATACTTGAACTGCAACCTTACATGCAAAGCAGCAGCAAGTGTGCAATGAAGCTGGAAATAAAGCACGTTGCAAGCAGAAGCCATAGGAATTTCAGATATTTAAAAACACATTTCTGGTTAATAAAGACACCCCCACAAAGCTCTGTATATAATGTTACAAGCTCATTACAGGATTGAGACCAGAACGGTAACTACTGGCACTAATAGCACAATGCTATCGATGATAACAGACATAACACTTAGAAAGTAAAAAATGGAAAATGAGATGCTCCCATAGCAAAGCTTGATGAAAAATCTGTTGGAATAAATGGAATCTTTCCTTTGACTTCAGTGGGCTTTCAGCTAAGAGGCAAGTGACTGAATTCAACAGATAACTTCTTGCTTATGTAACTGAAAACTGAAAATGGTCAGGGTGACTAGACTAGAGCTGTTGACACTGAACTTCAAGATTTCAACTAGGATTTTGTATGTGATTTTTTTCTTATATCCTTCAAAATATTCTAGGGACATATGGAAATCTGAGCAGTTCTGTAATTGGCTAGTTAACTGAGTGGTGACTGATGAAAGAAAATACAGCAATTCTTCGAATTACCCATGAACATACTATTCACCTAATCTTTGGGAGGTATTCTAAATTGTCATTAGCAAGAAACAAAGCCAATTTCAGGTAACTTACCTCCAGCAAAAAATGCAAATTAAAACATTTTCCTTCAAAACACAGATACAAGCATACGACCATTTGCACAAGAATATCTGATTTCTTACCTGTTTTTCTATGGTAAGAGCCCTCTCCCATTCTCATAACACGTATCATTCCTGCATTTACTTAGACTTTTCATTCAGGAGGTACAAAGCACCTGAAGCAGTGATATCCACTATCCTCTTGATATAGCCACTTATAAAAAGACACAACACAAAGTCCAGTAAAAGTACATATGTAATTTCATTCCTTTTAATCTTAAAAAAATAGACAGAACACATAGAACTGTAAAGAAAGAAGCAGACAAGATTATCATATCACAAAGATACACATGGTTTCATGAGTTAATAAATGTATGAGATACTTTTTAACAGCAAACACTGTTTTTAAAATATTTAAAGTCACTCTATTTTAGTATTATCTCTTGTGATCCAAAACGTTTGAGGGAAAAGTCAAGAAAGGACAAATATAGAAGCAAACATTCAGTTTTATGCTTCATTATTCTTTAGCTCTGAAGCTAATAAATAAGGAATTTTCGTGGCTTCTGATTTCTGGGCATTTTTAGGAACACTTTGGTGAGCTGTTTTGTAATTTGATACTGCTAGTTCCAAGTTCAGAAAAGAAATACTCTTTTGAAGTTTCACATGCTTACAGCATGTAATATTTCTGATAGAATTAAAAATATAACAAGGAAGCATACTAATTAGTTATTCTTTTCATGAACATGGAATGAAAAAAAAAAGCAACTTTTGTTTCTCTAAAACCCCATGAATAAAGAGTGTTCTTTTTATATGAATGTGAACTTGGTGGCCCTTTTTATATGAACTCCCTGGTGGCCGTAGGAGTTTCTATGAGTTAAATGAAGTACTACGGGAAAAAGGAATCAGGGATCTATATCTTAGAACTACTTCATTTAACACTGAAATTCCGTATTCACTTCAAACTGCCTGGAGAGTTTCTACTGAATGGTATTATAGTTGAATACTCCATATCCATGATCCACAAGGCTCTACACTCAACTTCATGTCACTTTTACTATTATTCTGTGTGTAACTAGTCTGTATAAATTCAGAATTATGTATACAATTTGTTCCAGAATCCAAAATAATAGTCATAATCATAGTTGTCATGAGACAACTGAGTAAGCAACTTTCTCTCAGATATACCTTGGCCTATGCAAACAAGCATGTGACCCTTCTGTTTTATTCTTGGCTTAGCGTTTAGAAATTGCACTAGAAATGCAGCTCTGTGAAAGCTCTGTGTCATTAGTTACATTCTCACTTATAAGTTCACTTATAAGGAAGTGTTTCAAAATATTACGTATACTTTGATCACAATAACTTCATACAGAGTGATGAAAGTAGTAAGTCCACATCATGGTTTTCTTAGCTACTGTAACTTCCTGATCTCTTAAAGTTTTGCTTGATACTTGCATTATCCCCAGGAATATCCTATGACTTCACTCAGTGATCTCGTTCTAAAGGGGTAGGTTTCTGCCCTTGATGTGCCCTTTGCACAGACGCACATATATTGGAGATATTTGTCTTGATATCCATTATTTGTGTTGTGAATCTGAAACTCTACCTATTGAAATATTCACGAAGAAAATGGTCAACATCATCCCCAGAGAGAAAACATCATTCTTATGTCTAGCACCTTGCATTAGCTTTGAACATGGTTAACAAGTGATTTAAGAAAGATCCAACACCCTTCAAATTTAAGTTATGTAATGAAATTTCCATTATTTCTGTCTCCTAGTGTGGCGGACTGATGAATGAATTTTTTGCCTTAAACATTTCTTGGTGCATGGGGTGCAGGCAGGCCACAACGACTGAGCTGCTGCGACCCCTGAAAAGGTCTCCCTGCGACCACCCGGGACACACCGAGCCTGCACTGAACGAGATCGCAATCGGGCAGAGACTTTGGGATCTGGACTGTAAATTATTGTCCGTTTTTAGAACAACTTCTATAAAACCTGCTTGGCATGAGTGGCTAAATTTGCTGAAGCCTTAGGCCGCACTCCCTAGTACAGTGAGAAAGGGCCCAGAGCTGCTGCAGGCGGGAATGATAAGGGCGTTACCAGCAATTTGCATTCCTGTGCACTGCTGAAACAGTGCTAATTGCTGAAGTTATCACCTTCTTTGTCAGGACCTTGAGAGCTAATGGCTGGACCTAAGAATGGAGACACACCTGTCAGCAGAAACGGCAACAGTAAACGGCCTACCTAGGGACAGTGATGAGACCCAATAAGGAGCAGGAGACCCCAGACCCAAATATTACTATTGGTCTGAACTACCACGTGAGGGGTGGGAAAACTTAATTTGAAAAAGCTATAATTGCCGAGGGATTTCTTTGTCCCCCCCCCCCCCCCCCCCCCCCATCTCCTTCTCACTCCCTCTCTCGGCCCTCGCTCCTCGTCCCTCGTCGGAGGCACCCAGCTTGAGCTGTGATTCGAATGGAGTCAGCGGAACATCATCAGCCTCGGAGTGGTGGTAGCTAGCTTCCTCTCTCCTTTTCCAACTTTTCTCTATCTTTTCCCCTTACCCTTGTTCCCTTTTTCCCTTCGCCTCCCCTTCGCCTTCCCCCCCCCCCCCACACGCCTTTTCTCCCCAATTCGTGGAAAATAAAGGTAAAAGGTTGTACGATATTTGACCGGTTTTAGCGTCTTAATCTCGTCCTTGGGATCGTAACGAAACCCTCCCGATATTGGATCGGGACACCTAGACAGCCGCAATACTAAAAAAGGGTTTTTTAAATAAAATCTAGTGATTAGAAATGTAGACTATAAATAACTGTCTTCATTCAAATTAACACTATGACTGGACTACAGGTCTCCATTACTATATGTATATCATATTCCCAAGGTCCAGTTCATCAGTTTCAATTCAAACATGGAATCTCTTGTCACCAAACAATGGACAGACTTATTTCCTAAAGTGCTAATGCCACATTGCCATGTCTGTTGGATAAATGAGGTGTCTATTATTGTATAGCTGTTGGCATCTCTGGGACTCAGATGTCTCAGGTCCAGTTTCCTCCCCAATAGATTGACTCTGACTCAGGCCCAGCACCCAGTGATTTGGACTGAGCCACAGTACAATACAAAGAAGTTGCCAGGAGAAAGAGTGAGGTCTGGGAAGCAGACCTTCAGTACAGAAGTACCGAGAAACTGAAAAGTATCTGACCTCCATCCTCTTCCTATAGCAACTTTTAGTTTTATATTTTCAGCGCTGTGTGTGGTAGAACCTGTCCTGATGCATGAGAAAATGGTACATAGCTACAAAGCAATCTTAATTTTTCCTTTTGATCTTACCTCTAAGTGAAAAGATGCCTTTATGGCAGTAATGTCTGAGGAGTGGCAAGGAAGTGATTAGTTTTCTGCTGATGACCCCACTCGACCAGACTTGATATCCCTTTTACCTCTAGTGCAGTGATTCTGAAAAGGAAACTTTTCCACATAGGTTACATATTCTCAGGAGTAGCCTATTGAGCTCAGCTGTTGCCTTCTGCAACACATACAAGATGTAACACTTCATTTTCATCATTGGAAATGCTTTGCTTGTACCAGCCTCTGTTACAGAATAAAAGTTTGATAGGCCTAATGAAAGGGAATATTGGCTTCACTGAGGAATAAATTGAAAATGTAGAAGTTCTAAAGAGAAAATGCTGGCCCACTCCAAATGCTTCTTTCTTTAACAATTTATTTTACTTACTTTCCCCAGATTTGTGCAACTTTTCATGTGTAGGGCTGTGGCAATTATTCTTAGTTTTCTAAGACTATTTGTAAAATTCACATTTGTTTAACAATTGCAATCTGCAAAGCACAGGAGCAGTCTAACATTCTTTACCTCATGAGAAATTTATGAAATATTATTCCCTGAACACACACATACATACACACATACACACACACGCACACAAACAAAAGCCCTTGTTTCTCTGCATACTTGCTGCTTTGCTGTCTCCCCTCAAGGACAGAATCTGGGGGGTTTCATGTAATTTGTATGAAAATGTAATGCTTTGCGGCTCTTTCATTTATGTTATGCAAAGTCAGTATTCTCCTCTCTGGAATTTAAAGCATACCCAGTGAAACTTGACAGGTAAGGGAGGGTAGGTGGAGGAAGGTCTTAGAGGTCTGAGAAAGCGAATATAATTTACAATGCCTAAAACCATAAAATCTCATTAAATATGTAAAGCCAGCAGAGCTACCAGAAGAGAAAACTAGGTAGGGCTGGCCCTAAGCACTGAGGACTCACTCCACAGAGACTCCCTGGTGACCTTCAGTGGGAACAGGACTGCGAGTAGGTGTGCTCTCCCGTTCAGCGGCAGAAGTCTTTTCCGCTGTTCTGCAGCCAGGAGAGTTGCTGGGATGCCGTTCCACTTCCCCTCCCTCTTTTTCGATAGTGGACAAATATACATGCGAATGCCACACCTCATCCATCATGTCGCCACTCTTCTTGGGACTGAATGCTGATGTGAATGAGAAACCATTATCCTGTCGTGTAAGATTTAAAGACCGTTCCTGTTCTGTATCAGGACGTATCCATGATCTTTTGCAGTTTCTCCTGTGAATCTGATAGTCTAGCATTTTGAGTGTACATTTAGGATGTAGCAAATAGGAGAGTTGACCTCTGAACCATGATCTGCCCTAGGTCAGGAAAGCCTATCTTCGGGCAGATTTTGCTCATCTCATTCTGATTAGCAATTCTTTCCTGAATCCCCCCAAATCAATTCTAACAAAAAACATTACTGAAATAGATATGTTTTTAGGAAGTGCTCTGTTTCACTAAACAGATGTTTTTTCAAACAAATACCACTTTGGAGCCTTCCCAAAGCATATTATGGTCAGGCTGCAGATGGGGCCTGTTTCTATGATCTCAGTAGGAGCAGAGTGTGCTAAAGACTCCTGGCACCCATACAGCGATGTACAGAACAAATCCTAGACTTCAGGGATTAAATTGTATGTGAATCGGTCAAATAATACAGACCTGATTCCAAAGATTTCAAAATGCCCAGTGTTCTCTAAAAGGAGCACTATACGCATACGATTTATTAGAACACACATTGAAATCCATCCTTGTGTTCTTAATTCCTTGCAACTTTTTTCTGTTTTTTTCATTCTGTTGTTCAGGTGAGGAAAAATGTTCAGTTTTAAGCATGGCATTCAGCCTCCCAGCTCTGTCATGCTACACGAAAAACAAAGGCTCAACGGTAGCGTACCTGGCCTTATGCTATTCTCTGAAATACAAGATGCAGTTAAAGAGCTGTCATAAGTCTTATTGTAAGTTTAAAAAACTCTGTTTTTCTTTCTCAGCAAGCTTCACATCTAATCAATTTAAAATGTGACAGTATTCCTAGAAAACCTTCTTTCTCAGAGTACAAAGGCTTGGTATTCAAGCATTTTTGAGTGATAATTCAATAGGATTAAATTACACTCATGTGACAGCTCAACCTCACTAATGAGGTACATTTCAGTAAACTGTTGACAGAACTGTCTGGAAGGCTTCTTTAATTTACCAACATGTAACAACATGGGAAAAGCATTAGTCAACTAGATGAAGATGAATAAGCATTGGGGTCTGGGGGCATTTTACATTAACACATGACAACCTAAAAGTGTTTTTGTCACTTGCTCTATTTAGCCCAAGGCAGTCACTGAATAACTGGTACCTGTTAGTGTGATTGACTTACCAAAGCAACAGAAGGGATTATATTTAAGAACATCTATATGGAAAACATGTCAGAGAAATGTCTTTCTCTTTTTCTTGAAAGATAGCGGTTGTTTTGTGGGAAGATCTCTTACAGCTACAGCAAGGCTGAAAGAATTTTTACATCGCTTCAAACAGACTGCTAGAGCGCTACATTGACTTTTTCATTTCAAAAATTCTTTAAGACTACGTATTTTTAAAGCTTGTATAAAACATAATTCCATATAGGTATTGACTAGCAATAATGTCTATAACTTTTTAATAAACAGAAAACAATAAGTGGAAGAGAAAGAAATCCAGAGAGGGACTCCGCAGCTTCCAGTAACACTTACAAAATAATTCTTTATGTATCTCAGTTTCTGCATGTATACTGTCATTAGCATGTTTAAATAGAATATGAGGGATATTTAAGGAACTGATAGTATCATTAAACAGTATCATTAAAAATGCATATGAAACTGAAGACAAAGCAATGCCAGTAACTTTAAATGTGCAGCTTCCTGTAGGTGCAAATTAGCACAGGCAGTTTTAAAGGTGTAATGAAAAGTCCATATGCATGCTTGCTGCATTCAACTGATACATCTGCTGCATTTTTAAAATGTTTTAACTAGAAAATTTAAATACTCGCAAATAGCTTAAGGCATAGGCAAAACCGCCTATGCCTTGACTAGTCCATAAGACACCATGACTTATGCAAAGACTTCCTCTGAAGGAAAATTCTGTTTCTCCATGTAATCTGGTGCATATTTACTGGAGAGAGAGAAACTATTTATTCCATTCCTCCTTTGTATCATCTGGTGCAATACTTGCGTGTTCCTATGTGAATTTTTTTCCCTAACAGGGAACTGTCTGCTCCAGAAGTATCAAAAACATTCCCAGATGAAGGTGGGGGGAAAAAGACAAGTGAACAAGAATGCAGGTTTTCCACTGTAGTGGAAATAGGACAGAAGAAATGGTACAGCAAATAACACTGTGGTGGAGGATGGCAGGGAAAGAAAACATTTTGTAGGCTTACCTGAGGAGAAAAAGTGAAAGACTAAATTCACTTGAATGGGATAGTAAGGATCAGTCCCCAAAACATGTAACTGGCTCATTATATTGAATTTGAACAATGTGAAGAGAAGAGAAACAAAAGGGGTGGAAACTGAGCTTGGCATGAATAAAGCTGATGAGGTTTACAGATATATACATAATGAGTCTTTTAAATAGCTCAGTCTTTTTTAGTTAGGATTTGTGCTACTTTGCTGTTATTTGCAGGCTATCATCACCTTAAAAGGTTTCCATCTGTACTGGTTCTATTAATGGAGCTCATCACTTTTTTCATTGGGTCCCAATTCAAACATGAATTAATCCCACCAGGGTAACCCTGTTGCCTGTGATCACAAAATTAAAAATCCTAGTTTTATCACTGAACTGCCCTCGCCAGTCTTTTCAGCATTTCAGATTGACAAATATCACTGATGAAACAGGCACATCCTTCAAGCCACTCTCTCCTTCTTCATCTGCTCTCCCTCCTCCAGCTTCCCCTGCAGCTCCTCTCTCAGCATGGCTATACTGTTGGGCTTCATATAGACAGTGCTCACGGGTAGAGCAAGGCTGGAAAGTGAAGAACTTTGAGTGCATTTGCAAAACTGTTTTGCAAATGTATAGAGAAGTGTCTCAAATGACAAATATCTGGAAGGAGGAGCAGGGGAGGGGAAAGGTGATTGTCATATCTAGAAGAGTGCATTTAAAATTGTTTTTGAAGCCCCCCTGCACCTTGTAATCCCAGTGATGGCTGATTGAAAGCACTGATGCACTGATGCCACAAAAATGGAGTAGAAAAATAGATCCATGCAGTGCTGATAATGTATCTTTTTTAACAGTTTGAGTCTCTGGGGCTAAAAAGGGATAGTGTGTGACTTTTTTCCCTAACTCAGATGGAAGTCTACTTATTCTACACCAGGTAGAAACTTTTTTAGCTACAAAGGTTAACTTTTTCAGTAAGTTTTAATTTATTCTTTGTATTTCCTGGAAAGCATAGCTACTTGCATAGCTTTCATTTGTGTAAGAGTAGCTCACAGTCCTGTTATATGTCCTCACAGTATTTTTCAAAGGAGGGATAGAGAGCACTTTTACCTACATTTTGTATACCACAGGACTTGAGCTCAGAAGCTGAAACATTTGAACTCAGTGACTTGCACCAATATCACACAAATGTGTGTGCCAAAACCAGGCCTTGAACTCAGCCCACCCAAGTTTTTCTATATGGAAAAATCAGCAACTGAAAGAGCTTCTTTTCAGACAAAAATCAGTTTCTGAGAACGCATACTTCCTTTTTTTAATTGGTTTTGGGGTCTGCCAGATGTTTACAGCTGTCAGATGACATCTTGACTAACCATCAGAATGATGTGATCAGGCGTATTAATAAGTCTATTGATAGTTTTAACTGCATATTTTTTTTCCTGTTCAGCTATTTTGTTATTGATAGTTTCTAACTACGATGTAATCAGTAAGTGAGATTGAAAAGGTTGGCATGCATCAACTAGCCAGGAAAAGACTAAAACAGAGTAGTAGCATCCAAAATACCAATTGAAGTAATTTGTCTAGACTGTGGAAAACATGAGGGTTTGGTTCAGTTTTTTAAAAGCAGTAAAATTTCCCAACCAATCATAAGCTTTCTGGTATGTCTGATGTATTCTACTTTGAATCAAAAAGTATTTGCATATTTAAGGCAAATTTCAAAGGTAGGATTGTACTCTCGGGAATGATTTCTGCTCGATTCTAGGGAAAATTGGCAGAAATCTTGTAAGAATGTTCCTTCCCACAAATACTTGGCCACTCACAAAAACCAGAACTACATTTGTAAGTAGCGGTTCTCTTTCAGAGATCAGAGTTCACATTTCCACCAAAGTACTTGGAAGAAGCAGGATTTAAGGAACTAGTCTGATGTTATGTCTAATGACCAGCTACGTTATTTTGCAACAGAATCAAATGTAACAAATCAATAGTTCTTAGGCACAGTGTAAATGGCTTTATCACTTAAATACACATAAAATCCTGATCTCACTTTTTAGGAAGCAGCTTTTTTTCATCATCATCCTCTGCATTGCCAAGAAGACATAAAAATGAGGGAAAGTTAAGGCACTGATTGTATGGTCATTTATTTCTGGGTGGCACAAGGTGACTTCACAGCATACATGAATCTGAACCACTTCTCTTCCTTAATTAGGTGGTATGTAGGAAGAGCCATAGAATATGAACACTACCGTGTCTTTCTCACATTTCATGACTTCCTCAGGCACCGCTGTAATATGATGGGGGAGTGAGCGTAGCTGAATGACTATGAAGGCCTAATCCATCCAGGCTCTGTGGGTACATCATAGCCATCCTACAGTAAATTCACCAGTGGGTTAATTTTATGTTCCTCTATTGGCACCTCAACAGAATGACTAAATTCAGTCTCAGTACCATTATCCCTTCTCCACTGGTGAAGAAACAGGTCAGTCTTCATATAGAACTTGAAGTAGGAGGACTCTGGAAAGTCAGAAAGTCAGATTTTGAGATTTTGAGTCCTCTCCATGCCCAACAGACACACACATGCAGATCCCGGGCTTGCCGGGAACACTCAGCCTCTCCTGCACCTTCAGCATAGTCCATGGGATATAGTGACAGTGCAGTTCAGCAGTTCTCCTTGCTTTACCCCAAAAGAGAAAGACAACAATGCTATCACATCATCCTGGCAGTGTCCTTGCACAGTTTCAAAGCTGGATCTTGGGGGTCTTTTCTCTTCATTTCTGTCTTGCTGTTGACTGTTTTCCCACTTCATCTCATCCTTCTCCCCTTTCCTTTCATTCTGAGCCTCATGCACTTTCCTCATTCTCTGCTCTCTCTCCCCTTTCTCTTTCAATGACTCTTTGTTTCCTGCTTTATTTCTTGTGCCTCTTTCCCAGTTCAGCAATCCCTTCTTCTCTTCCCCTCTGAAACTGAACAATCCACAGGAGAGAGAGAGAGAGAGAGAGAGAGAAGGAAAAAAAAAGGCTAAACTGTTATTTGAGAAAAAAATAGTAACAATAAAAAAAACCCTCCTCCCCCACAAGCTCCCTCACAATCTGAAATGCCCTTGAGCTGTTGACTTGCTGTGTGTTATCATTGTCCTGACTTTTTTATTTGGTGATGAGACCCCTTACTCACTGGTTTTTTTCATAAGACTGTTTCTGTAACCTCAGTTCTCCAGCAGTGGCAATGGTTGTGGGTAGCAATATCTGCAAAAATGTCTCTTTCCCAGAACACAAACAGTATAAGCCAACCATCAGAAATGACAGTCTCTTTGGCTCTGGTAAACACAACCCCCCTTGCTCTGCTGGTTGACTGAGCGTGAGCTCCTGGTTGGAGGTGCTGCGCGGGAGGGTGCAGTGCTTCCACACCAGGCGGCTGCCAGGCCAAGGTTGCTGTCAGGTGCTGGGCCTGAGCGCCTGTGTAGCTACCGACCCCGTAACACCCACGTGAAGGCACCTCACAGCTAATGCAAGCCTCTGAACAAAGGCAACCAGGTGCTTCCTCGGCCTTGGGAAGCGGTCCACATCCTTACGTGTCCTTCAGAGCGTGCCGTGGCACATGCCTGTGCAGCACCCAACACAACAGGGACGTGAAGCACTGTGGAACAAGCAGAGCATTGACCCCCTCCAAAATCCACATTGCTTGCTTCCAACACGTTGCCTTAGCTTGTCCCGAGAGAATATCCAGGTAGGTAGAGCAAGGACATCAAGTTCCATCTTTCAGCTCTGTGAGAAAAACGTACCCTACGCCGTTATTCCTCCGTTCCTCAAGCTCGGAGCACTGACACCTCCAAGTCTGCTACCCTTATCTGCTACAAGATCTCCCAGCCAAAAGATGACACACATGCCTTGTTATGACAAATTGCTTAATTACAAGTTTGGCAATGTATAATACTTTGTATTTGCTATTATCATCAAAGCAGAAGAAAACGAAAAATACATCCATTACCATGTGAAAAAAGTCTGCTGTTACCATAAATTTCCGATAAAGAAATGAAGTAGGTTCAAGTTTAATCACACCAGCAGTAAATCAAATATCAAATTTAAAACAACGAATTACAAAAAGCCCCCTCACAGTCACTTAGCATTGATAAATTAGTAATGTAATATTAAATTATTCATATCTTTTTTTTTTCCTTAGGACTATAATGATATACTGTACACAGCACTGATAATTTACTTAGGCTAAGTCCATTCATTTAATTATGCTGCTAAACTTGGTAGGCCAATTGGTCATCATGAGAGTTTCCAGGCAAGCTAATCACAAATATATAGAACATGTCCCTTATTGTCCCCAGCGGCTAAGTGCTAAAATGCTATTTAGTGCTCAGAAGGTTAATGTCCTGCTTATGTAAATTGTCCAATTTAACATTCAGCAGCAGTATCATAAATTCTGGCTCCAGGATTTCATTAAACGTATGTTCAAACTAGTTGACCTTAAAGGTTAACAAGCACAAGTTAAACAGGACAATTATTTAACTCACTTCTTATCAAGAGACTGAAGTGTTCTAGCCATTTAATAGTTATGCATACTTCACAATTAGAATTCTTAAAAGGTCTCCGATAAAGCTGCAGGTCATGAATTTTCATAAGGATGTCAGATAATAACTATTTATCTGCACTTGTTTTTCTTTCTTATAAACTTAAACTTTGATCTTAACATTCAATTAGAAATGATTCCACAGAGAAAGACTAGGTGACTCAAGGAGCTTGCCTTCACATTAATTTGAATCTAAATTAAACTTTAAAAACATTGCATCCATATTGTCTCCCACAGTTATTAATTCAGAAGTTAGAGACCTATTCTTCATGCAAAAAACACTTCAGCCTTTGAGCATTAGCCAACTGAAAAACACTGAATGTCAAATTATTACATCAGGCTAACCATTGCATTTTTATGTAAATCACAGAAAAAAAAGTCTCCCTATACATCATAAAATAATTGGTATTATATACAATAAACATACCTCTTCATATGTTAACCAAAATAAGAAGACAAATTAGCCAAGACTTTCTTTTTTACACTGCCCTATTTCTCAGTCTACTTTTCCTGTGGCCTTTGTGAAATATGAACAGCAACAGCTCCTGAAAGTGGCTGCCACAGCCACTGCTACCCATGGCAGCAGTGATGCATTGAGAGCAGCCCCTGTGCTGACATTTCAAATCCCAAACTCACAACTGCTAAATGCAACAGGATCAAGTCATAGCTTCAGGGATACATTAAAACAGTAAACATATACCAGAAATCTCAGGAGCTGACAGTAACTATATTCCAAGAAAATCATAAGAAACATTTTCTTTTCAAGCTCAGCTGTATAAGGTGGTTTTATTTATCAGATAAAATAGCAACTACAAGCCATTTTAAATTTATAAATCATGCAATCCATGCATTCCCATACTATTTTAGAGACAGAAACATGGGAGTGAGAGATCAAGTTTTCTGAGAGAAAAAAAAATCTTTTCCTTTTAGAATACGATTCTGCTTTCACCAAGCTCATAATATGCTTTGGTTTAGTGCAAAACTTCACTGCTGAGAGTGTCATTTTGCAAAGTGGGACCTAAGGACACTGTGCATCTAGACGTAGTTTTTTTCAGAAATATATAAAATTAGTGCAGGTCAGCCTGAATAAGGTCATGAAGATAGGAAGTTAATTACAAGTATTTCAATATTTTATTTAAATTTTTTCTATCCTAAGATGGATCAGGGTACTACATATTATATCAGTCAGGACAAATACTCAAGAATAAAGTTATATCACATAAGCCTGAAGGGTGAAGGATCAAGAGTCGGTAAAGGACTGTTAGTCATAGTACATTTAAACCACCTATGGAAGTATGGCACATTCTAATTTTGTGTAACTAGCAGATTACTTTGGTATGGTTCATCAGAGTTGTGTTTCTTAAAAACATTTTAATTTAATGATAGCAAAGCAGTAGATGATGAACACTCATTCCTTTTTCTAAAGTTTATCAAAAAAACTTGAAGAAAGAAAAGGATTTTCAAGCATACTGAATGTGACAGTATTTTATGACCTCATGTGTTGCTCTTTTTCCAAACTTCATCTTTTGAATTCTGGCTTCAAATTCTTCCTGAAAGAGGACATAAATAAAGCTGAATGGCTAATGGACTAAAAACACTTATGATCAGGTTTTCATAATGAACATTATTAATAGCTTCCTTTGCACATGCACTCACATATAGTGCAATACTCATTTCTAAAGTAAGATTTAGAGCCCTATTTGCAATAAAAAAGCTAACACATGCAAATAAAGAATGAGAGATCCCATTACATAGCTACATGCTATGGATTTCTATTAAGGATAAACAGAAACATTTTCTTCTAAAGGCAGAGTTTCTGTAGAGCTTCATTAAGAACTCACACAAGGATACGGGATCCACATTCGTCTTCTCAGACAGATGTGGGTATTTTTCTTTTATCACTAAAAACCTAGGGTTTAAGTAGTAATGCACACATATGTCTTTGACTCTTCCTGGAACTGTGAATGTTCAAAACTCCTTAAAAATCAGGTTGTGAGACTGAAGACAATCTGCAAACAATGTAAATATATATATATATATCTATATCTCAAATGAAAACAACCCATACATCCTGATGCCAGCCTTCTAATCTTTTCCACTTTTTTTTTTTTTTTTTAATAAGGCAGTAATGATAGATTTAAATCCAGGAACGAAGGCATACAACCTGAAAAACGACTTTAGCTGATACAAAATGCTGCATTGTGTCTATTTAGTGATACAGATCATCATCAGCTCTCTACTCTGGCTCTTCGCAAACCACAGGCTAGCTAAATGTTTTTGTCCCAATATCGAAAGCCTCCTGATATATGCTAAGTTGTCTGTCCTTCTGCTACCATGTGGCAGCTGCAACTCTGCAGAAGAAATGAGCTGCCTACCAGCATGGGGACACTCACTCAGGCAGGGGCCAGACCTGCCTCAGGAGCCTGAGTTTATAGGACTTGCGCTCAAAACGAAACCAAGAACAACTGCGCAACTAACTGCTTTCAGGATTAAAAGCAAAGCTTGTTTCTCTGGCTTTGCTTTCCTTTCAAAAATTGTCTTAGATCCTGGTCCAAACACTGTTTCTCACACAGCAAGTCAAACAAGCAACAAAACAACAGAACACTAAATCAAGCAATTCAGCTCCCTATAGCTTCAGATGAAACATATAACACTATTCTTTTCTCAGATACCTTGAAAACACTGTGGTGATGAGGCTCAAATAAAGCCTTAGGCAGATGACCAAAAGACACACAACTCTGAAGTTGAAGGTTTTATAGGAGTCAAGTGCTCTTGCTGTATCAGTGTGCTTTTCACGGTGGTTGCAGCCCAGAGACACCTGCACTGTTGGGCTGGGTGGTTGCCTCCAAAAAGGTTGAAGTCTATCCTATAAAAGCCTATCCTATAAAAGATGGACTTGAAAAAATTAAAGGAGTCCCAAGCACTGTTTTCTCTGAAACATGACAAATAGCTACATAAGTTCAGACAAGCCCCTTGTTCCAGTCAGTAATTTCATTTACAGGAAAATTGCTCAGTGAATTCAGGGAGTTCATTTGGTGACAATCATTTCTGTTGGGGATGGAGGAGAAAAAAAATGATTCAGGTTTAGTTAATGTTAGCATTTAGATGAAAGCTGAAAAGGTTTGTCTATTAATAATTCCATCATAAAGGTAAGTGCATTGCTAGAGGTTTGTAGGCAAGGAAATGAACTTCAAGATCATTAGCAGTTACAGTTTTGCACAAAGAATTAAAACATTGCATGAAATCCTGGTTTCCCTGAATATAGTGGAAGATCTGTTACTGATTTCAGGGAAATCAGGAATTTAGCAATTGACTTTTACTAAAGATGAAAGCTTCCAAAACACTTTGAAAAATAATCACACAGTTACCTGAGAGAGTGCCTGTTGTAAGAATGTGGAGGGAAGAAAACCTGATGAAGATAGATCAGATGATGAACCTCTTCAGCATCCACCTTAAATAGTACATGATTCTGGCTTGATATATTTACCTTTTTCTTTCCCTTTACTTCTCCATCTCTAAATGTATGTATCTCATTTCCCACTGAAGAGCTTAGAAAAAAAATGTTCAAAACACTATAAGGCTCTTGATACACCTCATCTTGTTTAAAAATTTTTCCTATGTTTATTATCAAGGCTCTCATTAAGCTAAAGGAGATTTAGCTGGATCCACTGATTTGTGGATGATCTCCATTGTGAGGAGAAGAAGGAAGCAGAGGAGGAGGAACTGTTTTTCAGAAATAAATGACTTTGCATCGATATATCTGAATGCAATGTTTATTCTCCTATGGTTAAAGTCTTCTTGTGACCTCCCTACTAGCAAAGTTCATGTTCTTCTAAACATACTATTACTTCAAAATCTGAGAGTATGATAGAAGGCCAGCTGTAAACCAATTCCCAGTGTACTTCAGCCAGCAGCATAAAATTTTAAAACTTAATTATTTTGCAGAACAGTTTCTGATATGACAATCACGGTTTTCCATTGTCACTTAGGTGTGAGCAAAACATCCCAGAACATGCCTGCAACTTCATGCATTCAGGCTTCATCAAGGTAATTAAGCATGTGCTTAGTTTCAGACTCACAAGTTCTCATGAGGATGTTTCATGTGCTGAGAGTCAGCAAGTGTATAAGAATCCTACTGAACAGGATTTGAGAAACTTGACTGTAAATCAGATTTTTTTACGGTTTGGAATAGGGTGACTTATGGCACTATTGACTCAGGTGCTGTTGAAGACAGATTTATCAAAATCTGGTATTAAATGAGGTGTAAAAATAGATGCAGTTGCTAAAATAATTTTCTGTATTCTTCATTCTGTGCAAATGAGTTTGAGAGTAAAGGCTAAATGCAGGTAAAAAACAGAACTTCTATATCTTATAGTAAAATAGAATAGATTATTAAAAAATTAAGGTAGTATAGCATGAAATATAGTCACTTACAAAATCTCTCTTTAGCTCTTTCTTTGCTTTTTAGCTACAATATTGGTTTTGGCTTTCTGCCTCTGTGTTTAACATTTTTTTCCTAATTTTTACACCCTGTGTGAACTTACTGTAGTGAGGCTTTGTCTGATTTTGTGAAGATCATCATAATTACTAACAAGGTAGATTCAGTAAGATATTATTGAGATAATAATTGGGCATAGCTTGAAAGATGCAGATAAGAAATAAATAAACCTTTTCAATAAAAATGTATATACGCTTCCCTGAGGCTGTTCTGTAGTAATAAATAACCCATCTTTTAACTCATCAGCTTAAGGAATGTTCTTCTGTAGTTTGTTGCTTTATGACTGCCGAGACATTCACACTGTCAGACCTTACAGGAACTGTCCCTGTAGAATCCTCGAGGATGCAAACTAAGCCACTTTTCTGGGGCTTTTTTCAGAGCTAGACAAATTTATTCTGATGCGGAGATTAAACATTTGAATTACCTTTTGCTAGAGACAGGTTCAAGCCACACTCTTTTTTTGTGATTTCCACAGAGCAGGAGAGAACTTTCGAAGCCTACCTATGCTTTTCTGCTTTCTCTTATTTGCACGGTTTTTTCTTGTCTCTTTTTCAACCATTACTGAAGATTCTTTAAAATTATCAGATGTGATGAATATGGCTGACAGTAACTTGAAATAAAAAAAGAAACATCTAAATCCTTAAAGACTGAGATGCAATATTCATTGGCTGTTTTGTTCTCCAACCTGCCCTCCTTGACGAGACCGTTAACACTTAAAATCTACTTGGGACATAACAGCACATTTTGCAGGAGAAGTCTTTTTTCTCATTTAGTCTGTGTAATTCCAGCTAACTCCTCTGATTCAGATAATGATAAAATGTAGTTAATCTGACATGAATTCCTAATATTCCAGTTACTAGTGCATGTTTTGACTAAGTCAGGTAATATATCACTATCATAACTCATTGATATGGAATATAGAGATAAGATTGGTTACTTAGCCTGCAATCTACTATGATAATCAAAAATTTTGTAAATACTCCTAAATGAATGAATGAAATTATTGAGGAAGAAATGAAAAATGAATTTAATATTTGGTTACCAGGTCTATTAAGTCTTTTTATGTCTCTTTCATTTTCTTATACGAATGTGGGAGATAATAATAATTACTCCTCCACATGAAATGTGCATTTCAACAGGAACCTTCTTTTAAACCAGGGAGATGTATTGTAAACGGAACCCTGATTTTGGTTGAAAGCTACTATAATATAAAGAATAGCTACATATAAAATAAACTTTGATAAATAACAGTGATAGTTGCAAACTCAAGTACTTAAACTCTAGGAAAACCGATTTACAATTACCCTGCATTGCCCCAGGTATATGCACTGTGATAATCTGCCATATTCAATGGGTGAGATTTCACAATTTCTTTTTAGCATCATTTTTCAGCCTATGACTCTGTGTCTCAGTATCAAAACCCTTCTCGAAGTACAAGAGAGTTCTTTTTCTCCAGGGCTTTTCTACGATTTTCATTGCTTAAATAGTTAACAGTTGTACAAGTATTTAGCTAGGTCCCAAAAGATGTATTTATGCTTACAAGTGAGGAACAACCTCAGGCAAAGAAGTTTGAAAATGTTGCACTTACCACTCCATGCCTCATTTTCATCCTCCTAAAAATGTTAAAATTTACTGTACTAGGTTGTTATGAGGCCCAGGACCCACTGAGAGAAATAGGGTTTCTACTCAACCTTGCCAGGAACTGAGATAGATCCTTCATGAGATAAAACATTTGCAAAGCATCACATGGTGTTTTATGATGCTTTATTAAATGTCACTTTCTGTGAGTTCTATTAAATATATGATTAGAACAGTGTTTATTATATGAAAGCATGGTATTTTGTTACTCATTCAAGAATTGCTCCTCTTTCGTCATCTGTAAATGCCCTGAAGAGTTGCAAGGGGGGATGGGACATGGCTCCAGCTAAGCCAAAGAAACAGAGATGAAAACAAACAGGTTTAAATCTTGTGGCAGCTTTAACATGCTTATCTTCTGTCTGCTGTTATTGATCTCTTTTAGGATGGAAATCAGGCTGTGAATATGACTTACAAGGTGGCAAAGATTTTGCACTTTATTGTTTCGGCTTGGGATTCAGCCTCCATTGGACCTGAAAGGGCAATTCTTCTGAGGATATGTGTGATTCGAGGCAATTTGTTCACCAAGTGAAGAAGAAGAGAGTGGTAGCAGCCACAAGGGAAAGCAGGAAAAGAAAATACAACAGGACAGATCAGAGACATGGAGATGTTTGGATAATAAGGCCCCCATATATGGGAAGTGGAGTGCAACCCCACAGAAACCTGAGGAATGCCGCAGGGCTCAGTTCTGACAAATACCAATGACACTTTCCATCACAGAACAAGGGGTTATGTAAATACTTCTTTAGACATTATCACAGTTATAATGTTTAGTCTATTCTATTGAAAGTTAAGCATAAAGATCTTGATCCAAAGGCCTCTTTGCATTTAGTTGCACCACTTCAGCTTCCTTCTTGTGGCTGTTCCCCAAACTAAGGATGAGCCACTGATACTAAATATAGTTACATTTGCATTGTGCTGCATGCTTAGAGAGGATGTTCATACAGTTGTTTGAAAGAAAAATACAGAGTATTTGCCTTAGTTTCTAAGATACACTCTCCAGAATGTGGCTTTCCGAGGAGTCTGAGAAAGCAGGTTAATTCATTTCCAAACTGTGAATCAAATTTCAGCTTCCAAGAGTTTGCACCTTTATCTCATCCCTTCCCCAAGTCACATTCTGAGTCTCATTATTTTAGGGCCCTGAATTAGAATGTGCAAGCTGTTGAAAGAAAAAATGTACACAGAGAAGTGCTGATGGGCCTGCTGGGTTACGTAATTATTTTATTAATTACCAAAAATAATCAAAAAATAATTGGAGTTCTTTGCCATATCATGCAGTGACGTTCCTGGCATAGAACAGGATTTATGAGCACAAGAGCCTTTTTTGGAACAGTGGTTGCTGGTTTATCAGTGTCCAAGAGCTTCACCAAACTGCTCAGCAAAGCTCTCAAGCTAGCTCAACGGCTCCACAGGAAACAGTATCAAATCAAAGCATTAGACTGGCATCAAAACAGAGCAATAGAAACTGCTTTGAGGTTCCTGTGGTTCATGAGTGTTCCCAGTAAGCTCTGAAAGTCCCTCATATTTTTACACCACTCTCTGAACTCCTTTGAGGAATACGGGCCTTTTTGTCAGATCCCACCAATGGCCCAGCAACCACTCCTATTCTTTATGAAAGGAAACACCTTCTGAATTTGTTAGCCCTGTCAGAATTCACTCCTCATGAACAAGGTTCTCCTGGTGCAAAGAAAAGGAAGAAAAAGGGTTTGGCAAAATATTTAATGAGCTTTCCATTCAAGTGCTCTAGGGGGAGTAGGACAATGCTGTTTACTCTCATGCACCTCAGAAATCAAGTCGTTTATCCAAAACCAGAGACTGTCACAGGAAAAACAATGATTTCTAGCCTTGGAGGATTTGAGTGATATTTGGAAGAAAATCTTCCAAAACAGGCATGGTTGCTTTCAGAAAGAAAAGATCTGTGAGATTGGCACTCCAAGTGACATAGATTTATATTTCTTTCGAGATAATGTACATTGCAGTACAGAGATGCATAAGGTAGTTTGGAGAGATATAGCTCAGGTACTGGAAAGGGTACAGGTATATTAGGACATGATGCCTTGCAGGCTGCTCCTCAGCTTCTTCAGGGTTAGTTCAGGGATTCCTGCACAGCTCTGACTTGTGTGGTATAGACAGAACCAGTAATTACAAGGAACAAGGGTGGCCTTCAAGCACAGAATTAATTTAAACTTCTCTATTACCAGGAAAGCAACATATGCCAGTGATTTTTATTGCCAAGAAGTTAAGAAAAATAAAACATGGGACTACCTACTTCCCTCTTAAAATAGCCTGTTATCTCTATTACTTCTTTTCTTTCTCTTTCTTTTTTTTCCTGTTCCAGCCTTGACTGTTTATGCTCTCTCACCTATTTGGGATTTTAAGAGCTCATGAATATATCTCCTTTTCTCTACAGCAAAAGTGGATAATAAACTCTCCGGTTATGTGGCAGAAGGAAGTCCATAATATCCAGAACAAAGCTGGATTAAAACATAAGGTCTTGGAGCTTATATCACACCACTGAGGTGTGATATAAGTCATTAAACAGACTGCCTCAGACCCATATGTTTATAAAGAAGAGCTTTGTATGTGAATTGAGTGCAAGTGCTGATGTGATACCTGTGTAACACTGTAGTCACCCTGACACAATATTTGTATCTATCTCATGTGAGCTGCCACATGCATCTCAACCTGATCTTAAACGGTTATTACTGTGGGTTACCACTCCCTTCAAAAAAGGACTTCAAGAGCAGTTCTTCCCCCTCCAGCACTGATATGGTAAGAACAGAAAAGAACCCTGTTTTTTTCACCTCCCATCTCTTACCCCTTTCCTTGCTGGAGAGTGATGTAGCCATCCTAGGCAAGAATATGTCTGATTCTACACTGAGACTGAGCTATCAGCCACACACAAGCTCTGTCTGGCTAGAAGAGTCTGTCACATCCAGGCAGGTAATGAGCTAGTTCCAGGCTTCATTTCTGAATTTGATATTTTCTGATTTACAGTTAAAAAGTTTTACTTTGAATTGTCTTTTTTTCACATATGGAATGTGCAAGAAGAGTCCTCCACTCCTGTCTTTCTGTATGATGTGCTGTACCCTTCGCTATGTCTTGGCTGAACTACAGAAACGTAGTCTATAAGCAGATCATGAAGGTTTTGGAGCTTGTGAAACTATAGCTAATACAGGCTTCTGCAGGGCAACTAACTCCACAGCAATACATTTTACCATGAGTGTATTGCAACTATATTCCTCTCCCGTGCTGGCTTCCAAAGGTGTGATCCCAAACTAAAAACAATTCAGGGCAATACTGGAGCATGTGAGAGGCTCCAGAGTTTCTGAGGCTGAACCTCAGCAAGCAGAGAGTAGAGGAAAAGCAGCTATCAGCTGAGCCAACCGGGGCCAGCACAGTACCTGGGAAACAGGGCAGCAGGAGCAGGAGGCCATTCTGAGGGTCAGTTTGGGAACCAGCTGTGATTACAACTGCCAGTGGCACCAAATTCAGACGAGCTTCCAGCAAAGTCTCAAAGGCTTTCCAATCAAGTCTAAACTTGACTCCTATCTGTGGCCTGGGCCCAGGATATCTGAAAGGCTACACTCGGGGATGAAGATCTTAGCTGATAACTATAGCACTTTCTAGAATAAGGGTAATCTTGTGTGTATAAGCAAGAATACTTTTTCACAGAATGAACTGAGTCTCTAGAGTGCTTTCCCACAAGCACTAAGGATAATAAAAAAAACTTTACTATCTCCGTTAGGCACAAGGTATGTTTCTTTGACCTTGTTTTCTTTGACATAAACCCATTGCGCATTTGGGTGTGTGTCTGTGCATTTATGTATGTTCAAATGTACCATGCAAACTTCTTTCCTAGAGACAAACTGACAACAAGCATACGACAGATGTAAGACACTTTGCTTAGCATGTTACTGGGATATATGCAATATAAGAACAGAAGAGAAAAGAACAGCAGGGAAGAGAGCTCTTCCACCATTCTAAGAAGATTTGGCTTTGTCTTCATTTTGTTGCTACTGTTTTTGTAATGTAGAATACATGGCAACCACCTCAATTGGGCTATAGCCTAGTATTGCTGATATTTTAACTTTAAGCCAAAACATCACACAGTTAAAATCTTAAAGAGAAAAAAAAAATGTTAAGACTGCAGATCTCTGTGCTGTCCTTTTTACATTTTTTTTCAGACGTTGGCTCTGCTGCATGCAAAGATAAAAGTTTCCTGCTCTGTCTCATTAGCATGATTTTACTACAGACCTGTACACGCAGAATACCAGCTTGTGCCTCAGCTGTTCATCAGAAGCTGCTGACAATGATAAACAGGAAGGTTTTATCTGACTGAAAAGATTTTCTAGGCTGATTGTATCTCCAGCATTCCTCAAACCACAATTTCAATACGGAAAAACATTCAGGCCACTGTGATGGGAGACAATGACACTCATTTGAAAGGAGGTTTGGAAACAAATTTGCTGACAAATGCTTTGGATGAAGGTTGTAGAGGGAAGTATGCTATCAAACATATGACTTGTTAATTTGGATCTGAGGTAAGAGGGTTCAGATTCATCATTTACTCCAGTAAACCCATTACAAGACTTAATCTGAAGATTTTGACATATTTCCAAAACAAATATGCTAAGGCACGTTCAATAAGGTGTATGTACTAGATAATGAAGAGAGTAGTCACCATACTTGAAGGTGTTCTTGTCTATCTAGGTTAATAACCTTTTCCTGGCAGTGTCCCTTCTGATGCAGCATGATTCAGAGCTGAATCATGCCAAACAAATGGTAAGTGGCTTTATCATCACAGAGCAGACTTAACAAATCCTTAGTGCTTACTATTGGCAGACACCCTGGTTTTGAGCCCTACAGTGCAAAACATGAGGTATTATGTCTCCAGTAGAACTTGGGCTTCTTCATTAAACATCATGTGGATGTTTATGGTTTGCTTTTTCCTCTGAAGACCATAGCAGAGACCCCATACTCTTCAACACAGGATTTCTCTTTGCTTGTAACAGTGAATTAGACAGAAACTTTTTCCACGCTGGGCTGCTTATGAGAGAAACGATAAGCCCAATAGTGTTTGTTACTAGCTGGCACTTAACTACGATGTACATATTTAGCCTTTTTAATCTTTCCTTGTAAACCAGTTTCCCAAGCCATGTAATAAATTCTGTCCCTCTTTTCTGACTCTCTTCAGTTTCTACTGTTTCCACCTGATACTAAGGTAGCAAAAGGAATATGCTGTCTTGGCTGCCACACACATCATTAGGAAAAAAACAACAAATGACAGAAGTACAAAGATATAGATCATTGACTATGCAGGTGAGCAACAAAAAATCAAATATTTATTTACAAAAATACAGGGTGCAGAAATTAAATAGTATTGTAAATGCTTTAAAACCTACAAAATAGTGAAGAATACTCTGCATGTAACATTTTTCTCCCCTATCCTTTTTTTTCTAAGGCATGATCACATAATAACCGAGCTTTAAAAAACAGCATGGTCATCTTAAGATCAACCCACCAGTTTGAGATCATTAATTTTATTATTGCATATTATTATATATACTATATTGCATTGCATCTCATTTACAACATGCGCTACCCCCTTACTTTAATATATATTTATACATAGAGGCTCTCTAAGGTGTCAGTGAACGTGTGAAAGAGCGACGCATACGAACAGGCGGGATGATTACGACTTAAAACAACAAGCGTTCAGAGCAGACCTGCATCCACGCCTTGCTATGTACACCGATACCTACAGACGTCCTTTTAGGACTCCGGGGAATTCGTACCGCACCGCCAGGACTACAAGGATATTTAATCGTCTACCAGCAATTTAATTGGCATAACAACAGAAGTTCTCGATAACGAACTTTCATTTGTTTAGTTCGAAGCGTTTTTAAGTGAGAAATTACTCAGGAGGATTTGCTTGTTCTACAATTTGGGTGCTTTAACCGGCACTCGTTTCCAGACGTGCCTGTTTACAGAGGTATCAGGCTGAGCGACCGGGTGATCAGCCTTGTCGCTGTCTGCTCTCAAAAGCCGTGAGTCCGCGCACCGGCTTTGAGGCCACGGAAACTTCGTGTTGATTAAGCGGGTCCCGCCTCCCCCTCCCCCCGGGGGCCTGAGCACGGCGGGGTGCAGGCCGCCGCCCGGCCCGGAACCTTGGGAGACGGAACGCGCGTTCGCGGTTCCGCGGGCAGCGCCGGAAGGGGTTAGCGAGCGCGCGCCCCGGTGGCGATGGCGGCGGCCGTGGCAGGCCCACGTGGACGGAGGGGCGAGGAGGCGGACAGCGGTAACGGGCGGCTGGGCGGGCGCGGGTCCCCCTTTCCTCGGACCGCCTGGGCTGGCAGGGCCGGCCCGGCCGCGCCTTGGGCTGCCCTGGCCTCCGGGCGCCCTGCTCCCTGGGCCCCGTCCGAGCCTAGGCCAAATTCCCCCCCCCCCCCCCCGTACCGTTCCCTTCGCGCCCCCAAATCGCCGCCGGTGCTGGGGAAGAGTCGGGATTTGGGAGGGGCCTCGCGGGAGAGCTGCGGTGCGCGGGGCCGCGTGTGCGCGGTGTCCTTCGTTACGCGGGAGCGGTGTCCGTCTGTCTGCGGCCTGTTGCGCTGAAGGAAACGTGTGAGATGCGGCAATTAACAGCAACCCGCAGCGAGAGCACAGCGCGTAAGCGCCGTGTGGACGCGGTGCTCTTGCGTCGTCCACCTGTGGCTCGCTACTGCTTCTTGTCTCTCTGCGCGTTGCTGCGATGTAGCTAACTCGCTGCAATCACTTCTTAATTGTTTAACGCAGTTGGAAGGATTTTCATTATCGTTATTCTAGGAAGAGGCAAGACCGTGTCCGTTTGGAGGCTTAGCTCACCGTGGTTTTGGTGTTGAGGGTTGCCGTTGAATCCAAGAGGGAGACTTGGCCTGGGAGCTGCTGTGAGAACTAGTTTCTGAACATCCAATACTTTTAATAGTATGTGTCCGCACCTAGATCCCTCCGCAAGTTTAGGTGAATAAGGAGTGGAGATGTATGTAATGTTCCCCACCACAGAGTTAGGACTTTTTATATTGAAACTATGGCAGGCCTGAACCTTTGAAACTTGGAACAGAACTCCGGGGGGTTCTTGTGATAGAATTCATGAAGTTTTGGTTAGTTTGACATACATGTGCTTCATCTCTTGCTCTTGAAAGATTCTCCAACATACTCAGAATAAGCCATGGCTTGTTGTTGAAGCCTTGTTCACCTTTCTGTAATTGTTGGAAGTCCTGCTCGTCTTCCACAGTGTTTTTGGTATGGCGCATTACCCTCCTAGTTAGCTCTATTGGCAGAGGCAGTGATATAAAGAAGAAAATTAATGCATGCTTTTGCAACTTCCCTTCTATTTTCCAAGCCTGCAGTGGTTTTTATGGGTAACTGTAGCAGTTGTTCCTAAACAGTGTGTGGAGTTCAGGTTCACACTTTAGGTAGTTGTTAGATTTGGTATGTATAAGAAGCCACAAATATGAATTAATTCCTGTTTTTAAAACAGGATGGTGATATTGTAGCATGGACAAGGCTTGGGGCTGAAAACTTGTCAAACTTTGTTACCTGTGCCTCTATTTCTGTGCATCCAACAGTTTGATTTTGACTTTGGAAACCAGGATATGGAAACATACTGATAGGGTGAAGATGATGCAGCTTTTAGCAATTACTGAATGTGTTGAACAAATTTTCTACTTCCAGATTTCCATTTTATAGTAAGGGCTGTTACAAAAAACAGTAATTCTTGCTGTGTGTATCATGACCATATTCGTACTTTAAAGTCTGTAATATGAACACAGAACAGTAATACAGTTAGTAAAAATCATACTGTATGTATGTATATATAAGCCACAAGTATTCAGTAAGTATTTCTATTCTGCATTTGTGATATAAATATATACTCTTGTTTCTTTCCATAATGATGACCAAGTAAGTGCCTTCTTGTCCTCTGATGTCTGGACCTTAGAGGCTTAGTTTTAAATTGGTTAACAGTTTTGCTGCTAGTTTGTTTCATTGCTGGTTCAGGAAGACAAATGGAAAAGGCAGCAAGATGAGTTAGTCTGGCCACAGGTTGTGTTTATGCTTGTGAAGTAAGTAAATATGCAGTTGATTAACAATGAATGAGAGGATAATACTATCATTAATGCTGGCTGCATGGTTCTGTGGCAAACAGATCTTCTCAAGCAGTCCTGACCGCTGTCTCTTAACAGTTTGGCTGATAAAGGTAATTAAAGGGTGGTAGTTAAAAAAAAAAATAAAAAAAGGTGTTAAAATGTTAAAAGTTAAAACGCTTGATTCAGTAGTATATAACATTGTGATTTTTAAATATTTTTTCTGAAGTAGTGTGAGAGTGTTAGATAGACTAAAATGAGTCGACTGATATCTCAGAATCTCTGGAGAATTGTCTTCTTGCTAGTGGGATTGTGTAGAAGTCAGTACCCAGCCTGATTCTACTCATCACTTGCTTCGGGGATTTTTAAAGTATATGTGAAATAATTCATTAAAAACGTGGGTGGTACAAATACTAGTAGAATGGTAGCTAATAATGGCAGGACACTTGTTTGTACTGTTTTTCATTATGTGATAGGATGGGTCCACTGAAACAACCAAATACATTTCAGTACACCCTAAACCGGAGCGAGGCTCATTCCAGTTAATCACCCTCACAGCTGAAGATCTTATTTTTGCTCTTTGACCCACTGAACAGACTAACGAGGGAAGAGTCCTCATGTAGATTTGAGTTGATGTCTGGTTGGCTGTTCTCTCATGTCTTGCTATTGCTTGATTCCAAAGTCCAATATTTTTATTGCTTCTTTTTTTATTATTTTTAAGAACGTGGAGGAAGGAAATCTGGATGTGTGTGTGTGAGAGAGAGAGAGAGAGAGAGAGAGAAGAATCTGAGCAGTTATTCATATCGGAAGTCTCAGTGCCTTTGGTTACTTTTGAGATACCTGACAACTGTCTTAATTCACAAAGTGTGCTCTTCCTTTTTTGCTAACCATATTTTGCTGGCCTTATTTCCCTTGAGCAAGCTTTGCTTTTATGTAGGAAATGCCCACCTACCTGCTGGTTAATCAGTTTGGCTATATGCACTTAAACACTAGGTGTCACTGTTGCAGTTTGTATGCAAGTACGTACGTACATACATACATACATACATTCATAAATATGTGTTTGTGTATATATGTATACATACAATTTATAGGTTTTTTTGTACTGAAATCTTTTTTTGGAAACCTAGATTTTGATTCTGAATCATCAAAACATTCATCTAGTCATAAATTACCAAGACTGTCTTACCCCTTTTACCCAACCCGAATCACTTTAAATCATTGCTAGGAGGAGCAAATACTTACACTGTATACTTTCTAATAAATTTATTATAGTGGTGCATGCTTTCTTGGACACTGTCTTGAGGAATCGATTGTAACAGCAGGCAGTGCATGGACCTGAACTCTGGTAACATTTACACATGGAGGAAATTCAAGCAGTGATGGGTTCTCACCAGAAAAAAGAAATTCTGATACCTTTTTTGCTTTCTTTCCCTAGGTTCTGAGTTAAGTTCAGGGCTCCCTGAAGACAGCTACTCTTCAGGAGGTGAAGCCTTGGAGGGTGATGATGAGGATGAAACGGCAGCTCTTGGCGATGTGGTGGAAGAGGCATCAAGCTCGAAAGCTGGCCCAAGTGCAGGCTGGGCAGATGCCATGGCAAAAGTGCTCAACAAAAAGATTCCGCAAAATAAGTCCATCATCTTGGCTAAGAGTAAAAAACTGGAGAAAGAGAGAGAGAAGGAAAAACAGGAGAGATTGGAGAGGAGGAGGAAGGTGAGAAAGAAACAAAGTATTTCCCTGTACAATCACAGTCAGATGAGGATGTGCCCCTAAGCAGGGATTTGGGAGAGCACTCAGAGAATCTCTCTCAGTCTTGGAATCTCCTCCTCACTGTGATCACAAGTAGCTTGAATTTTCTGATCTTCCAGGCAGGCATGCTGTAAGGCCTTTTCCCTTACTGTTTTCTCTGGGCCATCACACAGGCTCATCTTTGGCAGCAGGACTGTTGCGGTCAGTTTTGCTCTAAGTCGAAGGTATTTCTGCTGTTGAGGGAATGAAAAGCAGTTGCTTGAAGCTCAGTTTCCTAATGGCTATTCATCTGGGGTATAAATGCCTTTCTGGGCATTACAAGTGAAAATAATTCTGCCTTTCTGTCATAGAAGGTGAGAGGGAGAAAGGTTAGAAAACTGCTTTCCATTAAATTCTGCTGTGACTTTCAAAATCAAAGGCCTCTGGTTTGAAACTGCAGTAATCCTTTATGTGCCTGTGATTCACTGTTTGCTCCCCTCACTGATTTTCCTGATAGCAGTTTTTTATTACTATGACCATGTTCTGAATTACTTATGGTTCTGAAACTGTAATGATGAAAACAAAACTATGTTGACAATTAAGTAGTTTGTGTGCTTTTGGTGGAAGTTGAATTCCAGGCTATAACTGTTTTCTCTTCAGGCTAAAAATGTATAAATACTTCTAATGTGTCTTCTCAACCGTTCTGTTTTAATGAGATAACTGGCTTATCTATTTGATAGTCTGGGACATATTGTGGTTAGGCCATAGCCTGCCTTTTAAATACAGAGGACTGCAGTAAGGTGTTTACTCAGTTATGGTTACCTAAATACCTGGTTTCATCCAGTACTGCAAAGCAGAGGTAGGCTGCAAGGCTCTAAATGTGATTTGTTCAACCTTAAAAAAATCTTGGAAACAGTCTGCCTTTTATTAATTTCTTGCTGATGGAAGCTAGAATAGGGCAGTTCTTTTGATCAAAGGCCAAAGCATGGTCATAAACTCATGTATTCATAGTAGTCTGCCTGGAATTATAAAGATAAGGACTCTGTAATTCCATGAAAGACTTTTTGTGTAACGCAGACTTAATGCAACGTTGCCATGACTAGAACACTGCTAAATTGTTAGAAGGAAGGGGGGAAAAAAAAAGTCACCATTGTTACCTCACTCCTGAGGCAGGGGCTGGGGAAATACAGCTTTCTACTGTTGTAATGGGAATATGCAGCTGGCATTGCTGTGGCCAGTGATAATACTGGGAAAAATGATTTTTGTCTGTTTTGAAGCTCATGGTTTCAAGAGCCAAACTGATCAATGTCGTACCTGGCAGTGCTTCTCCAGTGGGTACTTTGTGCTCTTTTTCATGTTTGGGTTCTGTTCTTTGTAGTCTTTGCCACGTGCCATTGTTGATCACAGAGCTGTTTCGTGATCATTTCAGCAGAGGAAGTAAAATTCTTGAGGCCCAAAATATGGCATACTTGTCTTGATAGGTCCAGGATTTTATTATGTATAAATTGCTGTGTGATCAGTTTATGAAGGCTCAGAGGATTGGTTTGAAAGCTCTCTTTGAATAATTCCCTTGTCCCTAGCAGTCAGTGTGAAGGTGTTTGGGTTTTCCCTAGACTCCTTTTGCTTGTCTCCAGCCAGAGGCGTCACCGTGGTGTGACTCTGATCTTTTTTGTTATAGAGGCAAGTGATTGTTTGAGATTTGATTGGGGCCCCTTACGTGGCAGTGCTAGAAACTTCCCTCAGACCCATTGTCCAGCCCTGTAAAAACATTCTGGAGTTCCCCGTACCCTCAAGCAAACTGAGCTTTGTTGATTTATCATTTTTCCCCCTCTTGCGACATATTCCATCAGAGTATGCTACAATCTCAAATGCTCCATGTTCTTTCACATAACAATATTTATAACACAGCTCGATAAAAAGCGGGAGTGGGAAATGATGTGCCGAGTGAAGCCAGATGTTGTCAAAGACAGAGACAGAGAGAGAAATCTTCAGAGAATTGCCACGAGGTAAGAGGTTTTTCTTTTTTTCCTTTTTTTGAATGCTTTCCTTAAATATATGCTATCTTAAAGGGAGGAAGAGAAGACGGAAAAAAAGCCTGTGTAGGTAATCTGTTTCCAATCAGATTGAACTCTTAAGAAGTGACTAGCAGGAGCCAAGTGATTTATATACAGGTCTGCATTGTACAGTATCAAGTTCAGCAAAAGATTTCAGAAGCTTTATGAAAGCGCAAATACTTAGACAAGAATGTAGTATTTGCTTAGCAGAATTGCTTTACTGCAGCACCTCACTTTGTTAATTTTATACTTTAAATATGCAGAACAATTGTTTCTGCCTTTTTTGTGGATTTTTTTTTTGTCTTCTCCATACAACATTCAGTTTTCTTGTGTTCATTTGCCTGCTTTGCATTACAGTAGCTAGCTGAATACCTTGCTCATGTTCTGCCTGAGTATACTTGTCTTCTTACAGGACTCATTCTTCCACCCTGTCCCTCTATTTATGCTGTTCTTAATATCCTGTCTAAGGAATTTAACAGCTGGTTGTAGGAAGAATAACATGCTTCTGGGGCTGGCACGTGGTCTTGCATTAATCTTGGGACAATGTACCATCCTTATATTGGGATCTGAATAGTTACAGAGCTAAAGCGCATGAGCCTTGACCCCATAGGTGTGAAGGCAGATTGGAAACTGAAAGCCTCTTACCTTGTAGTGAATGTTACTTCTTAACTGAGTTGAGGTTTTAAATAACTATTTTTGGAGCTAGCATCTGTGCTGAGTAGTAGCTTTGGTAGAACGTTCATTTCTGTAAAGGCAACTTAATGTAAAAAGTGATGGGGGTTTTTTTGTTTGTTTGTTTCTCCCCTTCATCCTCCCATCCCAGAGGTGTTGTGCAGTTATTTAATGCTGTCAGGATGCACCAAAAGAACGTTGATGAGAAGGTGAAGAAAGCTGGGAGGTCTGACAGGCAACGTGCTAAACTGATGTCATCTGTTTCAAAGAAAGACTTCATCAATGTTCTACGAAGCATGGAAGGTGCTAAAGGAAACCAGAATCCCTCTGGAAAGGCCACAAAAAGTAAACAGGTAGGCTTCATCTTAGTAAAATAACTCGCATGGGATCTTTCCCCAGTGTAATTATTATCCGTTAATATGCCTGCTCTCTAGAACAGTTGTTATCCAATTGTCTGGTTTTTTTTTGTTTTTGTTTTTGTTTTTTTTTTTTTAAGCCAATTGGGGATTGAGTATCTCTGAGCATGTTTTCTCTCTGAGTATCAAAATACAGAACAGCGGAAGCTATCTTGTGGGACATCAAGCCTTGTCTATGAATAAGGTTTAGCTGTGTTTAAAAAAAAATTAAATTAGAAAGATGGACTTTATGTTGGACTTTGCACCAAGCATGTAACAGAAACTGCTAGATTTTAATAGGTTTGTGAAATTTGCAATTTGGGCAATAATAGTTAACAGCCTTTTAATATTGTAGAAGGCCTGTTGTCTCCTGTGGTAACTCTGGATTTTAGATGGTATAGTGGACCATACAACTTGTGTGTATGCACAGTTTGGGGCATTTGGAACTCCTTTGCTCTGAATGATCATGGTGTCTGGAACTGAGAGGCTTTGCCATACAAATGAATGTTATGATGGAAAGAAACTGTTATGATGGAAAGAAACTATAATGACAGCCTATTAAGAGACATATTAAACCTTAGATGTAGGATTTTTCTTTCCCTAATTCTGTGTACATAAGTTGGTGTGGCTGTATTGCTGATGCGAAATTTTGGAAAGAAGTATTTTAACATATTTTACTTTTTCCAAACGTGCTCAAGTGAGAGAGACAATGTTGTTGGACTCATCCAACTCTTTGCTGGTCCTTTCAACTTGTCAAGTAGCTCCAAGTTAAAAATAAGTTGCTTAGACCTATTCTTTCTCTCATTTCAGAAGTTGCCCATTTTTTGAAGCGTATTTGTGTTCAGGTTTGAACTTTGTGCTTGGTAGTGGGTGGAATACTGCTGTTGGCCCAGACTCATAGCAGTTAACTAAGTGCTTTTCTGTGCCAAGAAGAAATACTTTAATCAGTTGGGAGACAACAGTTTGTCATATGTTTTTTGTTTGTGTGCACTTGGGGAGCATGCTGAAACACTGCCTGGCATGAAGAGCTCATAGAATTTTCATGCAAGTGTAATATTAAAATATTTTGTAAATTCTTCGGATAATGAGAACAATTTAGCCTGGTGCTGACACTTTATTTCTCCTTAAATAATTCCAGCTTGCTTGTTTGGGTGGGTGGGAGCGCGCATGTGTGTGTGGTTCTTCCACCTTCCCCAGGAACAGCAAAAAAAAAAACCTTCAGGGTAATAGCAATGCCTACTACTACTACTGCTGTTGTTAAAGGCTGGCCAGGATTATTAACTTGACAACCATGGGATTTATCAGCTGCAGAAACATGGCAGACTGACATTGACTCAATAGCTGAGCAAAAACTAGGATTTTTTTCTTTGTTTTTTTCTAATTACTAGGCCAGAAAACAGTTTTCAAATGTTTCTTTACTCCTGAACAAATGTCTGATTTTTGGAAGCATCAGTACCAGCACATTTCCATTTAAGTGCTTTGGAGAAATAATGCTTTGGATGCTGACTGGTTATTGGCTTTTTTGAGCATTGATAGGTGATGTTTTCATGTTTCCCCAGACAAGAACTTCAAACCTGAGAGTTTTTCATTATGAATTTAAAGCTATACTTGCTTTTTTGGAGTAGTCAGGTCTGCCCATATGGACAACCCTCCTTTTCTCCTCCTTTTCCTTTTGCAGTGACTCTTCATTCAATACTGAACCAAACTCTTTAAGAACTCTTTTCAAGCTGTTCTTAATCCACCTTATTTTCTCTTGAGAACATATTTTACCGGTTTAGCATACTCCTGTGCTCTTGCTTGTTGATGCTTGAGGTTGAAGCCAAAATCTGATCTTCAGTCTCCTCCTTAGAACTGTACAAACATTCTGCCACTGAACACTACTGCTGGCTTCCTGCATCATATCTTTGCTTCTTGGTCTTTGTGAGTTTTTCAGAGGGTGGGAAGCAGGGATGAGGCTGATCTCTGTGGAGGTGGTGAATTCCTTAGAGCAGGAGTCCAGTAGGTTGTTCTTGTCATATGTAGGTGTGAGATTTTTTTTTGCGTCTTTGTGTGTGTGTGGTTTTTGTTTTGTGTGGCTTTTTTCTTTTTTTTTTTTTCCTTTTTTTTTTTTTTTTTTTGGTAGCAGCCTGTTTTGGTTTTAGCACTTGAGCATGGCGTGCATTTCTTTTTAAAAAAGAGGGGGGAATATATTTATTTATTTCAACATAAACAATGGAAGAGATGCCAATCCCAAACTCCAGGCACCCTGCCATCAATTAAAATACAGTCCAGAACAATAAAAACACTACCCCACCCACATAAAACAAGCAGTCAGCAAGAAAAATAGGAGAATAAAGTTTTCCCAGTGAAAGCAAACTTTTCTTTATCCAAGCCTTGTGCTATGCAAAGGAGACTTGACTATATTTGTGAGATGGGTCAGATACTTACTTTTTCTTACTCTCTGCAGTGATATGTGAGTGCAAGATTTGCTGCCATGTTTTTTAAAGGGTGGTGACTTCTTCCCAATGTGTAGAAGCTTGTAAAGCTCTGTTGTGGTTGATTATTTAGTCATGTATATATATGCATATGAAAAAGAAAATGTATTCTCTGTAAAGGTCCACCCATAGCACTGAGGTTTATCACTTTAGCACAACCTACTTCTACAATTTGTTCTCTCATTTTCTGTCAGTTTCTTCCATTAATGGGAAAAACAGGCAACCTGTGCCCTTGCAAAAAGAGCTCTGCTGCTTATGGTCTTACATGCTTTTTAGCCATTGGCCTGAACGCTATTTGGTGCGAGTTTTCACCCCTCACCCAATACAGATATGAAAGAAAGACTATAATGCTGTAAAAAAATTTCTTTTGCCATCTGAAATTGTAGCCCTCTTTCAGGTTTCGTGTGCCCAGATGGGAGTAATTACTCTTCTGACCTGGTGCCAAAAGCTTTGCCTTTCATATCATTAATTGTTTATCAAGGTATTTCTTAATCCTCGCTGAGCCAGCTGACTTGTGTAATATTTTTCCCTGTTTTTTTCCAAGGTACTGTACACAGTGCTTGCCTCTGGGTAAAATCATTTGATTTCCATCCCCTTGTCCGCCCCCCCCCCCCCCCCCCATCTGAAAGCCTTTCAATGTGGGAGAAGAATGCAATAATTTAAAAATACTACTGGTTTGTTTTTTGTGTGTGTTTTTTTTTTTAAATAGCATTTGTCAGGAGATAGAAGGCATTTCAAGTCTTGTTCAACACAATCCTTATAGAGCAAGTTTTCAGTTCAATATGTGTTGGTTGTATCTTGCTACTGCTCACCTGTAAGATACTTTAAGAAATGTATTTTTAAACTACTGGTTTAAAAAATGTACATATCAGAGATGCTGTCTTTCCAGTCCTGGAGGCTGAAGTCAGCTTTATGACCATAGAACAAACACAGCAGTAGATGGTGGTGGTGAAGGGTTCCTTGCACTACTCCAATGCAGCTTTGCTGTACTTTTTTTTTCTTTTTTTTTCCTTTTTCCTATAGAGATAAGTTCCTTTCTTTTTGAATAACCTTTCAGACAGTTGCTTCTGAAAGAGACATCACAGGGTCTAACATAGGTGGCATTTTTGTCATGGACACTTCTTTCTTACACTAGCTCCGAATCTATTAATTTCTTTTCTGTAGCCTGTCAGCTGTTCATCTGGCCTGGCCTGGAACTAATTGGAACTGGTGATCTGAAGTTGAATGATAATGAATTACAGATTGTGGTAAATCCTTATTAGGAAAATGTTTTACTCTCCAGCACCCTTTTCTTTTAAAATCCTTAGTTAAGGAAACAAGAAACTCCCCTCCTACACAGTTTTTCTTTCTCTTATCATGGTATGTTTCAAGGATAGATTTTAGTATGTGATTGTGGTGAGGCTAATTTCATTTCTCATACCTCTTACTTTCAGGTTATGTTAATATACATAACACACTCCAGTTTTAATGAAAGCCCAGTGCTCCAATTAAAGTCCAAGACTCCAATGAGTTAGATTAGACTCAAGGGATACTTTAAGTATCCTTAACAAATTTCTGGGCACTGTTAGTATTATGGCTTAAGGAAGTAACTGTGCTTCTAAGGTTGAATGAGGCTTCTGATCTCTCAGACCTGTACAGACATGTTGACTGATATAGTGAATTATATTAAGCCTGAAATCTTAACTGTATGAGAACAAAGCAATTCAGAGTTAACGTTCCCAGGGCAGACTCAACTCTTCTCCCTGCCTGCATGTCAGTTCCAGCAGGGTCATTCATTACATGGTGTCAGGAGAAGCACCAAAAACTCTGCTCTTGGCTTCTCACTTATCATTTGTGCTACTCCCTGTAAAGCATTACTGGATGATAAAATAAATAACTGGCATAAAACTTACAAATATTGTTTGTGACAAGCATAGTCTGCACTTGGGAACCTTTAATTTTGAATTAAGTCTTTGAAGCATGGTCTTCTGAATCACCCACGTTTGCTTCAACTTGTAAGTTTTTTCATGCCAGATCTGCTGCAGAGCATTTAAATGGTGCAAACAAGAACAAGATTTTCTGTTCTACTTCAGTTACCATGATCCAAATTCCGCAAAATAATTTTTCTATAAACTTTACTGCTGACTACATGACTTGGAAGTACAATTTCATTGTCATGTTGTGATAGCACCTAGAAAAAAATTGTTGTATTGGTCTCAAAGTAGTATTTATTCTAAAATAATTTATTAAAAAGAGAAAAGATTGGCAGAAAATAATGTAAGTTATTTCATGTCACCTCTTACTCATATGAGACTGTTCAGTGCTTACTCTAGAGCTGGACTGAGAACTGAAAAAACTTTCTAGCAAAGGTTCTTCTGACTGATGTGTGTTTTATAAATGAGCCTGGTGTTTGGTAAGTAATTAAAGTGCAGATGATTAGAGTCGGGTAGGCTGTAGATGTTTCTTTTATTCATAAGACTCTTAAAATCCATAAATGTTTTAATTCTAAGTAGTAGTTTCAAGATTGTTCAAGGGCAGGAGAACTGCTACAGTTCTGACTTTTGCTCTGATTGATGTTCTTGATTGGAACTTAAGAAGTGGAATGGGAGCTTTTATTTGTCAAGTTAAATGAGGGTATAAGTGTGTTTTCCAGTTGAAAAGTTAGATCTGTTTAAAACCTGTGGCACTGCCTTCTCTTTCTTACAGCTGCAGTAAGTGGTGGCCATTGGCATGTCATTCTACTTTTTTTTTTTCCGGTTTCCATAGTACAGAAATGTAAAAAGCTTGATTGTTTTCCTCCATACACCTGTTCGGATGGACAGGAATGCAAACAACTGCTTCAACCAGCTGTAGGAAATATTTTATTTCTGAAGTGTGGTTGAAAGCATAGATTTCTCCTAGCAACTTTTGCAAGGTGTATCAACACCCCTTTTAATCTTGAAAGGAAATTTTTATCTCAACAGGTGATAATGACACTGTAGGGTGGAAGAGTAGCAGTAGTTTATTACTACAGCTGTTGTGTGCTGGCATTACAGAATTAATCGAAGGAGTGACTACACACGCATGTATTCCAGCAGATTGGAAGGGGCAGCCAAATATTAATTTAGTTCAGCTGCAACCAGAGTAGACTTGTTCTCCTGAGTTTAGTAAGTGTCTTCCCACCGCATGCACAGAAATTTTAATTTGGAATCTTTCATGAATCCTGTATTTTTTATCTCTATTTCCCAAATATGTATACATGTCTTGAAGGCCACTTCCTATATGCTTGGATGTTTTTAGTGTAACTTCTTGTTTTGGCCAGATAGTTGTTGACTACTTAATTACACATTGTATTCTAATTTAAACTTTTATGGATAAATATCGTGCAGGCTGCCATCAGTTTGCTATATCCGAACTTCCTTATGTTCCTTAAGATAAAGGGTAGTTTTGTGGTTTTAAAAGTTTATTGTTGATAACCTTTTAGTTTTTTAATTCTATTTACAGGAAGGCACAGTGGCTCACCCTGTTGGTGTCATCAGCAGAATTGGGTGTTTAGATGTAGAAGTTCAGGTCCCTGTCATTTGAGTTAGCACTGTAGCTGGTAACATGCATATCTGGTAACATGGAAATGTTGGTCTTTGCGTGTTATGTGTGTTTGATTATTAGATGTCAGGAACCTGATGCTGTGAGTTCAGCTGCAGCATAGAGGAGTAAGGGCTATATAACAGCAGTATCTCACCAGGTTCACCTTTTTCCCTGTGTTCTTATTCCCAGGTTTCCCCCTCTCCTCTCCTTTTCAGTCTCCCACAGCCAGTCTTCTCTTATGCGTCATCAGAAGTCAGAAAGGGAAAAAGATTGTGCTTTTGCTCTCTTTTCACCAACCTTTTTTTATCCTCTTCATGTTTTATGTTGTTGTCAGGTTCTTTCCCTTGGCAATGCAGGACCAAGCATGTCCTATGTTCAGTCTTGCGTTCTGGTGCCTGATGCTAGAGTGACCCTTAGAACTAATTGCACAGGAAGAAGACCTGTTCGCTTGTTGTCAACATGATCTGTGAATGGTCCAGTTTAATGCAGTCTCCTCAGAGATGCAGATAGTATGTGATCAGTGAGAACAGATTTTTTTAAGAGAATTTGACTGCTGAATGCCTCATGTATTTCTACTGAGCGTAGAAGACCTGAGATTTGGGGTGGGGGGGGTCCCCCAGATCTGCAAAGATGTCCATGAAGATAGCAAAAGGCACGTTTCCAGCTGCAAAATAAGTCCTTAACAGATTTTAAGTCTCAAAGATGAATGGCAGAAGGTTTTCATGGATGCCTGTAAGAAATTTTTTCTTTTTTCCTCCTTAGAGCTGTTGTTGACAAAGTGTTTTAGGTTAATCTCACCTTGAAAAGGGCTAAGTATTTTTAGTTCAGATTTCCCCAAAACCTTCTGCCTGAAGCTGAAGGAGCTAAGGAGCTGAAGTATGGGGAATTTTATAACAATGTAGGTCTAGTGATTGAAATGTCAGACAATATTAAGACAGCTCTACCAGCTCCAGCTGTAATATTTGAGAGTAACTTGCCTTGCTATTTGATTAGGAGTGCACAGGCGACTATGGTATTACTTTGTTTTCCTAGATGTTGCTGCCAGGCTGTTTTTCAGTAAAACTATGTCTAAAACAACCACAGGGAGGGGTACATTTGTACATCTTGTGGTATACATCTTCTTTTGATCTTCCTGTAACTACACAATGCACAGACATCCAAAATATCTAATCCTATTAGAATTGCTTTATTGAAGTCTAAAACTATGATCTGCAGAGTTATTTTTCATGGAAATTTGTCTTGAGTTTAACCTGTTTTTAATCTGGTTTACTGACTGAAGGCGTAATAGCCTATGATGAGAAAGTCAGTAGAGTTGGGGAAATCTTTCTTTCTTTTTTTTTTTCTTTTCATATTTTCTGCGTTTTTGCCTGTCATGGTAGCAGAAAGCTCTTCCTTCTCCTGAATCTTTCAGGCCATTATTCTTTTGGGGACCTTTCACTTTTTCCAAATTCCAGTTCTTTTGGCTGTTTATTTACAAAATTTCTTGACTGCCCAACAGTTGTCTACCTGGTTGCCCCAAAGTTTGTTCTGGCCACTGACTAAACTCCACTAATTAATAGTTAAGTACTTCTGAATACTGCTTATAGACTTTTGTTACTGAGTCAGTTTAAGAGTTTCAACCAACACTGTCCCTGAATAAATCTCACAAAGTTAGGATTGTAGGCACAGCCCTGTTTTCAAGAACAATCAGCTTAAAAAAAAAGAAAAAGGCAGTTTCACTTTTATCTGGTAAATTGAGTTGGAAACCTTATAAAAGCAGCACTCTACCTTTGGCTTAATTCAAATTTCATAAAAATTTCATTTTCTTAATTTCATAAGAGAAAATATATCTAAGCTTTTCAAAAAGTTTATATAAAAAAGATTGTTTTCTGGAAGTAATAAAGAGTGGAGTTTGTCTATCTGAACAAGTTTGTTTCCCCCATCTACGCACTTTCTATTGCAAACTATCTTGAAAAGTGATTCCCTTACTTTGAAGTTTCATTAAGGTATAAAATATTCTGATTTTCAGAGTGCTGAAGATGTGTATTAGAAGAGACCTCTTTGCACACCTACTCTCCTGTTTATCTTGGTAGAGTTCAGGAGTGATGGGTCAAACTGAAAGAATGGCTAGAGGGTTGCTGATGTTTTTTTTTTCTTTTCCCTATTGAAGAATCACTCTGTTTTTTAATGACTGTTTCTGAAAGTCACTGACAACTTAAAACAGATATTAGGTGATTGGTTTTTTTTGTTCTTGTTTGCTTGTTTTTTGAACCTATTGTTACTTCAAATAATACTAAAACTGTCTTCTTGGAAAGATCTGACCTCTTTTCAGTTTGCTTTTGAAGTATGTGGTTTTCTGTATGTGGTTTTTCTTCTTGATCTGCAGGCATTGTGAAAAACCTGTGAAGAAACTTTGAAGGAGAAGGAAGGGTAGGAAATGAGGAGAAAGGATAGTTTGGTAAGATAAGAGATTGGGATCATGGGCATGTTGCATAGTCCTTCTTAGTTTTAAACTACTTTTAAAAAAACAACTTGGAGGAGGGTTTAGCCAGTCAGGCTGCTTAGTAGTGTTACAGACTTCAGTAAATACACAAAAGTTAATTTACTGTGGTTTTTCCTCCCCTTCCTTCCCCCCAGTTTTTTGGATCAGTGCACTTGTTTCAGGACCCAAGTGAAAGTCCTCAAGAGACAGCTGTTGTCCTGCTTGTTCCTAATCAGATATGAGATAATTTCTTAAGTGTTGGAAGTGAAGAAATTTTGTCATTACTGTAGCCTTCATTGTTTAAGATAACCTTTTGCAACTTGCTTTGCTGTGCCTCTTGCTGAATCATGATGGAAAACAGTGAATGGTTTGAGCATCACCTGTAGGAAATAACCTTTATCACACACATGTTTTCCAGGTGTGGTTTAAGGGCTGGGGAACTGGGTGACCTGCGAAAAGGATGTTGTAGGTGTGGGTGGTGTGCAGGGTGAGAGCTGATCCTTACTCCATAATTCTCCATTACTGCAGGAAATGCACATAAAGAAATGTAGGACCAGCTGACTGATAGAAGACGTTTTTATCACTTGTGGAAAGTTGTGTGGTGTTCCTTTCTGAGCTGAAATGATAAGTTTCTGGAAAAGCTTGTTCTTTCCTCCTTTACTTTGAATCACATCTTTCCAAATAGAGAAGTTCTTTGTTCACTATTTTCCTTTTAGGAAAATTGGTGAAAGTTGCCAGTAAGACAGAGTCCATGCAAGTTTGCTGTTGGTTATTAACCCATACTAGCTCACAGTTTTGGCACGAAATGAACAGGATTTGGCAGACTGCTCTTAGCTGAGGCTTGGGGTTAGGTTGCATTAAAAAAACCTATTCTTTCTAAAGAACAGCCTTTTTTTTTCTAGATCAGGATTAAGATTCTCTGTGAAGCACTGTGGCTACCTTAAACCTTACGTGGTTTATGAAGAAGGATTTATGATTCAAGTACGTTGAATACCGTAACTTTCTATACAAACTGTTATCTAATAAGGAGTAGAAGTGCAACATGTAGTGTTTTAAATACAAAAATCTTGATCAGAGGCTGTTTTTAACCACAGTGCTGATTGGGTCTCTATGTAAAGAATTCCTTGATCTTGGTGCTGTGCAAACAGTATCAAAATTGTCCTTGCTCTAAGAATCCTACAGTTCAAGTGGATTAGGCATACAAGATGTATAGAGACTTAGAGGTCAAGAAAAGGGTTTGAGCATCAAGGGAATACCAAGGAAGCAGTGGTCGTATGATAGGGAGTGATTTCACTCTTGGTGGTGTAAATGCTGATGAATAAGCATTGCAAATGTGAAGGTAAAAACATAGATGAAGATAATTGTTTTTACCATAGAAAAAAACGAATGTGACTGAAAATGAGTAGGGATGGCATACTGAAAACAGTATCGGAAAACCTGCTGTACAAATGTGTTATGTGATAACCTAATATGAGGAATGCGTTCTTTCTGTCTGTCTAGGTATCTTCTCTGTAATGATTTGTAGTCTGCTGTGAACTAACTCTTATTACTTAACTTCTTACTTAAAAGTACTCATTTGTGTGCAGGTGGGAGAAGTGCATATTTAGCTGTGAAGTCACAAATTGCAAGGAGCTAGGCTTACTGTATTTCTTGAGGCATCTTTGAGATCTCTGTTTCAACTGAGTAGGTTTCAAGTTGATTATATTCCTTTTAAAAGTGATGTGTGTAGGTGTGCGTTGTGGAAGGGGCACGGTGCTATATGGAACAAAAAGGTTTTTTCTGTGAGTAGCCCCCAGTTGTAAAACTTCCATGCCTTTCACCATCACTTAAAAACAGGTGTAACGAGACTCTCAATGCCAGTATGGCCAGAGGTTACCTTGCAGCAGTGTGTGGTAAATTCCTTGTGTGGTGGAAGGATTTCTGAGATGGCTGCTGTCAGAACTGGAGCACGGCAAACACTGAAGACTCCAAAGCTTCCTGCATTCAGAAGGGCCCCATGTCACACTTGAGTTTTTAAAATATTTTTCTATTTTCTGGCAGAAATACCAATTTATAAGGTTTCTAATGAACCAGGGTTAAAGAAATCTGTTCTCTTATAAGTGCTTTCTGTTATGCTTCTTTGCAGTTGAGCATTTAATAATGATATTAGTGATCTTTCCTCATTGTTTAAGTCCAAATGAATGTTTATTTTTAGAATTTCTGTAATTCAGTTCTGACCTTTCATGGGTTAGTGTGTGTTTAAGCCTCTGCATGCCAACCCAAAACATTCCTTCTCATTCACACATCCCTGGTTGTAGTAAACCCTGAAGGAGGATGTGAGGATGGGGAGATGCCTCATGCAGGCCATTAAGTTCTGGGTGGTCTTCTGGCTGTGCTCAAAATGAAAATCAGTATTTGATGTGCTTCCATTGTCTTGTAGTAATAATTCCAATGCTTTACTTGCAGAGAAGTTTGAACGGGAACAGCAGGATTCAAAACACTGTAAAAAATAAAAATTCATTCTTCTGTTTGTTTACTAGAAATGTCAGTGCAGATTCTAGTGTGCACAAGAGACCTTGTGGTTCATGCTGTGAACAAATCTCCTGTGCTGCTGTTGATATCCACAGTACAGTGTCACTTTAAATATTCCGAGGCAATTCGCTTTAGTCACTCAAATTTGTCATTTAGAGGGGGGATGTAAATATGTGTTAAATGACTCTTACCTTAAGGAGTAGATGATGTGCAGAGTTACTGTGGAGCAGAAGAGATCTCCGTTCAACTTGGGCATTCTACAAGCTCGAAAATGCTTTGCAAAATCCAATAAAGTGTGTTGGTGTGAGCCTTTGGCTCAGAAGTTCACGATAGTTGCAGGTATGGAATGTAGTCCCTGTTTTCAGGCCTGTGGCTTTTTGTCCCTTCAGGATCAGGTGTATATAGGAAGCTTTCATATACTTAAGATATTATTATGATTCAAATCAGTTAAAGCTGCAAGCAGTGCTAATGATTAAACCAAAGTATTTTTCTGTTAAAAATCTTTACACTCAGTTTCTCCTTATATAGCTGTTTTAGATACTGTAGGTAGCATTTTTTGTTGTTGTTGTTGCTCCCAGCCTAGAGGCAACTTGTTTTCTCTTGGCTTGGGAAGCTGGGTATCCCTGAGAACAAGTCTAGGGGTAATGTGTATGCTTGTGGTGTTTGTCTCCCATCTCCTTTCCCCCTTCCCAGTGCTTTCATGTGGGGTCTTCACACACCTCTTGGTATCTCTGCTGGTCCTGTTGAGGTAGTTTTACACCAACTTGCTTGGGAATGGGCAGCAAAATAGCAATGGTCATTTGGAGAAAGATGCAGGCTGATAGGAAAGGGTAATTGTCAAACAGACGTATGTGAGAAGGCGTTTTGGCAGTTACACTTTTTAACTCCTTCGTTGTGACAAAAGCCTCCCTATATTTCAAGCTCTCAAATGGCTGTATTGAGCGAAATGGAGGAAACTGGGTAGGCGGTTCGAATTAATTAGATATGTTGGAAATGTTTTCTCAAGACTCTAAAATTGTTGCTTTAGAGATATTTATGTTAGAAATTCCTTCCTTGACAGGTACAAATAAACGCTTATTGTATGTGATGGTAAAGGGAGATGCCTCTGCAAGCTCTGGCAGTTCATCTTGTGCATGGAGCAAAGGCATGGGAGCCCAGAGCGCTGACTGTAATTCTTAGTTTTGAAAAATGTGCATTTGTTAATACCCCACAGTTGTCATGTCTTCTAGATACAGATAGGCTGAAGGGGAATCTCGGTGGTGATGTAGGTGTTTTTCCTGTTTTGCAGATGAAGAAACTGAGATAGGTTGAAGTGACAAGTTGGTGGAAAGCGGAGTGAAATGCTGTCTTTAATCTGTGTCCTGTTTTCAGATATATATTTTTTTAATACTGTTACTTACCAATACTGCACTGAAGCAGTATGGGACTTCTATCTACTTATACATAGGGCTCTGGCAAACTTTGCCACTCCAGTTTTAAGAATTTGCTGTCCCAGTAAAGCAGTAGAGGGAAATGACAATGTACTGTGACTTAGACAGACTGGGCTTAATTCCCTTAAGCTTTCAAGGCAAGTAGGTTTTGAGCTAGGGCATTGGTTTGCAGACTGATGCAACTGATGTGCAGTTACATGTTTGCTTCTGCTACAAGGGCAGTAGCTTTCAGAAGCGGCAGTGCAGTCTGCAACAGCTCCTGTGTTGTGCTTGGTAAGCCTCAGTTCAAGATGGTTACTGTTATTTCATTTAGCAAGGGTGAATTATGTAGCTCCAAACTTTTACTGTGATAAAAGAAACGGACAAAACCAGGGTTATTTAATTTCCTAGCTTTAGTATTTCTAACTGGATGGTTACATAGATGCTGCTGGTGCCGTGGGGCCTTCACAGATCGATTACTTCAGAAGCATCCAGGAGACAGTCCTAGCTGAGATCCTAATAACACATCCTGCAAGCAAGATTTTTCTGTGTGTCAGCCCTAAGCTTTCTTTGTTTTCTTAGGACTTAGCTAAGAAATATTGATTGTCTTGTCCTGGTGCAGATTTTTGCAAGTATGTCTTCAAAGCAAAATTAGTTCAGGAAACATGTCCTCACTTCAGACCCTTGCTGTGCCAGATTGAACTGATGCTGTTATAACTTAAGTGACACACCAAGCAGCCAAGATAGCGTCTGTTTTATTTATTGTTCTCTTTTCAATTTAACTATTAGTCTGTCATAGCAAATGGGTACCTGCACTAGAGTATCCACAACTTCAGGTTTTGTTCTGTCTTATTTCACCTTATTTCAACAAGTGCATCACCATGTATCAGTGATAAATATCGTGAGATATTTTAGGAACTGCTTTCCCCTCACCTCCATGTCTTTTAAAATAGGTTACCACACCTTCAGGCAGGGAATAAACTCATTCAGATGTGTTTTTAAAGCAGGGGGAAAATACTTCACTTTTTATCTTACTCGAGGAATCCATTTTATGTAGCAGCACACACTGATGTTTATATAGCCTGTTTTGTTTTCATTTGGGGATGTTCAAAGGGGACTTCAGCAGTGTTGTAATGAAATGTGGGAGATGTGGATGAACAGCTGACTGGAAACTCAAAGTAGTTGTATGGAATGAAAGCTAGTTTATTTTCCAAGTGCTAGGAATCAGTTTTGTTTTATTTAGATGAACTAGATTATGGCATTGAAAACCCAAACACATTAACATTCTTAACTAAAACAAGTTGGGAAGTGATATTACAGTTGAACTAATTGTTAATTATACAAATAGTCTTGTTGCATATTTTGATAAGACTTCAGGAATTTTTTGTGATACAAAAGACTAGAGTAGTTTTTATTGTAGGGGAAAATAGAACAGTAAATGAGTTAGGAATGAAGATACTAAACGTGGGTTTTTCTTCACTTGGCAGCATGCTTAAAATTGATTAAATATTTGCTTTCAAGCATTTAATCTCCATCTTTCAGGCATAGACATGCTGCCTCTGTCTTTCTCCTTAGTGCTTGTGTAAATCTCTGTTCAAACCTTTGTGGCTCGTTACATAGTAGGTAATGCTATGTCGGATCAGCATCCCTCTTTTGTTGAGGTCCTGCTTTTGTCCTGTTGTTCTCTTGACCTAGCCAGGAAGCAGGACTAATCTCTTGCAGAATATAAGATCGTGATGAATTTGAGCATTGGGCTTTTCTAAGTTTGAGCACTTCCCTGTCATTGTTGACAATAACATACTGCTTCTGTCCTGTTCTTTAAAAACAAACAAACAAACAAAAAACTATGCATGTGGAAAAGCATGGAGTGTCTCTTCTTTTTTTCTGATTATTATTTGACATTTTGGAAAAAAGATCAAAAATTTTTTTAAGGAAAATGGAATATTTGGATATCCTTTTGTTTATTTCAAATTTTACTCTAGGGCACATTCAGACAGTGAGGATTTTTAAGAGGTCTAGGATTTAGGAAAAAAAAGGAGAGGCTGAGTGACTTCAGTAATCTTTTTGGTCTCTCCCTTTGGAAAGGTGAATGCAGTATAAAAAAACCTGGAATACAGTTAAAAACAAAACTGCTCTCCTTGTGTTCCTCAAGGTAGTACCAGTGTTTCCACTGATACAGATTACTCCCACATGGATATTCTAAGGTCTCTCTAGGGACCTACCTGATCTTTTACGCTTTCAATTCCAGTTTATTGATTACTCTGCCTTAGATGTTTTCAGGCTTTACTGGATATAGCATTTGAAGTCAATTGCTGCAAGAGTGAAAGTGGACTGGAGCCACTACCCTGGGGAAAAAGGGTATTGTTATTTTTTTCCATTGCTGCTGGAGATGGGAGAGTTACCCTTAGGAACAGGCATTAATGAGAGCAGCTGTGAAGACAAAAAACAGCCCAAAACACAGTACAAGCATCTTGAGGAACAGCTGTAGAGCTTCTCTCTTTTGAACTGGGCCCTGGGAGATTAGTTTTGGGGAGGAAGGTGTTAAGACTTGTTATCCTATTTTTGTGAGAGTAATTTTAAAACAACTGTAGAACAAGTCACATCTCTAAATGATTGTTTCTGTTTTGAATGGCTGTTAAAAGAACATGTCTTGTTTGGCTGGCAGACTTCTTGCACCCACATAGCTTCTGTGGATGTGTTATGCTGTGTTATAGTGATGGATCTGCTTTTTCTATTCCTTATTTCTCTTGCTGTTAAATTCTTCATGCAGTCTCTGGGAGGAAGCAGCATAAATATAAGCTTAGTATGTTCTGATGTATTGCATATTTACCGAATGATGCCAATAAGAAAACTTCTTTTAACCAAGTAATAAAAGAACATGGAAACAAAACAGTTATTGCTCATGGTTATGCTTTACAAAGAAGAGGCATGAACAGTGTCTACAGCGATCATCTTTACTACAGTTATTGCATCTAGTAGGCAAAGCAACATCTGCAAAGGCATCTTATCGAGGGGCATTCCTCTTTCAATTATTGCTTTTGATCAAGCAGTATTAACACAGAAGGATGCCATAACAGATTATCCCCATCCACCATCAGGGGGTGGCAGTTACTTACAGTGATGAGTCAGGTCAGTCCTGCCCTTTTGAGCAGGGAGAGCTGGGAAAAGCACTATCTGAGATGCCTGTATAATTCTGTTCCAAGGCCCTGCAAAAGTAATTTTTTTTTTTCCACTGCACCCGATTTCTGTTTGGCAGAAAGGTTTCTTGGTTGTTTACTGGACACTGACCCATGTTGTTCCTTAGCAATATTTTGCTACTAGGGGTCAAACCACTGAAATACTCTTTTAGTATGTGGAACAATTTTGAGTATTTTCCTACATTAAGAATGTGGGAAACATTACACATCAAGACATGTAACATTAAGAATGTAGGAATTACTTCATCCTGTTCTTTAAAACTGTTGCCACAGGATGGGGCTGTTGCACTGCCCAAATACTTTCTGTCATTTAGAAGAACTACAGCCTAGCAATGTTTTCAATACTAACCTAAAACTAAGCTCCTATTGCTTTTCTTTATTATTCACCAGTCCATGTAGTGTGGCCTCAGTTTGTCCACTTTCAAGAAGCAGGAAATTTGGAATAAGATGCTGCTGGCTTGCTGAGTGTAGATCAACTTTCAGTTTCTTTTAGAGGCAGCTTTGCACCATATGACAAGCCCAGGTAGTGAGGTAATAATCCACATAAAGGGGATTTGGTTCACATATTGCAAAATATGTTAAATATTAAATTTTGGATTTTTTAAAGCCTTTATTAAATCCATATTTGTGTTGTAGAAATGTGCCAAGAACTGTTCTAATGAAGCAGCACCTGGGGGTTAATAAATGATATCATGAATCCATTTTGATTGCCAAGAAAGATTTTAATAAAGGAAGCCATGCCCAGGGTTGACTGTTTCATCCATGAGCAATAACTGTTTTGTTTCCATATTCTTTTATTAGTTGATTAAAACAAGTTTTCTTATTAGCATCATTTTTGATTGTCCTGCCTATTTCTATATCAATTTGCATAAATAGCTAGCCCTCAGTATATCTGACAATGCAGATTCTGAAAGCGTGAGATGTTATTTTGATTGTTTGAAGAACTTCCATCTTTCACTGACACCTTTTCACATTCATCTCATCTCCCTCTCTTCCTCTCAAACGTTTAGGGTGAAATGAAGTCTGAAGAGGGGCCAGAATGGAATATACTGCGTGATGACTTCATGATGGGAGCATCTATGAAAGACTGGGACAAGGAGAGTGATGGAGAAAGCAATATTGAACAAGGAGGTGGTCTGAAACAAGAAAATGAAAGTGATTGATGAATGAAAGTGAAAACTATTCAAGATAATGTTTTATCTTCTTACTTTGTTTGGATAAAAAGTCAACATTCTATGAATGTACAACACTTGGAGGATGTGTCTCATTTTTTAAAGAAAGTAGAGACTCGCACAAGTTTGGAGTGCGTTTTCTCCTCCACTTCAAACTTTTATTTAATACAGCTTCATTCACTATATTGAAATCCTGAAATATTTTCCAAAACATGTATAATTTTCAACATATTTCCAAAACATTTGTACAGTCAAAATAGTGGCACCTACCCAATGAAAGATAGATTTTGCCAAGGTCATTAAAAGTTTATACATTAGTCATGGCAATTGATGTATTAGTGTGTCTGCATTTCCAAATCAGCGTTGCACTTTGAAAAGTTGTTAGCAATTTGCAATAGAAATGGCTTACAATAAACACAGAAATGCCATCACCTTGTAAAGTTATCGGACTCCTGTAGAGTCTTTATTACTTTGGCCAGGAAAGGTTTTGTAGATAATAAAGAAAAGTAACTATTAATGTGATAGCTCTGGTCTTGGAGCATTAGTTTGATTGGAGACAACTATGGAAATATAACTGTAAAAAAAGAGACTTGACCCTGCTGATTGGCTTTGTATATATATGTTTTTTTTCCATTGCAAGTCTGAAGTTATATATCTTAAGAGACTGGCTAGAAAGGAAATGACAGTCATTGCTCTTGTTTTCATTTGGGGGGAGGTGATTCTAGTAATGCTGAATAAAATTGTATTCAGTGTTGCTCCATTTGGAATTCTGGTGTTCTGTTTTTTTCAGTAAGAAGCTGGACCTATGAGATGCATCCTGTTGGTTTAGTCAACTATAATGCTAATTCTTCAGGTCATTAAAGGGTCTAACAAAAGCCCTTCCTCTCAGGTGTGTACTGCGAGAGTACAAAATTTTGGAAAGTATAACAGTAGTGGCTTTGTTTAAACTACAGCAATTTCTCCTAACTGGTTGCCTGGTTGTGAAAAAGCAGGAGCTAACATACATAGTACTGCATATTATAAGTAAGCACATTATATACAGCATACAGAAGGAATCACATTGTGGTTAAGGAGTTTTAAACGCGAGGCTCGGGCTGAATTCTGTTTGTTTCTCTGTTTCAGATTGATTGTCCGATATTGTGTAGTTTGTTTAACTTTATCTCACTTCCCCATTTACTATATAAAGATAATGCTTTAGGGCCTGTTAATTGATATTTAAAATACATAATACTATTCTGTCTGATGCTACAGTTTTCTCATGTACAAACTTCTCTTCCTATGTGGTTATATATAGGATGCTATTAGGAGTGACTTGCTCTTAAATTTTCACCCTTCAGCGTTGAAATGTATACTAGGACAGTGGATTTTGATTTTCAAACTAAGGCATTTGTGGATGGGAGGAGAAGAAAATTTGTGTGTATTTCAAAATAAAAAACTACAAAATCGTAGAGAGAAACTCATCCTAACAACTGGCAATAGTTGTGTTATCACTAGCCTATTCATCTGGTATATATTGTAGCATAATTCTTTGAGGAAAACTCAAAGCTAACAGCAGAAATGTTTAGATTTTCAAGCTGTTTTGAGTGTTAAACATATTAGATATCTGAGGAGATATTAGTTTGTGGCCTGATATTTATTATCACAAATGAAGGCATACACCCAAAATATCAAGTGGCAAAACCACAGAAGTTTGACATATGGTTATCCCAGCTTCTGAAGGTTAGACATCTGTATAACTGTTCAGCTAGTAGAACTGGCATCTCATTAGCGCAATACAAAAATATACTATGATGAATTCTGAGTCTATAAAATAACATAATAGTCTAATTTGGCATTGCTTTTTTTCTGCAGAGTTTAGTTACTTTTTGTGAAAAGTTGCATGAGCGGCCTTAAATCTACAGTTTTACGGAGTGAAAAAGATACTGATGATGGTAACTTTAGTTTTCTCTGTTCTTACAAAAACTAAATACTGTTTATATCCTGGCTGATACCGCCAGTCTCTATCTGAAATCAAATCCTGGGGAAAAAAAAAATCTATTTTATTCTTAGAAACTAGAGCATCCTGAGGTGACTCTGAAAATATTCTGGAATTTTCATAGCTCTTCTGGGTTTATGAATTTTCTTTCTGCATTTTTGCAGTAATGTTTTCATGCAAAGATTGAAGTGTCACTTGTGCTTTTAAGAAAAATACGGAATATATTAATACTGATTTAAAAAAAAAAATCTTGAGCTCCTGTTGCATTTAAATTCCACAGAAGTACTTCAGTATTTTGCCTGTAGGTAGAGAGCATTTCTTACTTTTTAAGAAGCATAATATGCAGACTTTTATGTCTAACTTGATAGCCTTATAAATTTGGTATTGCATCTTGCCTTGCCTATGTTGTGCCATGTGCAGAGCAGCTCTTAGAATAACTTAAATTGGTGACTACCTCCAAAAATAAAAGGTTTCTCTCAAGAAAAGAGAAATAAACTCAGAATTCTTGGAGCAAATGGAAGCAGTATATTTTCATTTTAGGCACTTGGCACCAATTTATTTTGCAAGTTTTGTTTTAAGTGACCTGCTAGTCAAAAGAAGAGCTAAACCCTGTTTGGCCCAGAAATCTTCTAGTCTCTTCTCTTGGTTGTAGAATCAGCTGGCCTACCTACCTACTTTTTCAGTAATGTTACTCCTTTACTACAGCTAAAAAGAACCACCTCTTGCTGCTTATTCCCACCCCTCAGAGTTCTCAGTCCATCTTGCCTTCTCCTATGAATATCTTTGCTTAAGAAGAGCTGTGCTGCTGCCCTTCATTCCAGAGAGCATGAATCATCTTAACTTTGTGTATTTCTGTACCTATCTATATAAAGCCAATAAGGATGGGGTGGTTCCCGTTTTGTTAGGCTTCTAGCCAACCCTGAAGTATGTAGGGCTTAATATTCTATGGACTGCATGCAAGTAACAAGGTTTTTTAATCAGAGAAGGCGTAGGGTCAGGTCTCTGTCTGTCGTCCTCTGGTCTAGTTTCCCTTCGCATTAATTGTGCTAACTTTTTCAGTAAGGAAAGCATGAGTTGGCCTATGGAATAAAGAACCATCTTCCCCCTGCTTTTCTTCGGTCTGCTGTTAGGGAAACATTTTGGGAGCAGTGGTGGAATATCCTTCTTGTGCCTGTCACTATTACGCCGTACAGTCTTCCTTGCTAGAGCAAGGAGGAAAGAGCTCCCACTTGTCCTGCAGCTGTGCGGCAGGTGCTCTCCAGGTTCAGACAGATGAGCAGAACAAAAGGGCTGGAAGCAGCTATCTGGGGCCCCTGCTGCTTCCTAATGGCATTAGGGCTTTTTTAAATTTCTCCCGCACATGCGCGCTTTTTTTTTTCCTTCTTTTTTAAGAGAGAATTAAATTGTTTGGAAGCCGTAAAAGCGTTTTGACTATCTAATGCTTCCAGAAGAAGGTGGTCTGTATAGCTGCATCCGTTTAGAGCTGGCTCAGTAGCTGTCTCCAGGGAGGAAGGCAGAAGTCATCTGGCACACAACACTTCACACAACTGAAAATGACAAACTCCTCATTCTTATGAAATGAGTCCTGGCATAGTCAATATCCACACAGAGCAGTCATTGATGTTGCTCACTTCCAGGCCCTACAAATTGCTTAATGATTTCTTCAAGACTTGCTGAGGTAAGGAGTAAGAGGGCCAGGAGATGGCTTGAAGTGTTGAAGAATCTTAGGATTTCATTTAATATCTGGGACCCTAGTGCTAAATAAGATGTTAAACTTAGACACTGGAGACTGACGTTCTTTGCAAAGCAAGGTGGGAGAGTGTCATTTACTGCTATCTAAAGCAGTGGCTTTAAACTCTTTCAGTATGTGGATCTCAAAAGACTTCACCTATGTAGATTATCTAGCAGATGCAGGCTTTTCCTTTATCTCTTTTTGCAGATGTAGGGAGGGGTGATATTTCTTAGACAAAATACTTGTTTTCAAATGCATCTTTTTAATTGCTTTTCTCTCTTCAGGAAGAAGTTTAAATAAAACTCAAGCTAAACTGAATAGCTCCAACACTGAAGAAGACAGTCGTGTTTGTCTTCACGTACTGCTTCATTCTTTGGAATGATTTCCCTGTGTTTAAATCAGTGTGTTTAATCTGTTGGATTTCAAATCTTAAAATGAATTAGGACACTTTCTTGAAGCCTTCAGATAAAACCTCATGAACATAAGTGACTCCACAGGTTTTTTGGAAGGTGTTTTTTAGGAATACTCATAAAAAGCACTATTTCTTCATAGTCCTTCAATCATTTCAATAGCCTGTTCTTTCATGCCAGTAAGTGGACTTCTCAAACATTATTTTGCAACACTTTCTTAATGTTTCTTAATTCTCTTTTCAGAATGTGTGCTATTAATTGTAAACTGCTAACCAGGATTAGAGTTGTACTGAGGGCTGGTGCCACTAATATTTCTTACAGACATTGTGTTCTCAAAAATACTTAAATCATTAATAGAAATAGTTCACTATGAAAAGATACACTGGTTATACTTTTTATTATCAGAAGCCTAATGCATACTTCAGAAATGGTTAAATATATGACCTACTGGTATGTACTAATCTTTAATGTTCATCTTATAGGCATGTGTGAACACAAGCAGAAGTTAGCAAAGGCTTGCCTGGCACAATTTTAAAACCTATTGACCTGTTTGATTATAGAACTACTTACCAAGGTCTCCACTAGCCATTTGTGAACCCTTTGTAAACTGCATTATGAATGTAATGTTAGAGATTATGACTCAGGGCCTTTGGCTTTTGAATGACTTTGTTGCTTTTAACTTTGTTTTTTATCCCAGTTATGGAGGACATTCCCAGAGTAGAAATACATGTATAAGCATTCCTTTATCCAAGCAAAATGGCAGTGAAAAGCTTTCTTGGTTGTATGAATGTTTGCTTTTGATTATTATCCTGAATATTTACTGCACTGACTTTCAGGTTGCATACAGTGTATTCAATGAGAATTTTCTTTGTTTCTCAAGTGATCCGTAAGTTGCGAAGTTTGTGGGCAATTATATATTAGAAATGTGTGAAGTGGGGGATAGAAATATAGATATCAACAGTTTTGAGCTTCTTTCCCAGCTCTGCCGCTGGGAAGGCTTCCTAAGAGTATGCTTTTTGAGCAGTCTTACATTTAGAGTGTGCTAAGTCTGGGGTACAAAAACTTGTATGCACCTATTTTAAAGATGGGTGCCTAAGGTTGGGCACATGAATTAAAACCTGTTACTAGAGGGCCAAGTACTTGAACTTACTGCTTTCTATAGTTGGGACTTTCACATCTCTGCCCATGACATAGTCACCACCTGACAGCAATTCTTAGAGATGAAAGGTGACCAAAATCATGTTGTCAGCATTTTCAGGCTTGTGTAGATCTGCTTCCCATTAATAATACATATGAGTGTTCCAGAAGAGCTTAAGGTTCAAAAATAAAGGATGTCACATAGCTAAAGGTGTAAGTAACATAGTGTGTTTTTGTATACTGATGTTCTTCAGTGCAGTGAAATATTTGACGATACCTGCGTAAATCTTTTGTTAGTTATGAGCTTATGAAAGAAATGCTTCGCTACTAAAAGAAAAATTCATAAAATTTTCAAGTGGGTGTCACTAGATAGTAACAGCAAAAGACTATAAAGATTCTTAGAACCTTTGGGTCAAGATTTCCAGTACCACTGCTGTTCTGTCCATCTGCTGTGTTAATTACTTTTATTCTGTTGTGTAACTGTTGGAGCACTTATAATAAGTTTTTGGTGTCAATATGGAGAAATAAAGTGGAAGTGAAATATATTTTATGTAAAGAATATAGTCCAAGAAAGAAGGGAAGTGAATTACCTGTGTCTTTTTCTATAATGTCAGTATTACGCATACCAGAGACAGACCTTTGCCTTTGGTTCTTATACACTTCAGTGATTGCTGAAGCAATGCTGGACCATCTGACTTGACACATATGGCAAATTGCTTTGCTTTTGCATTGTGGAACTAAATTTTTGGTTTCCTGTACTGAGGGTGATTTGTATGCTTTCTGTGCTTGCTGCTATTTTAAGATAATAGTAAATGGTCAGAGGGATACCACCATTACTAGCGGGTATTAATTAAGATGACCTGCCAAACTACCAAAAAAAGTGCATGCAGGTAGTATGTAATTCTTTCCTCCATATGCACTGTGTTGTCAATATGCAGATATCTTGCTGGTGACCTTGTGGATTGGGCCTGCGAAGGTCAAAGGTATGCAGCCTGTTTGAACCAGTAGTAATTCAGGATAAATTTGCATAATACACGAAACACAATGAGGAGTGTCCATAGAAGTCACTCATGAATATGTCCTTATGTAGCAAATATGGTATTTAAGTAATATTTCTACCTGCTCTGGGTATGTTTCTGTGCTGCCTTGAACAAGTCACTGAATTTCTTGTTACACTTGTTAAGCATTATGCTTATCCATAGGAATTGAGAACTTACTGCTCTAAACTTAGTTTAAAGTGGAAAAAACTCAGTTTAATGCTTTACTCTCTTAATATTTCTTCCCAATACTGGTGGGAGGGAGATTGACTGGTTCATAAAAGATACCTGAATGATGGGTCTGTGGACTCAGTCCTTTGTGCCAGATGTTGTTGGGTCTGACGTCTGCATTGTCAGCCAACGTGTATGCCTTCTTAAGCTCTGACTGCTCTGTTAGTGAGGTGGATGTTCAAATGATGCTTAAATATTTGTAAGAGTAGTCATTTAAGCTGTTAGCTTATATACATGAGGGAGAAACTTGGAAGCTAATGTCCAAGGGACAGATGGTGCTCTTTTACATTTAATGAAGAGAATTCTCCCATTCTTGATGTCTTTTGTTCTTAAATCTTGTTTTCATAGTACCTTTCTCTGTTGATTTTATTTTTCTAGAAAATACAGGCCTCTCAAATTTGTGAAATACACTGCAATTCTTTTGATCTTCCTTTATGCTTTTAAAGACCTTTGTCCTTAAACCGCAGCCTGGCTTGGAGGATAGGGGAGGTATTCTCAGGTTGTTTTCATTCTAAAGAATGTTTCACTGCACACATTGCTAATTCATACCATCCACATGGGCTAATTATGTGCTCTGTTAAAGAGCTATAGCTTTTTAAAACGAGTGTTGCACAAACTCTTCCTCATGAGCTTTATGGAAGGAAAAGGCACCACTCTAAACCCCTGGTTTGGGCCTGCCAGATGTATAGGTAGAGCTGTTTCTGTTCTTCCCAGATGCAGCCCAGACCTGAACAGGTGCCTATGGCTGACATGAATAAGAAAAGCACAGAACATATGTTTCTGGGTACAGGGCTTTTAGAAGCCCTTCTGCTGAGAGAGCTGAGCAGTTACATAAATCTCATAACCTGCTGGGTCAACAGGGCCTCAGACTTGAAAGAAAGTTGCAGATCATATTCTTTGCCTACTGAGATAATCATAATATGCTGCAGAGCAAAGTAAAAGAAGGACATAGCACATGATGCTGAATGGGAAATAGAACTTTCACAATGAAAAATTACAACAGTGGAAGTATTGTCTGTAGCTTCTGCTCCTTAATCTTTCCTTTGCAGAGTATGGCCTGCTGTATGATAAGGGTGGCATCCAAGAGGATACAGGGGTATGCAGCATGTCAGAAAGTGGGACAGCTAGGACTTTGTCCCTGTCCATAAGTGGCCTTTGCAGGTTTAATCTGCCCTAGGTCTGGCTTAATTTGGAGTACAGTAGAATTGTCTTTGTAGCCTTAGGAGTCAGGGATTGGCTTATATGAATAAACTGAATACCTGAATATGAGGAGATTACTGTATGTGAATGTTCCACTGCTCTGACATCAGTGCATCTTCTTTCGCTTTTGCATGTCTTCAAAATACGCTCAAAGAGACGACTCTATCCTCAGGGACTGTTATTAGGTCTTGATAACAGAAGGCTGAAGAAACACTGTATGAAATGGTGGTGCAGGCCCTAGAGGCTTCGTAAGTAAAGGGTTGCACTAGTGTGGATAGAAGATACTGGCAGGAAACCTGTTAGTCAGGGAGGACTGAGAGGCTCAGGTTATGCTATTTCCAGATCACAAGCTTGAGTCGAATAGAAAGCAAAAGTGACCGCCTCACAGTAATGTTTCATCTCAGACTAGTTTCTAAGGCTGCATTGTACCGAAAACCAGGAGAGCTCTTGTCTTTAATGGCAATCTCAGCTAAGACACCATTGACTGAGAAGATACTGAACACCTCAGCCACTCCTTTTAGGTGGCCTGTTCTAGATCAAGCTCTAAATTAATTTCACAGTTGCTGTATAAACAAGTAAGTCATTTCAGCCTGAGGCAAGCTATAGCTAATGGGCCTGAAAATGTACATCAGAAGAGGAAGACTAGTGGCAGTAGGCTTAAATTTACTTTTTGGTAATCTGCACTCTGCTGACAACCTATATGAGAACATATGAATATAAAACCTCTGCATTATCACAGAGTCAAAAAGTATGCAATTCTAAGTGCAAAATTTCTTACAAGTCTTCTCATATTCCTATATTCCTATTGCACTGAGCAGTGTTTTGACTCTGCACTGACAAAATAAGCATGCCCTTTCTTCCAGTGTCACGAAGGAAAAAAGTCAGTATTTTATGCTCAGATACAAATTAACCTTTGTATGCAATGACTTTCAGAATAATATGAAATATGTGAGCTTTACATAAAGTTCTGCTGCATGGAAACGAATCCCAGCTGAAGTGGAGCTTTCTGTTCTATTTATAGAATTAGTCACCATGTATAAACTGTCTCACTGGAAGGGTATCATGCCATCAGCCATGCAACAATATCGCTTCCATTGATTTCAGTAGACAGACATAGAAAGGAGGTTTAAAAATGTGTAAGGCTGAGAGGAGAAGGAAGAGAAGAAATAAAAAGACCTTCTCCAGAACTGGTTTTGTGAATGCAGCACAAAACCTTAATATTGCATGTAGGGGGGGAAAAAAGAAAAAAACCCTCTGAGGTAATATAAAACAATACATTGCATTTTGTAAACTCCCTAGGATTATCTCAAACGTGTTGCTTAAAAAACATTAGGAAAAGCATTTCTGAAGCAACTTTAGCTTATTAGGGTTTTTGGGTTTTTTTTTTTTTTTTTTTCCTTTTCTGTGTAGGCTGCACCGGCAGGTTCCAGGGCTGTGGTTTTTGTTTGTTCATTTGTTTTGCAGGGCAGAATATGGCTTAAAGTATTACATTAATGCTGGCCCATTTTTGAAGTCGCTGCCACTGAATTTTGCTTGATACGTAATCTTCTTAAAGAAACCAGCAGAAGTGTCATCTAGAAGCATATTCTAACTGGAGTTACATGACTTTTATTTGCTGATCAAGTGCCTGTAGATGTTCTGTTAGAAATACAGTATTTTAGGTATCATTTGTGTGATACTTAGTGAGGCTTAACTTAAATCATCACTGAGCAGTTCAAAAATAGCATGTGACAGCTGTGTACTGAGAAAGAGATGAAGGTCAAGAGTTCAAACGTTGAGATTAAAGGGTTAACTTTTATTCTACTGTCTTTACTTCGTCATTCTTGCTAAAAGTAGATGTCAAGTCCCTGTGGTATATATACCACTGCACTTATATTTCTCCATTTTTGAAATTTATAGTTAGTGAATCTGATCATTTTCCTCTGTTGATATTTACAGCAAAAGTCTTATTGACTTTAGTGGAAACAGGATTTCCTGTGGTGATTAAAACCACAGGTGCTAGGATTAAGGAATGCCTTTTTTTTTTTTTTTTTTTTTTTGGTGGTAGTACATATACTGAAACTGAAATGATACAGAGAAGATTAGCATGGCCCCTGCAGAGGGATGCCGTGCAGATTTGGAAGAGCACATGAGAGGATCAAACTGGGAGGTGTAACCATGGGAGGAACTTCTCTGACATTCACAAAATTGTTGTCAAGACTTTTGTCGTGAATGATTTAAAGATGGGAATTGGTTTTGGGGGCAAAAAAACCTTTGGATGCAGCTCTGATGTGCGCATACTTTATAGAAAACAAATGTCTGTTCTTTGGATAAAGAGTTTAGACCATTGATCTCTTTGTTGATTCCTTAGAACTGCTAATATTCTGCATTATTCTTTGAAGAGAGTGGATGAGTTTACTGCAGGGAAGCTATTTTCCGGATTGTCAAACCCAAGCCATGCAATAGATGGATAATAACACCATAACTGAAATACAGAGTAATGGTCACGCTCCCTTCTGTACTCAGAGTTCCTCTGATCTTTGGGGGACTTTGGGGAGGAGTTACTCCAAGGGATAGCTATATCTCAGCATCTCCTGAACATTCCCCGTTCCACCAAGATTTTGTCTTTCTGTCTTGAGGTGTCTCAGTATCAGGATTCTTTTAAAAAGTTCTTTTTTTGGTAATCCCATCCTGGATGTCCCCTCAGCTTTGTTTTATTAAGGTAGAATTTTTAAGACACATACTCTGCACTGCTGTGTGATACCATTGCTTGCTGTCATACTGTGTTCTCGCATCATGGTGGAGGCGGTAGCATTCCCTAAGACAACAGAAGTGATTCCTTCATGTTTTTTTGGGTTGCATCCTATTGACCGTTCTCTTGTGACTGTTTCTGCTGAAGTTACTGAATCTATTTGCATGAATGAGGTCTAAGAAAAGTGGTACAAAAAGAAGCAGAAACATGCCTTTGATTTGTGAAGTTGGCAAGTAGTTACATATGAATGTGTGTATATATGAATAGCAGTCTTGCATATTAAACAGCACGCAATAAAAAGTAGCCATTATCTGCTGGAACGTATGTGTTGCAGGAGTGGGTTGTGGTTGTTTGAAATGCAATCCCAGTGGCAGTGGGACTGCTTGCATTAGTAAGGTCAGTAGGATTTGCTCCCAAATTCATGTTGGCATTACTGTGCACACTAATGAAATGTATGGCACAGAAGTATGGACTTCTACTTGACTAAAGATAATAAACAGTAAAATCCAGGAGTTTATTACTGTATATATTACAATTTTCCATTATTTGTCATCTCTTTGCCTCACCTTTATTAGGTGCCACCTCAGCTCTACAGATTGAACCTTCATATATATACTTTTATAGAACGGAGAATTCAAAAGCTTTTGACTAGCGCCCTGCATCAGAATAACTGAGAGTCTACATGACCACAGTAACTGCCACCGACTTCTGTGCGTGCCACAAAGAATTAATTGTGCAATCATCCTGCACTCGTCATCAATGTGCGAGTTTACGAAAGTCACCTCCTAACTTTTAAAAGTTATTCCTCTTCCAACAATGTTCTTTAGTTTATGAAATGTGGCCAGCCACCTTACTTAATGACCTGGTCATCAGCAGTTTTAGAAAGATTATTGCTTTTGTATTTCACACAGCATATTTGCTTATAACCAAAACAATCTAAAAAGAAACCACAAATTGTAAAATCCTGACCACATAATTTTTAAGTTAATAGGAAACACGAAACCTTTAAGTTTAGTGAAGTAACTTTCCAGGTGTCCCTCTTTTTGTAATAAACAGTCACTATTTATTAAAAAAAAATCAATATATAAAAAGACAGTATTGTATTGAATTAAAAGCTCAAGAACAGGTAAGTACAGTTCTTTCTCTGTACATACGCTAAGGACCAATTCCTGCTTTTTTTTTTTTTTTCAGTCAAAGCTTTCAGTGATGGCCATGCAGGATGAGTCCATTTCATAAAGGTAGAGAACAGATAAATGTAAACCTAGTTGAACTTTAGTGCCTGATAATCCCAACAGCTTTCGAAGCTAACAGGTAAATTAAATACAAAGTATTTCAAAATAAATAAAAATCCCTTTCAGGATAAAATACGAAGCCATAATTGTGATGATTTTGACATATGTATGGATAGCGAAAATTAAAGTTATCATGTAGAAATCAAATTACCTGTGCAGAAGGGCATTGACGCAGCTTTGAACAATGCACATAATTTGGCTGTTTAATTTTAGATCATTTTTGATTACCCCTTCAGTGTCTTGCTCACTTTATCAAGGTAAAAACGTCACCCATTTAGAGTGTAGTTTGCAGTGCTGTTATGGCTAAAACAAAATATGCGCAGGGGAGAGATTTTTGGAAATAAGATCAGGCATATCATGATGTATATCATGATGTATATGTTCCAGATATTTTCCATTTGCAAAATGGAAAGTTGGTGTTTATGAATGCTGATGTGTATTTTAATGATTTGGCTAGTATGTAGGTGTCCTTTCCTGGGGTAAATCAGAACAGCACAAGCATGTGTGATAGGCCTTCTGCAGCTGTTGGGGATTTAGCTCGAGTGGCTGGGGTCTGGGCTTTCCTGACAGAAAAGCCTAAGCCTGTCTGTGCTGCTCCTGAGTAGTTCTGCATGGCAAAAACATCACCATGATGATGCCAGAAAGTTTTAGGGAATCCAGCTTTGTTACGGTGGCGAGGCAAAGCGGAGCTCTGAACCCTGGTAAGCCTGACGCTCCTTGTCAAGCTCCAGGAGTCAGGCCGGAAGCAAACTTGCGATCTTGAACGAGAACAAAACCAACATTTTTCTAGGCAGTCAAAAAAATTCTGGGAAAAGGTTGCCAAATCAGAAAGAGTCTCAGAAACTTTCAAAATCTAGTCTAACTGGTGTCCTGTCAGCCCGGCTGGATCTCTGGCAGCTTAGGTGGTGGGTTCCTGTGAAGCTCCAACATAGCATCTGCTGCTGTGTGCGCCGCCCAGCCTGCCGCGTGCCCTGGCATGGAAGATGTCAGGATTTTGGTAGTCTGTATTAGGAGTTGCTTTGATTTGGGCACCAATGAGGCTCTAGGATTTCTTTTTGTGAAAGATACTGTAAAGTTTGGTTTTCCTTCCAAACTGGAATAAAAATACACTTTGAAAGAATCACAACACTCGCTATCTGGCAGTACTAAATCTGCACAGCTCTTCTGAGAGATAATGGAGAGTTTCCAATCATCCCCGTGCTAGGGCCCTTGCAGAAGGAGGGTGTACTGTTCTGCTCTGAAGCTCCCAAGGCAAGTGATGGGCAGTGCTCTAACAACAGCCAAGTGGTTCAGTGTGTGCTAGGTGCCTTTTATCTTCCCCAGATCAAAGCTATGACTGCTCTGAGGAAGCTGTTTTCCTTCAAGATATACTGAGAAGGAAAATCTTGCTTCACATTTTGGGGCTGCCATTCTGAAGGTTCGGAAAACTTCCTGGCATTGCACAGAAGGAAGATGGTCCCTGAACAGTGGTAAAACAGAGAAACTCTTTGGACTTCAGTGGTGTGGTGTTGATTTATGTCTTATGTGACTCTCTCTGTGTTTTCAGAGAGATCTGAGTCATCCTATCTCACTTCCTTTACATGTGTTAACAGATAATGCCATGGGGAGTGGCCCAGCTGTGGTCCTGGGTGTCTGTGTTCCTCAGAACACCTTGGTAGCATGTCCCACAAACACATGCTCTTTAGAAAAAGAAGAGGATCTTTACAAATAGCCTTGCCATTACAGGGAGCATGTGCTTCGAAACTCGTTCTGTGTCTTAACCTACCAACTAAAAACTGTGACAACTTAATTTTCTGAGGGAAATTTAGGGATAAAATTGGTGAGGGTAAGGAAAAAGGCTACTTGATCATTTTATGAAGTTAATGTTGATGTACGGGGTGATAAATGGCCTGTGAATGAAAAGCCTTATGGCATGAAGTTGAGGGATGTCTAGCAGACTGTAGAATAATTTCTCTGGGGAAGAGGTGGGAGGCTGTCCTACTGAGGTCAAAGTATGAGACATTACCAATACACACGCACTGGATAAAGCAACTGTTTGAGCCTGTGATGTTTCCTGTGGCCAAAAGAGGTAGCGGAAAAATTGAATTACAGACTCGGACGAAGAACTTGGGGCTTGAGAATTTGTCAAGTGCAGATGAGGATGTATTTGCACACTTCTGGCAGGAGAGGAGAGCTCAGAGAAGGAGCAAATCATCATCTCTCATTCTCTTCCTGCTCCGTGGGTAGCACCGATTACCAAGTAGCCTGTCAGAGGGGAGTTACGAGAATTGCCCAAAACACACTTGGAAGTGAAATCTAAGAGCGAGGCACTGGGCAGAGCAAAAACTGAACGGCTCCTGCTGATGATGCAAGGGGCAGAGCTATGCGGGATAATCCTCCGCCCCTGCAAACTTTAACAGAAACACATCCAAGTGGTTTTCGTGAGGCGCATAAGCACAGCAGTTAATTCTTCCTCTAGAGCAAGGGTGGTATTTGGCCCAATTACTTTAATAATAGGTGCAAGAAACATTAAAGCCTTCCTTTAAAAGAAAAGAAAAGAAAAAAAAAAGCTGGCAGGAGCTGCTTCTGCTCCCTTCCCTCCCTTCTCCTCTCCCCCCCCGGGGGTGAGGCACCTTGAAAGGCACCGGGGCGGGCAGCCAGGCTCCTGCGCGTCCCTCGCCTGTTGCGCGGAGGGGAATAAATAGCCGGGCCGCGGGCGCAGCCGGAGGAGCCCTCTGCTCCATGGAGCCCCACCACGTCACTTTGCGGAGAGGCGAGCACGTGGGGCGGGGAGACCTTATAAATCTCCCTCTCCCTGCGCGGCCGTGATGTTATCTGCTGGCACCGGTCCCCTCCTCGCCGGGAGAGCAGCGGGGCCGGGGGCGCCGGGCGGGGGGCGCCGGGCGGCGCGCTAGATCCGCCGGGAGCGCCGCGGGCGGAGAGCGGGGGGAGGCCGCGGGCAGAGCGAGCCCGGGCGGCCGCGCCGAGCCGCGATCCGCGGGAGGCTGCCGGCGCGGCGCTGCCTCCTCGACTGCGGCTCGGGGTTGGCTTTGCGGCAGGAGGAGGAAGAGGAGGGCGCTGGAAAGAGCCCCGCAGCGCGCAGCGGCCCGGGCGGGGGGGGTCGGTGCATGCAGCGCGGGGCGCACGCCGCAGCCTGCGGGACGCGGCCGGCCGGGGCATCGCCGCCGCTCGCTGCCGCCTGCCGCTGCGCCCGGCCGCGGGGGCCGGGGCTCCGCGCATCCGGGCGCGCACGTGCGCGCCTCTCGCCGCGCCGCGCCGAGCCGAGCGCCGCCGCCGCGGGGGCTGAGCGCGGCGCGGCGCGGGGCGGTGCCCGCTGCCCGCCGGGAGCCGCCGGGCGCGGCGGGGCTCAGCGCCGCGCCGGCACCCGCTCCCCCGCCGGCTGCGGCAGCGCCCTTTAATACCCATCGCTGCTTTTTCTCCCCCCCTTCCCTTTTTTTTTGTGTTTTTTTTGTTTTTTTTTTTGTTTTCCACCCTGCGCCGCCAGCTCCCTGCGAACAGTCTCTTTTCGATTCACTTGAGTTGCAGGTTTGTTTGGCCGTTTGGGGTTTTTTTCCTCCCCGTTTTGGCTGTCCCGCTCTCTCCACCCCCGACTTCTAGCTAGTTGTAGGAACTCGCCTCTTTTTTATTGTTGTTGTTGTTTTTTTCACTGGCGACTCCCGTGCTTTTTTCGATTGCAGGGCGTCCTTGCAGTCCGGTTTTTCTCTGCATTTTGTCTGCAGATCTTCCCTTTGTTTGCACACATCCCCCTTTTTATTTTTTTTAATTTTGTTGTTGTTGTGCGTTGTTAAAGTCACTCTTTTTTGGGGGCGCTGTATTTAAACACTTAAAATGCACTGCTATCTCCTGAGCGTGTTCCTCACCCTGGATCTGGCCACCGTGGCTTTCAGCCTGTCTACCTGCAGCACCCTCGACATGGATCAGTTTATGCGCAAGAGGATCGAGGCGATCCGGGGGCAGATCTTGAGCAAACTGAAGCTCACCAGCCCCCCGGACGAGTACCCCGAGCCCGAGGAGGTGCCCCCGGAGGTCATCTCCATCTACAACAGCACCAGGGACCTGCTGCAAGAGAAAGCCAACCACAGAGCCGCCACTTGCGAAAGGGAGAGGAGCGACGAGGAGTATTATGCCAAAGAAGTTTACAAAATAGACATGCAGCCTTTTTACCCCGAAAGTAAGTCCTCTGTGTTTGTGCATGTGCGTGTAATTTTGCCCCGGAGGCTTGGCGGTGCCCGGCACCTCCAAATACCAGCCCTATGCATCATAGTCCTCCTTACTTGCTCATTTTCCTCTCCTGTGCAGTCTCTCAGTTGGTTGCTCATAGGGTTTCTTTTGGTGGGGGTGTATGTGTGTGTGTGTGGGGAGTTCAGCTGTCTCCAGACTTGTGGGGTTTCAGGTCCCCCGTGGGAGTCCCTTCCGGGTGCCTCTGCTTTCCCCCACCACGTACCTGAGCTCCCCCCCCGCCGGGGTCCCGCTCCCTCCCCACCTCCGGGCTCAGATCCCCGGCTCCCCTGCGGCCCCATGTGCAGTCTCCTAAAATATCTTTCCACTGCTGTTGTTTCCCTTGGAGTGTCTGGATCGGGCAGGTTTCCATCTCTCCATAACTGAAAAGAAAAGGAGGACTTAAAAAAAAAAAGTCACCGGCTTCGCCTTGCTTCCCTTCTCCCTGCGCCCCTCCAGAACACGGTCCTGCAGACCGCTATTCGCATTGGTGCTTGGAGAGGACGGAGGCACATGCTGCCTCCCTCCCTCCTCTCTGAGCTCGCCACCCGTTTCGGTTCGTGGGTGCTTTCATTTCAGGTGCAGAGAAGGTTTCCCTTCTGGTTAGCCTCGGTTCCTGGAACCTGTCTCAGCCCCTCTGCCTTTGGCTGTTTTTAACGACCTTCTGATGACCCACACCACATTTTACACAATAAAAGGGTACAAATGCTCTGTGCTGACCAAATCCACTTAGGATGATTAATAATCATAACAACATGCCTTTTTGTTTTGGTAGCAAAGTTTGAGTGTATAGGGGAAAAAAAGGAAAAAGCATAGCACTCCCTTAAAAGAATCTAGATCATCATCGTACTGGGGAAAGTGAAATACCAGAAGTAAAAAATAACTGCACCGCTAGCATATCCAAAATCTAGTCCCTACTCTTTTCGTTTCACTCACTCTTCTCCCCTGCCACCACCGCTTGATGCCCTGTATCCTTGCTGTCTGTTTTTGAAAAGCATGTACCTCTTGTTTAAATAGATAATGCAGCCATCTTGGTAACTTTATCCGCGAGTTTCTAATTGCATTTTCTCTTATTTATTTTTAGTTTAGCGAGTTGTAGCTTTGGGGCTTGCTCCGTCTTGCATGCGATAGTCCTAGGATGCCAGCCAAAGTATCTGAACCCCACACTCTGCAGCTGCCTTCCTTTCTTCTTTTCTTGTTAAATGACAGCATCAGGTACAGGACATCCTGGCAGTCAGAGCCATTTTATTATTGTAATCATGGCACCATCCATAATAGCCATGATAAATATACTCCACCCTTGTTACCCTCGGGGAAGAAATACTTTTTGAAAAAAATGTGTATTGGAGCCAAGTGGGTATGAGCAAAGAGGTTCGGTGTAATGTGTAGGAATAGCATTGAGCGAGGACGCAGAAATCAGGTCAGTTTTTCATTGTAGTATTCAATAGCACTTTGCTGGTGTTTTTGGTGAAAGTCAGCACTTTGCTTTGAGACCTAGCGGGTCATGCCCGGACAGAGTAGCGAGCGCTGTGAATGGAGGTTATAGAGGCTAATTGACATACAGAGTTGACCCTGTGACAGAGTCTCCGAAGGCAGAAACGCATCAACCCTGACCGCACGTCTATCCTTTTTCTTTACATGAACAAACTGCGAAGAACCAATAGTCCAAAATGCAGCCACATACTTTCCAGAAAATTAAAATATCTGTGGTGTGCGACTTGGGTAGTGTTGACAAAAGAGGATCTATTTTTAAAATGTTGACAGAGGCCAGATTTGTGCTAAAGTATCGATAGAGGTTTTGGAAGAGCAGAGTAGATTGCAGGTATCTACCAACAGAGTGCATCAGAAGTTTGGGATCAGAAGGCCATTTAGCAGCAAATCCAGTACTACTGTGCAAGTGCTGTCGCTAACATCATAGTAAGTAGGTTAACTGTTTTTCCACTGCTCTCTAGTTATACTGGATGGAGTGAACCTTTCCAAAAAAGACAGGAGGGAAGAAATCACTCCACCATATTTTAAAGGAAGAAATTGAAAGTGCAGCCTTGGCAGCCACAGCCACTTCGTCCTAAACTTGTCGGATTGATTTTTTTTAACTCTACGGTTTCTGCTGCATTTGAGAGAGGCAGGAGGGAGACGGGGTACAGTGCGAGCGCACTGAAGGTCAAGGTCTGCTGAGAGGAAGGCATGGGAAAGATCAGCGGTTCAGTTTCTACCGCAAGTTGCTAATGTTCAGTAACTGACTACGGCCCAAGTATTACAAATATGTTCTAATTATACTCATAGTCAGCAATATATCACTACGGATTGCTGATAGGTCTTTGTGGGGCATTTTATAAAGTTCAGACTAAATATTTTTAGCAATGAGGAGATTTAAAAGGAAAACTATAAGAGATATTGTATATACCCCGAGGCATATTTTGTCTTAAATATTATCCTTGGCCAACTGTACTATATAAATACAGTAAATATGAATAGAACTGGCAAGGTGCCAATCTCCTGGGATGAATTTTAGTCAAGAAGGTATTTATGGGATATAAATAATACTGTGTCAACATTTAAAGAAGGGTTCTGATTAGTTTTGAATTTATTCATATTAATCTTTTCACATGCTGTTAGTTTAAGGCTCAAAGTAAAGTTATGCTAAGGTTTACTGATAGTTTGCACTGAGGAAGTAAGGGGGCATCTGGCATCTGGCTTGACAGTCCGTCCACTTGAGGTTAAAGCCGCATCTAGTCAGAATATATGTGGAAATGCAGCAATTTCTGACAGACCCCAAAACAACAGATACGAGAAGTAGCAGTGGGAAAAAAAATACTCTAGAAAGAGGTTTTGAAAAATCAGAATGTGTTTGTTTATGAAGCATGCCTACATGTGTTGTGCTTGCAACAGCATGGATTAGATATTGAAAGCTTAAATCTGCTCTTCAGCTCCGTTGGCAGTCAGAAATGGAGTTGTTTTACAGCACTATTGAAAGAGGGAGTTGGAGTACGGAACCTGAATGCAACATTAGACAGGAATCTTCAATGCTGTGTGCTGAGAAGCAGTTATCTGACTAGATGCTTAATACTGATTTCTGTGAAAACTGAATCACATGAAAATTTTATTATTCCTCAATTCTTCATTGATTATACAGGGTCTGATACTTAAGGTAATTATTGATTTGAGGCTGAGTGATAACTATTGCACTGATAATGTACAGAAATTAAATTCCAGTACAGCTGTGGATTGCAAATTGTAATACTAATGCATACCTGAGACACTCAAGAAAAATAGGCAACACATGTTTGCAGGGCTATGGGTGTAATTCTGTAATCTTCATTCATGGCAATTTGTATCGCAGTCAGTGAGTCGGTCAGTACTGATGGCTTAAGGCTTATGCAAGTAAATGACTGTTTTGAGTTTTCTGCATGCTTGGAGTCTGTAAATACACAACAGCCTAAGAAATCACAGTTCTTTTGGGTTTGGTCGTGTTTTTACCTGGATTTTAAACTAATTTAGTACAAAGTAGCCTCTACAAGTTCCAGCTTGAGCTTAGAGGTAGGATTTATCTTTTCATGAAGAAATAATCCGTGAGTATTGCTTTACATAGACTGTCATTCTGCTGAATATTTGCCTAATGAAAGACAACATTATAAACTGGCTGGGCACAATGACATGCTTCTACTTTGTCAACAAGGACTTGATTTACCAGCATTTGTATGCATGTGGGCTCCTTGTCTTCAGGGTACTGGCATTACTAGCACAGAAGTGGCTGTGCTCTGTGTCTCCCTGTGCTGACTGCATCATTACCAAAATGTTAACAGCTACTGCTGTGCAGCTCACGTGTGTTTGCATTTAGCAGAACACAGAGCTTAATCTTTCAGGATTTCCTATGTTGTTAATGATATGGCAACAGTCTCGGGAGGAATACCTTGTTTTAAACCCTTCTAACTATGCTGACTGTATGGCCTGCTGGTGCTGCCTGGACCACCTCTTGTAGGAGGCCTAACCCATGTTCACCAGGCTTGCTCTCTTCTGCTAAGAGGACCTGAAACACTGTGAAGGCTTCCCTGAGGAGAGGTGTGGAAGGAATGGTTCTTTGCTGCTTATTCATGAATGGCATTCAGGGCAGTCTTCCTCTGCGGTAATGAAAAAACGGGAAACTGCAAGGGACTTTAAACAGGGGCAGGGTAATTTTCTGGACAGTAGTCATTACCTACTAAGTGATAATAAAATAGTATGTTCTGGTGCACTAGGTGAGTGCTATGGAAATCAGAGAGCTCTCTTCTCCCGCTCCGACTCTTATCAAGCAGATGGTAAGGTGTGTTGTGTGTGTTTTCTGACTTCCTTCTGAATGGTCAGTTATTTGCTGCAGCTGTATGTAGGGCACCAAGTTGGGAGGGGGATCAAGAATCTGATCTGGCGTGGTTAATTCCGTGTCACCATCTCTCTTTTAGAGCAGGTAGTGTCTGGAAAAGAAAAAGAGCCACGTCGCCCTTTAACTGTGGGACATTGGAAGACCTGCGAGACAGAAATGTAGGACTAAATTCCAAAGCCCTTTCCCTACCCCTTCGTGAGTTTCTCTCTGATGTCTCTTTTAAAGAGACACTTTTACTCTGTGAAAAAGTTAGATATATATCACCGCCCTACCGCTCCCCAGTCTCCAGCCCTTTGCCAGTGTGAATGTTTTACGATCCCAGACACCTATTTTGAAAGGTTTCCTTGTCTTCTGCTGCTCTTTGAAGCCCTCACATATGGTGGAGGGAGCTTGTTGCTGGAGGCCTACTGGGAATGCCCAGCACTCATGCAGCTCTTCCTGGCTCCGTTTAATTGCAGGACCAGGTGTGAGTAGGTGATGGTACAAAGAAAACAGTATCGTCTTAATCTTCATTGGTTGCTGATTTTAGTCTGTCTCATCCTTGGTGCCCTGTGTAAGAACAGTAGTGGTCTGTATGGTTGCTTTATCTTGAAGTTACCACCTTGAGTGTATTGCTGTCAGTTTGAGATTTTTGCTTATGGAAGAGCTGAGGAAAAATATGAATGAGGACTCCTGACTGTCTTCCTCTGTGAGCTTCTTGAGTAAGGTGCTGAAACCTGTGCAGAGCTTCGCACACAAGTGGACTCATTAACGTAAGTCCATATGTGTATGCCTAATTAGCTTCCTGAACGGGGGCCATTTGCAGAGGGGAACAAAACTAGACAGTTCAAATCCTTCTTACTGCTGTGAGATCTGTCATTTGGGCATCAGAGCCCAGTGAAAAGGAAATACTTTGGAAACTTTATTAGAGAGGGGAAAAAAGGACTCCTTAGTACTCCTGTGGTCCCAAAAGAGTCTTATCGTGTTGGGCAGCTGGCTTCTTTTGCCTCTGTAATGTCTGTGCTAGACTCTTTCTGTGTTACAGATTAAGAGGAGACTCCCAGTATATCTTGACAAACAAGTCATTAGTGAAGATACACAAATGTTTTCATTCCTATTGTGAAACCATATGCTGTACATTTTCAAGCAGGCAGTTTTTAGCTTGAGAATGATACACTCCCCAGGTATTATTTAATTTAATACTGTGTTATGGATGTTTCAGCTGATTTGTTTAGGCTAAAAAGTTTGCTTTGGTCATTTGTTTAGAGAAGGTTTGCATCCTGCCTTCAACCACAAGCTGTTGTTTGTTTCTTTTTAAATCTCTGATATCCACTAGTAGGTGCCTAACTGCAACATTGCTATCAGTTGGCTTCCTGCAGTAGTCTATCTACAGCAGCTATGTTTCTTCTTAAAACATCTCCCCCACACTTGTCTTTACTGTCCTTACTGCTCTTTTAAAACTGCAACTGGGCGCTCAGCTATACAAGAAATAGAACTGAAAGGTGTGGAGAAGAAACTCAAAAATTTAGCTGTGAGAAGAAATCAGTAAGTTGGAAAAACTTGGTATGAAGAGCTGTGTTTTATCTCCTTCCAGTGTGAGCACTTGGTTTTGAACGTAAGAATGATTCATAAGTCTGTTTAGTACTGTGGTTCTCTTAGCTTGAGTGGTACAGGACTGGACCTGAAGAACTGAAGTGCTAAACCTGGCTTCATTAGACCTGTCTGGTGAGCAGGTTTTTACACGTTTTTGGTGCTCTGCAAGTTGGTCCAGAGTGCAGAAGTTGCCTCCTCATGTAGCATAATGGCCTCTAAAACTATCAGATTTTCGGCGGGGAAACTGCATTGGCAGTTCATACGTGGGGGAAGTCAGATGAGGAGGAATTTGGGCAGCAGTGCAGAGAGACTGCTTATTCACTGCAAAATGCCAGGCTCTACAGAAATATATCCAGTGTTGCTGTAGGGGTTCGCTGGCATACATGTTTGATTTCCAGGAGATGCTGAACTATGCAGTCATCCCTGCAGCAGATTTGTGGCTGAGAGATTGGAGGGGATCTTTAGAACATCTCTCCCGTGGTTCAGGGTGTGATTTGGAAGATGAATGAGAGTTAATTTTAACTGAATGTATGCTCATCAATGTAGTCAGGATCTTCGCTATAGCTAAGCTTTCTCCCACTGAAGTCTCCTTAGGGCAGCAGCCTCTTTTTGCTGATGTGCAGGGCCTAGCACAATGGGCTGCTGGTGAGCGGCTAAGATCCTGGCATGCAGCGGCTGTACAAGCCTTTAAATAATAAGTTGACCTCAGGTAATTGTGCATAATTATATAAATCATTGTAAATAATAAGCTGACCTCATAGCTGACCCTGCTTTGAGCAGAAGGTTGAACTAGATGGCCCTTCCAACCTGAATTAACTTGTGGTCCTCATAATAATACATTTTAATGTAGCAAAAATGATACATTATGTTGCAACTTCCATATGGTTTTGATTCCATATCACGACATTGCAAAGATATGTTGATTTCTGTGGATCTGGATTTATCCCTCAATGTTATATTTTTCTTGTATCATAAAGACCCTGTTGCTTCCCCCCCCCCCATTTTTCTTTTACTTTTCTCATGTTGATATTGCTTTTTAAATAAATATGGCAAGTTGAGTGAAAATATTGACTACTGTATTACGCTTCAGCAAAAGCTGTAGCATCATTTTAGGTAAACTGAAGGGGGAAAAAGGAAAATGTCGTGACAGTGGCCTTTGGCTTTGTTTGTTTGCTCCTTCCCACTATATCTAACCCACACTGCACTGACAAATACCACATCTGTCTTGACAGCCGAGTTCACAAGTAACCATTCATTCATAGCTTGAAGTTGCTGTGAGAATCTTTATTGGTTGTTTAATCTGACAGTTGTTCATTTGGACATAGACTTTGAAAAAAAAACTTTGCAGAATGACCATAACTTCAATCTGACTTTGTCAAAACCAAGAGGAAAGTCTTGTGTGAAAGAGGATACTGTACTTAAATATATATGTGTGTGTGTGTATGCACGTGCATACACACATGTGCGTGCATATATTCAAGAACATTAAAACATCTGTTGTTGCCAAAGCCCAAATTGGAATGTTCTGGGAAAGATAATTTAATTTTTAGCTTCTGGATTTGTTTCAGTGATGCTAATTTCAACACTTCCTGGGGAGAGTCTATCAGTGGTTACGTGCATCAAATGCAGCAGTAAATCTGTCATTCTTTCCATATCAGTTTTTCAGTCTTACAACTTCGTTATTTTTCCCTGTTTGGCTGGTGTCAGTATCCAGTGTTTTCCCTGGCTTCATCTCTTTTAAACCCCTGCCTTGAATTTTAAAAGGCAAACTAAGTAAGTGCTGTTGAAGTCCCTTCTCTTACTTGTTTTTGCTTACGTATAGCATTTGCGGTTCATCAGCTAGCTCAGCTGAAGTGGAGTGGTGGTAACTTGTCTTCACCATGGCTGTGATTGAGAGATAGGAATCAGAACGTGTTGATTTTCATTCCTTGAAAAAATTTGGGTGGACTTTGTGCTCAGGAGAGTGAGGAACAAATATCTAGCAGCACTGACTTTTCTGGTCAGATAGTACCTAGCTCAGGAATCCCATACTTGATGAAGGCTTGTGGGTAATACTGAATAAATCTGAGCCCACCATTGCATTTACAGGCAATCTCTAACTACCCCAAACTGGACACAGAATAGCCTTTGATATTTGGGCGAGTATTGTCCAATATGATATATAAATTGAACTTTTTGTGCTTTGGGTAAACAGTCATGAAGAGCTTCTCTAGGACTGCCAAGATGTACATGAGGAAGAATAACACTTGCAGAACTTTACATCTTCAAAGTACCGTATGAATACGGTGAAACAGATTTACTCTCTTCACATACAGGAGTGGGTTGTAATAATAGCCAGGGGTGGCTGGCAAGCACAAAGTGATAGGAGTCCAGCAGTCATCAGAGCGTGTGGCAGGCTGCTTCTTCATGTTCAGCCTCTGCTTTATCCCAGGAGTGGGCCAAGTTGGGAAAACTGAGAGACATCACTGCTCTCCTGTGAATGTAATGACAGAGGAACAGCTCTTTTCTTTGCGTTGCGGTTCCTAGTTTTTGTGTTTTGGAGGTTTGATGCTGGAATCAGTCCAGCTGACTGGATAATACTGAAATGGAGCATGTGGTGAGTACCTAGTAAGCAGAATGTATGGAGACCAGGGGTCAGAGTCACTGCTACATATGATGTTGGCAGTTCATTCCTTCGTCTGCATGCCTACAGGAGATGCTTCCACATGCGACACTTGCCATCAGGGAATGTTAAGCAATATATTGTATTCTCTAACATGGTAGAGCATTTTAATCTGCCTGGAAATGTGTTGGATCCAGGCAGATCCTTGGTGTTCTCATTCTCGCCCAATCTCTGAATGATCTAGCCCAGTTTTCTTGGCTGTCATAGTTGGCTCTGGGCCTCCCTGGCAGAAGAAGGGCTATATTATGTCTTGTGCCAGTCACTGCTCTATACTTGAATTTTTCCTGATGTACACTTTGGAACTGAAGTAGCCACATTTCAACATCGAGGTATGCTGAAAGATGTCTGTACGTTTCCTTTGTTGTGCTTGTTGCATATTTACCTAGCATATAATGGCAGGCTCTTGCAGCAGACAGTACATACAGCTTTAGGTTTGTGAGTGAGAAACAAGTTCCAGCTTCCTTGAAAATAAATTTGCTGTTCTGAGCTGGTGGTGTGATACGAACTGAGAGGCTCCCTGCCAGGATATACAGTTTGGAAAGCAAGGGAACAAAGTGAGTGGCTCATTCCCGGTTACGATGAACTCAGATTGTTGGGGGTCTGAGCTTTCTCTCTGTCTTTGAATCTGGATTCCCCCATTACCGCTTAGATTTCTTCCCAATGCTAGGAACCATGTATTTGGAATTTTCACTTTCCCCTTGCTAATCAGGGAAGAAAAGAGCCCCCAAAGGACCTAGAAAAAGAGATATTTATAAAGGTGGCCAGAGGCCGAGTTACAACAATATCATGTGTCTAAAGGAGCTTACCTCCTTCCAAGTTGGAGTCCTGTTATTTACCCACTTTATTGGGAGACTTAATTTTCTCTGGCTGGAAGTGTATTTGTTGAGGTAGAGTTTGGAAAGGAATCTGCCTAATGCACACTTGCCACAAGGCCAGCTATACATGTGATACAGCCAGATCTTTCCATTTTTCTGCCTTTTGAGAGTATGTTCCCCAGTTTAAGGGCTCTGGTCCAAAGCCTGCTGAAAACACTGAAGTCTTTCCATTGACTGCAAAAGTCTGCATCAGGCATTAAGTGCTGCGCCTTTGTTTCAGAGAACAGCCACATCTTCAAGATATGCTGGGACATGCTACTGTAACGTACTTCCCCTTTTATTGAGTTGCCACCAGAGGTAGTCTTCTGTATGAGGCTTTGCGCAAAAGGAAAGAAATAAAAAGAACTTTTAAAAATAAATACCTTAGTAGCTTATTGATAGAAGTATTTGATGGCAGATGTCATCTGTGAACAGCATATGGCAGCAATATGGCAAGAATTGCAGAATGCAGAAAGAGAGGCATGAGTTCATGTCCTGTACTTCTTAGGTATTCCACCCCTCCCCCATCTAAAATAAATGACCATTTGACTGTGAAGGTCTTAGCAAATAAACATGCCATAATATATCTCTATCATCCTGCCTACAGCAAGTTTTTGTCTAGAATCTCATCACTCCACATCTAGAGATTTCTTATAAACAAGTGTAAAATCGGACCTCAACATCCAGAACAGGAAAGAATCTGAAGGCTGTGAAGAAGAATGTGGCAAATCCCTAAGCATTGGACTGTAAAGAAAAGTCAGGACTTAGCCAACAAGGTGTTTTTATGTTATCAATAAAATCTTAAAAGTCAGTTCAGAATAGAGCTGGAGCCAGGAGAACAACTTCTAAAAGTCAATTTGCTGCATGATATATGCTGAGTTTACAAACTGGAAAGCCAAGTAGTTTGGGAGCAGAGCTGTACTTGCAGCATGAAAGTGCATGTGGTTTTACATAAAGCCTCTCTGACTTGATATGTTTCAAAGTGCCTCACAAAGTAATGAGTTAACTTTTGAGGTACATCTTTTTTGCGTGGATGAAAAGTTGGAACAATTTAATTTGAGTCAGTAAAGCTGCTCCAGATTTTTCCTTGTGTTGTTGAAACTGGAGTCTGTGCAGTGACTGTTTAGGCAAGCAGAACAGTCATTGTGGATAGTGTTTTAAGAAGCACGTAAAACAGAAGTCTAGATCCTCCTTGTTCTTTAGTAACCTTTGAGGATCCCAGCCTTCTCTTCAGATAAAACCTGAATCAAGTAAATCTGCTTTGCTGATTAGAAGTGTCCTGGGTGCTGGCTTTTATTGTGTTTGTATTGGTACTAATTCTACTACTACTATATATCTTTCAAAACCTGGGAAGACTCAACAGCCAACACAGCCAAAAAAAGAATGGAGTTTGGTTTACATTTTGTCTAAAAACAACCATTTCTGTTGTGGTACTTCCCATGTCATGTTGGGGTCAGATTTGATCTGAAACCACTTTGTGTGGGATATGAAATCAAAGGTTTTGATTCTTATTTAATATAAGGCGAAATTACAGTGTCAAAGAATGTAAAGCATCTTAAACGTAACAGACCTGCAAGCAGGCTTCTGATTGAACTTGAATTCTTACCTCAGCACTAAGCTCAGCAGGGACGAGAGGTTCTGCTTTAAGGTGTAGTGTTCCAGACCTGGTCACACTCATAATTAATGAATAATTAATATGTTACTATGCTTTAGAAAAGGTGAGACATATGTTGCTCTGGGAGGCTTGGGGTTGTGGTAGAATTAATACTAATAGATTAAAAAGCTGGAAGCCACTGTTATGGTCTTCTAGTTTCATTACCTGCATTTTCCAGACCATTGAATTTTGCTGAATTAATTCCTTTTTGAAAGGGAACTCGCACAACACTTGGTAAATTATTCCGCTGACTGACTATATTCATTAAAAATGAGCCTCTTACATTCTGTTTTAAATTGTTTAGCTTCGAGCTGTAGCAGTTGAATTGGTTTATACCTTTGCTTGCTATTTTGAAGACCCATTATCAAATCTGTGTGCAGTCTGTAGGCACTTAACAGAAAATGGAAGTTTTGTGGAAGGGCACTGGTCTAGCTTTAAGCAAGCTGGTTTGGCTGCTGGAAGACCCTGGCCTAGGGCAGACAGGGCCTCAGCATGGACTACTTTACCCTACTTTGTGTATGTTTCAGATCCATAGACTCTGCTCAAGCCACAGCTCTTTGATAAATTAAAAACGCTGAGCTCCTTGAGACACTTTCCAACCCTGTTTATTCTCGCAGCCCCCTCTGAAACCCCTCTGCTTTATTCATGTACTTCTGGAGTCACAGATATCAGTATTTCAACAGCAGCTGTGCCGTTATCAAATACATGCATATTTACGGACTCTCTGCTCTAATTCAACATCCCACAGTTTATACACCTAATTTCAGCAGTAACTTTGTGAGGAGCTCTGCTAGGAGAAGTAACAACTCATATTTAGCTAATTATCCACCACGGTCCTCCTGTCCCCAGTTCCTTTTCAGAGGTGCCGACTTAGGATGGAGTCCCTTACTCCATAAGTATGGTTGGGATTCTCTTACCTAGATGTTTATCTTCATTGCACTGACATTTACATCTTTATATTTGTTTGTGCCCTGTGTACCAAGCAATTCAAGTCACTGTATTAGTGACACATCTTCATTATTTGTCATATCCCTATCATTATTCCATCTGCAATTGATTAGTAATGGTTTAGTTTTCTTCCAGACAACTGATAAAGATATTAGATACTACAGGACTATAAAGTGAGCCTTATGGGACCTCATTAGAAGTTTGTCTCTCAGTAACGAATTCCTGTCTACTATTATATGTTGAGTCCCATCAGAAAAACAAGGCTTTCATTCTTTTACTACATGGCCATGCAGTTGTTCCTGTTTCTTAATGATATTGTCATGTAACACCAGTTTAAATGTCTTACAGCTATCTGGGTATATTATACTAACACAGTTGTCCTATCAATGCAACTATCGGTCTCACTCACTGAGATACCAGACCAATGGGATCTGTTTTCCTTGAGCTCATGTTGGGTATCCTCCTTTAATTCCTATCAGTTCATTCTTATTCCTGTACTTTGCATATTTTTTTCTGGGATCAATAGAAGGCTGACTGTGTATGTGAAATGGCATATGTTGCTCTGTTTATACATTGTGTGTTAACAAATGTAGTCTGCCTCAAATCCTTAAGATACTTTCCAGTATTTGGGATTCATTGAAAGACAGTCTTAATAATTTAGATAGTTCCTTGGATAACTCTTTAAAGTCTTGATGCAAGTTATCTGAGCATGCTAGTTTACAATATCTGATTGTAGTAGCTGTTGTTTAAGATCTTCTGGAGTTGCTGCTGGAATAAATCCCATCCTATGATTGTCTGGCTTTTTTATCAGCAGAAGTACATTTAATATTCCTGCACTATTACCTCTGTCATTTTTATCTTGTAATAGATGAGTATCACTGTTAAGCTTCTTTCAAACTTATGGAAATACTGTCTTCAAGCTTGTTGGCAATGAAGTTCATGTGCCCTTTTGATTTTCTCATCTATTGTCTGTAGTTGCTAGCTTCTAATGCAGAGTATTTCTTAGCAGTTAATACTTTTGCTTCTGTTTGCAATGTATAGTGTTTTTTAATTTTATTTATTTATAGTTGCATTCAGTTCCTGCCACACCTGAGGGGGTCTTATTTTTTAATTGTGGGACTGTATCATTTCTGCCTATATAATGAGTAAATGAAACATGCCAATTATCATTTCCATTTTTTTTCCTCTAAATACTGTCCAACCCATTTAGCTCATCATTGTGTTCATTTTTGTGCAACTTTCTCCTTTATGGTACTAAGCCTGAATATGTGCTATCCACTGGGAATGAATCTCTGCTGAGCAGAGATTTGCTGTGTCTCATCAGGAGTCAGATGTGAAGGCCTGACGTGAGCCCACTGCCTTAGCGTGGAGCGGTGCCACCCGCAGCCTGGGCTGGGGGTGCTGGGGAGGCTGGTGGCTGCGACATGAGTGCCGACCTGTGTGCTCCTGCCCTTATTTGTGGGAACCTGCCTTAATGTCACCCAGTGAAATGGTGAGGTTGGCTCTGTGTGGTGGTTTAGAGCAAGATTTTGGAATGAACTGCCCCTCGGCTGTAGCTGGCAAATACTTTCCCACTCTAATGTCTTCCAGCGCAGCCTTACTAACGACAAAATACAAAGCAGGTGGTTATCTGTTATGTCATGCTTGTATAGCCAGCAACTGCTCTGTCATAGGGACAGGGCAGTTGTGAGGTTAGTTCTGCTGTAAGAAACCACAAGTTGGGAAGGCAGATGGTGTTTTGGGGTTTCTTTTCCACTTTTCATAGCACAAGCATGGGAGACATGCAAGCAACTGACTCAGCTAGTGACTCCATGTGGCAAGATGTATTATGATTTAATACAAACTGTACTTAAATAATAGAGTTGATACTCTCCTTGAGTTCATCCACATTAACAGTAAACTGGAATTAACTCTAATAAGTATCTTCAGGGAAGAATCTGGTTCTGACAGGTTATTTTATAAAATGGAGTAACCACATTTTCAAGATCAATCTTTCCTGTGATACCCATTAATTTGGGGCCAGTTGTACGTGAAGCTCTTTAGTCTAGCTCTTCCAAGCTTTGTTGTTCTGTACAGTTAGTACTGCAACTCCTAATCCTTCTCCACAGCAGCATCTCAGGCCCCAAGTGAGCAGCCATGTTTCCCATACAATCCTTGCAGAGTTTTAGGGATCCTCAGAAATGAGCTGACTGGGAGCTGCTTAGGCCAGTTGCGGTGAAAAACAGAGGAAAATTGTTGAGAGTTTCAGCACCCCTGTATGGGCAGAGAGGTGTGCGTTTCCTGTGTTCAGGCAGCTGGTGGCATGGACTTCCGATCGTTGGAGAATTGTCCCTAAGAGAGGATTACAGTCTGTTTTTTTTATTCCTGATTTGCACTGGACCAGAGTGTAAATCATTTTAATTGTAATTACTGTTACGAAGCAGGAAAGATTGCCTGATTTTAATGTGGTTAAAATCTTTCATTTCCCTCCGTCTCTAACATTCATCTATTACCCACTGTTTTTATCTTAATCATTTAAAGATGTGTTGCCTGTGCTTTGAGTCTGTGAATCTTGACTTCTTTGCAGCACAAAAAAATACAGTTTTCTTTTGCCTTTCCTTCTCCATTCCATTCTTTTATAATTCCTTTTTCTTGCTTTTTTTTCTTCTTCTTTTTTGCTCCCCAGAGTGAAAGGGTTGGACAATCCAACCTGCTTTTCTTGAAAATGACTTGCTTTCATTTCCTCCTCCAGCCAGGGAATAGTTTGGAAATTCTGTTCTCTGGACCCTTGGCTGAGCACGAGCAGGCAGCCGGCTGTGTGGCTTGCCAGGAGAACAGGAGCGCTTCCTGGCAGAGGTGGGGCTAGAGGAACAGAATCTATGCCGTGGGACTCGCTTTCATCTCCTCCACTCTCTGCAAGGCAATACCGAAGCTTCCTGACCACTTTCTAAATCTACCAGGCGCAATAGCTGAGCAGTGAGGCCCACTCCTTAACAATAATAATAAAAAAACCCCTTGCTCTTATAAATAGTAATAGATTTAAAATATTAGTCTGTGCTGGGCAATCCAGTGTCAGAGTGAGTTTCTTTGCATGTGATTTTGAATGCTGTGTAAGGGAAGGTGGGCACTCCCACGTGGCTGGCCACCATCGCTATCAGCTTGCACGAGTCTCCTCTCTGTTTAGACATATACACATGATTCTTCTATTAAGAATAGGACCTAGGTCTATGCTTTATTCTCTGTTTCATCATATTTAGGGCTGGATGCAACCTGTAACATTCTAACTCCAACAGTTTTTTCCCCCAAATTCTGGGGAGATTTGAATCTGTGAGTTTGTTTTGGAGCCCTGAGTATTGCAGAGTATCTGAGCCCTGTTGCTGAGATGAAGTGTTGGCAGGAGGAGTGCTTCAGCATTACATGTGCCTTCAGAGGCTTCAGGCAAGTTGCTATCAGTAGCAGCATTGCAGATGCTTCACTTTATATTCTTTGAAATGAAATTTTGCAGATTCAGCTGGTTAAAACTCAGTTAAACTTAGCTCCTTGGTCTCCATTTTTGAGGCCTTTGTCAAAGAACACAACTAAGAAGAGTTCTCTTCTAAGCTACTGAGAAGTTCAGAAGCATCTGTCGTCTGTCATGGTTTCATCACAGACAAGTTTCAGAAGAGGACCTGATGTGAAAATGACTACCACGAAGAATACTTTGTGCTGTTTGTCTCCCAAGTCTGACATGCCTGAGTCTGTCAGCGTTCTTTTCCTCCTAAGACATTTCAGGCGCGTGGAGATGCAGTGGATTCTCATGCCACCTTCATAAATGGGATATTTCTGTTTTTCTACTGGTTCAGAGTTTACTGTATGTTGATGTTGAGTAAAATCAGCAAAAGGTGAGGAGTTGCTAGCTTGAGCTCAACTCACAATTGACAGAACCAATGGTGACAAAAAGTAACATATCTGAGGAACTGATGGATATCTCAATATAACCAGTGATTGGAAATCTTCTCAAAATAGTAAAACAATTTCTTTGACACATGGAAGAAACTTTGTTTACATATTTTTGTGAAATTCTGAGTACAGTGAACTGTGCTTTATACAATTCCAGACTGGATTGTTGCAGTTCACACTCTGCAGGTAAAACACAAAAAATGCCCCTTGCTGGCTGCCAAAAGCAGCCAACAACACCCAGAGCAAATACATCACATCTGTACTTTGCAAAAACCACTTGTTGTGTCTGAGTCTTCCTGGTAAGAATTTGTATTCCTGTTCCTAAGCTGGAAGGCCCGTAAGAGCCTAGGATCCTTCTACTTTAGAGACTTTGTTACCCTCAAGTAAATACAAAGATACCTATCTTCCCTTTAGTTTTACAAAGTATTTGTACCATTTCTGGTACTGGCAGCCAAGCAGGTAGGGACAAACACTCTTAGTTCAAGGCTTTGCTATTCTTCTGTGTTACTAATAACAATTTTTTCATCACTTTTGACAAGGAACTTGGATTCATTGATGTGACCAAAGGAAAAAAAAATCTATGTAAAAGCAGTCGTGTTCTTCTATTCCAGAAAATACTAAGAAAGAACTTTATTCTTGACAGTCTTTTTTTCTTTTCTTTTCTTTTTTTTTTCTTTTTCTTTTTTTTTTTTTTTTTAGCATGTTACTGAGAGATGCTAAGTAAAACATTCATGGGTAGGAATAGTCCAGCTGGGGAGGTTATGACTGCCCACTTTTAGTGAGTCAGGGCTCTCCACAGCTCCTGTAACAGAGATCCTTTTCTTTGCTCCCATTCTGGTTCTGCTAGCACATCAGCCAACTTTCACCCCATATTGCAGCTGCTGACGGAAGGGTTTTCTGATGTGTGGAACCAAGGGCCAACCACAATTTGTCCATGTATTTACAGGGATCATTTCACTCCAGTAGAAGTTCAGCCAAATATTTCTTGATAGAAACATGCTGCATCCATCTAACAACACTATCCAATTGAGGCAAAGTGAAGAATGCCGCAATATTTGTATTGCAGTAGTTGCACAAGGCCCCGATGAAGATAGGATGCTGTTGTGTGAGGCGCTGTTGATCTGAAAGTACTTTTCCAGCCCTACAGATCTCCCCGTCTAAACTGGCAAGTCAGATAATGATATTCAATGGTATAATCAGTTACAGTTACACAGTACAATCAGCAAAAGGCATGAATGCTCAAAGCCCAAAGGCTTTCCTATGAGCTGAAGTATTTCTTCCTGTGATAGTGTTCCTCATCCTGTGACTGTGCTGGTCCAGCATACTTGTCTAGGCGGTGATCATACATGAGAAATGGAGAACCTTCACATGTCTTTCAGGGCTACTGGTACTTTTTTATTTTGCAAGGCCAGGCATAAATCATGGCCTTGTAACTCCAATAACTATAATTTCTCATCGGCAGCATGATGAGCCTGAAAAGAGAAATTGGAGTCAAGAGGATATTTTCCCAGAAGATTAAACCAGTTGTAATGGAGGTCAAACTTTTGGCTTCAGTTGTTGGACTCTTTCATTTGACAAGCACATCAGCAAAAGCAGGAAGTTCAAAGTTTAAGATGAAATAATGCCAAAGACTAAGAAAAAAGCACAGGATAGTAAATTCACTGAAAGTTCACCATCACTGTGCATGCTGAATATAACTTTTCTCTAACAAGCTCTCCCAAGATGATGTATCAGTAGTGGAAGAAAGCACTGTACAACATAGCATCCTAGCCTGGGGAATTCAAGACCATGGGATGGAATATCAGTCATAATTACTTACTGAATTGTTTTAAGCGTGAGCTTGACATTAATACTACAGAGATTTTACTGATTGTATTATATATTTTGAACATACTAATATAAATTATTTTAACACAGGGCTTGTATTTTTAGCTGTTACGGTTTATTAGATAGCTACATGCAGTATAGTCATAGCAGATGTTATTTTAAGTGGATTCCGCAGGAAACAGAATGTTTCAAAGAAACACAAATCTTTAAGTTTGATTGTCTGTAGTTCTGTGTTTAATAGCACGTACAAATCATTCCCACAGAAAGAATTTTAGAAGGCTGTCATTCATTGCGACTGTAAAAGGAGTTTTCTGTGTATGAGAGCTTCAGCTTCATGCTCACAGATACTATTACCTTACTGCATAGTGGGCCCAGTTCTGACTGAATGAGCATAGGTCTGTTGACAGTAGTAGTGTTAATATATTGATCTTTAACCTCTGGGACCTGACCTAGTGGCATACATTCCTGAATTACTTTGTATAAATGTATCTGACATGCATGTCGGTATCAATAGATGCATTCATAAAGCTTGTTTGGAAATGTGAGCTGTTTGCCAACAGCCAGTTATCACAGAAGACTCGCTCAGCTGGAGGGACTTCAAGAGGCTGCTTAGCTGGTATGGACTATATAGTGTGTATATACATTCCAGATACATATTTGTGTAACCTCTTAAAGACTTCCAGTCGCCACCACAGCCTCCCAATGCAACCTATTGTATTAGCTTCATTTTCCTTGGTGTCCAGAGACTTTCTTGAGGTCTAACACAAGCCTCCCTTGCTGCAGCTCAGAACTACTCATGTCATGGACATGGAAAACAGATCATTCCCCTGCTTTTTCCAGTAACCATTTACATACTTGAAGGTTTTTTTTTCTTCTGTAACACCTTCAGTCTTCTCTTCCTTTGGCTGAGCCACCTAGATTTACCCGTTACTCCATGTTTTAGAGTTCTGTAATAAGCTTGTTGCTCTGCAGCACCTAGTTTGATAGGTCCTTCCATTTGACAGGGGACCACTGGTAAGTATTTTCTCAATTCAGTTTTCCTGTCTTGCAGTCTGCATACTGTATTTTTTGACTAGACCATATTTCCCTCATTTGATAATGGATGTGTCAGTGTCCAAACTTACTAAAGTCAAGATTAATGGCATCTGTGGTTTATCTGCAAAGCTTGTTATCCAGTCCCGAAGGCACTTCAGTTCTTTGGGACACTAATTGCTTTTGACAAGTCCATGTGAGCTGTTACTCAACCCCTTGTTTTCTTCCAGGTGCTAGCAAATATTTCATTTGAATATTTTTCCATTCTTTTTCTGTCTATAGTTCCTTATTACTTCCTATTTTCCTTTTTTTATAGATAACATTTGCTCTATTACAGCCTTCTGATATTCCATACCTGACGCTATATCCTATTTAAAACATCTTTTCTTACACGTAAGCATAATTGCCACTAGAAGCAATAACAAACACTAAAATACCTAAGGGCTAATGGATTACATTATGGCAAAACTATTCAAAAGCTTAGATAAGTGAAAAATTTGTGTAGATGTCCACAGTCCTTTGTGTCCAAGCTTGTATGTTGGCCCTGTGGACAGAAGGGATGAAACTACCTTACCAAATGTCACTTGTCTATGCCTGGTGGGTTTTTATGTTGTGTGGTGGCCCTTGTTTGCCACGTGCTGAACTTCATTGGTTTTGTAGCTTGCCATCTGCTTGGAAGGGTGAGACAGGCCTTGGGAATCCTTTCTGTGGAAATATGTTGCAAACAGTGAACCGAGTTGCTGTCTGTGTGTGACAGGTACCTGTCAAATTTGAATGCTGTCACCATCACCCTTTTTTCATTTTAAGAATCAATCCAAGGTAGCATTCTTTAGTAGCTTTTATTCAAGGGTCTCTAAACCCTGTGCAGGTGCCTACAAGAGGCTATCAAAAGAAAGGAATAGGCCTCAGCTCTGACCTCCTGCCTTGTATTATTGTTGCCGTTCCTTCTCTCAGGTGGAATTAGGATTTGATTCCCCTTCAAAAACGGAAGCGATGAGAAAAGTGGAGAAATAAATTGTGAACATTTTCTTTGTTTCATGCCTCTGATTTTGAAATAAACAAATGAATTAGGAGAGTAACTTTTTCTTACACTCCTCAAGAAATAAAAGCAAAGTGGTAACATCTCCCTGACTGAATGTGCAGCACCGGCTAGGTTTGCTCTCCTAAATCATATAATTGATATTTATGAGAAACAGAATATGCCAGGTTCCTTGATCTTTGCCTTTTGGATAGGAACTGCTTAAGTTTTGTGTTAGCACAGTACCTTGCCCAGGTCTCCAGGACACTAATGTGTTATCTCCTCTGATTATTAGTGATTTCCAAGCATCATTTTTCCAGGGGCCTACATTTGATCCCATGGATTATATGACTTTGCTAATGAGCTCATTTTTTCTACCTTTTCTCTCTCTTCCCCCTGCTTCGGTCTCAATGTCTCCCTTGCTATCTCTGTGCTTTCTTCCTTCCACCCTTGCGGGAGCCGACAAAGAGAAGCGTTATGTGTTTGAAATGCCATCATTCAACCACAGATTTGGTTTATGAGAAGTATGTGTTGTTTACCTAATCGTTAGCTTAGCACATTGGTAGCTTGTTTTCAAAATGAATTAAATGTGCATGGGCTAGATCCCTAGCTGCTGTAACTTCACATAGTTGCATCCGCTTCAGTGGTACTGCCCCGATGTGTTCCAGCTGAGAGTCTGCTTCTGATGTACCTGCACAGTACTACTTTGAATTCCTTTGGAAATCTATTGCAAAGTTTCTTTTGTTTGTTTGTTTGTTTGTTTTTTTTAATGGTAAATCTTAAGGGTAGCTATGCCATATTTAATTATGAAGCAGAATGTTTCCAAGATCGTTCTAAACCATGGAGAATGGGAATTTATAATGGGAGCGTTAACACCTAGCTGCGGGCCCGTTCCCACTTTTAGTAACTGTGTTTGTAACTTTTATTTTAATCCATGGGAATTTTACGTGCTTATGTAAGAGGTAGCTTGACCCTCATGAAACCTGACCTGGTACAGCTTTGATATTTGTTTGGAGGATATCATACCAAATTCAGCAACTGTTTAAAGTGCCAGCTGTTGACCACAGAATTGCTAACAGAGTATTAGCTCTGGCCTTTAGTTAATCAAGATCTCAGAAGTGTAGGCATGAAGTATTAACTTTGTGTCAGTTACATGCATGGATACATGGATACGCATGCTTTTCTTTTCTCAGCCTATTGTTAATAGCTCATTTGGGCTTGTGTTTCACCTTTTTCACATTTTGGAGATGAGGGAAGTTGTTTTCTACTTCTGTCTTCGTTACTCTGGTCAGATCTGTAGCACAGTTTTTCCTGGCAGATCAGGAATGTTTTCTTGATAATTTTTTCAGTGCTGAGTAATAAATTAGCAGGAATTGATTTGGTCACTTGTATCAGAATGTGCATTCAGCTACTCGAATTGTTTAAATGAAAATTAAGTGGCAGCACAGATTTAGAGATAAATCATGAGAAGAGCCATTTAAATTCTCTTTTAATGTATTTTTTTTTAGTTTTCAGTTGAGTTTTCTTTGAATGTCTGTAATCAGTAACTGGCTATGAGAGGAAAAGGCAATAAAAATCAGCTTATTAATAAAATGTGAAATACAGTAATAATAAAAATAATAAGCATCTTTTTAAAGCTTATTCATGGACTGTTTTATGCATTTCATTTGATCTCCCAAATTGAGATGTTTTTGTGAACTTTAATGGAATTTGAGATTTGAGTATTTGTGTATATTCTTCATGATGCCACATACAGAGGCAGGGAAGCTTTCATATTTGCCAAGAAAAGGACAAAAATACTAAGCTTCCCAGAACTTACTGGTGTTTCTTTGTGAGAAGCCACTGACTACTCCTGCCGTCTAGACAGTATAGTTAAGAGTTCAGCTATAAACATACATGGGCATATATGTCAGAGAAGCTGAGGTTACAAGAGATCTGATAGGCAAATGGTCTGTTTCCCTACCAGTGCTGGTATGTCCTTTTCTTTCAGTCTAGTTTTAAAAGCCAAGTACACAAATTTTTGGTCCCAAGTCATCTTTGAAGGAATAGGGCTACAATTTTCAAAAAAACTCACTCAGTTTAAGAAACTAAGCACTGTCCTAAAAGTCATCCAGGTACTTAGTACAAGTTAGAAGAATGCAAGTCTCTAGGACTGATATCTATATTACCTAATTTTAGTAGCTGAAAAATTAGGGTAGTTCTTTTGGCTCTTCTACCATGAATGGAAAAGGATATCCTCCAAAGGGAGATTAATCCTACCCTTTTTTAGGATGAAATGTGTTGCTTTCCAGCCATTTCCACTAGTTTTAGATGCCACATGGAATATTAGTTTAAAATTGATGCTTATCTGCCAGCTACAGTTAAGTGAAATATCAAACTGTGTCAAACCAAGGAGAAAATTACATTGGATATCGCACTCTAAAGAGATGCTAAATTTGCCAGATGTGCATCATAAGTGCTTTTTTTTTTTTTTTTTTTTTTTGGTCTTTCTTGGAGTGGGCTTTACTTCACTTTACTCTTTCTGGTCCACTCTGTTCTGCCTTCTTTGTATTTATCATCCCGAGGCCAGAAATGCGTAGAAAAGTAAGTTTCCACAAGCAAGTTTCAGTTCCATAACTTCTCCTAAAGAACAAGTACTACTGCCCTGGAAAGTTACTGTCCCTTTTTGATGATTGCATGCTTCAGATGAGACTGCATGGTTGATTTGTGACCCATTCCATTATTTTTTCTATTGGTATTTAGTCTTTGTTGTCTTCCATCTGACTCTGGAGCCTCCAGATCTTGCTGCTTAGATCTGAGTTCTCTTCCTTTTGCCACTGTCTTTCTTGGGAGGAGATGTCCAGCACTGAAAGGAATATTCTTGATGTGATCTCAATCAGTGTGTGTACTAAAAGACTTATTTTCACCTTTCCTTGCAGTGTCAGAGCATGTTATTTCTGCTGCAATGTTGCAATGAGAACTGCTTATCTGCCGTACACTACCTACCCTGTGTCTCTTGCTTTTTCTTCCTTTCAATTTAATAAGTATCTTGGATTGTTTTCTCAGTCATCTTAATATTCGCAATTAATTTTTATTATGGTTTTGCTTCCTCTGGGTTCCAAAAAAGCTTTTGTGCATGTAAAAGAAACTCTTAACATTTTTGTGCAAATTGAAAAATGGCATATCTTTCTTCTTTGTTACCTGGCTTAACTATGGTGTGGTTAGCTGAAGTGTCCAGTAGTTCACATTTGAAAGCGTCATCCTGTTGTGTTACGTTACGTGTGTCAAATATATCGACCTGGGTAAAAGGCATCACCTCTTTGTAATAGATGTAATAATTCTCATGTACATTATTGAGATGCCTTCACTGTGAATTTAGAAGTTCCACCTCTGAAATGTGGAGTCCTTCATCTTGATGGTAGGGCAACCTTGGGTTGGGTAGAGCTAGAATACTCCTGAAACGTACTGTGTTTCATGTAATGATATTTCACAATGACATGTTCTTCTATAGCAGCATTTAGATGGACTCTGCCTCCAGGGTATACAACTATTACTTAAAAAAAAAAAGCCCAACAACAAGCCCTCTGGACAGTTCCCTGTTTCACACTGTCATTCCCAGTGTGGTGTTACCTCTGAATGTGATTCGTAAGAACCTTAAGTATCCCGTATAATCTGAGCCAGAGTGACTGAAGAAAGACTATTACTGGAGTCCTGCTTCTGTAGATGTAGGTCAACCAAATACCTGTGTAACCCTAGTAATAGGAACGACTAATAATGCACATACAGCAGGAAATTTACAGCTTGCTCTGGAGAGCCACTGTAGTTCTCATGCGGCTTTGAACTTATGTGTTTGCACATGATTCATTCTGTAGCTTATTCTGAGAAGCCACTGATGCATTCCTAGCCTGTTTTGATCTTTAAGAAATGCAGACGTTGACTCTGTAATTGCTATCCATATTCATTATCGCAGTCATGGTGTTGTATGATGCCGTTTGTGGAGCTCTTTCACCGAATGTGATCTCTGTCTGGAGTCTGCGTTAGTTTTGGATCCCTCTGAACCATAAACGGTCAGAACATCTTTTTCTAATATTTAGTTGGATGTCATCATCTTAGTCTGAAATACATATTCTTTTATTTTTTCATTTCTTCATGTGAATATATGTGTGTGTGTGTGCGTGCGCGCATGTGTTTGTGTGCACGCCTCTTTCTCTAGGGAATTTTGTCTCAAACACATATGCCTGCCCAGGAAAGCAGCAAGACGGTTGCTTGCAAATATGGAAGCAGTTTTTCTAAAATTACTGTTCGGAGGAGGACAGACTGGATAAGTAAAACAAAACAGATGAAACTTCAGGTAGAGTTGGAGGGATGAAAATAATTGAGCAAAAGTCGCCATTAAAACCAGCAGGCCAGAGGCCGACTGTTGTTAAGCTTGGACACAATTCCATGGTCTTTGGAAGTCTGAGCACCTGTGTATGTGCCTTGTGGTTTGTGTTCCTACCCGTTGCTACTGATGTGTCTCTGTGCTGCTCTGCGCCGCAGTTTTATTGTTGTGACGTCTCCTTTGGCGTGTGGAAGAGTTGATCAGCATGCAATAATAACTAGAAACTCACCAAAAAAAAGAAGATCAGAAACGCAGTCTTGGTGAAATACTTCTAAAAGCCAGTCCTCTGCTGATGAATCCGAAGCGGGTAGCCACACTCCTGAGTGACTGATAGTTGTAGTGTCTCAGTGAAGGATATTTGTCCTATGCTTTGGAAAATCCAACTGGGTCCATCTAGCTGTTTCAGTAAGATCCAAAAAAACTAGACTAGCCCTATAAACCGGAAAACTCCCTTATGAATAGTACAGACAAGAATTGAGTGCTCATTACAATATGGACTTGTGTCCTTTACTCATGTGGTCCCTCTGGTGTGTTAACCTGTCTCAAGGAGGGGCCACACTGCAAAGTAGCAGTTAAGTGTCTGTAATGCCCCATATTACTCTGTGTGTTATGAAAAGAGAGTACATATTGCAGCAGTGGTCATTACAGTAAATTGTAACAGTCAGGGTTTTTTTCTTCTTTCCCCTCCTCTCTTCTTCCAATCCAGGCAGTAGGAGGTTAAAATACAAAAAGTGCATATATTGTAACAAAAACTTAATCCTTTTTCAATCTGTGTATGATTTTACTCTAGACAAGGCAACTTTCCAGATTTGCATTAACCAATATTTGAAGCAGGACGGTTTTAAAGCTTAAAAAGCTGTCTAGGACATCGTACACTATGTTAGCCTGAAATGTTTCAGAAAAATGATCTTTCTTTTTTTAAATAAAACTGTCGGAAATAGCTAAGTTTTGTAATAGCAGTAACAAACATTAGAACTTGAAAAGTTCAAACGCTTGACCGTAGTTTTTTTGGCAAAACATCTTTTCTTTTTTTTTTTTTTAACTTATCACTATTTTGAAGCATGCTGGCGAGGCTCTCACTTGTTCACAACAGTGTTATTTACTCACTGTTACTGTGCATGGGCCAGTAAGGGTTGGAGACCATAACTTAGACTAGACATGAAGAAGGTGTTTTTGAGTAAAAAGTAGACTATCAGAATAAATCAGTTCTTGTCATCAGTATTCAGAACATTTCTAGCATTAGGTTAAAAAAAAAATGTTTGAACAAAACAGCAGGGTCTGAGAAGCAATGGTAAGCCATTGGTCAGAGGCTCTTACATAAACATCTGTGCTGAGTGTTGGTGTCTTTTTGGATTCCGTTTTATATTTTGAGAGGTAAAGTCTGTATTTAGGTCCAGAGCTACTCAGTTCCAGATCTGGTATCAACAAGAAGTGACTGAAGTAGAACCGTTAGTTAAAAATACTCAGTGTTTCCCATATGTTTGATACTGAGCTGAGGCTCTAGTACCACTTCAGTGGCTTTCTGTTAGTTTTTGCATTGTCATCAAAATCATAGTGTTTTTATAGAACGTTGTCTAGAAGAAGACTTGTTTTACATCTTCATGCCTGCAAGAGTGTAGATACCATGCAAAGAGATGGCCAGCTATCTCCTGCTGTGCAGTCTGAAGTGTCATGATACAACTTAACTATCCCCTTGGCTGCTCTGAACTTCTTTATATCAGGAGAAGACAGGAATCTTTTTGCAGTTTCTGAACTGCAGGTGGCTATGGTCAAGATCCTGTCCTCTGCGTGTGTGTCAGCTTCTTTTTAACTGCTAATAGAGTTTTGTTACCTGTGATCAGTTTGGGTGGTCAAGCTTGATGGTACAATGAGTATTCGACTAATGGTTTAATGTATTTTTTTAGTATTCTGTCAAGTCTTAATACAGCTCTCATAGGCATGTCATTATGGAATAGTCTCTCTCTTTAGTTTCAGTAGAGAAATACATTTCTCACACATGAGGAGGAGACTGGGCTTTCACGATTTTGAGAATAGGGTTAGAAAGGCATAATATTTTGAAGTTCTTAGATTGCTGCAAGATATGTGAGCACTGAATAGTCTATATGTAGATTAATAAAGTTATACAGGGGTAAGTTTTCTATCAAAGAGTAAGACAACTGTTGTCATTAACACCTTCTCTCAGAGGAAATACTAGACACCTACTTCCATGTATTGTGTAAATCTCTTAGTTGGGTCGTCTTTGCTCCTTTCACAGACACTACTAATTGAAAAATGTTGTGGCTTCAGCCAAGTAAGCTATTTAGGGGAACAATTCTATAATGTATAATAAGAGCAAAATCCATTTGCATTTAGTTACAATGCCACTGGGAAAATCCTGAGACCACTGACAGCTCCGGAAGAAGAGAGATGGATATATTTCTTATCTGCATTTTGAATTCTGCACACTTATAATTTTTCCCCATCCCAATCTATAAATGTTTCTTGAACAAGTCAGTGCAGCTGACTTCTAGAAGTCTTCACAATTTAGCCAGCTATAACATTCAGAGCTAAATATATATTAGCATGTAATTATGGCCAGCCATTACACTGACATTGGACAGAAGAGGTTTGTGAGCTGAAAATCCTTCTCTTTCTGATTTGTTGTGCTGGATATGAGGAATCATAATCCATGCAATTAAGTTAGCAGAAAGAAGTATTAAATTCAGAAAAGCTCTTCTTGCTTTCGGGGGTCTTGGGGTTCTAAGGGAAGCCCTTGGAAGTTAGTGTTTTTCAAAACTAAGCGCATAGCTCTGTAGGTCTTAGCCTTAAGTTAGTGGGTAAGAAATATTTGAAGTTTGATGTAGTATGATGCAGAAAGTGCCTGCCAGTCAATAATGCTTGATTATAAAGCGAATTGAACTTTGTCGTTGCATTATGAATCTTGTTCTTATTCTTCAGCATCAACAGTATCTTTTGTGCATGAAGAAGAGGACAAGTAAATGCATCCTATTCTGCTTTCTTAGTTATGGAAGATAGCTTTAAGCAGATGTCTCCAGTCTGGCTTCCGTAATTCATTAAGTGTCATACTTCATGGACATCTAGGGGTGATTCAGTATAAGCAGGGCAGTGGTCAAATGCATACCAGATGCTCCATCCAGAAAAGGCCTTCACTTGGTTGATAATACGGTTCTGTAAACTTTGTTACAAAATGTCAGAGATTTGCATATGCCAGTCGTTGCTGTTGTGCAGGTGGTAATGTCACAGGGAGAGCAATGGGAGGAAAAAGCACAACAGACCAAGCCTGATCTTCCTTCCATTGGCTTGGTACCAAAAATGTAAGCATACGTTTCTGTATCCCCGATCGAAAGGTTTTTTTGAGACACTGCTCTTCAGGGACTGTAAAAAGGCAAGTGGCATTTGTCTGCTTCCCTTAGGAAGGCATTTCTTTTAACTATGGTTTTGATTGGTAAACAATGTTTATACAGTCCTAGGTTTGAATATCTTTATTTGAATGAATAAAGCCAGCTGAATACTGTTTGGCACTAGGCAACAAAGTATATACATTGAGGTGCCAAGAAGAGACTATGCTAAGCTTTAGATGCTTCACATTCCAAACCTGTTACCTTGTAAGTGTAATATTTACCAGATTTCAGTTTAACTAGAGATGAAGAGCGGGCCTGTGAAGGAGTGGGGAGTTAGGAAGATTTTAAGCTTGAGGAAGAAAAGCTTGAATGAGCTGGTACAGCATGCTAAATTCTTCCTGGGTAATTGACTTAGATGAAGACGTTGTAAAGAACAGTAACTCACGGGCAGTTTATTCAGGCTAAAATCACTGTGCATGGCAGTAAAAGAAAAACAGAAAAAGGAAAGGGAAAAAATGAAAGACCTGCTCTAACCATGGATGGAAAGCTGTCTCGCCTTGGTGGGGGATATGTAAGAATCGGTTCACATTTGCAAATACAATGACACAACAGCAGTTTTAACACTTTTGCCCCAATGCATGCTTTGCTTTTGCACCCACATGGCTCTGTCTGGTCACAAGACTTCTACTGGTAGAGAAGATCATGTTCCATGGCTCAATCAGTGCTTGAAGTCTTGTTTACAAACAGAGCTGGTCAATGAGCCAAAGCCGAATGCTGGAACTCATAAACATTTTTGATCTGAGCAAATTGTAAAATCCAAAGCTGCAGAAGACATGAGGGAGATTGGCAAAAGCACCCACATACTTTGTGTTTCAGTCTCATCTGAATGCTGCTGGAGAGTGATTTCAGATTCTTGTCCTCCAAACTGAAATATGAGGGGGAAATTGGCTCCAGTTCAATTGGATTTTGTTTGATTATGCCTTCATGCGATTGTAGCTCAAAGACATGCTGTAATTCCAAATAGGATGTGTTACAATTGTGCAAATTCCTTAATCCTATTTTCCATTCATTTATGTAGTAATTAAGACCATAGACCTGGAAACTGCTTTCACAGGCAACTTTCATTTGTAGAAGCCTATTTAATTTTGTGTATTTTATGATTGTATGTTCAGTTTTACTCTTTCCCTCCCAGAAGAGGGTGAAACTTGATGGTGTTACCTTCATTAGCAATCTGTGCATTGTCTCTTTTTCTTGTAAGTTGTACTTATATTCCATTGTACAGAACTTGACAGTGTAATTGGTTTTTTTAATTATTATTTCATTTTTTTCTGCTTAAAGGGCACCACAAAATGCTCTTAATGAAAGAATAATCATAAGCTTAAAGAGAAAGGAAAGTTTTAAGGGACTAATTAAAGCGGGGAAATGGCTCAGTGGTTTAAAGGAATGAAATGATGGGAGAGCTCCAAGTGAGATGAGGCAGCAGAAGTAAAACAGCTACCACCAACTGTGATGAATGGTAGATGTGCGCTTAAAAAATGTGGTGATTGGGGTTAGATAAGTATGCAAACAGAGAGAGGGAGAGGATAATTCACAATTTGTTCAGAAAACAGCAGTTCTAAGGTAAATCAGCTGGTGCAGTGGTCTGCAACTGGAGCTAACAGGCAGTACTTTGCCCTCCTCTGCCCTATAGCAGTAGGACACCACCACTTCCAAGTTTCAGGTTAACAGGGAAGGCAGCTAAGGATAGTGTCTGTAGTATGCTCTTACTTGATATGCTCATCCATGACTGAGCAAAGACCAGTGCTCTACTGGGTTGTGTGGGATACACTATTTAATTTGATCTCTGTGTAAGACATCTATGTTAACAGTCTTTTTCAGTTGAGACAGTACTCTCTTCCCACTTTAAAATGAAAAGTATTTTGCAATACAGGATGCCTCTATCTAGATTGAAATTTAATCCAGGCTGGGGAGGTCTGGAGAGTGTTACTAGCAAGTGTCTGTGTAATAGCGATTTTGACATGAATGGGAGGAGCTCAGCCTGGTAGGTAAATCTCTCAATACGCACAAAAAGTTGACACTCGTTTTCATCTCTCTCACTGGTAGTTTGAACAGGAAGGCCACTAATAGCATAGGCATGAAAACTAACACCCTCTATTACTCCTGTGCAGAGGAGTTCTCTCCAGAACACAGATGTTAGGTAGGTTGAGAAAGCAGCAGGGAAAATCACATTGCTAGACTGAGATGCATCAAGGATTTGATCCTTTGGGCTCTCAGTCTAAGGAATTTCATGAGAAATAAATTCATACCATTTTCCCTTACTGTTAAGGGCTGTGATGCAGGAAGGCTTTTAAGCACATGGCTATTTAGGAAAGCTCATAAGCTGACTTCAGCGGGACTGTATTTAAAGTGAAGTAAATGCCTTGGTTCTTTTCTGAATCAGAGTGGTAGGCTTCTTGTCCTGCTATTCTACTGAAGATTCAGGCCGATTTTATCACTTATCTCACATACATTCATTTCTAGATAGTTAAATCACCCTGAAGAAGAATAGAGGGGAAAATAAAACATTTGAAAAAAAGAGAGAAATTTGGATTACTCTGTGCTAAGGTAGAGAGACACACAAACACAGCAGTACAAACAGATTAAACTGAATTGTGAAATAGCCTGGGAATGTCTTTTCACTGCCATTTTCTTGATTTCAACACCACTAAGTTTGTCATGTATGACGGCTTTGTGGTTGTTGTGACACTGTTGGAGAAAATTGGATTTGGGGAAAGTTTTCCTAGTAGTTCTTTAAATAATTCAAAATGTTTTCTGTTTTGTTTTGTTTTTTCCTCCCCAGCACAGCTCTCTTCTGTGTTACATTTTTTGTAAAGTAGATTTTTGTATAGTGTTGTTCCACTGTGGCATTTTATAATCTTGAGGATATATCCAAGAGATTTCCAGGCATCCTCTTGGATTTCATAACAATAGTTGTGATTAGAGGCCCTTTTACATAGAAAATTAAAATGCAGATACATACGCAGAGACTTAAAACACAGTTCAAGTCATCCAGCACTAAAACGCGCAGGTCAGAGCCTGTGATGAGCGTGTTTGCTGTAGGAGTTGCAGGCTTCGCAGAACCGACTACTGGTGAATGGCCTAATTCTACAGACTAAGCACAGCTTACCTTAAAAGAAGTATTGAGTGTGTTTCCTTAGAGAGATTAGGCTTTAAAATGTACTGATCTGATTTCTAGCATTGGAAGTTTATGCCTATGCTTTTGTCTAAGGATCAGGCTCAGTCACAGTCCTTGTTAGACTAGTTGCCCTCTGGGGTCCCAGAAAACGCCGCCGAGGCTCCCTGGGCCCGCGGGGAGCAGGACCCCTCAGTACCTGAGGACAGCACTGTCTCCAGGCTGTTGTTGCAGCAACAGCTGGCTGGTCCTGCCAGCTGGCCACCTACTCTGTAAATTGTATTATTAAGTGGGCTAAGCAAGGCACTTGGGGCTTCTGCAGCCTGACATGACCAACACTCGATTCTTTCACTTGCTTGAGTTACATAACCACTCTTAATATCCCTGTCTGTAGGATAGGGACAATAATATACGTTAACATGGTCACCTGACCAGAATAACAGGGGAGTTCAAGTCCTTAGAGGAAAATAAGGTGTGTGCTGATTTCACCAGGGTTCGTGCACTGCTTTCTGGAGGTTGGGACTGACACCCTGTAGATGCTGACCGTGATGATGTCCTCCCTTGCAGACATGCAGCATGCTTCACGTGCTTATACTGGGGAAAAACACTTCAAAAGGTGTTTTGCTCCAGTGTAAGCATCTGAAGCGTGGTTCACTGCCGGAAAAAAAGAGCATGAGGTTGTCCTCTGGTCCCTTGTCCTCTGGTCCCAGACTGCCTAAAGTGAGTGTTAATTTTGAGGTTTTCTGTAGATTAATCTCTCACACCCTCCTGAAAAGTCTTTGGCCCAGCTCTGAGCCTAGTCTCGTGATCACAGCGTCAAAGTTATTTACATTTGGTAGGTGTGGGGCCACCTAAAAATGCTGAGTCTATGTCTGAAAGTGTCAAAACTGGGTTGCGCAGAGGTCACTGAGAAGTATCACCAGCTGTCCAGTGTGCACTCTAGGAGCTTTAGCTGTAGCCAAAAGAATGTTACTTTCTTTGCCTGACATATTTATAGTTTTCAGTTTATTACCAAGCAATGGTGAAAAATCCTTTTAGCACTTGGTGCAGTGTGTTGAGAAATGCATTCTTGCTGCCTCTGAGCTGGCCCGAGCAGCCACCTTGGCACCCGACTGCTGTCTCCGAGTGCAGGTGCATCCTGTCCATCTGCGGCAGGTTCCCACTGAAGTTGTTAAGATTCATCGGTTCCCACGTGCCTGGTGCTGACCTTGTGCCTCGGCCTCAAAGCCTGCAGAAATCCTAGAGCTATGAAGAGAGAGATATGCAGAGCATAAGCAGATGTATGTAGATATGCCCAGCGTCTTTCTTTCATGCTGAAGGGAAGAACAGATTCATAACAGAAGTAGTGGCTTCACTGAGTCTGATGGATTCAGTAAAAGTATGTCTGCACAATATATATATTTTTAAATATAGCTCATTAGTAAGCTGGCACTGAGATAACACCGTGAAGTCATTTTTAATCCAGCTGGCTAAGCATCCATGTAAGTGACATTTATCAGAAAGGTGCCAAGAAGAGGAAAAATTAAAAAAATATATATATATGCATAGTTTCTTTCTCAAACACATGCACGTGCGCGCACACACACACACACACACACATCTAACCTTACACCTAGTCTATTGTTGATAAGAGAGGAGAAAATATTTTATTACATAAAAATTTGAGGTTGCTCGGTTTTGTGGGGGAATGATGGCTACTCAGGATTTTTTAACCACTGCAGTCAGCACCCCAAAGTCTCTGTATAAAGCAGTATGATTTACAAGTGATGCTGCTAGACTTATGGTCACAGCTGTTCCTTCATCCTACCAATGGGGAGGTCTCTTGTTACAGGTTACTTTTGAAGATGTTACCAGTATGCAACCAGGAAAAAAGAGGTTGGAAAATGAAAGAAAGAAAAGGTCACTGTCTTTGTTACGAGGAAAATTGTTAGTCAGTCTTGTGAACGATAGAAGATTGATCTGATCTGTTTTAAGTCAGTGAAATTGTTGCAGTCACAAACACTCAGCTCAACAACGCAGGCAAGTCAAAAGATCTGCCTTTGCCTTTGAGGTTGTTGGTTTGTATTCCCTGATGAGTACTTTTTTTTTCTTTTAAGAGGAGATAGGAGAGTGTACTGGTAGTTCTTGCTATGATTCCTAGCTGAAAGAGGAGCAGCACTCCATGGAGAGAGATGAAAGACACTAGGAGTATTTTTCTTGCATTCCAGTGTAAGCAGAATAGCAAAGTACATACCTGAGAATTTTCCAAACACAACACACATCTATTTACATATTTGATTTCAGTGGTGATACATGATAATCTGGGATTTCATTCAAAGGAACCTGATGGTGATTTGAAAGGAGTTCTTCTTCCCTGAATGTTCACAAAATAACTGCTGAAAGCTGAAGAACCTTTTGTTGGCAACCTAAACCGACAGAAAGCATGAGGCAAAGAGGCTGAAGACAGTTGTCTTGTGTGAAAATCCTCTCTATGTTTACAAGTGTGGGGGTGAATTCCTGGGCCTTTTGAAAGTGGTGGAAATGTTTTGTCGATGACTTCAATGGGGCCAAAGCATCGCTCAGATTTCTGAGAGGCTTCGGTAACTTTATAAGTTGTTCTGATGCCTGTTGATGGATGCAGCAGCTTTGCTGTTAGCTTGTCACACATCTTCCCAGCAGAAAAGGATCTGACAGTTCCCATCAGGAACATATAGTCGTGGGACTGCTGCGGTGGCATGAGACCGAGGAATGAGGGACATGCTTTCATTATGGAGCAGCAGGCAAAGCTGCTGGGTTTACTTGTGAAGATGTATTTTTTCTCTCACCATTAAAATTGTAGCATTGTATAAGCAGCAGTGAGATTCTAAGGGGTTTCTGTTTGGGAAAGACAGTAGTTCTGCTGTTTTTTCCTGCTGTATGTTTTAACCTGCCATGAGATTAAGATGTCTTCATTGAGAAGCAAAGATAGTTAGCAGCACGATTTGTATTTACGTTCCTTTTTGGCTTCTCTGCATGAAAGGAGATGTGTAAATAGGGCTTTGAAAAAAGAAGAATTGGGGTCATACCTTTCAGACTTTCTAAAATGCATGGAAGATTTGTATATGCCTGAAAGATGGTCCAGCATGCAAAAATCAGCATTTGCAGCTCTTCAAAATATTCCTGAGTTAGTTTAGGTTACCCCAATTAAACATTGCTCAACAGCTCAAAATTCAGACCCGAAAACAGCTCTTCTGTGATGCATTAGTGTTGTTTGCATTGCCTGGCCCCTGCATTTCAGCTGGAAGGGTGAGAGCAAGCCAAGTGCCTAAAAAGATTTAAGGAAAGCAAAGAGGAGAGTCTGGTGAGTTTTTGTTGTGGAATTTCTCCTCAGCAGATTCATTTCCGAGCAATCTTAAAGGCAGCATCAGAAAGCACACACAGAGCACTGCACATCTGAGAGAGACTTGCAAGTATTTACATGCTGCATGCTAGCTGACCCAGTTTTCCTTTTACTTCGGTTTTTGCAAGTAGGCAAATAGCTGATCTTTCACAGAGAGGAAGATCAGTCAGTTGCTGGTCTGTGCTACATGTTCTGCTTCATCCAGAGAGGTGTAATTTGGAGGGGCAGATTCATAATGTGGGAAGATTTCCATGTTCATTTTAAGAAACAGGAGCCTTCAGCACTAAGGCTGTCACAGTGCCGCTACCAGTGGTTGCTTGGTCTCGTCTGTACTCTCTGTGCTTTGGGCATGAATATAGAGGTCCATTAATCATTTTCCCAGCAATGTAACGTTATGCATTGCTCACACAGCAGATATAACAGTCTAGGGTTAGCAGTGACAAAAGATGGCTTGTGAACACATACTAGAATCAGAGTGGGGAAAAAAAAAGTTTTGGGTTTTGTTTTGGGGGGGAATTTTTTTTTCCTAGAAGAGACCGGACAGTTTCCCTTTTCATTTCAGCCAGAAGTTTCAACAAGTGGAGTCTGGTTTCTGATCATCCTCCAACTTCAGAGGTTTGGATCCAGGCGTTTGATTCAGCGCTCTGTACTTACTTAGTCTGACTGTTCTAAAAGTTAATGCTCGTAGAAATTTATTTTATAGCAGAAGTGATCTTCTGGGAAGTCCTCACTTTCTTAAAGCTACAGAAGAAAAATGCAGTTTCTTAAAGGAATAGAGTCTTATTCAATAGAATGCACTCTTGGGACAGGAGAGTTTCTGAAGGACCAGGATTGTGACTTGTAATTGCCTCACTGCTGCTCTATGGCTGTAAAGTAATAACGACAAAAGTTTTAGAAACCTCCGTGCTAATTTATCCTAACACACATTTGAAGATGTAAACCTAATGTGCACTGTCTCCAGTCCTTATTTTCAGATTTCTTCCTATGCATTCCACAGATATTTCCCTTTTATTCAGGACAGCCTATACAGATGACTGACTTCCTCTTAAGTAAATAGCATGGCTGTGCGTGGAAGGGCTATGCATTGATGTATACGTTTCTTCAGTATTTCTCTTCCAATCCTGAAACACATTGATTCTCTAATCTTTTTTGCAAATGTGCAGTTATGGGGGGGGGGGGGGGGGGGGGAGGGAGGCCAGAGAAAGACTCAAACTGCAATTCTTCAGGCAGATGTACTGCAGTCTGGCTCAGAAAAGGGTTATTCTGTGAGCATCACTTTTTGATTGCATACAGCATCTCTGATCTGTGCAAAGATAATGGCTCAGTCTGGAGACATTTACATATAACAAATCAGAGATGAAAGGGGATTGTGGCTATTGTAGTTGCAGGTGGTGATTTCAGCTGACATTTACACCTCACTTGCTGGCCAGCCTGCCTCCTTCACTATCACTTTCTAGGTGGCAGGATGCAGAAGGTAATGGAGTAGGCAGTAGCTCTTTCTCTGAACTGTTTAGTTGTTGCTGCCTCTGCAGTTACAGCACGTAGCTTTGATGGGGTAATCCTTTTTTAATGGTTCAGCCAGTGTCAGGGGAAGAGAAAAGCAGAGTAGCCGATTCCACTGACATCCAGTGATATACTGCGCTGACAAGTTAGATGAGGGCTGATATACAGAATCAAAGAGAGGGAGAGGAGAGATGCACAGGGGGTTTTTGTAACTTTTCTGCTTTTTTGGTAATTTGCTTTTTCTGTGTAGCCTAGTGGCTTGGCTTCTAATCCTGCAGATATGTTTTTGATTATTTTTTATTATTTTCTACATATGTGACTATTCTCCAGCTCACAGAGACTGACGGAGTATTTTTGCTGTATGTTTTCAGACAAGGTGAGCCAAGGAGCAGACAAGATTTAGGGTCAAAGTTTTCTGTACATCTTAACTGGGACTAAGTTGGGACTAGTTGGCTGGGACTAGTTGGCCAAGAGATCCAGTTCCATTTCAGTGCCAAAACCCACAACTGATTTTCAAAACATCACAAGAACTGTTGGGCTCCTTGAAAATCAGGGCAGAAACATTCACTTGCAACTTCTTATGGAGATCTTTATTAAAAAAAAAAAAAAAAAAAAAAAAAAAAAAAAAGAAGAAGAAGAAGAAAGAAGGAAAAGCTGCCTCAAATCACTGGGTGCAAAACACCTGAAAATCTGGTCTGGTCTTTAAAACCTGGCTCAGTGCACAAAAGGAGTTAATTCATTTGTGTTAGCAGCACATTAGCATCAGTAGCACAATCTAGAAAGAGAACCTGAGTGTTTCTGTGCTAGCATGTACCTGCATTAACTCCTGGTTCCCTTGCAGCAGCATTATATCAGACAGCAATGCCTCTAATATCCTTCACAGGAGGATGATCATATGGACTGTACCGGAGGCTTTTGGCCATGCTTTCAGATAAAGCAGAGTGCTCCTGAAGTATTTCTCTTTGGTATTAAGTTTCATTCTCCTTCACTTTCTGGGTGATGGAATAGCCATGAACGTTTTTCAAGAAGGATTTGTTATGGGAATCTGCCATACTCCAGGCCTCCTGGCTGTCAGTGTTGCACCTCACAGAAGATGGACAAACATATGTGATCTTGGTCCAGCAGGATTTTTTTTCCTATGGTACCAGTAGGAAAAGGAGGAAATAAAAAGAGATGCTGTAGCTGACTGCTGAAAATTAATACTTTGTCTTTCTTGGGTTTTTAGCTGGTGTGGATAGTATTGATTTTTTTAGACTAAATTATTTTTCAGATTGAGACTTCAGAGACTGGTAGCTTCCTGGAAATAGCTGTGAAAGAATGACAGAGAGAGAATGACCAAATGGAAAAGGAATTAAATGGAGGGTTTCTGGCTGACTAGATTCAGTTAAATCAGACAGTTCAGTGATACAAGAAGAATACAGCCCTTTTACAATGGTCTCCAGACCAAATTAAGGAACATCTAATGTCAGTTTCAGCTGCAGCATTTAAATACAATTGAGGTTTAATTTGCAACATGATTTGGTCTAGCCCAGGAAGAACAATTAAAAAAAACCCACAGGTCTAAAATGACTTACATTGTTAGAACCTTAAAACTGCAGTAGTAGCTTTTCTTGTCAGGGTTTTCTTGATACTCACTGTAGGACTCATACAACTCCAGTGTGCTCGTAGAGAAGAAGCGACACAAATTAGGGAGCATGTAACAAGATGCTCTTCTCTTTGTGTCCTCAGAATGACCCTCATAGCGAAGCCAAAGACATAAGCCATTTTGTATCACGAATCCCATGCAGCAGCTTTGCTAGGACAACACCAGTGATTTGAGTTTTATTTTACTGCCTCTCTTTGTGAGAACACAACCTAATCCCTAATTATGATTCTCCAATGGCTAATCACACTGCCTCAATTGCCTTGTTATGCCAGTTGCATTTTGACCCGAAGACCACTGCAGGATATTTTTCACCATTATGGAAATCAAGAATACAAAAGACAATTATATAAGAATGTCAAAAGTCCACCAAACCCCAGAGCAGTAAGAGAAGCTTGATAGATTTAATTACTTCGATAACCGGAAGCCAGACCGCCAGCTTACTGTACGATTGAGGTCAGAGCTTTGGCAAGTCTTCTGTTCCCTCAGGATGGTGAAGGAATGAGAAAGTAGCAGCAGAACCAGAAGCCCTTTGTCAGGTTTTAAGGAGCACATAATACGATCAATCATATCTTCACAAAATTCTGTCTTGGCCTAATTGTTCCTAATTCTCCAATCAGGAGATCATCATTTATTTTTTTTCTTTTTGTTTTTTCCTCCATATTTTCTCATGGAGCTCAGTATGTTTTTAAGGAGGAATAGCAAGTGGTTCAGCAGTGGAGAATATGTCACAAACTCTGGTAATTGTTCTGTTGTAAATCTGTGCCCACCTAGACCTTGATTGCTTTATATTTTATGGGCATATAGAGCTTGACAGAGACAATGTATGCAGAGGAATAAAGTACGTATTTGTACTAAATGAGTACTACCAAGCATTTTTGCTCTGGCAGCCTAGCGTTTGCAGAGAGCTTGTGACATTCATTGAGTCCTCACAACCACTTTATGGCATAATAATTACACACATGGATTCCCTGCTGAATGTCTGGTGCCCAATGTGTCTTCATTAAAAAGAAAAAAAAAGTTAGCTAATATACCAAGAAAACATTTTCGAGATTGGCTTCTGTTAGCATAGCTGGTGAAATAGTCATGTTTAAATAGCTGCAGTAGGAGTCCCGATAGGACAAGAGTTATGTTTCTTTGATTTTCCCCATTGGAATAACCTCATGACTTTAAAATCCGTTTTCTTAGTAAACACATACTGAGGCTTCCCCATTTGACTGCAGTGGCAGGTCTAGCAATCAGTACTAGTGGTCCAGGAGTGGAAGTGGTTTCAATTTTTAGTCTTTAGTTGTTCTGATGTTTAAAAGGATCGTTGCGCAGTTGGGCCCGCAACCTGTTCTCATTCTCAGTTTCGCTGAGGAAATCTTTCTCTTCCTGTATTTATGCCTGTCTGTCTCTTGCTAAGTGTCTGCTATCCACAGCTACTTAATGCAGTAAATACCAAGATTAAAGGCATCAGGGAATATAGAATTGTTCATCATCTATACCACTTTGCCATGGATAGATTATATGTCTGTGAAAGACATCTAGCTACCAGTCTTTTTGTATGAGTTCTTCACTAACAAAAGGTGCAATAACAGAACATATATGCCTTGCATTATGCTCTAGATGCACATATATCCTGTTCTGTGGGAAGAGCTGCTCCAGAGCCATTAAGCCTCAACTGAAAACTGTATTTGCTATGTTCCCAGTAGTTTTATTCTGACTTTCAGCACAATGTCCCTCCTGACCTCAATAGCAAATGATTGCTGACAGATATAGATAATAGTTCATTGGCAGCTTTGAAGGTGAAAACTGGAATATTAAAGCAAATCTAGAATTGGACACAGGGCCAGTGCAGTGTCTCTTATATTGCTTTTGTGCAGTCCAACTCTGAAGACTTGCTGCAAGAGGCTGCAAATGATGTCTGAATAGAGAGCTGCACAAGTATTTCTGTCCAAGAGCACTGATTAGCTAATGGATGTGTTCATAACTTAATGTCACAGCAGGATAGAGTTTCAGAAATAATGAAAAGCTGATGTACAGCTGATTTATCTCTGAGGGCCAGTCTCAGTTCCCAGATATAACCTGTAGGCTTCCATAGTTTGGTTCTCTGTATTTATATATCCACTGTCATTCTAGAGAGCCTGTTTCCAGCATGATTCTGTGGTCACGTCAGGGTCAGGAGGGGTCAGCAGGGTAATTATCCATGAGCTTTAGGAATCCAGATGGGTTAGACAAGTTTCTAATTTCTCAGAGAGACTTTCCATGGAAAAGAGAAGAGGATTTGTGACCCGAGTGTGCCAGACAGAAGGACAGGATCCTGCTGAAAAGATGAGCAGCTTTAGCTTACAAGTTGCCCTTCCTTCCATGCTGTTGAGCATGCTGCTTCACTTATCACATTTTGATGTCATTAAAGGGATGTCTGGCCTGGCTCATGACAAGAACCCATATGTTGATCAGAGAGTAAAATTCAGACAGGAGAAGAAACAATGTCATGTTATGCAAAGGGGCTGCTGCTTGTTAAAAAAAAACGTAGGATTTGCTATCAGTGAGTTGAAATCTAAACAGCCTAAATGGTCCTAATAGTTACAGGGTTTAGGGAAGCTTGCCAGAGCATAGAAAGCATAACAACTGCATTTAATAACAATCAAGCTACTCTTATAAATATTTGCATGTGCTGCTTCAAAGCCCACTACATGGTCATTCATGTACTGCAGTCAGAAAGAAGAGGAGGAAAAAGAAGAGGGAGAGGAAAAAAAGGACACTCCATGTTTTGTAGCTGCTGTAATAAAGAATGGGCAAAACACCAGAAAGAAAAGAAAAAGGAAAAGAAGCCCTCCAAAGTTTAATAAACACAAAAAGAAATAAAAATAAATCTTTGAAGCATTTATTACAAGCCCTTGATGGAAGGATTAGGATGAAGCTCTCAGCCTTTCCAGTGTGGGTGTATGTGTGAAGTCGGCCTGTCTGGCTTCTTCCAACAAGAACAGAAAAGCTGTTTACGTTTCCTAACTAGTGCTGTGCATATAATTAATTTTTTGATTCAATAGGAGAAATGAAAATTCAGGGGGGAAAACTCTAGTTTGGATACAACTGAACTTAGGTCTTTTTTCTTGCCAGAAACAAAGCCCAAATCCTAAAAGCCCTGTGTCAAACAGAATGTTTTGTTTCTTTTGAAATGTCGGTACACTCAGTACTTGTGAGAAGAGCAATGGAAATGAAGGGCTTAGTTCATCAAACGCAAGTGTTGAAGGCAAAAGTGTCACCCTTTTATAGAGTAGATCCCTGACTTGGGGAATATCTCTAGGATGAAACAAACGCCTTCATTTCCCCCTTTCAGTTTAAGGGAACTTGAATCCATCTCTGTCTCCTGCCAGGAGCCATGCCTAGGTGTCTGTATGCTATTTTGGGCAACTGGTCCAGGATGTGGTCAGCCTTTCCTGTTGACACTGTTCCATCCTGTAGAAGTATTAATTGGAGCAATATTGTGGGCAGGTATCACACTGCTGACAGCACTGCTCAGTATTTTGGAGAGGTTCCCTGCATCCCTCCCGCTGGTGCTGCTCTGCTCCGTAGGAACAGGGCCATTTTCTGTCCTAGTTGTTAGCACAGGAGCTTAGAGGGTGCCTGGGTTTCAGCCTTTCCACCAAATTGAACAAAGTCAGTAAGAGGCCCAGAAACCACACTGTCCTTATGCCCTCAGCAAGCATTCACGTGTCACAGTACTTTTTAACCTGGGAATTTGGACTCTCCTGTGTAAAAGAGCTGATGAAGTTTCCACTTGTTCAAGCAAAAAAAGAAGAAAAAAGCTGAGCCTGCGAGGCTCATATCTTGGGTAGGTGTTGAGAGTGCTAAGCTGTTGGACTAAAAGGAGGTGGAAGGGATGCTGCTTTCACCTTCTCCAACTGTTCTGTAGCTGTTGTCTCAACTTTACTGTGGTGATTGTGACTGATTATTACAGCTGGAAGTCTTCAGTGATTTGGGGTTGAATTAATGAATAATTTAAAGACAATAAAGATGAAATCTTTGATTGCATTTAGTATTCCCTCTCTCCAAAGCAAAAGAAAATTATGTTTTCTTAGCTACGGGAAACATATTGGTTTAATTCCACTCATTAGTGATAATCTTTCAAAGAATACTTAAGGAGTCTACTCTGTAACAGCATAACTGTGTTTGCAGGCTAGCTTGGTCAAAGTTAACGTGGCATCCACTGAAATCATTGGGCCAAAATCAGAGGGGAGCCCAGATGTGTCCAACTGTGTCTGAATTGACACAACTGTCAGGTTAAGGTGGAGTCACAAAAAGATATAAATTGCATCATCTGAAATCACTTAAAGGCTAATCCAAAACCTTGTAAACTCAATAGGGTTCTCTGTCTTAACGTTGATTAAGTTTCATGTAAACCCCAATGCTGCAGTCAGCCATTCTTTTACAGAAGAAGGGCTCCAGCCAGTAAAAAGGCATTTTTTTTTAGCTGTCCTTGAATAAATCCTCTTCCTGAACTGACTTCCTGTGGATACTGTTGTGGATGATAGAATAAGTAAACCAGATTTCTCATGTGGGTTTTTGCAGGATGCTTATCTTGTAAAAGAAGGAAAGATTTATAAGGATACTTATCTTGTAGAATAAGAAACTTCTATAAGATAAGAATTCATTCCTTTCAGATTGTTGGTGCCCTACACCTTCCTTCCCATGGAAAGTGCATTTGTGTATACAGTGAACAAATGTTTACATACATGAACACAAAAACATATACACTACAACAGTATTCCTTCTCTGTCTGATTCTATCTTCTTTACATAAGAAAGAGAGAAAAAATATAAACGTGGAGGTGAGGTAGGAAAATCCTTTCAGATACACGTTCACAGATTCCTAATAAACAGGAATCTGTAAATGTATATCTAAATCTAATCCAATCTAATCTAAAATAGAGAAACTGATGATGAACAAGAAAATATCCCTACAAAGACAGAGCAAGAAACCTGTAGAAATAAATCAGAAACTTAATTTAAATCAAACAGGGTTAAATAGGATTTTCTGAATATGAAATACAGTAAAGATGAACAGGGTTTGTGTGTGCCAGGGCAAGTGCTCATTTACTAGTTTGGCTTATCGACAAGGAATGCAATTGTAGGCTGATGCCTCAAATAAATGACAGGGAAGGACAACTTACGACTCATCCTGGAAACATCAATCATATATATACATATTATTACGCCAAATTACATTCTTAGCAGGATTAGGTTTGGCTGAAGAACAAGTAGCAGTCTCAGAGCTTCCTATAGCAGAAAAGTAAATTTAAGAGACTATTTCTCTTTTAAATGAGGATATAACCTCTGAAGTGTATAGCTTTTATAAAAATTTTCAAAGTCTGTCAAAATTAAGATGACCATTAAATAAGGTTAAGCTTTTCTTAGAAGGCCTTCATCGAGTATTTTGAGAGAGACCAACACTAATGTATTACTCAATTGCTCAATTACTTGCTTTAGTAGAACAGTTCTGGTATATTTTTCTTTGAGTTCTCATTATAAGATTGTAGCAAAAAAAATTGTCAATAACCCTGGTAGGCAAGAATACTGATCATGATGCAGTTTACTTTAGAGCACTGCAGGTGTGGAAATTTGAGAACGCTTCTTTATTATTATTAATTAAAGGGGACCATAAGGAAGCGTGGGATTTCCTGTTCATATTTGTACCTCTCACACATTTGACCGTACTGAGAATCTCCTTTGGGAAGTACTCTTTCAGCATTTTTTTAAGCATTTTGATGGCTTGTCTTCCCTCACAGTGCATCTAGAGTTGAGATCTAAATTTGTCCTTTATCATCTGAAGATTTTCTCATATCTAGGCTTCTTTTAGGAGTGTTCACCTCTGATCATTTTCTGTCTTGTGAATATTGTAAAGACAGATTAAATATTTTACTTTATTCTTCTCTTGACTGACTTGCAGTTGGTACTTATTCTGCAGTCAGTCTAAGCCTAGAAAGAATTATTTGAAGAGCTACAACAACCTGCATATTAAATGTGTTACTGAGAGTGGTGCTTCTTTGTATTGTCTGGAGCTGCTACATTGCTTGGAAGCAATGTATCAGCTCAGATAATGTGTTCAGATAATAAAAACAATGAGTCTAGAGACACTGAATATATGCAATACAGTCTTTAAATTGTTAATTTGTATTAGTAATATGCATATGTATTATTAAAGGTTTATTCAAGTTATTTTTTATCATTAACAGCTAGAAATAAAACTAAATATATTGGATTTGTCTTCTCCAATTGCTGTACATAGAAACTACATATTATGTGTATTATATCTGTTAAGAAATATGTATATTCCAAAAGAATATATTTTTATTTATTGCATCAATAGATGAATGGATTAATGTGCTAGATAGCTGCGAAACTGAGGGAAGGTGTTGAGCAGGAGGCCTCACTAGGCTCTCTGACAAAGCCTGGATCTTCTGCAGGGGCTTAATTGCTCACCTCTCTGCTGTAGAGGGTGTCTCCTGGCACTGCACAGCAAGTCCTGAGTTACTGACTACTGGGAAAAATGTAATGTTTTAGAATTGTTGTCTGAAGTCTCTCTGTTGTCGTGGCCCCCAAAAAGCCTGTGAAGTCTGCTTTCTCTGCTGAGAATCTTTGCCTCCTCCCATCATGATAAAATTTCATCTTTCTTCCTTTTCTATGTACATTTCAGTTTTAAAAATGTAAGAGAAGAGGAAACCTTTCCATCAGCTTGAATGGAGATTTTATCAGGCCCTTTGAGTCATTTCGACTCATCCCTGACTTTGGCTCACTGTGCCCCCTCCGCAGTTTGAGGAAACTCTTGCCAAGCAACAGGGTGTGGAGAGTGTCACACATACAGAGCATGTTCAGAGGCACTACACATGGTTTTCTGTTTTGCTTTTGGCCGGAATTAGGTGGAACAGCCTGAGAAAATCATGGAACCCTTTAGGGTAATTGGAATTATGCAAAAGTGCTTTGCTTCTTAACCTCAGTCAGCATTTACAATTGGGAAGGAAGAGGAGACTGTTTTGAAACCTAAACTGATATTTTTAACACGATTATTGAAGACCTGGTTCAATTTTTCCAACTGTTTTTTTCTGCTCTTCCCCCGTGTATAATGAGGGGGGTTATGTTTGTGACTTTTACTGCTTCCAAGCGATCAAAATGAATATAATTTTATTTTTGTCTACTATCTCCTTGTCTTTTTCTTCCTTTTTTTCTTTCTTCTCTCCTATTCATGCCCTGGTTATTATAATCAGAATAAATATTTTATTCCACTAAAATTCTTTTGTCACTAAATAGAGAATAAAATCTGAAGCTGGCTGATTTATACTTTATTTATACTCCAGATTCATGGGGGAAATGGGATTCAGAGAACATACAGAACAAATGATCTGCAATTACATGTCTTCTTAGCAGATCTGATCAACTGTATGCAAGACTGAAAGCATTTGCCAGATACCAACTGTTATGAATTTTTTCCCATTTATTAGCATCCAGGATTTTCCACCAGTACGTTGAAAGAGCGGGGTTAAATGCACACCGTGAAATTCAGTTGGAAATGGTTGTTAATCTCTACTAATATGCTATTCCTATAATCAAACACGTGTTTCTTTCTTTTTTTTTTTTTTTTTTGTTAAATTGTTAAAAATATTAAATTGGCCATTGGAAACTGAATCACGCTACAGATATTTCCCTTGCTGGTTCCTGAGGCTCTCTTGTATTACAGTGTTTGAAAAAACAGTGTATTTTATCATTTTAAAACTTTACGCTGACTTTTTGCAGATGCCATCCCACCAAGCTACTACAGCCTTTACTTCAGAATCGTAAGATTTGATGTCTCAGCGATGGAGAAAAATGCTTCCAACTTGGTGAAGGCAGAGTTTAGAGTCTTTCGATTGCAGAACTCAAAGGCGCGGGTATCAGAACAACGGATAGAACTGTATCAGGTAAAGCTCTGGCTCTTACTCTGCATTATCGTACCGCTGCCTTCTCATCACGTTCGCCAGGCCTAACGCACCTCACATTTACACAGATGTGATGCCTCTGGCTTCAGTGCGGTTACTTCTGGTTTAAATGTTGCTGCATAGGGAAAGGATCAGGCCTCCCAGGCAAAAGGCTTGGCCAAGCTGAAAAACTGATTTGAGGTGTCTCCAGAGAGCAGTCTAGTAAATTACTAAGAATAGTACAATTTTACACTTCCCTATCACTTTTCATTGCAAAATCTCAAAGTGCTTTATATGTGTAAATTCTTTAGTTTTCACAGCACCTCTACGAGGTAAACTAGCATTATACCCATTTAACAGGTAGAGTAAACCACAGGGAAAAGTGACAAAGTCCCATCTTTCAAAAGTAACCTCCCACTTCCTGTGCCTCTTCTAGAAACAACATCTTTCAAAATCATAGGAAGATGAAATATGCAAACTTTTCTAGAAGGTATGCCTCAGGACTCTAAGCTTCAGCATACAGTGATAGAGGAGGCTTATTAAAGTTAACTGTTGATGACTTGCCTTAAGTAAATGACGGAACAAGATATCAAACAGTAATCCTAAAGCATCTCTGTCTCCCAGCACCTGACCTATAATATAGTTTACATAGGAGAAATGAAATTCCTTTTCTGTGGCCTGTGCTCAGGATAAGCCTATTAACTGTTCCTTGCAGAAACGTCATTGTTAATAGAGTTTCAAAGCATAACAATTTCAGGCTGGTTCATTTCTGTACGATGGCCCAGAGGTTGCAGTGAGAGAATGGGAAATTCTGGTACTGAGGAGAGAGAAAGAAAATGACCGTGTGACTCTTTTACTCCTGAAGGTTGTTGAGGTTTATCTGTATTCTTTTTGTTTTAAAACTGCGTTGCGCACTTCAGCTAACAACATTAGATGATTTATAAACTTGGTAAGATAGCATTATCACCAAAGAAGCAAATTCAGTCCTGTATAGGAACCATCACAACCACCCAGAGCAGCCTCTGTATGTTAACAAGCTTTAGTAGAGGTTCTCCTAGCTAGACAATGTATCATGTAGCACAAATTAAACTCCACGAAAGTCAATTGTACAGAATCTGTACACTTGTTTGTGCAAATCTTTTCTAGAATGTATTTCATCTAGAGCTTAGTTCATCTTGCTGAGAAAAACAACAACAAAAAGGGTGTTTAACTTACAACAGTTTTATACTGAGCAAACCTTATGGTTGTTTCAGCAACCTGGGACTTGTTCTGCTGAAGACTCTGCTAGGTAAGATGCCATTTTTTAAAACAAAGTGTACTGAACTCCGCTTTGGCTATGTTTTTCCCATTTCTGTTAGCTGTGCCTGAGCACTGCCTTGAATTTGCAGCACCATAGGGTCCAGTTCAGATCCCATGGGTTCAAATTTGAGTTAGTCTTCTCCCACACTTTGCATATTCACATTTTCCTGCCTGGTCTGCTCAAGCGCAAATCATATTTCTAGATACCAGAGACAGGGGAATTCATGTGCTAGCTAAAGTGACTGTGTAAGCCAACCTGAGAGACCAACAGCAGGAAAAGATGCACTGGACTGTTTAAACGTAGCAGAAGCGTGATTCCCAACTGAACGTGGTCAGCAGGTGGTCACTGAATGCTTGACCTTAAGACTGCAACCTGGCTGTGTTTGTTCCTGAGAACAGGCTGGGAGAAAAGTTAACTAAACAACATGTCATTTGTTAAAAGATAAAACTAACAGGAATCTCTGATGAACGTTGCTGATATTCTCAATCTATTACAGTGATCACAGGGAGTTACACTACAAGTCCCCATGACATTGCCCCACCAGTCTGTAAAAGCAATTGTTTGTTCTGACTTGACCTCACTGTTCAGACATCCTAGAGGAGACAAGGGTATCTTTGGACTTCCCGTTGTTCTGCTTTTGAGAGTTGTTAATCAGCTACCTGAAAGGAGTATAGCTGAGAGTGCCTGAGCTCAGCTCATTGCATTACCACATTTGAAGAACATGGGACACAAAGGGTTCAGCAGAGGTAGGGAAGAAAGGGCCTTTGCTTGGCTGAGAATTTGCCTTGTGATGAGAAACAGCTGGAGCTTATTTGAGAGAGCATGACTCCAGCAAGCCTATGCCCATGGAAATGACTGACATCTGCATCCAGGGCTGGTATGTTAGTCCTTTATATAGCTGGTGAGTAAAGCAATTTCTTTTCTGGACTGGGTGAGGGATAGTGTGTGATGTGTTAGATGAGTAGTGAGTGCAGGTTATTGTAGAATTAAATATTTCCTATATCAAATAACAGGCAAGCCAGAGGTAGCTATCAGATGTTAGGTGTGTTATTTTGCTCCTTTGTCCGTAGAGGGGCAAGCTGTCTCTGGAGCATTTCTCTTGCAGAGCACCTATCAAAATGATAGAGCTGCCTCTTAGTGCTTCTCTCTGCTTTACTTCTTATAAGTTCCAGATACTCGGTATCCTTCATCTTTCTGCTGTTTTTTTTTCTTCAGTCATATTTACCACTTCTTGTAGTCCTATATGCAGTGCTCTGCAAAAGCTTGTATCCCGGTATTCATTTATCTCTGTGATGGCTGATCTGAACTGCATGGGTTCCTTACTAGCAGCTCTCACTGTAGGAGAATCGCAGTCTATAAATACTGCTAAATCTGATTTCCATCACAACACTTGAGATTAGCATGCAGTGAGTGTTTCACAGGAGAAGGAAAAGCAGGGAGAAGTTGGAGAGAAGGGTGTAGAAATCAGAATATGACTTTTAGAGAGTAGAAAGAATCTAAGGCAGCTGAAGGTAGAGAAAGGTAGGTCAAAGCATTGATGCCTTAGTGATGCAGGAGGAACTTCAGAACAGTTCAGTGATAGGAGTGTCTAGCACTGGAGAAAAGAACAAATATGTGAGAAGAGGAGAATGAAGAAGATGCTCATCTCAGTAGAAGTGAGAGAGGCAAGTACATTCTCTAACGGTTAAAGAATTTCTCAGGCTTCTGTGCTTCCAATATTAAAAGCTATGCATGGACAGAGCCTCACAGAGGAGACTGCTAGTACAGTTGGCGTGTGCACCTAATGTCCATGCATAAACACTGCTTCCCGTCTTCTTGTGAGATGCGTGCTGGTGGGGCTTGCCAGTGCTATGTCCAGAAGGAGCAATGTGATTTTTTTTTTTCTTGCATAATCAACACTTAATTACTAGCTTTTTTTTCTCTCACTAAGTTCAGGGTTGCTTAGTGTTTTGTTTTGTTGAGATCTGCTTGATGAGGGATTTCAGAATTTCTCTCATACTTGTTTCAGGGAATGATTGTTCCTATGTCCCCTCTTCTTTCTCTGTCAAGCAGAAAGAGGGGCAGAAATTATCTAGGGAGAGTAAGATCTCACCTGTTGTGATTTCCTGGGAAAGCAGCCCACCTGAACACATGCGAATCTCTTAATTGCTCTCCTGGAGCTCTCTGATTCTGTCCAGTGGCAAATTAATACTGTTATGCACCAGTGGTACAGAAAAGACAATAGTACTCTGAAGCACTGTTTTAGGAATGGCTAGAGAAGCAAACAAACAATACACATATTTCTCTTCCTGTTTTTTTTGGGGTGTGTGTGGTGCCCTGACCTTACAGACCTGGCTCTTAAATTGCAGGAGGAAAAAAGAAAAAGAAGAAAAAGACTGCACCTTTTTGTCTAGGCTTCCCCAGGGCTAACAGTTGCCTCTTTTTTCCAAACCACATCAGAAAAGGACTTTTTGTTTTCCTACAGCCTTGTTTGCACCGACTCCAGTAAGGCAATCTGGGGCTATTTGGCATGATGAGCCCATGCCATGCCCCTGTGGCTCCTCCTGGAGCAGGAACAGCAGGACCGTGTTCCCACCTGTCTCTGCTGTTAGCTCTCCATGATGTCAAATGAGGCCCCTGACAGCATTGTACAACATGCTTTACTCCAGTGTCATGTCTCGAATAGTCCACTGAAGCCAGTGGGTGACTGGTAATCCCAGAGAGTGGAAACGGTTTCCTTTAATATCTGTTTTCACCAAGAATACTACCCTTGGTATTTAAGGATTAGTCTGCCAACATCTGTGTGTTCCTGTGCAAATGGGAAGCACAGTGCACATATTAAGCGGTCATATGATGGAATATAATAAAAGAAAACTGACAGAAGTAGGAATTGTTTCTTTTATAAGATAGATACAAAAGCTGCTGTCTTTTCTTGGCTATGGTAAATGAAGCCACAGAGAATTACATTTATTAAGGGCACTCTCCTTTCTGCTGTTCCTTTTCTGTGAAAGTGAGGGTTAATATGTTCATCATGGTTGCTGAACATCAGCACTTTGGAGAGTGGGAAGCTGGAAGGAAGGAAAGCGGCAGAAGCTCAGATGCAGAGCTCTTTTGTGCTTCTCTTCCCATCCTTCCATTTAAGTGTGTCCGTTTGATGCGCTTTTTAACGTACGTAAAGTCTTCAGAAAATATTAAGAGGATAAAGTACTTTGGGGGAAGGGAGGAGGAATAATATTAAATAAACAAGTTTTAGCATCCTCCAGTGGCCCTTGCTATGTTTTTAAAGATTTATGCCAAATGCAGGCTTTATTGGAATTTGATCAGATAAAGCTCAGTTGTTATGGGAATGTCTTTGTTCATCAGTTTTCTTGCCTGCTTTGAAGACTTCATCACATCTTTCTTTTATTAAAGTGCTTCTGTATTTATGAATAAAGCCCCTGCACCCTTTGGAAAAAAGCTTGTCTTTTATGAATAAGCATTCCAAAAAATAAATAGGCATCACCGCAAAGCTGGACAAGTCAAAACACTGGGAGGGTGAAAAACAGTTGTTCATCAAGTGTTGTCGTATTGTTTTTAAGGTAGTTTTATTATGTACAGACTGTCAAATAATAACAAGTAATAATTGCTTCCTATGGAAACAGTGCCATGTTTTGGTAGCACATCATAAAGCATTGTGAAAAATGCGGCTGAAATGCTGTTTTTCATTGTCATTGTCTGAGGCTGCTGCATGTGTGGGTACCTGATAGACTGTGGAGCAGAGGAATATACTGCATGAAATATTAGAGGAAGAGAGAGCTGAGTCAGAGTAAACGTACAGCACCAGGTTAAAGCCCAAGGGGGACAACAGATTACAGTGAAGATTTTGAAGAAAGCGGGAGCAGAACTTTGGTCCTTCTGTGTCAGGAGAGCCTGGTCCCCACCAAGTGCTCCTGCAGTGTTCAGTCAGGGCTGAAGAATAAGAGCCGCCTATGCTCCAGCCACCATTAACCCCAGTTTTTTTAAGGGCTTCTTTCTTCACTTGGAGGTAAAAGAAAGAAGATGCTATGGAACATATTACCCCATTATGAGTCAGATTTAAATTTAAACCACAGTCAGTCTTTCAAATACCTTACTTCCAATTCAGACAGTGTTTTGTCTTGTTATTCAGTTAGGGAATATGTTTAGAGTGAGCTACTATAAATTTGGGCCAAATCTCAGTAGTGCAAATCTGAGGCAATTTACACTAACTACAGTAGAGCTACTCCAGATTGATCCCAGTATAATCAAGAGCAGAGGGGCCTTGTTCTCTCTCTCTCTCTTTTTTTTTTTTTTTTTTTTTTTTTTTTTTTTTGCCAAAAAGTACTGTCTCTCATGCAATGGAACAAAATATCAGGAAGCAGGATTTGTGGCTCTGCACTGGTGCAGGATATCTGTATTACAGATATCACCTGGGGCATTTGATTTTAATTGACTGCCGTCTCTGTGACCCACATATAAAGTAATATGTTTGGATCTCACAATTTCTGTATTGCTGTCCTGAAACCAGACTCTTGTAATCTGAAAGGTTGCAAGGTTACATTACTTGGCAAATGTGCAGTGCTCTTTGAAGTGCCAAATGCAGCATGAAGTGTGGGCCTAATAACTTGCTGCTCTACCAACCTCTTCTTCCCTCCTGCCCCTGAAACCCCCCGAGCAACTACTCGGGCCCAGAGGATCAGAGGAAGTTAATTTGCAGTATATTTCAGTCAAATTGCTTTCTCTTTGTTCCAGAATCCTTTTTTTTGTTCCAGATACTGTATCTCCTACAAAAATTCAGTACATTTGAGACCATGCATAGAGTACCTTTGGCAAATGATCTACGAGCGTGGGTTAAGGGAGGTATTTAACACCGGCGTCATATTCATTGTGACTCGAGAGCTTATCAGCGATGCAGCCACCTCCTGCCAGGAACAGAGCAGTTATTGAAGATGACTTGAAGAAGTATATAATATCCCATTAGCTACTGGCATAAGCCAGTGCATCCTCCCAGCTATGCACTACTGTGCGCAGAAATCTAGGGCACTGAGCTGATAGGTTTATTGCCGCTTGCGGTAGGTACACGTTATGGGGAGCATAGCAATGTGGGACGTAGGTCAGAAGCAGGCCTCTGGCTCGCCGGGTCAAGCTCCTGCCGTTAAAGCTGCAGACTGTCAGAGAAACCAGGGTGTGCTGAGAGAGGCACAAGTTTCACCCAAACTCGGCAGCATAGTAGCTGTCACGCTGAAGAATATTAGGTTGGCTTTCTAGCTCTGTGCTAGGAAGCCCTTAAGTGATGAGGAGGTAGCTCAGATCCCTTGAGGTCCACGGAAAGTAAGGTGTTCAGGAGGAGTGGGTAGCGTTGTCCTCAGGGCGAGCTAGCCAACAGAAATGGCTGGAAGAAAGGAAGAAGATTAAGTCTTAGGCCAAAAGAGGGAAAACCATGCTATAGAGCCTTTTCAAACTTGACAAGCAGGTGACAGGCCCTCAGCAAAAAGACTCCAAAAAATGCTCTCAGTGTCACTCAGCCAGCAGTGATGAGACAACAAAATGACTCTGGACCTCCTGCTTTGCTTCCCTTTCTCAGTACTGAGCCTATGAGGAAAAGCTGTGGAAGAGAGGTGTAGGAAAAGAACATGAGCTCCTGGCCAACAAAGCTTCACATGGTAGATAGTGAAATACGGCTGTCAGGGACAGGACCAAGGAAGAGGCAGGGGTTGTGGGACCTGCACTTAGAGGGGAGATGAGCACAGGAGTACCCTGCAGGACTCGGGGGATTTGGCTAGGAGACAGGAGAACCCACTCTGTTGTTGTTGACTTTGGCTCCTTTTTGTTGATATTTTAATAAAACATAATGTGCCTCTGGCAAGTTAGAGCTAAGTACTAGATAAATTCACAGGATTTTTTTGTTTTGCTTCATTTTGCATAAAATCTTTCTTTGGAGCTATCTTAAAAATCTCTTAAATGGCAGGAAATTGCACTCAGTATTTCAAAATCTTCCAAGAGAAGGACCCCAGACCCTCCATTCTTGTTTATTGCTTATGCAATGCAGAGTCTTCCTGCCAGGTTAAGCATAAATCAGACTGAACAGCCTCAGGGCTGCATCCCCAACTTATACTGCACATGTATCTTCAGTGGCAGGAGGAAGGCTTTGCTTGGGGAACAAATGGGGAGGAAATCCCTTCTCATGGTACATTCTCTTCCCTGAGGCTCCTCTCGTCACCACAGGGTGATGCAACAAGGCAGTCGCAGTGATTCCCTAAAATATCTGATGTCCCCTCCCTTTTTGACCTGCTTTAGCCATTCATCTGTTTACCCTCTTCACACTTCACCTTCTTTCACCTTAAAGTGAGTAGCAGCCAGCACAGTGAGGGAATCTTGCTGCAGCTGTAGCCCATCCAGATATAGAAAGGATTGGATTATGCGTGCAATATGTTCTTTTTATTTGCAAGTTTGCATGAAGAACGTGTCTGGCAAGTTCTGAGCAGATGGATCAGAGAGCTATAGCTTTTTTTAAAACTTTGGCAAGTACTCCATACCTTTGTATTTTGGCCGGCACTCTGCATCTCATATACTAGTCTCTAAAGATTCTGCCCTCAGTTTGGGCCTGATTCAGAGACCTTTGCAAGTAATGGAAAGACTTCCATTGATAAACAGGAGGGCTATAAACCCCTTTTGACTCCATAGCACTGAAAGCAGAATCTGCCTTATCTTTTGCAAAACAGTTACAAAAAGAGTTTGAAAATTCACACAGAGAATGTGGAGGTTTTACACTTTACAACATATATTTTAACATACACTGAATAAGAAATTGGAGAGAAGAGATTGTAGTGGTTTGCAATAGAATTAAGGGTTTGCTTACCCTGTGTCCAGGACAACATCCAAGGCCTTGAACAAGAGAGTGAGGAAGGATTGAGGACTAACATGGAGGTTGTTTTCTAACTTTAAACTTCAGTTCTCAGTGACTTCATCCAGTCCTTTCTATCTGAAGAGGCCTTTGAAATTAGGAATCAGGCAGCAAATAGTGCATACAAATTTTGAAGCCACAAGAGGCTGCATGTGCAAATCTTAGGAATCTAGTTATATTGCACAGGGTTATGTTTTAGTCCCTTGCAGTACTCTGTTAATTCCAAAGAGGTTATCCTAAATGGCTGTTTTCAGCCATGATGCTGTGTATAGCTGAACTTATCTCTGCTCCAATGTTAACCAGCACATAACTTACCCCTGGATCTTGTTTTCTGGAGTTATTTACTTTGAGATCACAAGTACATGTCAGGTTATTTCCATTATCATAAAAGGCCCTTGAAGTTCCAGTGGAAACCACGGATAATGACTGATAAGTAAGAGAAAGATTAGTGAGTCCGCCAAGATGTTGTAATACAAGAACATCACAGAAGTCTGAAATAATAGAGAGGGGAAGGAAGGAAGTTATCAGGGAGCCAACAGCATCTGGAGGGAGGAGATCAGACAGTTCAGAATAAATGGAGAGAAAAAACAGATTAATAGGAGGCTTTTACAAGATAATACCATATTTACTTTTATTCGGTGATGGCTAGAAACCACACTGTCTGATTGCAGTTACCATCCAGAGTTCCAGGTCAACATGGAAGACAAGAGAGGTATTTTTAGGTGGCTAGATGATCTTATTATTATGTTTTGCAAATTCATCAGCTTGTTTTAAAGAAAGCGTATGTTGCCAAAAATATGTCCTACCACTTGATGACCATTATTCTCAAACCTAGTTATAAAATGCCCTTGTTGCTAAAGTATAGCCTTTGATGTGTGCCTTCAGTTTTCTTGGCTTCAGCAGGTGTATGTCATTGACACATCAGCCTGTTTATCATCACAGCCAAACCACAGTCAATTTTTTGTTTATTTGCTTTCTGGGAGGTGATGAATTTATTAGCCAAAACTATTGCTCTGTAAGTTATGTTTAATTGTAATTTTCCTGCTCTTTGGCATCTTATTGTGGTATCTATAGGAAAATAAGAGTATTTACTGGTCAGGCCATCAAGCCTGAAATAAACTAAGCCAGTTGCTCTTCTGGAGCTCTAGTTATCTGAAAGAACCAGTGTGTCTTTCTGTGGAGCTCTTTCCTGTGATGTGTGTAATGAGACACAAAGACAGGCCGTTCTGGAGGCTGCTTTCAGTAGTTAGTGTTTAGAATACATACACTAATGTTTTCGTTCAGCTATCCCCTACTTTAGCTGCCTACATATATATGAGAAAGGAAGTAGACAAACATTTGAGCAAAATATTTATCTGTTTCCGTTAACAGAGTCTTGGATCTTGGAGTTTTTTCTTCTGTTCTTGTTTTTGTTTTTTAACTGCTACAGTTCCACTGACATGAAATCCTGGTACTCTGATTTTTAGCAGCCTCTGATTTGCCTCATTTTTTTAAAGATGACATGTTTCTACTGTTTTTTTCAAACAGTTTTGTTTGTTATTATGATTTATATAGCACTCTCAGTGTACTTTACAGTTCATAAGATACGCACTAAGACAATCACTGTCCTTATTTTTATACTTGGAGCTGACCTATAGTGATAGTTATATTTGTTATACAAGTTATACTTGGGAGTATTAGCATGCATGCACATAAATAATTTTATCCTCCAATATTTTTATCAATACTTCACCTTTTTGATACTTAAGTTAAAAAGATATATCAGTTAAGACACTCAAATTAAAAAGATATATCAGTTAAGACACTCTCATTGAGCTGACAAATACACAGAGCAGGTGGCAGAAGTATTTTAGAGATCAGCTTTTTCGGGGAACTCATTTGTTATTCTTCTGCACCCAGTTTGAGATGAAACTAAACCATTTCACTACTAATTGCAGAGATCATGGTGATTCAGGATATGCTTGCAAGGTAGTATCGGGGTCGAGTCTCCTCATAACGGACAGGGAGGAACACAGATAAATCACTGCCAGCACAGCAGAGAATCTCCCCTTTAAAAACCAGGATTGGGCAGAATGCCTTTATAGAAATAAAGAGCAGAAGATTTCAACAGGATTAATAAAATACCAGAAATCTGGTAGGCTTGATAAAGGTGGCGTGTAAATGTTCTCATCGCTGAGAACACCAAGGAGGCTTCCTAAATATATGAAGATGTACAAGCAAGAGCAATTCTTTGTTTGCATCTGTCTGTGCTGCTTCCTCAGCCCTTTCCAACAATTACCTGCTTTATTCATTTAGGTAAATCACACTATGTATGTGTTTGTGTTTCCTTATAGTGCTGACGGTATCTTTATGTAATATCTAGACATCCTTCGTGGGTATTTTAAAGGTTTTTTTGTGTGTTTTTAAGAAAAGTCAGAACAGAAAAAATGATGGGAGAAGGGTTAGCAGTGCCCATAGAAAATGATATTTAGAAGGCAAGGCTCAAATATAGAAGATACTGTGATGAGAAGTGTTTAAAAAGATTTTTGGCTAAGAGTTTGCTTTCATGAGGAAGGGAGGAATCTCATACGAAAAGAGGCCAGACAAAAAAAAGTTTAAAACTTAAAGCAATGCTACTGAAGGAAAATTCCTGTGCACCCTGGGCCAGAAGTATGCTGGATAACCTTTTCTTAACACTTCCACGTATTCAGCTAATCCCCGCATGATGTGATCATATGCATATATATTCCCTGTGTAATCCTTTTTTAAAAATGGCAGCAATGCATTATCCCTCTGTTGAAAGCAGGACCAAACAAACAGATTTACCTACAAGAACATCCCGTATTTAAAAGTTGCAGACATTTTGCACAATCTAAATTTAGAATATTTTGGTCTTGAGCTTTTGCTCATGCATGTGTAAAGGTGTACAAGCTCACACCTGCATGTATGCACTTTTTGTACATTGTCAGCTACTTATGCATGCAGATGTTCAAATGTGCTGCTTGTGAGTGAGGGGGATGAGGCTGTGTGTGCAGAATTTCTGTCTCCTACTCATGCAAGTGATTGAATCTGGCATTTCTACGTGCAGGTGGTGATGCACCAAAGGCAAAAAAAAAGACTAGCAATTCAGGTTGTGATTCAAAGAGATATCAAACTCTTTATGCCTTTTTAAGAGGGAGTGTTTAGACAAGATGCCAGAAGACAATGGTAGAGGTTTAAAGTGGAACTTTAACTCACAGTCTCTTTTACATGCAGATTTAAAGTCTTCTCTCCTGTGTTCTTTTTTCTTCTCGTCTTCTGTTAATACTTTTAGTGCACTGAAAATGTGAATTAGATTTTACAGATAAACTCTTTTGGACAAAGGCCTTCACTTTTTAATCTTTCATTTAACTCCTGCAAATACAAGTAATACAATAGTATTTTAGGCTGATACAGCATTAAAATTGAAATCTGATAGTGGGGTTTGATGTGATTATGGTGGACTAAGCACAAAGGCAAGGTGATGTTTATAGGTAAAGCAATGTTTATAGGTAAAGGTCTTCTAAGACCAGTCAGAGTGGTTGGAAGAAGTAGACAAACTTTCAAGCACAGAAGCTGCAAGGCATACAAAAGGCTGTTCTTTTTTGCAACAAAACTAAGTTGATCTAGCAGGAAGAATGTGTCAGAAGTACTGAAAAGAAGTTTTCCAAAGGGAACGGGCTTCAGTGTGTACTGGAAGAAAAGGATGTTACTGAGGTGGAAGGTATGACCAGAGATGAAGTGCAAAGCAATGGACCAAAGAGGGAGGACAGCAGAGAAAACCTGGAGTGCTTATGACATAATAATTTGTGGAACACTCAGTTGAAGAACACGTTGTATTTGTGGATACAGGTCAGAAATTTTTACAGCTACACCACTTTATTTATCACCATGTAGAATGCAGAGACTGAAGCAGATTTGCTAATCTCACGGTGTGGCTGTACTCACACTTAGTAGCTTTTTACCTAAGAACTACTAGTGCCTGCTAAACCCATGACGCTGATCATGGAAATTACTTATGCTGTACTCAGCTTGTGACCCTTTTGCTCATTCCTGCTGGCATAACTTTCTTCCAGAACATGCTGCATAAACAACTTGGAGAGAAGCCTCCCTTTCAGCTATCTATCAGTATGGATCATATAGTATAGCATTCACAGCTCTTTTAATCCACACTGATGTCATCCCTGTTCTGAAACCCACAAATGCTTTTCTTATCATTTGATTCATAGGTCAGGATGGATTTTCCCTCTACCTTTGAATATGTGTAGTGATCATCTCTTGTACTTTCATAAATGCCTTTCATGACAGGTACATACTGACAGTCCTTGACTTTGTCTTTTCATGGGAGTGGGATTGGGATAAAGATACTCTCTTTTGGATTCCAAGGTGCAACTGAGTCTTCATAATGTATTGAAGATCAATTACAGTTAACAGTAGGTTACTCTCAACATATTACTTATTTTTAGGTCCTTATATCACTGCCAAACCTGCTGTGAGGTATGCAGTTTCTGGAGTCTTTGGAAAGATATGACTGTGCAGAAAGGAAGGGGAGAACCAAATTCTTGCCTTCTTTTTTTCCCTCCTCAAACATATCTCTGCAGAATGACAGCTGTGTTACATTCTCAGAAACACTTGAGTAAAGACCAAAGGGAAGGCAAAGTTATATTTGTGCTTCTCTGGGACTTTCCCAGCAGTGATTACTGATTCTCTTATCCCTCTGGCACTGCTGAGCAATGAGAGCCTCCTTGTGCTGTCAGACTCTCTATAAACAGTTGTTCAAACACTTTGTTTGAAGGTTGCCTCATAAAAAGGGGCCCCAATGTTAAATGTTCGAATGCCCTCAATTTCTACCTAAGGGCCTGATAATTTTCTGGATTTGGACCAACATCTTCCCATGTCTTTCCACTTCCCTAGTCCTACTGTAAATGCCTTGGTCAGAAGGAAGAGCTATAGCTTATTGCACTGCTGTTCCTCTCATAAGACAAATATTATCATAGGACCTGCACTGTTGGCATTTGAGAGGTCTAGTGCTCCAATGAAATAAAAAGGGAAACTCTGTTGGGCATATAGAGTCTGCTCGTTTCAGTGTTGCTTCTTTTTCATTTTGAAAAACATAATTTTATCATGATGACATAATTTCACACCTCTTTTGAAATATTTTTCTTTACATATTTTATGCAGTTTCACCATTGTTTTCTACCAACACAGTTTACTAGATGTCAGGTAGGTCCAGGTTGAGAAAATAAGGGGAAACAATGAGAAATGTCTGCCAGTTATTCATTTAGAGATAGACTTGGGTGGTTAAATAAAGGAAGAACCCAAAACAACATACGAAGTCACATGGCTGACATGCCAAAAGTTACAAAGTGGTGTTATCATATGTTCTTGATTAGAATTGACTTAACGTTGCATTGCAGTCTGGCTCCTTGCATCACAGAACTATCAACATAGTAATAACCAGGAAACTAGAAACCTGTTAGCAGCCAACAGCCCAATTGTTTTCTTTCAAAAGTTAGAGAAAATAATAGCAGTCTATACTTGTGTGTGGGAAAGTGCTTGCTCAATTGTTTAGACATAAGGAAGATTTGACATTCTAGGCACATGCTCCTGTGTCTTGAAAGCGAAGACTTTTTTTCTAAAGGTAGTTTTGTTGCATGCTCTATAGCTAGCTTTGATAAACCTTGTGACACAAATACCGACAGTTGAGATCAAAATCTGGACAGAAGCAGCAACATCTGTTGCACAAATCCTTGTGTGGCGAAGTTTCACACCTCACAGAATTTCTGCATGCCCCCAGATTAGCTGTATGAACCATACTTTTTTTCTGTTTAATGTGTGACCAGTAACTGAAATCAAAGGGAAAACTGGAAGCACTGATAAGGCAATAGTGCACAGATTAGTTATGGGTGAGCAATATATATCGTCAGTGTACAGAATATAATATACAGGTTCCATTTTAGCATCTGGTATGCTCTAGCCAGTGTAAGTATTATTGAAGATGGTAAAATAACTTCTCTTTTGATGTCATAGTTTATTGTGGTTCGTTGTCCACCTGTGTTGTGAGACAAGAGTTCTGTGCCATCTTTCATATCGTGTTATTTTTCTTAGCAAGGAATATGCAAGTGTTTTACTTGACAGCATAAGCCGATTTCTGTAGGGTGTTTTCAAATCGCCTTCCTCTTCCCACACCCTTTGAGAAAATTCTTTATAAAGCAAAGAGATAATATGGGAATACATTTCTTCATTTTTGAGGGTCAAACATCTTTAGTTGTGGGATGCCCTGCAGCAGTGACAGGGCAGAATGATGCCATGGCTGTACCCCTGCACTTAGAAGTGTGGAACAACTGGTGATGGGTAGAGACAATTTGCGGCACAAATCTCAAGAGAAATGAGACATCAAAGACCTTATTAGACAGTCACCTTTACTAAGTAGTATAGTGATTTAGTCCCTGTTCTTGTTGCTGTTGAAGTAGGTAGTAAAGATTTTGTCAAAACCATGTACTAAGAAACACACTGTTATTTTTCAGTACTGAAATGGACTGACAACATGCCCGAATATTCATCTGCTATGTAGGGGTTTGAGCTGTGATTGTTTCTGCTGCTGTTTTAACTGGCTGTCTATTTTGATAAAAACCTGCTAAATTTTAACATGTAGGCAGTCATATTTGTTATTTCTTGCAGGTTCTAAAATCCAAAGAATTATCATCACCAGGACAGCGCTACATTGACAGCAAAGTAGTTAAAACAAGAGCTGAAGGAGAATGGTTATCTTTTGATGTCACTGAGGCTGTACACGAATGGCTTCATCACAGAGGTGACGACAAGTGCTCTTTCCCCTCACTCCTGACCCAACTCCTCCTCCATTAATTCAGCACTATTTCAGGTTCACTCCACATGTAAAAATCAATTCTACTTACTTTCGTGTTTTGCAGACAGGAACCTTGGATTTAAGATAAGTTTACATTGTCCATGCTGCACCTTCGTGCCTTCCAATAATTATATCATCCCAAATAAAAGTGAGGAGCTTGAAGCAAGATTTGCAGGTAATGAAAGAAAAAAAATTCTTAAAATGTTATGATACTTGCTAACTCTGGAGAGAAACAAAGAGCTCTTACTGTCTCTTCAAAATAGAATTCAGCTTATTGAGAGCTTACTCATTTGAGAATCTTGATTCCCAACTGGTAGGAAATGGTATTGAAGGCACTAGCGTAAAACTATCAGCTGAACTATTCTAAAAGCAAAGGGTACGAGTGAGCTGTTTCATTCCATGCCTTCAGCCTTGATGTCCTTAAGTGTTCATGTTACAGTTTGCAGCATGCACACTGGCTATACATACATTCAATTTTGGGTATCTAGGGGATCTGGGAAGACTACTGGACAGTAGACAAGCCACTGTCGGATAGTCATGAGAAAACTTGCTGAGTGCTTTCAAACTAAACTTTTTGACTGCTGTCCATCCTAGCACTGTAATGGTTCAGGCTTCAGTAGAGGAGATGACAGCTGGAAAGTTGAATTAGGATCATATCTGGCACACATGTAAACTGTTTGCAGTAGATCTGTGTGTGAGCATGGTGCATTTTATGAGTGTGTCAGAGAAAACAATCCTTGGCATGGCAAATTTTCAAAGTCTAGGCAACAGCTGGCTAGTTTGCTCATGAACTTCTCCAAACAAGTGAGAAAGGTAGTTCTAATGGTGAGGGCACAGTTCCCTGGAGAGTCACTTCCATGACATAAAGACATTGAATACTGGCTGCCTGGTATCCAAGAGTGAAAAGTCATCTCATCTAACTTAAGTTGCCTAATAGTAGGTGTCTAAGCTAAACCAGTTACCCAGTCAATGGGAGGAGAAAGACATGGTCAGGATGTAAATCATCCTACCTGTTGCAGAATGGGATGAATTGCTATACAGAGGCTCCTTCCTCTATCCTCACTGTGTATAGAGCATTAGAGCCTTTGTAAGTACCTGCAAAAATACTTCCAGCTCTTTTGGCATACTAAATAACTTTTTTCTTACTTTTTTTTTTGGCCATGTCAGTAATATTTTAACCAAATTACATTAGTTAACACTGAGTATCTCTATATCTACTCACCATCGTTGACACATTCCATTTATTGTAACTTGTATTTTGTGTATTCATTGCACATAGTATTTTTTATGCAGGCAGTTTGCTTGGTGAAAAATTAAAGATTGGATTGTGTGGCTATTAAATAATAAATAATAGTTAGTAGTTAGGGCTATGGATGTGTGTGCTTCTCATGGACAGCAGACAAGGTGAGATAGCGCAAGTATATCAAGGTCACATAAACTCCCTTTTGTTTTTCAACCACGTTTCAGTTTCAAAAAAGGAATTGTTATTTAATTGACATTGATTGTGCAGTCATTACCATTAACCGGTACATACTCAATATAGCTATATTAGAACCAACCCAAATTCTGTTTGTGAAATTCTCATTTATTCAATTATATCATGATTTAGTTCATTTATTTGTTTTTCAAGGATTTGGCTGTATCTCTCTCAAGTATTATATTTTTTACCATTGTTTCACTGTGTTGGGGTTTTTTTGCTAAGTAATTATCAGCATTCTATGTATGATTAAGGCCACTTTGTATATTTACTATGAATTTAAAAATTGTGGGTATGACATTTGATCACTGTAAATGTGTGTGTTACAAAATGAAAAGTCTATCTTTTTCTCTTTAGATAGCATTATCTGCTTCAGGAGGTTAATTTTCAAAAGGTGCTTAGCATAATATTCGCTGTTTCAACTGATAGAAAAGGCTAACACCTTGAGTTCTTTTGCCCATGCTGTTGCCAAGATAAGAAGCTAGTAAAGCAATTAGTGTTCCAAGAGAGAAAATACAAAATGTGAGGTCACTGATTTCCACTTCAACAAGAAATATTTTGATCAATGTCCTTGCCATATGCATACAAAAGAAAGGCCTAGAATAACTGATTTCCTGGGGAGATTAGCAGAGTTAAATGGACTCCCAATGAGAGACAGAAAGAGAATTTACAAGCATGAGAAAGAGGTAAATGTGATGGAGAGGAGGAGTTATTCAGGGTAGAGTAATGGTTGATAAAGAGAACTAATGGGATAGCAGTAAGCAGTGGGAAGTGCACCTTAAGTATCCAGAGTAGCTTTAGTGGTGTTAGGAGGTTTTAAAAGATATGTAGCTACTTGGAGATTGGAATACTGCCCTAAGTGAAGTGGCAAAAGCATCGTTGCTTGGGACATTTGAAACTAAGTTAAGCGGAGCGAGTAGGCACATGTTGTGGGATGAAGTAAGTGATGTCTTTTCTGTTATTCATTTCAATCGTTTTGGTAAATGTACTGAAAAGCCATTCTGATGGCTCTGAACGTGGGATGGCAGATAAGAAAGATGCATAAGAACTGTGAATGTCTTAATGCAGGGATCTCAGGTTGAAATTTGCCCCCACTTTGCGAGTAAACACACTCAGCTGACACCATCATTGCCCAGTTTCTGAAAGAATATTTTTAAAGGGATGGTTTATTTAATTTGTGAAGAAAAAGCAACACAATGTTTATCACCAAAATGTATTTTTTGAAGGTATTGATGACTACACATATTCCAGTGGTGATGTGAAAGCTTTAAAGTCCAATAGGAAAAAATACAGTGGGAAGACCCCACATCTTCTGCTAATGTTATTACCCTCCTACAGACTTGAGTCGCAACAGCCCAGTCGGCGGAAGAAGCGTGCTCTAGATGCTGCCTATTGTTTTAGGTAACTATGCGTCTATATTCAGTATACTTACATAGTCACACAAACCTAAGTCCCTTTGAGGTGTAATGTAGTTGCTTATAATGTAAGCTGATGTTTCTTTTTGATAGGTGTTTATACAGGACTTGGCCCCTCATTTGCAGACCAGCGGTGTCTGTGTCCAGCAGTCCTCTCACGGTTGCGTAGGACGTGCAGCTGGTATCTGCCAAGCGCTCTCCCCTCTGAGGGAAGATAATGGCAAATGAGGATGCTTATAGCCTTAGAAAGCAGGAAACTGAGTTTCATATGGGATGATTCCCAGGCTTAGCAGCCCCATAATTATCAGCAAATTGTTATTTCCAATATGTTCACCTACTCGGATAAGCCATTCAGGAGGACCTGGAGAAAAACACTTACTGATTCTCCAGACAAACCATTAGCTTTGGCTGTATAAGCAAGTACTGCCATGCCTGAGCACCTGATTTCAGTTACGGTATAAGCTACGATTAGCGTGATTTGGTTGTGAATTGCTGGGCATCAGAATTCCCTGCCTGTAAAGCATCTTCCAGGGAGTAAGCAACTGGATTATTTTTTATCCTCTGTGTAGGCTTTTATGACTGATGCATTTGTCTGTATTTTATTTCCAGGAATGTGCAGGATAATTGCTGCCTGCGTCCACTTTATATTGACTTCAAGAGGGATCTTGGCTGGAAATGGATTCATGAACCTAAAGGGTATCATGCTAATTTCTGTGCAGGAGCTTGCCCATATTTATGGAGCTCAGATACTCAGCACAGCAGAGTAAGTAACGACTTTGGTAATTTTCAGCTCTATTTTATAACTGCAGGAGCTCTATTTTATAACTGCAGGATGAAATGTGTTTCTAGGACTGTCATCAGTACCAATGCCAAAAGATTCCATTTATTATCCTAATAACTTAGGATGATGAAATATGGCCCTACAGAGGGACCCATACATGACCTCAAGCTAGAGTTGAAGCAGAGGGCATTTATTGTCCCAGAGATTTATTTCTAATGTGTTCATCAATATGACATATGGATGTATCAAATACTGCTTCTGAATATTAACATGGTGTAGCTTTGGAAGGCTGCCTGAAAGAGGGACCTTTCACTGAAGAGCATAAGTGAAAGATGGCGCAATGGATTCTATGGAGAGGCACTGAGGGAGACACTATCAGAGTAATAGTGTGGCTGAATCTTACCGCCTGATTATCACCTACTTTATGATCTGCTGTTCTTCATTTTCCATTGTTATTGATCTGCTACCAGACCAAGAAATGATCTGAATCTACTGCCATTTCATGAAAATGTGCCAATACATGTATTTCTTCTTTTCCTCTGAAAGTTCTCGCACTTTGAAAGTTTGTATGTAAAAGAGAGACTCTTTGTCTGGGATGCTGATGAACTGACAGGCATCTGGGATGGTGTCTTTTATTTTAGGGATTGGATGTGGTATTTTAGCCACCTACCTTAGGATGAGTGGAATTGTGCCTTAAAGTGCTTATTTCTCTCTACTGACAGTAAGGCTGTCTAGACAGTAAATGTAAGAGGCAGACATAGGCATTGCAGTTGTCATAAAGTGTGACTTCTACCATCAGATTCACACTAAGAATGATGTCTCCCTCTCTCCAAGCCACCTTTAAAATATCAGATCAACGTTAGCCAGCAGTGAGAACTCCTCTGGTCAAAGGGGCAGCTTGCTTTCCCTTTGGTATGTAAAACTGTTGTAGCTATGGAGATGGCCCTCATAGCTGTCACTGGCTGTGTCACTGCAGTACTAGCCATGTCAGCAGGCACAGGTATAAATATGGTAAGTATGTTCCCTTGCTGATGTGCTGTAATAGTGTACATAGTTTGGAGCAGCACTTGTTTTTTAAGGAAAGAGGAAGAATAACTGTCATGGTCAAAAATATGTGGTTTGGATAGTTACCCAAGGAGTCAAAAGTTGCTTAATAAAGTAAGTAGTGTTGCTGTCCTGAACAGGTCTTCTGTCTCTCTAAGCTGTAAATGTTGTGCTGAAGCTCTAGGAAAAGGTCACCTAGTGTTTAGCTAACACATTAATGGCATCCTCGGAAATACCTATGTATCATCAGTGGGTAACCTACATACTTCCCGCGCAGAGACCCATGCATAGGAATCTAATGTGATGGAAAGCGCTGGAGCTGCTGACTTCACCACAGCTGATTCTCAGTAAGAGCAACTGCTGTTTGAGTCATGGTTCTTGCACAGTGGCATTAATGGACCTACCAAAAAGCAGCATGGGATGAACAGCAGACGCATGCTTATGCGCTGAAGGGCTCTCTCCTCTGGTGCACTTGTAAAACCTAAATCCTGGGACAGCAAATGGTAGTCTGAAGACACGAATGCCTGGTAATTTGAAGGGTGACATTTTCAAGGCAGGCTCCAGGCATGTCCCTGTTTTGGGATTTAATACTGGCAAGCTAAAAGCTTAGGAAACTCACAGGGGTGACAACAGATTGAACTGGAGAAACGTACTAAAATACTACCCTGCGGGAATCTTTCTGTTGATTTCAGTGGGCTTCCTGTCAGGCACCGTCAGAAGAAATGAAGCAGAAAGGAATGTGATTTGCAGAGTGTCAGGAAGGCAGGGATAACTGTCTTAATCACCCTTTTTTCCTTTCTTCTTTTAGGTACTCAGCTTGTATAACACCATAAATCCCGAAGCGTCTGCCTCTCCGTGCTGTGTGTCCCAGGATTTAGAGCCCCTCACCATCCTGTACTACATTGGCAAAACGCCCAAAATTGAACAGCTGTCCAACATGATCGTAAAGTCTTGCAAATGCAGCTAAAGAATACCCCCGAAACAGCGTGGCGTGTGTGTATTAAAAAAAAATTACCAAGGAAAAAAGAAAGAGAGAGAGAGGGAAAGAAAGAAAAATGAAAACCCAGGTTCATCAGTGTTAAAAAAAAAAAAAAAAAAAAAAAAAGAAGAAAAAAGCGGTACTAGTCTGAACTGTTTGAAAGTTTGTTTTGTTTTTTTTTTAAACTGGCATCTGAAGCAAAACATTGAAGGCCTTTATCCTACATTTCACCTACACATAGTGTGAGATAGACAAGAAGCAAAGTTAAAGGAAAAAAAAAAACCTTTTAAAAAATAAACACTGGAAGAAATTTGTTAGTGTTACTATGTGAAAGGAAAAAAACAGGAAAATCCCATGAAGTGGAGTTGCTGTATCTGTCCCGTGCCTTACTTGATCTCTCTGTATTGTTACGCAATAGGCATCCTACCCATTCCTCTTAGTTTTAGAGTTAACAGTGCATTATTTATTTGTGTGTAAAAACTATCAAACGAACATTTCCATATCACCATTGGAAAACAGAAAACCAGCAAATGTGGATAAAGTGGAGACCAAATAAGCTGCCAGAAGTACATATAAAGCCTAAAGGAACTCAAGCTCAAAAGATTCTGAAAAGTAATGGCTAGTTTAGTTCAATTAAAATAGAATTCAGTTATTACATTATTGAGAAACTCTGCCTTTAAAATACCTTATTTTTCATGCCAGCTGCCTAGGGAGGCTTCTTGTAAGGTCTCAAACCCTTGTTTTAAATACTGAATAACTTACTAATAAAGGACACTCTGTTTCAGTCTCAAAGACAAGTCAATAAGATTTTTTTTACTGTAAATGATTTTTAAAATGTCAGTTTAGTAAACCAGTGAAATATTTAACATGTACTGGTCTAATCTTCAGACCTTAATATGTTGCTGTATAGCTATGCTATGGGATTTTTTGTTCTTTTGGTATATGTAACCATACCTAGAGTATTACAATAGGTGGGTAGTAAAAGTAAAAGCCAGCTTAATTGGAAACATATCTGTAGATCTCTATTTGTAAACTATTAAAAAATTAAGTACTTTATGTGTAATGTGTAAATTTTCACCATATTTTTGTAATCTGTAATACTGTCAGCTCTCATGAGTTTGAATTTGAATTTGGGGCTCTTTTTGATCACTCAGAATCGTGTGTTTCCCTCTAGCTGGCCAGTATGAGTAGAGTCCCTATATTTTGACTTGCACTACAAATACATGTTTTATAATAATTGCTATACATGTGCTTTGTATATTGTTCATCATTATGACATAAGCTACCTGACTCCATTTGTTTTTTGTTTTATAAAAAGGATGGATTAAAACGATCTCTCCTTCCCTCGCTCCTAATTCATCCCCATTTGTAACATTTGAATTGCAGTGTGATTCAGACTTCTACACCTTTTTTTTTTTTTTTTTTTTTGGCTATAGACATTTAAACAGATGGACAGGGAGCAAGATTTTTTGAGAAAAGATGCCTCAGCCTGACTGAGGTGAGGCAAACCCTTACAGAGAATGACATTCACCACTGTGCAGGAGGCTGGGACGAAGCGGATGCCTCAGCACTGCCCTCAGAGCAGGGCTCGAGTGGGAACGTTATCCACGCAAAGGCCTCACGTTGGCCTGTCACACAGCAGGGACTTTCACCTGCAGTTAGGCTGTAGGACTGATCCTGCTCCTATTGCAGTTAAGAGGTTTGCCTTTAACTTCTCTAAGGGCATGGCAGGCCCCTGGAGGCTATCGGTGCATGTAAGCAGTTACAGGATCGGCCCCTTGATTTTGTGAGCTTTGTCAGATTTTTTTTTAATTGAGTTTGCACAAAAATCTTTACTGTTTTTTTTTTAAAGGAAAAAGAAACAGGTTCCTAGGATCTTGTTGTTCTCGTACATGTTTAAAAATATCTGCATCATCCATTTCATTTAAAAAAAATCCCCAAACTAAATTAGCAAAAAAATCCTGAAGAGGAAGTGTTCAGTTCATTTCACATGATGAATGGTTTTGCGTGGCAAAGCTCGAAAACTGTGCTAGAAACAAACTACTTGGATGAGAAGGACATTTTCTGTCACTGACCTAGATGGTATCAGGAAGACGTTCCTGGGCTTTATGTTGTTAGCTCCAGTTTTAAGAAGTGCAATTTCTTTAACTTCAGCAGAACACTGATATAAAGCTGAAGTACCACAGTGGCTTGCATGCGTTGCTCCTCTGGACTTCAGGAGAGCATATGCTTACTGCCTAGATGGAAATGTAGCCCCACAGATGATCTAATCCCACGCATTGACTCAGTGCAGAGGAGGAGATATGTTAGAGTTTTGATGTATTTAGTGAGTTAAGATTAACAAGTGAAAAATCTGTCCTGCTAACACTTGTGTGAGCCAGATTTACTCCAATGAGAAGATGCACTGAACTCAGTGAAACTCCTCAGGGTAGTAAATACTCTGGATTTTGCTGTATACAGCAGCAAAAGTAGTTTTATCAGGTTCAGTATGAGAAGTGTGTTTTTGTTGGGCAGGAAAGGGAGCAAGAATGAACACATTTTAAAAAACTTAAAAACATTTTTGCAATTCTCTACCATGCGAATGCAGCTCAGAGCCAGTTTTGAAGCTTGCTGTTTTGAAAAAGTGGAATACAAGATACCGTGGTTGTCCAACTATACTCACTATGCGCTGGACGCAGCTGAAAATTTCGGTTTGGGTTTGGAGTTTTTGTTCTCTGAATCTAAGTATTAAACCTTATTCCTTCAAGTCATTACCCCAGAATCAGATATATTTTTGTTTTTACTTTTTTTCCTCAGAAATGCACTGATAGTATTTGAAATACTCTATTATGAAACTCCTACAACTTGGTGGGTGGGGGGCATTATTAGACATATATTTCCCTTTAGTTATCAAGGATGTTAGGCCTGATCCTACAACGTGCAGAACTCCTGGATGAAATTCCCCTCTACAGAGGGGGATATTGTGAGGCCTAAGCACCCCTCAGATGCGATGTAAATCCCCCCGAATGATGTTTAGATGGGACTTCAACAGCTCAAAGACCTTGTACCAGAGGCTTTCTTATGAAGAGGTAATTACCACTGTCTCTCAGCAAAGTCACTGAGACCTGGTGGTACCCAACATTTGGCAGGAAATGTTCAGCCCCTTGAAAAATCAGACCTGAAGGGGTTGGGTAGGGCTGAGGGGGAATCTTAGCACTTAGCAGAGTGGGTTAGGACAGCATTTTTTTGTGTGTTTAACAACAATATAATTGTATGGTTGGCATGGTTTAAAGGAAAAAAGAACATAAGGACAGCTGTGTTGTACTTTGGTGATCGATTACTCTGTATTTTAACACATTGTATGTCTGTTTTTGTGGTGCTCTAGTGGTAAATAAATTATTTCAATTATATGCTGGTGTTGCTTTCATATGGCAGTGTTCTTCTGAAGTAGCAAATTCCTTAGCTCTGTCTCAACTTAATCAGTGCAAAGCATTTTTTGTGTGTGTGACCTTGACATGGTACGGCATAGACTGAGGTTAAGAAAACCATTTAGGGTAAGAATGGATCACTTCTGCTCTAAGGATTGCTTCCCCCTGAGCAACTGCAAAATATTTGTTGGCCTACAGAAAAGAAATGGCTCTGCTTGACTGTTGGGAACAGCGGTGTCCCATGTGTACGAGGACAGAGACTGCCCTGGGTAGGACAGGCATTACCCCACTGCCCAGTTGTGCCCCATCCCTCATTCAAATCATGCATTGTTAATTCAGCACCTCTTTGCCTAAGTGCTACTGCAGTTACTGACAATGGTGGCTTTTATCTTTGGTAATGGGTTTGAACTCAGATCAGCTGGGTCTCAAAATAGTTTGTTCTTTGTTTCTGCAGTGCTGTGGGAGGTGAGAAGCTGATCTGAATCCATTTCTTGGTGCCCGTATGGTAAATGGGCCCACACCATGACATCCTTTAGCAGAGCTCAGTGAAACTGTTGATTTTGCACTCTGTACGATCTGGTGTATGGGATGAGGTTGTGTTTTGGATGAGAGGCATAAGCTGGAACTTGGGAAATTCTGACTTCATGCAAGGAAAGGTTTTTACAGTCAGGGTGGTCAAGCACTGGGACTGGTTGTCCAGTGCTTGTGACATCTCCATCCTTGGAGATACTTAAAACCCAACTGGACACAGCCCTGAGCAGCCGGCTGCTCTGACTGGGCCTGCTCTGAGCTGGAGGGAGGATTGCCCCTTCCCACCTGAGCTATCCTGTGACTCTGCAAGCGTGACAGTCCTACTCAGGCGTTATTTCTGTCACTGGCAAAGTGCATGTGAGAAATGCTGGTACACCACCACCACCACCGTTATTTCAGTTTGTTAACAGCAGACATGTAGCTGCGTGGAAGTGGTTTTCTTTGACAGGGAAATAGGATTGCATAGTTTGTTGTAAGTCTCTCTCGGTGTGCTCTGCAATATACAACTGCATTATCTAAGCAAATAAGAATCAAGGAGCTTTGCTTTATTAGACCTTCTGCAGCTCTAGTCATGTGAATAAATAAAACTCACAGGAGGAAGGGCTGCAGGATATAACTTTTATCGACTTTTAAAGTTGATAAAATCATACATGAAAATGCTTCCACATTAAGACTGCTCACAAGAAGGGCTGAACGTCTGCTGCTCCTGGTGGCTTCTCTGAGATCTAAGGGGTGCATAGCATTTCTTGGCATGAGAGAAAGAATATGTTTATGCCAAACTGTTTAGTGTTATTGTGATAAATTATAACAAATGGCCCCCATGGTCTGTGAATATGTGTTTAAGAATGCAACTTGGGATGAGCATAAAAACAATCTTCGGGGTCATTTAACCACAGTTATACTCCAGTCTTATAGTGGTCTGTCTTAATTGATTTCAGTGAGTTTATACTAGCATAAAATGTGGTCCTGCAAACATTGTCAGATACTAATTTTCATTCTGTTTTTAGTTATATAACTGTAATTACATGCTTTTGACATGGATGTAATCTGCCAGCCCCATTCTTATGAAAGGTAGCCCTCACAGAGTTTCTACAGATGAGAATACTTTGCAATTCTGGCTGCTTTATTTCTGAAATCAATGAATAATGGGAGCGTTTGAGGGGGAATGTGGATTGGCGTTTTTACATAGAATCATAGTTGTATGGATAATTAAAGAGGCACAAAGTGGAGGGAACACATTGTGCTAAGAGAGATTTTATAGTGTGGGGCTGAAAAAAGTGGGAGCTCTCCCACGATAATGAGATGTAATCTAAGAGCTACGCCCAACTAAAAGTAAATTATTTATGCAGAATATTTTGCTTTGGGGTTTGTCTTTTCCCTTCACTAACACAGCCTCTCCAAACTGTATCAGGGAAGCCCTTTCTGCTCTGCTTGAATCAAACTGTGGTTAATAAATGTGGAATATTCAATATAGGAAAAAACCCAAACCATGTAAATGTCTTGAAAACCAGTTTTTAGGCCAAAATCTGCCTCTTAGATCAGACGGAACAGACTCTATGAGGAGCCATGAGTTCTGGAAGAAAATAAACTGAGCGGTTATGTAATTATATGTGGTTATAAAGTAGATGTGAAGTAATGTAGTTGGCTTGTCAGTGGGTATGGGTGTAACAGTAATTTCTTCATCTGTATAAAAATAAAATTAAATGGAACAGAAAGCTGATGAGAACTTCCAATCAAATTTGATATGCTCATTTAATGAAGTAACCTGTTGGAATCTAATACAGAATCCCTTGGGTATAAACCTTTCTTAAAACATGTGGTGGTCCAAGAAACAAATGTTGCCTTTCAGTGGGGTGTGTTAATGCCAAACCAAGATGATGGCAGGAATGGAGGAAGGGTCAGTAGTCACTGATCTCTGGGTCTCAGTACTGTTTGCAGGTATTGTAGCCTGCTCCCCCTTAAAACAGTCCATGCAACTTAGAGCAAAAATATTTGCCATAAGACAGGGAACAAGCTAGATACAAGTGGCAAATTGGACTTGAGTCTCTTTTTATACAGTGAAACACACCATGAGGTGCAGAAGGCAGTTCTTACATATTGTTTCTTCCAGCTAATTAGAGATGGATCAAACCAAAATGTTAACATGTGAGTCCCCATTTTACCAAAGTCTGAAATCAGGTGGTTAGAGTTCTGATGTAATGTTCAAGTCTGAACCACTTTTCCAAAATCTGGTCAGGTCCAATCCCTGCAACTGGTTTATAAACAAACTTTAATGGCCACGTTCACTGCTGGAGTGTGTGAAGCCTTAAGGTGCCGGAAGTTCTTGCACTCGAGCAGCTCTGAGCATGCCAGGTGCAAGCCTTGCAGGGGTGTTTTATTTCTTCCTGAGGTAGGAAGATCTACAGACCTAACTGCCATTTGTCGTAATGGCAGTCAGAGACAGTCAGAGTATCCCTACACATCATGTTGGTTCCCAGGGAATTAATAGTGGGATACGAAGACCTTAGGTCACCTCATTCTTAAGCGATTAAAAGACCAGCAGTATGGGACTGGTGTGATGGGTTTTTTGCCATCTGATGGAACCCATGTGAAATGACTTGATGGCTTCGTTCCAGTTCCTAGCGTAAACTTGTTGGCAGTCTTCAGGGACATGCAGATTTATTTCATCCATCACAAGCAGAAAATATCTTTATCTGGAAAAAACTGCCTTTTTTTTTTTTCCTTTGGAAAAATGTAAATACAAAGGACAAAATATGCAGCAGTTCATGGGCAAGTTATGCATTCCACTGCAGTGTGTAACCTGTTCTCAAAGAGGTGGTCTGGATCAATTTGTGAACATTTGGGAGGGAAACCTGGGTTTAGAGAGATTCTGAAATATGTTGTTTCCTCCACTACTTCTGTGAAAAAAGTCTAGACTGTAAACAAGAATATGATTTGGCTATTTTTTTTTCACATTGATATCTAGCTATGATGTGTGTAACACAGGAGATGAATCATTGCAGATCTTGAGTCTCAGATACAGCCAATTGATGTAGACAGAGCCAGGTCACAGAAAGCAGAGCAGTAAAGTTGAATACAGCAGAAGGATTATGTCAGCATAAAGTACAGGCCCTAAATGAAGCCATAGAGAAACCACTGGATTTTCTTGCACTTTTTGCTTTGGCCTTGGCTGTGATTGCATAGCACAAAGGGCTGTTACTGTTTCTCATCACTTTGTCTTGGAATAGAGGAATCTTAAGGGATTCTTAAGGGAGGTAGAAATCTACCAGGGAATAACTGGAAGTCATTAATATATTTTGAGACGTTTATCAGTCAGGAGACATAATTCAAATGAGCTATTAACAAGACCATAAGTAACACTTCCAATAACTAAACACCCCTAACTGCTCTTCTGGTCTCAGTCTCTTGTTTTAGTATTAAAAGTACCTTCACTTTTCTGTAGTAACAAATTATGTCTATCAGGTATTTGAAAATTCAGCCAATATCCCAAGGACTGAGCAAGAGATCTTGAGCGCTAAAACCAAGAGTTGCTCTAGTGCCAGGTCTTTTTACGCAGTTCTATGAGCCGTTCAGGTTCTCTGCAGGCTGGGCACAAAACAGGCCCCCCAAATGCACTCTCAGCAGTGGCAATCCATATAAACAGTGAAAACACGTTGTGTTCTGGTGTCCACAAGACCCTCAGGGACACATCCAAATAACTATCTCACTGAACAGACCTTCCTCATAGAGAGGAATAAATTAATCACAGTGGGATTTCTGTCCTGGGTTCCAGTGTAACATACAATTATACAACTTTGATTAGTCAATCCATGCCAAACGGTCTGTATCAGCTCTGCTTCTCTAGTGAGTGACAACCTAATTCTTCCTAGACAGGATAAGTTAGTTTAGTGTCAGGCGCTTGCTCCTCAGTAGCTGATCCATGGGTTTGATCTGCTTTTCTAGCTGAGTTCAGTTGCTTCACTAGCCACAACCTATAACATGACACTGATGCTTCTTGGGCCTGTCTCCAACCCATGAGGGCAGAGTTGGTCCTGCTGTAGTACACTCGCTTCATAATCTAACCTGTACCTGCCATGCTGTGTTCACTCCTCCTCATCCTGCTCTCTAGGCTCCTTTTATCCCATGTCAGGCCCAGAATTAATGGGGTAGCCATTCTCCAGATACTTTTTGGAGGGAAAGGTGTTGCTCCTTGCTCAACCTCTCAATAGCAAGATGACAGCTAGAAAGCAAACCAGGGGTTTCCAGACAGCTTTGCATCTCGGCTGGACTCTGGTACATGCTGAGGCTCATCCCATCCATCAACTTGTCCCTCACCACTCCAGGCTGGAGGTGGAGGCTAGCCGATTTTACTGTGTGGCTGTTAACATGTGGTTGACAGATTCCCCAATCTTAACTAACCTCTTCCTCTTTTATAAGCAATGCAGGAGGAATCAGTGACTCTCTGCCACTCTGGAGGCAGTCTGTCATCAGAAGTCACTGAATCTGTGTACACAAAAAATAGGTGTCCCAGGTTGCAGATATGAAAACCACATCTATACACCAGCAAAAAAGATTTTACATATCAAGAAAGGAAGGAATCGATTCACACTAGATCCATTTGTGTGGATGCATAGATTGAAGTGATCTATATAAATTTAGAGCTCTCTTTAAAATTTGTATTTGACTTTAATGTTTATACAGTGTGATTTCTTCAGTATTCATAAGTCTCTTCATCTAGTTGTTAAGTATCATTGCAGTATCTGGACAGCTTAACTAGTTATATTCTTAGCAATCTTACTGTATGACCCTAGGGAGGAAAAAAGGAAATTTCAGAGCTCATTTCACTTCTGGGTTACTCCAGCAATGGCAGGTTCTTTTTGTAACTTGTGTTGCTGATGCAGGAAATGACTTTTGGAAGCGACTGAGTTGAACTGACTGGTCTTATTCCCAGCTCTCTTACATTAGCTTTACGCCAGTTATTTCAATGGGGAACAAACCAGGATTTAATGTCAAGTAGACAAGAAAAGTCAGGCCCAGTTTGTTGTTTAACTGGCACCTTCACACATAGGGTGTGTGCTTTCAAAAAGTGTTTGACCACCTGCAACAGCCTACATGAAAGCATCTATGTTGCACATTTGACTTTGTATTTGAAACATATCTCAAAAAATGAAGAATATGATAATTACTGAAGAAGGAAAATGATCTTATTCTCACTTAAACTTGTACATCTCGCAAAGTGTTGCTGTTATTTTATCACACGCAACACTACTGAAAATAAAAGCATGTAGCCTTTAATACAGGCTTCAATTCTTCTGTGCTTTGTGTATTGCGTGTGTATATTATCCCGCTAAACTTAGGGGGAACTACCCTTTTCAGTTGCTTGTAGCTTTCTCTAATCATTTTCAGGCTGAACTTTTTCATATTGGAATTCAGCCCAAAGATAAACTTATCTGCAAAGTTTTATCAGACTTTGCTGAAATATATTTGTCTCATACTCTCCAATCAGAAATACTGTGCATTCATAGCTTAGCTTGAAAGCACAATTCAGTCACATGCACTCTAGGTTGTTGGGGTCATACAGTTATACCAGTATCTCAACTTTCATTTCAAACATGAAAGCAAGTTTTCAGTGTTCCTGACTGTAAAAGAAAGCTTGAAACCATGAGCTGAGTTAACACAGCAACGTCTACTTGAGTTTGCTGAATAGCCGAAACAAAGCACTGAGGAGAGTGAAGTTGTGCCCTATGTGGCTTTTCAATTCAGAATATGTTCTGTACCCTGGAATGGCTTTCCCCACCAGCCCAAACATACAGTAAAAAAAAAAAAAAAAAAAAAAAAAAAAAATCTCCCAAGTCAAACATTTTTCCTCTTTCTTCTTTGGTATTTAAAAAACAAGAATGAAAATTTCAGGTTTTCAGGTTCTTGTTGAAAAACAGAAAAATTCTTAGGGAAAAAAAATTGCTAATATAAACTGCTTTCAGTCTTGGCAGCATTCTCCGCAGAAATAATAAACACCCCTCACCCTAGCATGAACTGCTCCACCTGTGAATGTGTCCTAATAGGAAGCCTTTCTGGAAACACTAGGGCACAGCTCAGCCCCCTCCTCCCTGAGAAAACTGTGAAGCACTTCAGTGCAAATACGCTCTACCAGCTAATGGGATGTGCTGCTGCCATGCTTGACACTTCTGAAAAGAGAAGCAGATTGCTCTAACTGAGCTATTTTTCTGTACTGCTCACTTCCAGTTGGGTTTTTATTCACTGCTGAGAAGTTGCAACCTGACATGAGAATGAAGCTATGATAGGCCTTTGAGATAAGGTAGGTCTAAACAGAATTCAGACTGTGTTCAAGCACATCTTGATGTTCAGTAGAGTAAAGAAAATAGAAGCTTGAAGGAAGTTTATCTGGGTAAAAATGATCACAAAGAACAAGAAGAGCTGTATGCCATCTCTCCAGAGTCAAAATGGCAGAAAGAGAAGTTTTGAATTTTGATATGAAACAAAGACCTGCTTAGGAAAGTGCAAGATCAGTGTCTATCCTCTGTCATAGCAGTAAAAAATGAGAACACATTCCTGGACTGACCAGGCGTGGTGTGGAAGTAACTTCCCTACAGTCTAGCTTAAGCATCAATGTGAACATGCGTTACTTACCCATGTGCTCCTGTCTCTGAATTTTGAACTAGTCTTTTGAAATTCTTCCAAGGATAATCTGTAACACAACCTGTTTGTATACACGAATGAGAAATAGGCCATGTCCAAATAACAATGAAAGATCAGCCAGACTCTTTTGTTGCCTTTTTGTGTGAATCACCATTATATCCATATGCCCTACTGGAATAATTACAGGTTTTGTTTAGGAGACTGTGATGCTTCTGCTTTTTTCCAAATCTGTTGTAAAACACTTACTGGAGGTTACAGGCTCAGCATCTCAGTACTAAAACAATTCCCAGTCCATATAAACAAATATTTGGTTTATTGGTTCTTATTCATGCCTCATAAATACCTTAAAAAGAAGTACACCGCAATATGCCTATACATGACAGGCACAGAGGTACAACACCAAGATAAAACATAGCTGAGAGAATTGTAAGGGGACAATAGCCTTTGCTTTCTACTGCTGAGAAATGCAATGACACTGGAAGGATTCTGATCAGCAGTCCTGGAGATACTTTAACGCACAGTTAGTACAGAGCCAGCTACATGACTAAAAGCTTGGTCATTGTGTTCAGCCTCTGCTTTAAGGGAACTATTTCCAGAGACTAAAAGACAAGCCTGTTTCTTATATCTCTTCACTCTGCAGTCTGTCTCCTGAGATCTGGTTTCATCATGGTGATGATTTTCTTGTATGTTTGTGGACATCTCTTTAAAAAGAATAAGAAATTGAACTGAGCCCGTCAGTGCTCCACATATGCCAACAATAGCCAGGAGATATGGGAGCTTAAGTGAAGTGGGTTGGCTTGACACTAGGTTCCTCAAAATCAAAGCAGCCTCCCAATCTCCCAAGCTTGGAACCCCTGTTCTCCAAACTATTCCTTGGGTTCCCAGTCACAGCAACCCCTCATAAGCCTGCTCACCAGAAACCAAACAGATCCTTGAAGGCACCTTTCATGATGGAAACTGAGTGGTAAGGCCAGAATGTTCTTAGATCTTTTAATAGACTTGGCAGCCTAAATATATTCACAGCTAAGGAGCACTCATATGAATACAAGTAACCATATGCAGTGATCAAATAGGACAAAGCTATTCTTGTCTTGAAAGGCAACGAACATATCTCTACAGAAATCACATGAAAGAGGTTCATTAAAATGGGGACTAAAATGTTAGCTCCAAATAAATAAGATGATTGACACTGCCGAAAAGCCATCACATTTCCACCATTCAATTTAACATCTTATTTGTCTGAATATAGCTGTTTTTGTAGGACAAAACTTGTGCAGTCACTCAGCCTTCAAACCCAGCACTGGTTCCCTGCTTAAATAAGAAATTTTGTGTTGTTACGTTACCAGTTTAATGCAGCAAGCAAACAGAGATCAAAGTATTTTGAGAACTACATTTAATTATAATTGCCGCCACAAATGCCAGAGCAAGATGTGGCTGTTTCATAAAAGAAAACACAGTAAAACAATATTATGCAGTTTACAAATTCCATCAAACCACTGTACAAATAAACAATGCTACTGAATCACACAACAAATCATCTTACAATTAGGCCACACAAGACCATCTGGTTTACAAACCAGCCTACGAGCCAAGGAGGAAAACTTTGAAGATAAATATTGCCATATGTGGAAGCCCAGGAAAAATATTACTTACTAGCACGGAGCATCATTTTGAAACGTAATTCTCCGTGGGAATTGAAGATTTCTTACTGAGGTTAATATATTTTGCAAGAAACTTCACAAAATGGAAGCATGAAGTATTACAGCTAGGCCTAGAGACTATGAAAGAATGGAAGAACCCTTTAAGCAGTTGGAATTAGCCTGTCTGCTCATTGAGTACATAAGTGAAACTAGAAGTTTTAACATTTTCTCTGTCCAGGATATTTGTCTAATTGCATAAAGGAAATATCCTGTTCTTTCTCAGTCGAAGTGTTATTGATAATGATAAAAAGTAGAATTAAGTCTACATGAGCTTTGAGAGGCTAAACTAGAATGGTTTTATTGCTCCTTGTTATACCGGTGGTCAGTGTTTCTTGGCATGCTGACGGAGAGCTTAGCAAAAATGGAAGACTAAAAAGTAAGATCTAGCAAAGCAGATAGATATTCCAGATGTCTGCCTTCAAGTCATATAAAGATTGTGCATTTCAGGGAAGTGGCATTCAGCATTTTCTGAAACTGAAGGCACTGTAAGACACTTAAAAATAGACACCAACAATCAAAATGTCTAAGATCATCTTTCAAAGATGCTGACAGATGAATGTGGTCTTTCCAAAGTCAGTGGTAAGTTTCTTCTTAACACCAGTGATGCAGAATCAGGTCCCAAGGCACAGTAATTTAATGGTCAGAAAAGGAGAATATAAAAAACCAACAAATCCTAAAAAGCACAAAAACAACATCAGTGCTTATCCATCCAAACAAACTGTGGTTGAAATAAAAAATACTGAAGTGTTTCATTTGTTTGAAATCTACAGTCTGTGTACAGTTCTGCAGTTCTGTTCACAGTTTGTTTTGCTTTATGCTATGAAAGACTATGCAAGATGTGAAGAGTGCCTGTCTTTTTTGCTTTGAAACAAACAAATAAACAAAACCATGAAAAACTAAAAAGGATATTTTTAGGACATTGGTAGAATTATAAACCACCTTCTCAACTGTATTGGTCCATATTCATTATTTATAGTATAAAAGTGCTTGAAAGCTTGTAACTGACATCTCTGACTCATTGAATGTTTTCTTTTTGTCACAGGTATTTCTCATAAAGTTGATCAAATGTTTGGATTCTCCAGAAAATGTCTCATGTGTTAAGAATGACTCAGAAGTGCTGAAGTCACAGTTTTATTCTTGTAGGATTGCTAATGAACTCTGTACGCTTGGTCCTGAGGTTTCAGAGAAGGGTTTAGGCAATATTTTCACAAAATAAGAAAATACCATTAAAAATGTAAAAAAAAAAAAAAATTCACAGCCTAATGAAAAGTGTAATATCCCTACAGTTGCCCTGCTTTGAAATTCTTTTGAGCTGCTATGTCCAAACTATCATCCTTTAAAGACATGATTTAAAGTTAATTTGGGGGTTTGGGAGTTTTTGTTTCAGTTTATTAGGATGTGAAGTTACATATGACTGTATCATGACTAACTGTTCTGATACATGCACACTGAGCCTTCACACTGGTTCTTTGTGTGCCACAGTAGTGTAATTCCAGTGGATTCAAGGGAGGAGTAATTTGCATCAGTGCAAGTTTGGGCTAGGCTGTGATAAACCAGAATGAGGAACAAAAATGACATTGGTCTGACCTTGGGTGGTACAAGCTTTGGGATACCAGGCTTTCCTTGTATTTCATCATATATTCAATAGATGCTGCATATCACAGGAAACAGTATGGTGTTTTGTGTATATTACTACCTCATGAGAATACTCGCACTTCAATCTAACTCTTTGAAGCTTCTCTAAAGGTTCTTTAGATCACAGAGTGGAAAAAGTTTGACCTTCTATGATCCAGTGTAAAACAATTGGTTCTTTCCCTATATTCACTGACGGATTTCTTACCTTACTCTGAGGTGCTGTCCCTGCTTTTGCAGGCTGTTTTGACTAAATGCCAGTGCAGAATGGGAGCTCTGTCTCTTTGGCACCATGGGGCAGCAGTATTTATGGAGGTAGAGATGCAGCTACATAAAAGTCTTCCATCTTACCTCATCTATAGAAACCAGTTTTGTTAGATGTATGTTGGTGGAGTGAATGAAAATGGTCAGCAAGCAGGTTGCACAGGGCTTCAATTCATGATCTTCTCATTACTTCCTGTTTTTTTTTTTGTTTGTTTGTTTGTTTTAATTCAGAAAGCAGTAGTCATTTTGCAGGCACTGACAATAGCCTTAGCCCTGCACAAAATATTCAGGAAAATCTGATGTTCACCCTGAGTGTCTTTTGTTGTAAAATAGACACCAAAAGCTGTGGAGAAAAATGCGAGGAAGTTCGTCACTTAGAAAGGGTCTTCTCTTCAGATGATGTTACCTGAGAAGGCGTCTTCAATACATCAGTTTACACTAATTAGTTACACCAGTTTATCCTGGCTGAGGATCTGCCCATGGCTGGGCATCAGCATTTTCCCTGAGATGGTTTCAAGCATTTGCGAGCCCCACAAAGGGGAATTTTGGAAGGGGAATTTAGAAGGGGTGTGTCAGGGTAGGGCAGGCAGGAAGAGTGCCCAGAACTGGTAGAGAAGGGCACTTCTGCTTGTAACTTCAATTTCTGTGTTTCTTGCTCGGCTGCCTTTTCGTGTCCTCCTGATATTTCCCATCAAAGATAAGACTTCAAAAGTGACCATGCCAGCCCTTCACAAACAAACAAAAAGAAGTGTTCTTTTGAATGTTAGATTCTGCCTGAAATGTGAAGGAGAGTTGAAATCTCCCTCATCTTTGCAGGGGCCTGTCTCTGTGCAGTTTATATTGAACTGCACTGAGTCACGGTGAAAAACATCACTAGCTCCCTGAGGCCAAGGAAATGCTTGCCAGACTCCCAAAGGGGATTCCCAGCCACCTTGCTCATGTACTGAATGTCTGGCTTTCAGTAGCTTGCCCAGCTTTATTTATTAATTTATTTAATTTACCCCTATTTTGTCTGGAAAAGACTTATCTGTTTTTCCTCCCAGATTCAGGTCCTTCTTTCAGTTCCTGCCAAATCCCAGAGCCACGTGTTTCGGGAGCGTCTGTGGAGGAGGGGCTGGTTCACGTCCCTTGGCGACAAAAGCAGGCCAGCGAGCAGCCTGGTCACAAGGATCTGCTGATGAGAGGGACCGTGTGCTGCGACTGGAGCGCAGGCATGACCTCGGTGAGATCACAGGTCGAAGCTGTGCTATCTGGCAACCTGTAAGCCTGCAAAGTCAAAACTTCATGCTGAGAGGTGACTTAGGCTTTGGATTTGGTTTCCAGCGAGGATGTTGCCTCTCTGTGCATGCGTGTGATGGAAAGGGCAGATAGGACACAGGGACATGAAAAAGCAAGGGTTAGTGGCACTGAGAAATTTTGCCGGGGTAAACATTACCCCCCAGCACCTCGTAAGTATAAGCTAACTCTTATTACAGAAATTCCCTTTTCCCTTTGCTTACTTGGACAGGTGTAAAAGTAATGGGAGCGATTCCAGTCAGGACAAGATCCTCATCCGCTGTCACGCTGCCTGGGCCTGCTGGCGGCCGTGGAAATAAGCCAATTTGCTCCAGCTAGGCATCTCACCTTCCTGCATTCGTGTCTGTAAGTTATTTAGAAAGCTGTCTGTCTAGCATGTCAGCTAGACCTGCTGCCTGCCTGTGCGTTTAGCTCATCAGCATTACCTACGGCCAGACCGTGGCGGGCTACGGCTGCGCGAGGTGCTGGAGGTGATGGACGGAGCAGACGGCTCTTCCATTTCCAGGCCGGCTCGGCTGCACGGTGGCCCCTCTGCGCTCCCGAGGCAACGCCACAGCTCGGGGCCGTGGCCCAGCCAGTGAGATGGAGAGGAGGAGATCACAACGAGCGCTTCCAGGCCCTAAAGCTCTTTATAGTGTTGTTGCACATGACACTGTCTTAACACAAAAAAGAGAGCGAGAAAGAGAGGGGGAGAGAGTGAGTGAAATGCACACCATCCCTTTCAAACAGTGTGCAGAAAGCCTGGCTGTCAGCATCCTGCTGGCATTCCTCCAGGCAGGTATTCATTACATAGATTTGACTTTTTAAATACGATAGAAATGAGAACTGCAAACTTCATATGTTTTTCTTCTTATGCGACGAGGGGGCAGAAGGGAGGGGAGTCGCGTTTACCTCATAATTTCCCTTTCTTTTCCCCCCTCTGTGTAAGCCACATTATTCTTTCTGCAAAGGTACTTGGGGAAACTTGCTAAAATTTTCCCTCATGCTTGAAATTTACTTACCCTGGGTAACAGGAAATGTGGAGTCTTGTGATGTAGATTGTTATACCAGATGGTAATCTTAGCACATGCTATTTGTGTAGATCTGTGGTGCAAGTGAGTCATCATTTGTAGCTGACCTTCACTGCTGTGAAAATACTTCTTTCAATAATAACAATAACAATAACAAACAATGTTTCAGCCTTGCTTGAAAATAACTGTGCATTTTGCAGCTAGTGAAGATGGGCTCTGTGTCCCCTATGGAGCACAGTTACAATTCAGTAGGACTGGGATCCAAAACTCATTAGGATTCTTTCCATCAACTCTACTGAGCTTTGGATCAGGCCCAAGCCCTGTTGCATCACATTTCTTTACAGCCTCCTTACATCCCCCTCTCCACACTCCTCAGTTCACAGAAAGCACTTGCCCATTTTCTCTTGTGTAGGAAGAAGTGCAGCCACATAACCCTTCAAACCCAAATAATGGGATCAGTTTTCTGCTCTTTCCGAGGTCTCTGTATTTTGCTGAATTTAGACAAGCTGGAAGACAGTGAAGTAAGTTACCCCTGAATTCCTTTATACTTGCAATTTCCACACCTGAAGAAGGAAACATTTTACCTGAGCTGGGGGCAGGCAGCAAAAGTCCCTCCTGTTCTGCTAGGGCCACCAACTTTTGCCGGGAGCCTTGCAGGGCACCCATGCCGCCTCTGCCGTCATTTCTGTGCTCTGTAGTCTCTGTGTGAGTTTCACAGATAATTCTGAATGCAAGTTCCTGCCTCAGAGAATATGCAGATCAAAGCCCAGATCATGCAATGGCTTTATTTTGTGCAGGACTGAGGCATTAAATTGAAATTACAGTTGTTATTACCAATGCCATTGCAGTACTGTAACAAATCCAGACACATTATTTGACTCAACTGCTTCCTGCAGCAATGAATTCCACACTGTGAAGAAGCATTTCCTTTCATTTTCCTAAATTTGTTCTTGTACTCTGGGATTTCAGACAAAGACTGATATTTTGCTCACTGTAATCTTTAAAATACTGTATGCTAGTAGAAAATGATTTCGGGCTCTTTGTAACTATCAATAACTCAGCCCTTACTAGCTGTCATAGAGCCATTTCCAGAGCCATTCTTATGGCCATTTCAGTACTAACTTCACTGTGTCATAGGAAAAAGGACAGGAGTTGCAGACTAGGTTACCTATTGTGTTCAGAATGTTGTCTGAGAATATAAATAAAGGATTTAAATTAGAACTCAGAAGCCTATCATATGTCACACTTTTCAAATGCAGTTACAACTCACATTTGATAGAGTGAAAATCACTCTGGCAATTAGATCAAGAATGGCTGATTAAATTCCTTAGGCTTCCCAAATCGCAGCGATAGTATTTGTTTCAAAGACCTTACAATTACTGTATTTAAAACTCTGTTATTCAATACCCTCTTCTAATTCTAAATTGCTCTTGATGTCAACTCAGACTACACCAATTTCTGTCTAATGCACATGCTATAGGATATTGGTGATTATGACCTTCATGGCAGTGTGTACCTCATTTGCTTTGTACTAATCTTCTCTTTCAAAGATCAGAGTAGATGGATTTTGTAAAAGAGGCAGTAGGTCTGATTAAAAGCCTATGAAATCAGTGGAAAAACTTACACGGATGTTAATGGACTTTGGATCAGGTTCCTTGTGACTGATTTTGCTGGATCACTGTCACAATAAAAATACCTATTATCCAGTGCTGAAATGTACTTACCTCCCAGCCAGAGGAGTGCAAGTGACACATACATTCATCTTAACCTAGTCGACGTTTTTCAGCTGCTTTGATGTCATTAGTTGAGAGGATCTGACAAAGCAGAAACTAGTTTACAAAGCAAAAAGAGACTGTGGAGTGCTGTGAAATTATATATTTCTTAAGCAGCCTGTCTCATTCAAGAGAATTTCTTATTTGTTACACTGTCCCGCTGGTAGCAGTGATAAAGTGTTTTAAAACTGAAGTCCATTTTCTTGCTCTCACATCCAATATAGGCAACCCTTGTAAAAGGCCGAAAAATTCCTGATGTTTGAAAAAGTTGCTTTTGGTGCCAAAGCAGACAGAAAACGTCTATGCTCCTGTAGAAATGCAAGGGGAATAAAGCTGTTTCTAAGGGGATAAATGTCTCTCTTATTTCCTATTCCCTGTTACTTTGGTTACTGTTACTTTTAAACATTCCTAGCATTTTGCACATAATAAAAAAATGGCAAAATCCCTGTTCATTTCTAGAGACTATTTTCAAACCAAAGCTGCTTGTGTAGAAGAAAGGTGTAAACATCACTGTCCATCCCACTCCAGTATAGCAACCTGTGCTAGGTGGAGCTCTTGCTACTCTGCTTGATACTCCAAAGAAAGCCCTAGAAGGAAGGAGGTAAAGATGAAAACACAGGTAAAAAATATGCAAATATGAGGAACTTGAAAGACATAGTCACGAGACCCAGAGATCTGCTTATTGGTTTTGGGCTTACGATCACCATCTATGGCATTTCTTGCTTCCATGGTTTAGTCTGCACGCTGGGTGCTACGTATTGTCATGCTGTGACGTTATATGTAGTCCTCAGCTGTGGACAGGAGATAAATGTGACTGTCACAGGCGTTATCCTTGCAAGGTACTTTACAAAGCTGCAGTTTCTAGGACTTTGGTCCCGACGAAGATGGGAATGGTTTATTATACCCTATCCCTTGCCCTTTGGACCTAGCCATCTCAACTGCTACCTCTGCTGTCACTCTTTTCTCCAAAATGTCTCTGCAGAGCAAGCAATAGGCAGGCAGCCCCACTCCCCATGCTGTTTTTTATCAGGGCCACAAAACCATGGGCCCATATCAGGATCCTCATCTCACTCCTTTTTGTGCACTTGGGCAGGTATAGTAGATCAGATTACAAAGTAGTTGTACACAAATTAGGTTAAATCCTAATGCTAATAATGTGAACATGTTTTGCTATTGAGTCACAAAGTCAGTTTTTCACTGATTATACATTCTGTTAATGATTCCAAATTGCTGAGTTCTGGTATTCTCTGCAGTTCAGTATGCCACAACCTCTTTTTTCAAATAGCTTACCAGCAAGAACATTTCTTTCTGAAAGCCTTGGTAGCAGTTATTATTTAGCTAATGTTTCTTTAATATATTTTAGAAAACTATGTCAGTGCCATGCTTAATTGTGCTAATGAGGAGAGCAATAAATCCCTTGTGACACAACTTGGATTTTGTTTTATCAAGCAGTTTATAGATGTTAAAGGAAAATAAAACTCCAATTTCCTACTTGCTTAAAACTTCAGGGCTGGATGAAAGATAGCTGCTGCCATCCTGTAATTTTTAGGCTGAAATGGTAGCGGGACTATGAAATGCAAAGCCAAACGGGGTTCTCAGCACACAACCCAAACTTCCTCTTACAAAGCTTACTCTCCTAGGACGAAGCCATGCTCGGGTGGAGTCAGAGCCTTTGGCACAGTCAACATCGTCTTCCATTTGGCTTCTCATGGACTCCTTCCAATGATTTCTTTCCATTGTCTGTGTGCAGAGCAGGCTGGTATCTGCCTCTTTGTAGGCAGTGCAGTGCAAGTGTTTACTGGGTGTCTGAAGTATTTTCTTCCTATAAGGTTTGTCTGCAGGGGCCCTAGTTTTGTGTCTTGCAAGATATACTATGCTATGTAGGATTTCATTTGCATCTTTGAAGCCTATGAAACCTGCTGAGAGTTGCCGCCATAGCTTTGTTCTTTCTGAAAGGATTTTAATTTTCATTTAACTATAGCATCTGTCCTTTCACTATGATTTTTTTTTTTTGCTTCAAAATATAATGACATTCATTATTCATTTATTTTCTTCCAAGCATTACATAAAGTAGCATCTCTGCCTGAAGTATCTACAAATATAGCAGTCTCTGATGTTCCTCATTTGTCTGTCATTAGTAATATCCTTTAGTAACCTCTGGCTAAAGCATTTTTCTGATATGCAGTTCTTTCAGTAACTTATTTACTCAAGACAGTTTAATTCAGAGGCAACATCTGGATTTCAATGGAAGCCAGTCTTACAGCTTAGCTGACTGAGGTACCAAAAAGGTCAAGTGAATTGCCTCTGGTGATACTTTAGTTCCCACTGAACTTAGGACCTTCCTGCCTCCAAAATGTTGTGTTGCAACTGTTAGACTGTCCTCTCTTCTCAAAAATCATATCCTCCAGGATGATCTTCTTTCCTCAGGCCCTGGTTATATCCTTCCTTTATCATGTTCGTTTTTAGGCCAATTTCATCTGGTCACTGTATCAGTCTGACTGTTAGACTGTCTCAAGAAAACACTGCTTGATCTCTAGTTTTGACACTGCATTTACTTCCAAATCACATTTTGGTGCAAAACTTTTACAATTTTGTTCAGAACATAGGTCAGGCTTAGAAGTGTCCTTGAAGTACACAAAAAATGGCTTTCTATTCCTTACAAATTTCTGAGAGGCACAGGTATTTTATCATCTTTGACTGCCTTGTGAAATCATCTCTTGTTAAGATGCATTTGAAGCCATAAAAATCTGTACACAGTAACACTGTATGGTCTTTAGCTATTGTTTCTGTGCTAATTAAACATCTTTCCGAACAACCTGATTTGGGATTGTGTAAACTCTCTAATAAACTTGTAATGAAAGAAATATTCGAAGCCTCAGTGATTAATGAGCAGATGTTAACAGGCAGTGCAAACTTATGGGAAACCATTTCTAATGGTGATGTCAACAGAGAACAATTCACAGACATAATTACTAAAAAATTATCAGAGACTTCCTTGTCAAGTATTTTGTATGTTTATAAAGCTGTTGGTGACTCATTTTAAGCAGTCTGGGAGACTTATTTGATTTGGAATCAGGGTTTTATTATAGCTTAGCTGTTATGTAATAGTTTACTCAGACTAAATGGTCAGCTATTCTTCCATGTCAACATAGTCCTTATGGGTGCAGTGAGATTCCTTGTAATTCTTTCAGCAAATCATATCTAAATACTTTTCCATGCTTTCACCCTTGGAATACAGTATTCATTAAAGCTGAGTAGTAGGACAGCTCTTTGCTTAATTATCCATTAGATTGTCTGCCATCCGCTATAAAGTTCAAATGCTGTAGCACTAATCACCTTGTACAGTTAAGTTTGCTGTGTCATGTGGAGCAGGTCTCTCCAGCGTGCAAGCAGACTCAATAATTTTTGCCTATGTTTGTTTTTGAGGTAATTTAATAGCATGCAGAGCACTGCCATTTATGCAAGGCAGGTGCATTCACTAATTTCTTAGTCTATAGCACAAAGTGCAATTAATTTTGCCTGCCTCTACAGTGTCATTAATGTTCAAGCAAAGTAATCTGGATGTAATTTTCACACTGGCACTAAAATGACATTTCAGCGATTCCATGAGTTTCTTTTTCCAAGACATTCCAATACAATCAGCGATAGAATTACACATCTTTTTCTTTGATTGCTTACTGTCATTCCTTCGGAAGAACTCCAAAAGACACAAAATTGAATTTGGAATTTTAAGAGACAAGCACAGCACTCTTTACTCTGTGCTTTTCTCTGGGAGACTTTGAGCATTCTATGTAGCTGAGGTGCAACTGGTATTCATAAAAAGCACTGCAATTTTTGCATATCAGTACAGTGTCATTATTTTGATTTTTGTGTTATATGTCATGGTGGTGACTAGCTGTGGCACATGAATAATCCACACTATACCCATCAATATAATATTTAGACTTGTGCACGCAGGACAGCACCTATTACAACACAGAGATGTCAGTTTGTTCCACTTCTGCACACTATCTGCAACTGGCTGAATTACCCCAAGTGTCTTAGCAAATAAATGCCTGAAGATGTTTGTGTTCCGTCATCAGAAGTCAATAGGAGCTGGGCTCCTAAAACCTGCTTTGCAAATTCTAGCCTTGTTCTGGCACCAGGAAAGAGCAAAAGGTTTTCATGGCTCCACATTTCCAGAACGCGACAGAAGTGTTTTTAACCACGAAGTTTGTGGGCTAAATGCTGTTCTAAGATGTATGTGTAGATCTGGAATAACTCCTCTGGTATCAAGACACCGTATCTTTTACTTTACCCTTGCTATTTTGCACCTCTACTCCAGCCTAAGTGTCTCTGATCTTGGGAAGCTCTCTCTTGCTGAAGAAATTCTTGGAAAGCAAATGCCAAAATAGAGAGTTTCTCATCACCTTGGTGACCTTCAACTGCTGCAGCACTTATCCATATCAGGCCTTGGTGGGGGGTGGGTTGAAAACTGAAGACCGGAAAGAACCATTTATGTCCCTCTTTGCTCAACTCTGCCAAGTGCTTCTTTGGTCAAAGCTGGCAAGGTGGCTGTATGGAGTTACCCTGAGTTCACTGTGGTCACTTCAGCATCTGTAACAGAACACTTCGTGGTGCAGTACAAGGAAAGGTCACTCTTTCCTGCTAGGAATTTCTTGGTACCTGGTTTGAACACTCACATCAGCAATGCAGCCATGAAGTAAACATCCTGTGTGAAAAAGCCCTTCCCCCAAGTATCTAGCAAGACTGTAAAGACTCTTAATTGTACAGACATTTCCAGATAATTTTAAAGGGAGGGGAAACAGTATTGATTTGCTCTGAATGTAACTTCTTTAGAGTTTTCTTGTTTCATTTCACCATGAAAAATACACCGTTTGTAGAAGTAGAGTTTTCCCCATTCACATGTCCCCGTGCACAGAGTTCATCACACTGTAAAGAGGAGGAAGCGACAGCTCACCCCTGCAACCCGGCTGCGATGTTATACCCCAGCTCCCAAACTCCAGCCAGCTCTCATGTGCCAAGAGGAGGGTTTCTGCCGAAACCATGTTCTGTGAAGCTGTTGCTGGCTCCTCTTTGTCTGGAGATAGTTTCCTTCAGTCTAGTAACGTACCTAACAGCACTTTGGGCTAGTTTCTAAGTTTAATGCCATGCTTTTGTAAATACATCAGTGTCATAATATGAGTGAATAGCAGAGACATATTATATCCTTTTCTCTGTACAACTGCTTTTGTTGTATTACTGGGGAGTTGTTCATCTGAAGAACAGCTATCCTGGAAGACAGGATAATGTCACCATTGACTGTCAGCCTGGAAAAAATGGTATAATGCAGAGAAAGTATGACCCCACTTCAGTTCTCATCCACACAGGAGACTTGCAGAGTCTTTTGAGGGGTGTTCACTAATGCAGTGCCTCCAAAATTTGAATAAATACATATAAACAATAAAACTTAAAATAACTTATAAGATTGGGAGACCTGCTGCTTTTGTCATGCTGAGCTCCGTTCCTGTGACTCAGATAATGCATAGGCTGGAGTTTGCGCTTTGGGATAGCAATGGCAAAACAGAAGCACCTAGTGGGTGAAAATTCATCCCTTGTGGAGGTCCCCCATCACTTAAATCCCTCACAAACCTCTCAGAAGAAGAGCTGAGTGGGAGAGCAGCGCCTAGACACCAGAGGGAACTTTGGTCATTGGGAGCATGTCCGTGCTACATGCTGCAGTGCAAAGAGGGTTGTCGGCCAATTTGAAGCGAGTTACCTCAGGAACCAGAAGTGATCCAGCTGGGAAGCCCCAGAGGTTTAACATACTCAACTTTGTGTCCTTCAATGGCAGTAGAGCCTAAGAGATGGAAAATCTGAAATGGACAAGTGTTTTCAAAGGGTAAAAAGTTATTTTAAGGACACAGTGTTTTCTAAACTATTTACGTATCTAAGTTATCCTCATTTATGGCATGACCAAGGAAGGTACTAAAGCCCATGTTTAACTTTAAGCATGCAAGTAGTCTAATCAGCTTCAGTGATAATATTACATGCTTAAAAATGGAGTGCATGGTGAAATGCTTTCCTCAATTCATGCTTGTGACTAGCTTTGAAAAGCCCATTTCTACACCACTGAATTACATGTGAGTCATTCAGCCTGAGCCTCAAATGAGCAGGCTCAGTTCTGCAGTGCTCTTTTGAAAAGTAATTATCATCTTCAATACATCTTTCAATTAAAAAAAAGTTCCATGTGTTTATGGAGAAGGTGTAAACAACACGCTATTTGGAGTTAAAAAATGGCAATGGCAGGAATATTTAGCGGTATAAAAGAGGTGGAGAGAATGACTCATGCATATGTAGCTCTGAACACTGTACTTTTTAAAGCAGTTTCTGGATAACAAAGCTAAAATTATTACCAAAACAATGAAATTTGGTGGCTGTTTCTATTTTGCAAAACATCAAAGTAACCCCCGTATTTATATTTAAATATTTTCTAATCTTTAGAGGCATATTTACTGAAACTTTAATATGGCCTTTTCCAAAATTAGCATCCACATTTCTTTAAGTTGTTTTTGACTGTTATTTGTTAGTGAAGTTTTGATGAGCTGTAAGTGTGTGTATGGAACAAACAATCTAAATTAACCTTGTAAAATACAAAAAGTCTTGGCAGCGGGTGCTTTCCAGAAGTGTTTTTGTTACTTTTTATAATATACCTATGGAGGAGAAACGAATGATGCAGTGACCAAACAGTTAAAAAAGGACATCCAGTAAATAAACTGTGTTTTGGACTGTTTATATCTAGCTGGAGACCAGAGGGGAGAGAAGGGAGGTGCTCTGCATAGGGGCTGTTTGAACTTTGTAAAAGAGAGAAGAAGCTTTGGGGGGTATCCTGTGCCATAGAAAGAAATGTGTGTCAGAGCTCTGTGTGTCTGTATATTTATGTGGTGTGTGCGGGTGAGAGAGGGGATCCTGGAAGCAGACACTAAATGAGGGATGTGGTCCTGGAAAGAGAAAGCTACAGAAAGGCCAAAGAGCATTGCTGAGCTGGATCCAGCCCTGGGACATCACTCCAGCCAAGGAAGCTGTGAGTTAGATTTTTTTTTTTTTTACATGTACATTTTTATTACATTCTGAGTAATTTCCCACCACATTCCACATTTTAAAAACCTTTTCAGAAGGGGAAAGGGAGGGAGGCTTGAGAAACATCAGAACTTTTTTTGAGAAATTCCAGATCTCTTGAGAGCATAAAGCATTTTTAAGGTTCCTCACCCTTCTTTAAAAAGCTAATGACATAACCAAATCCACTAGAAAGGAGCAGCAGCTGCTCAGTAAGAAGAAAACCATAGGGGGCAGATCCTCAGCTGGTGATCACTGGTGACATCAGTGGCAGCCTGACAGATTTCAGTGGCTGATCATTCACAAGGATCAATAAAGAATATAACGCAGGGCTTGTCATACACTACCATAAAGTGGGCTGAGAGCCTGTAAAGAGGGTGTGCTTCGCCTTACGCAGTGAGGAGCCTGGGGAGCAGAAGGGCTAGCTGAGTGACTGCAAAGGCACAGCAAGTTATTGGTGGAGGCAGAAATAAAATATATCCTCCTGCTGTCAGTACGGGGCCTGCCTCCCTGCTGCTGTTTAGCCCTGCTCCCATGCAGACTTGGATGGATCCTGGCAAAGATCTCTCAATGGCTTTGCTATACCTGAGTAGGTGAGGTCAAGTCGTTCACAAAGCACACATTTCCGTGTGCTTTTTGTTCATGCCATTTCTGTGCAAGTTTTGATCATTTTTCTTGCCTATGATAATTATTATTTTTATTTGTCATTGTTATGATCCTTTTTTTAAGTTAAATCTTACTGTTTCCACCTCTCAGAGGGTTGGGAAATGGTTACAGTCTGGTGGTGATGATGGTAAAACTCACTAAATAATTTCTGAGTAGTGTGGGAGATACATCCACCCATCATAACTTTTTTATGGCAAGTTTAATGTTCAGCTCATCTGGAATAAGCTGTGAGAGCCACACTACAGGAAGCTGTCAGGGTTACTGACGATTTTTTATTCTCTTTGGAGAAGAAGAAAGCGCAGGCTTCTGTCCTCAGTGGATTCTGTGATTTGTGAAGCACTGAAAGAGATCAGATTTCTGCAGAAAAAGAATATCCAATGGGTAACTATTTGTGCCAATTCCAGTTCAAACATAAGCCTTTCTTATACAAATAGTTCATGGCAGAGCAAGAGGTATTAAGAGGGATGTGAGCTGTAACCAGAGCAGAGCGAATGCTAATATTTTGTTCAGACTGGGGTTTGGGAGGTGGGTTTATTACTGTTTAGAATAAGAATCGAGAAATTCTGGAACAGTGCTATGCTTTATTTTTGTTCTGTTGTGAAATTTCAGCCTTACAGCACAGCTCTGTCTTTCTGGCCATGCAGGAAAACCAGTTTCTTTTCCAAATGGGCTAGACTATGCCTTTTATATGCTACCCCATGTTGTGGGCACTGCAAAACTGTACCAATCTGGGAAGCGGCAGTGCAAAGCTACACCACCCCAGCGAACTACCGATGGGGAAAAAGGTGGAGAGGAATTTACTACTTCTTTTTAAGTGGTGCAGCCACTCTCTTCTGCCACATGGAGCACAGGAGGGGGTGGAGACATACTCACCCCCCTGCCTCCTCTGAAGAGTTGCTCCTGTGTTCCCTTGAGCAAAGAGTCTGTAATTCTTGGCAGACTTCATGTCAGCTACACAGGTCAGGGGGAAGTCATTACTTCCTCCTCCCACACTGCTCAGTCATGTTAGGTTAGGACAAGACTTTGCCCAATATTTGCAATACAGTTCATTATATGTGTTTCCCATAAAATAAAGGAAGAAACCGAAATGGGTCATAAACCTTAAAATGCTGGAAAATGAGGCTGCCTGGTTGATATGTAACAATGTATCAAAAACATGTTAAATCGAGAAACAGAATAAATCTGTGGCTATGGCTCTGATCTGAGACTTGGGGGAAGCTGACCATGCCCCAAACTTCCTTTAGCCTTTGATTAGGCTACTTTGATGCTGTCTTTCCTTGTTGTTCTTATTGCCCTTATATTTCAGTAACTCCCTATCATTAGCTCCTTCTGTTGGTAGATTTGAAAACCTTTGAAAAAAAAGAAGGGCCTTTATTTCCCCGACTGATTAGAGATTATCCATCTGAAAAAGAGGACTGAGAGAAGGCTTTTCTGCAGCAGAGGATAAACTTGGGACTTTTGCCACTTACCTGTTCTACTCTTAGAAAGTATTGAAATCAGAACAAGCTTTATTATATAGTGACTTATTAGGGAACTAATATACCTTATTCTTCTCCTCCCTTCTCTAAAGTCTCCTCTAAATTCCCCCCCTCCCTCACTGCCAAGTTGCAGGAAAGCTCTGGGTCTGTTGTAGTAGCAAACAGCTAAGCAACCACCCAGCTGCAGAGTATCACAAGTGGCCGTGCCTGCTCTGAATGAGTTAACATCAGAATCTTGCTCTCTCCTTTTTTCTACTGAGTGAGGAAATCCAAAGCTGCCTTATGCCTCAAGTTCATCCTTTTTGATAAGACTGACATACCTTTTCAAAGTTTTCCAATTAGAGGAAAATGCATGGGGAGATTTTTGCATGTCACTCACACTTTTCCATTTGGATACTGTGTCTTTCCCAGGTTATAAAGATTGTGTGTGTTGATGTTGTTGTTGTTAAATGCCTGGAGGAACTGGATGCCATATCCGATGGTATGCTCTTGTAACAGCACTGCAGCAGACTGAACTAAGCTTCCAATAATAAGTAGTGACACTGACATAAATATTTGTGGTTATGCTTTCCATTTTTTCCTTATAGGAAACAAGTTAAAATTTTGAAATATTTCAGTGATGTGATCAGTGGACAGTAGTGGGAAAGAATTTCTCCAAAACTTGAACTGTGATCAAAATAAGGAAGGAAGATCTGAAAGACCAGAAAATATTTTTGTTAATCAGGATATGGCACTTTCCAACATCTGGATGTCAAAACAAGTGTTTTGAATTCAATACTATTAACATGTGTCACTTAAATGATTTTTTTCCTTCAGAGTCTATTGGGTGGTTACATTTTTGGCAATGGTTTTGTGGTCTGTTGCTTACATTACCTGACCCATGGTCTGTTTGTCTTACAATGTCTGTGGGGAAAAAAAAGCAAACAAAAAAACCAAAACAGCATCCCTCCAAACCCCCCCCCCCCCCCAAGCCCTGAAAATATCTCAGAACCCAGAAAAAAGGTCTAGGATTGAGTCTCACCCTCTCAGTAAACCTTTTGACCAGATGGAAACCTCATGGGGTTTTTGCTGCTTTTGCCTATGACATCATGTAACACCAAATGAAGAAATATCTGATTCCTCTGCATATCAAAAAGACATGATTAAACAAAATACATCAGCCTGGGAATCTATTAAAAAAGTTTGAATAAGAGGTCAGAGAAAGATCAGGCATCAGCTCTTGCTCCTTGCAAAATGATAAAACTAACAAGGAATGACTCAGCTCCTCCTGATCAAAAAGCTCCTTTCTTTGCAGTGTAAACAAAGTAGTCGGGATTATTGAAATCCCAGACCAAAACATCAACCAGCACTGGAAAATAAGATACTCCAGAATGCCTCCTCTGTCCTAGGAATAGCCTGTCACTGACATTTCAGTGGATTTTATTCTCTGTGACTGGGGTTCACTATCCAAAAGAGACTGTTACATGAGTAAAAGGGGAAAAAAAATTGTGTGTGGACTGTGACCTCAAGAGTGTGAAACAAATATTTTGTTTCAAGTCAGCTTTTAACCCATTTCAGCAGTAAATTGAGTGACCAGTAATATAAACCATGAAAAACATAGGGAAGTGTGGCGTTGGAAGAATGAATAAAAAATGAACCTAACAAAGAATAACTCTTCCAAACTAAAGTTCAGTGTCTGATTTTTTGCTGAATAACTTGTTTTGAAGAATAAGAGACTCTTGCTCTTGCCAGGTCCCTGCAGCTAGATTTTATGGCTACAATGAACAAGCATGCATCTGTGTAAATGCTCTTTAATTTTCTTTTTACATCATATTTACATTACTCAGACAGTAAAACTGCTGAATGTTTTAATTAGCACTCCCATGGCTGTGAAATTGTTTAAAATTTTCATGCAATGTGAAAAGATTGGCAAACAAACAAAGGCTATATTCGCTAGATGCTCACAAAGGTGGCAAGATGTTTAAAGTGCACCAATTGTATTTGTTTTGGGCTTTGGATTGAAAGCACAGTGGATCGCATGTGCTGGGTGCCAGATTCCACAACCCTTACACATCACGCATGCAGACTTGACCCACAGCATGTACAGTGTACTTTGGACTTGCATTGGCTTCAGTGAAATGACTCTTAGGAGCAAGCACTACACAACATGAGTTTAGGGTTGCAGTCGGGCACAATAATAGCTGCTGCCTGTTCCTACTTGAGCCTTATTTCACCAGCATTTGTCACCTGCAGAAACAGAGGCGCGGAAAGTTTGATTCTAAACGTTTGCATAAATTCCCCTGTGAGGCTGTTAAGAAGAAAATTGAGATATTTGAACAAAACGAAAGTTTTCTATGATATCATTGTGTTCTTTTATAGAATCAGAGAAAAATTCAGGTTGGAGGAGACCTCAGGAGATCATATAGTCCAGTCTAATTAAGAACAATATTTTATATGTAAATGTGGTGCTGGCAAAACCTGCCAGCTGCAGAGTATCTCTTGTTGCTGTTTATTTATAGAGCACATACAACCGTGCAAATTGTCTAACACGGCTCTGTCAATTCATTTCAGCCAGAATCCAACCCTTGGGGAGGAAAGCAGCTCCTTTGTGTTGTTTGGCCTCTGTGTTGACTTTATCAACACAGTTGCTAATTATCAGAGAACCACACAACTGGAAGAGGACTGCAAGAGATGATCTAATGCAACCACTGTGTTGAGGCAGGATCAAGAATCTTAATGTTATGTGTGCTTGCTGTGTTTGCAATGTAGACATTTGTCCCTGAAGACCTAAACTGAAACCATGAATGGAATTGTGGCTTTTTATAATGTTCCTGAAACTTTTATAGCTTAGATTCTAATCTGACAAGAAGTGATTGCCCCTAGCTAGTACTCATCAACCTCTAAAGAGCAAAGGAGTGGTCTTTTACTTGGAGATGGAGATGAAAAGGAAAGTGCTGGGATGCAGCAAGTAGGTATGTTCAGGGAATGGAGAGCACTATTAAAAAGGATGAAAATTCATAAAATTTAAAGTTCAGGGGAGAGCTAGAAAAATAACGACATGAAATGGAAAAAGTAAAAGAGGAAAAGTGGAGGTGAAGTGAACTGAGAAGACAAGTAATGACTGAAAAAACAAGATTTTCCCCATGTTTCTTCAAACACGGAAACATAACATGGAGGACAGCATGGAGATTATATTGCACAGGGTATTCGGTGTAATGTGGTGTCAGGTTAGATTTTGCCTGAAGAACGACAGGCTGAAGAACGACAGGCTAAACAACAAAGCAAAAAACCCCCCCAAATTAATGATTAATTTTCTATTTTTAGTAGTTTGAATCTTCAAATTTTAATGCAATCATCTTGTTCCAGCTGCACTCGGGTATGAGGTTGGCTTCTAGGTTTTTTTCCCCTTGTGGTGCAGTACTGCGCTCTGATCATCCTTTAGTTCCGCCTTTGGTTTTGACATCTGCAAATTCAGTAGTTTTAAAACAAAATGTTTTCCTCAAGGTCTCACCAAGAAAACCAAATCCCCCAATTTCTTTGACTATTCCTTTTTATAATCTGTATTTTATCCCTGGTTTAGGGCTTCATTTAAATTCTGTTTTTCTTTTCATTTCCCCAGTTCTTAGCAATAAGCCATGCCATTCCTAGTCTGGACTCCAAGGCTCACCGGGAAAGGACCTCTCTATAAGTCTCTTTCTAGCCTGATCCCTTTGTCCATTTCCTACTGGCACAGAGAAGAGTCTCCATGCTCTTCTCAAAGCTGTACTTGAATTTCCAGTTCACCATAATCTTCATTTTGTCTCAGATACTTCTTGGACTGTGCTAAGACCGCTTTTCTATAGTCCTTTATAGGTAGCTGTACAGCCCAAGTTCTTGTCTTCTGTCTATCACCTTCATCTGCCTATCCTTCCCAGCACTAAACATTTTTAAGCAGGAGATGTTGAGACATCTCTGTTGAGACAGAGATAGCTGACCTGAGGATCCCAGACTTTAAAGGGAACTGTCATACTGTTGCAATGCATTTTATTGCAGCAGTCCACATGCAGAAGCCAACTAGTGCCACAGAGTTATCACAGAGTGCCACTGGTGTTTCCCATTTTTTCTATTCTAAAAGTTGGGCATGCATACTATATGTGATGTATCATTGTGTTTAAAAGTGCTGGAATATGATTACTGTATAAGGGTGATCACTGTGAGTTTTTGATCCAAGTTTACTGGCTTTCATTAAACTGGTTAGGAGAATGATTATCTCTTGCTGATTTTGAGCCCTTCTCAGACTTTTCTACTTTTAGTAAGAGCTGAGTTTTGTTGACACCAGGGTCCTTTGTCTCCCACTTTGCCAGAATGATGACTTCATTCCAAGTTTGAAGAACTTGGAGGTCAGTCAAAAAGAGGTCTTGCCAGCTGGTTTACCTAAGGCAGGCCAGCTGTGGCTGTCCTCTCTACTTGGGAAGCCCAGGGTCTAGTTAGGTAGAACCTATGAATGTAACAAGTCTTCAGAGAGGTAATAGTCCTGTTTAATGGTCTTCCAGTAATGAATTTATATTTTCTTCTCCCACTTATATTGAAAATGCAGTGAGAAAATTACTTTCCTCGAGGTGTCTCAGTTTGAAGACCTGGTTGGAAATAGATATAACAGAGAAAAAAATGAAATAGATAAGTTAAACTTTACCTTCTGTCTCAAAGTTCAGTTCACTTTTTTTAAAAAAGTGAACAAACAAGCAAGCAAACAAGCAAGCAAACAAGCAAGCAAACAAGCAAGCACTGAGTGTTCAGGTGAAGCCACAAGTAAAGAAGAGATTTCTTTGCTCTAGGATTTTAGTCAAAATCTATAAGCTATGTCTGGATACCTGAGTTTTGTGGTATCTGTGGTGTCTCCTTGAGATGATTTAAGAATGCTTGGGTTCCTTGCTGTTGGAGAAGGAATGCATTTAACTTTGCATTCTCAAGTATGAAAAAACTTGAGCACTGCTATATCACCTGAAGAGAATGTGACCACGTTTGACAAACCCCTTTTGACCAGGAGATGTTAAGTCTATTACAGCTGTAATGAATTTTATCCTTGGCAAGTTTGGCATCTTTGTCATGAAAAAACTTAGTAGTGATTATCAATTTCTAGGTTAAAAGGCATTGTGCAAAAGTGAAGCACTGAAATATCATCTCTTCTGCCAGTAGCTAGCACACTGTGAGCTCTGTTTTAACTGAAGAAACTGGATCTGTAGTGAGGGGTAACTGTACAAACCACAAGTTTATGCCTGCACAAGAGCAAGTCTGGCTCCAGAAGGACCTTTGGTTGTCCTCTCATCATATGGGAATATGCATTCTGCAGCCAACCATTGTACAAGGACTAAGTGTGCCCCACACTCAAAGCCTAGCTATATACTCCTATAGGATGTTCAGTGCTGTCTGTCCACTTCTTGCCCCCATCTAGAAGTGCAAACATTTAACATACACCAGCTGCACAAGCAACTCCATAGATTGCTTTATGCAACAAACTACAGAAGGCATGAAGTAGTTGCTCTGTGTATGGGAATGGGAAGGAGTTCCTACTGTCTAATGCTCTGCCTGTTTGTTTTTGCACAGCATCTACAAATGTTTGCTCTTACAGAAGATTACTGAAGCTAGGGAAAGGCAGGAGTAGAGTATAGGAAATGGTGAAATAAAATCCCTCCTCACTGAAGTTTACCACAGACTCCCTACAAGACACAGCTGCTTGATAATACATGCTAGAACACTGAATCATAACACACACACACACACACACACACACAAAGAGGAAGAAAAGAGCAGCTACATAGAAAAGTATGAAAGAGTCAGAGATGGAAAAAAGGCTAACAAAAAGAAAATAGACACCATGTTAAAAGCTGGTTTCCTTTCAGAGTTTTGACTAATATCTAGGGGCCAACAATGAGTATACCACATCAGAGACCCTTTTCACCTTGCCCAGAGTGATGAGCTCATGTTTGCAGATTGTCTAACACTTTGTTTTCAAGCCAGAAGTATCAGGTTTACACTCGAGTAACAAATTGTTACAATGTGGGAAGAGGTTATGGACAAAGTACAAATCTGTGGGATGCTTTAACCATTTTTGATTGTGTCATAGTTAAGATTGTGTAATAGAAAAGGGCTGATTCCAAGAGCCACAGCTCCTACTAGGGGTAAGAAGCAGCAGTGTGATGCCCTTCATTCTCTGACATTTCAAGAAAGCTCATTAAAACAGAATAACTATACATGTATGTAAAAATGCTTTTGGCAATCTCATATGCTTACTGCACATTTTATTCAGAAGTAAACACTGTTGTGAATATCATTTTGACCGCGGGGAAAAAATAATAATCTGGATACTTTCTTCCAAAATGAAGATTTGCCACTTCCGCTTCTTAGTTGGATGAACTATGGAAAACACACTCCAGTAGCCAGATTTCTGCATTCTTTGCAGCAAACAGGATATGGATATGACTCGTGAATGCACATGTGCTTTTCTTCTCCATCTTACCCATCTGTTTGTTTCATTCTCCAGTCCTGTAGTAAACCTCGTTAGAGTGAATATAAAGGAGGATATGGGCTTAAATAAAGACTATTAAGTTGTTTCAAGTTAGAACAACTTTTAGGAGATCTCACTTGAAATTCAGTATTCACTGCCTCCATATGCCTTTTGTAACCACCTAAGAGTAAGAGTCACTATTTAGTCTCTAAAGAGCAATTTGAAAGTTGTAAGTATATATTTTAGGTATGAACTGTGACATGATAAGCCCCCTCCCTCTCTTCTGTCCTAGTAAGGCCTAGTAAGTATTTTGGAGGAAATGGAATTAATTGACTTGGCATCTGTTTCTGCAAATACTTACTGCTCTACAGTTGAGTGTATTTAGGGACACCGCTTCCCTGTGTACTGAAACTCCTTCCTTCCCCCCCCTTTTTAAAATTACTAATTGGAGATGATTGCTGTAAATTCATGAAAACCAGCCTCACTTTCTTCATTTTATAGTTTTAAAAATCCGTCTCTAATCCTGGCTCAGAAAAACTTCAAAGATCATTCTTTTGTTTTGAGAGTTTAAACACCAGGAAAAGTTAAAACTAATGTTCCTTCTTGCTTCTTTCTTTCCTGCTCTTTTACTTTCTTCATATCTCATTGAACAGGAAAAGGGAGGAGAAAAAAATGCAAGGCTTAAAGGGAAGTCTCAAAGTCATGAGCTACAAATCCTCTTTCCATATTCTTTCCCTGTTTCCATTCCCCCAGGGTCCTTGTAGGCAAAGATAAAAGTCTCCTGGATGGCCAGCAAAGTGTCTGTGCTTGATTTTACTGAAAGGGAGAACATGAGACAAAACAGACTCCAATGTGGCTGCTATTTAAATTAGCCATAGAAAAGCGTGATGACAGTCTTCACTAATTAATAAATCATTATTACAATTTCATATATTAATACTCTTACTACAATGAAAACCCTACATGACTTTTAGAATACTGCACAAGCCAAACACTGCTTTATTGTAAGTCATTCACCAGATGATTTCCTTCTGTTAACAATATTCTTCAGAAGACAATTTAAAGCCTCAGAGGAAAAAATATATATTTCTACAGTCCTGCAATAAAAAACAGAATTGGGAAGATTTCCTGAATTTAGCTTCTTTGTTGCATGTTCAGAAGGCTTTTTTTCATTTCTCAGCTGAACTGACCCAGTGAGTCTTGCAAGCATTTTAAAGAGAATAGTGACTTTTTAGTTTTTTCTTGTCTTTTTTTTTTTTTAATGAAAAGTACTATTTACTTAGCAGTTGCCTTAAGGAATTATTGAGAGATGCATGGTACTCCTCATTTTCACTTAGTGAAATACCTCCATCACCCCACCTTTTCTGATCCTTCTGTTAGAGAACCTCTATCTAAAATTTTCATATGTTCTGCCCTCCTACTCTCCACAAAAATCCCTCTGCATTTTTGTCTGGCTTGCTTAAACAAGGAGTTGCTGGAGATGAGAAACATTTTGGATTGAACTGGCATGTCCACAATGTGATGTATTTTGATGATGTGCAAATCACCAGAAAAAAATAAGAAAAATAAATGTGTTTCAAGTCCATTGGAAATATTTTATTTAACTTGAAATTAAATATTTCAATGAATTTTCAGATTCTTAAAATGTAAATAACTAAATGACAAATAAAAAACTATGTTAAAAAAATTCTGAATGAAATATTTCGGATTCTCCACAATTTCCTTCCTAGTTTATTTACCTCCAAGCAAAAATACTCCAGCAGCAGGCTGAGGACTAATCTTCTTCTCTTACTCCTGGAAATCTTTGGAAATTCTTCCACTGAAAGTGGTACAGTCAAACTGGTGTGCAGTGTCTTCTCTGAAGTCTTTGGGTAATGTTTCAATGTAAAGGTGCACTATATGTATCAAGTGTTATTCAGTGATATTCAAACATATCACTGCTGTGGCACTCTGTACCTTGAACATCCCTATAAAAATACGCCAGGAGGCCCTGGAGGCAAGAAGTGCTTTCAAGGACACATTTGATCCCTAATCCTGAACCTCCCTGCCTTCCTTCCCCATTGTCTCTGCTGTTGAGAGTGAGTTGTAGCCTTGGAAAAGAACTGCTTTGGATGATTGTTGGATGCATGATCTCAAACATTTTAAAAATATCAGGCTAATAAATTTACTTTTCCAAACTTTCCTCGGGATGACATAAAAATCTTGAAGATTGTTGGCAAAGTAACTAGTATAAGCTAAAAGAGGGAAAAGAAATATGAAATTAATCCTGAATTTTGTTGTTAAAAAAAAGAGAGAAGGACTTTTAAATAGATTCATGCTGTATGTAGAACAAATTAAACTATGAAGCTGTTACAGGGAAAAATAAAGAGCCACAGGAAATAATGTCCAAACAAAAGAAAACGATTCCCATTTTGTTCCGTCAGTTATAAAATAGCATCACATGAGTTATTATCAGCATGTAACCTTATCCACATGATGCCTCTGCATTTGTTCTTGCATGGACTCCGGCTGTATAGACTTCACCATTCCTCTGGGAGAAATGAGCAAAAGCATAAGCTTTGTACTTTTTTCAGCTATTAAAAAAATACTTTTTTTTCTTTCCCAGTCAAGCCATGACTAGTTTCTGTTCTTAACTCTGACAGAGAACTAACTCCAGGGATGCCAATACTTCTGTCTCTTGCATGGAAAAAAAGATTTATTTTCAACTATAAGAAGTTCAAACACCTGATGATGATTTCATATGAAGGTAACTTAAATAGTAGAACCTTCCTCATTCTCAGGTGATATGTATGCAGGCACACTGTATGACATATACTTCTTTACTGAGAAGTAAACTCAATATCATCTGTCTCCAAGACAGAATACTGCAGATTAGCAATATTAAATTTCTTTAAGAGGTGAAACAAAATACATGGGCTTTCAGAAGGATCAGACAATTATACCCCAGATGGAAAATTTTATGGGTACAGAAGAAATTGCGTGAATGAAATGCCAGTATCATACAATAAGTAACAGGAAATAGGGTAATTTATGTGATGGAGAAAATTCTCACTGTCAGAATTGCCAGATAGTCAGCAGAGTTGCACCCATTGAACTTCAGAAGTTAACTTCGACCTCAAAGGCTTAAAAATATATGAAAAGAGATGAAATTAAACAAGAAGTGGTGAACCCAATAGGATTTACAAAGAACAAAGCAATCTGTTCAAAAAGAGTTTTATAAAAGTTGGGAATGCATTTAATCAGAATTTGGCTTATTCTTGCAAAGTGATTTAGATTTATGCCAAATAAATTAAATTCCGTTCTGCAAGATGAGTAATTAATGGGGCTCCCCATTTAGAAAACATCACAATTCAGAAATGGCCTTTAATCTTATTTAACGTATGAACATATGTTGAAAACCTGTTGAATTCAGCTGGAGATGGAAATTAAACACAGAAAACAATAGAAAGTCAAGCATGTCTACTCAGTAATTTGCATTACTAATACTTCATACTTTAATACTTCCTTGCATCTGATGAGAAGAAAGTTCATCACAAATATTGATGAATAATCAGTCCTGTGATATTTCAGTTTCCATCTGACAGATGGCAGAGTTACAGAAGGAGACGTAGTGGTACAAATGATTTAGTGAGAGAAAGTAAGATCAGCTACCTCCTCCCTGTTACAGTGGTCATGGAACAAAGAAGCCATCTCACATCGAATGACCTTGCAATGGTCAGCAATTGCCCTTAGACCATAAAAATGAATCTATCACTGCTAATTTCTATTTTAAGTGTGGTGGAATGCTGTGGTCATGTTGATGCCACTCTAGATACTCTTGGCTAGTGATAGCATGAAATTTAATGGCAATATGGTATGTATAGACATGCTACTTACCACTGGAAGCCATTTGTTGTAGGAATGTTACTCCTGCTCTCACGGTTGCTCTAAGGCCTGTTAGAAACTGTATTTTCCCATTTTTATTCTGACATTTGTGTAATTTTAGCTTCTATATTTTGGCAAATACCGCCCTATATTTTTGGCTCACCCCTAAGTTATCTGAAGCAAAGCAGTGTGATTCCAGGCAGAAGAAGGCAGAATTGTCTCAGAATAACAAGCAGATTTTTTTAATGCTGTACAAATGGTTCATACATTATTTTTGCATGAATCAGACATTTATTTTCTAAAGAGAGACGGGGTGGGGGGAGGAGGGCAAAATCTTTTACTTAAATCCTCTCATATTTCACTGCTGAATATCAGCTTCTAGCGACAAGCCAATATATGCTAGGCTTCTTGATTATTGTGCTTTTGGAGATTAGTTGTTTTGAGTCATGAGGGTGTGTTACCTCACCCCAATTACAGAACTCCAGTGGAAATGGTAAAAACAGGCAGAATGAAGAAAGAAAGGGAACTTTTCTAACATTCACGGGACATTCACATGAGCTGCATGGGCAGGATGATATCATACAACTGCCAAGAACCGAAACCAAGTAGTAGAAAATGAACAATTATGAAATAAAAGGAGTTGTACAAGTACTAGAAGATGGAGACTGGCTTGCTTTTTTGCTGTGACCCTTCTTTGTGTTGCAGTTTCAACTGTAGAGCTTTACAGACGAGATGGCACCAACTAAACCTAAAAAATGACTAACTGCCAAGATAATTGAAAGAATAATGAGGTTACAACAACTGCAAAGATGTCAGTTATCTCTTCACAGAGCTCAGCAAGAAGGAATCAAATACTTAGCCTTTGTCAGAGTTGATGTCAGTTATCTCTTCACAGAGCTCAGCAAGAAGGAATCAAATACTTAGCCTTTAAAATGAATGGGTGCTAAAATCTGAGGTCACAGTTCTGCTTATTGGGACATGCTGGTGTGCTGGATTGTGCAGAAGTCACATGGAGGATTCTTTACATATATTTATGTTTTAAAATTTGTTTTTCTCTTCTGCAACATGTTGTATTACTTCCATACTTAAGAAGAAAAGCTTGTCCTTTGCTGTGAAGTACTTGAATGAAAATTTTAAAGTAAAATGAATGTGAGAAATAAGTTCAGCTTTCTAATAAGACAGCTCTTCAGATTTCATTGAAATGTGTTTGGCCAAGTGACTTGGCCTGAAAGACACCAGAAGTAAGAAAAATTAGGAAATCTCCTTATTATGCAGTGTGTGTTAAAAGGCCACGGACCAGATTCCAGGGAGTGGACCTCTCCTCACAGTTTATGTGTAAAAAGGTCAAAAAAAGGGTGTAGACCTGGCTCCCTTCCAACCATTGTGGATGGTTCCAGGACCATTGTGGTTGGTCCTAGAAAGGTCAGCAACTATCAGTATATACCATTTTTAAAGGGCCACCCCTTCAGAGCAGAAAGAGAACTGCACATAAAAATGGCATCTCAGAGAAATGTCCCTTTTGCATATATCCCTAGGCACAGCGGTTCACGTATACTATTGTGGTTGTCTTAGCCACTGCAGCATAGTCCTAATGATTTTGTTCTGCCTTTAGTTAAATATTCATGAAGGTTACTCTCCACCTATATTACTTTGCTTCCTACCCTCAGTTTTATCAGGAGTCTTATGATGCTGGATAACTTTCCAGGTGCTGGAATCACAGTATTGCATGAAAACCATAGACTTCAATTCAAGAACAGCACAGTATTTTCATTAGCATAATCTATATACAGATCACCTCCTATTGAATAAGACTGTGGGTCACAGGCATGAAGTATTTCAAGGGGAAGCTGTTAGAACCAACTCTGGCAATGTAAGCACCTCTGGAATAAGCCTCAGTTTCTCTCACCTTTTCTGGGAGCTCTTCTACACACCCATGCCCAGCTGCTGAAGTGGATAGGAAACTATCTTTTCATCCATGCTTTGCAATCCCACCTCCCAGCTTCTTGAAAACTCAGTGCCTGCCAGGGAGAAGAGCATGGAAGGAGTAACTAATCTCCAGCAGTGCTGCAGGAACCATAGATGGAAAGCAGAGGTTGCTGTGATGAAGTGCATGCATGGGCAGTCCGGTTGGATGGAGATTTACTGGAGCAACAGTCTCTATCCCTGACCAGCCTCCTTGTTGTCCTGAGCTTTGTTTCATGCATATTATGGCAGATGGCTTTTGAGCTTAGTATTTTTGGGAGGCAGGGGGAGAAGAGTTGTCTGTCAGTGAAAAAGAAAGTCATCTTAAAAGCTCAAAAACAAAGCATCAAATGCAATGAACCCAAACATATTATTAACATACAGACAAAAGGCCCATGTAACTTCCATGCTGATTTCATGACTTTTCAGGCTCATCTCACAATTTTCCATTCTTAAGGTTGACAGCATATATTCCTTCATTATGTACCCAATCACTCTATCCCCTGATTTTTTTCCCCTAGGTGACTGATACAAGGACAAATTTGATACAGTTATCACAATACCAAGCTTTCAAATAAGGGGTAGAAAAGAGAGACAGAGGAGAGCTAGTAAGCGTATGAATTCTTCTCTCTGCCCTTCATTGCCAACTTGACCAACACTCTCTACAGCCCTTACATTTGAGCATCCCTTCTTCAGTGGTGGAAAAATGACACTAGCTCATCAGGCAAGTACAGGATAGATAGTGAGACTGCTATTACACCACCTTGATTCTTAGCCAACAGAAAAAGCAGTAACAACAACAAAAAAAACTGGACTGGTCTATTTGTACTGTCTGTCAGCAGTTTATGAACTCCATACTTTCCTTGAATCTTTTACCCCTTATTATATTACAGCTTTTCCCCAGCAGTTTTGTATTTCCAGTATCTTAAAAAGAAAGTCACACAAAATAACACTGTTTAACAAGATACAGTCTGAACCACCTAATCCATAGCTAGCCATATGTCTGCAGAGATGACAGGTTTAAGTGATCAGTCGTGTTGTGTGTATACAATATTCCTTGGGAATCTATCTCTTTGATTTAAAAGGTATACTGTGGTTGTTTAGTTCCTTCCAACATGCATTAGTGTTCTGCATGTTTTAGTATAATAGATTACTTAGCAATTCACATTAACATTTTGGAGGCAAATTGCTTTCCTGTGTTTTATATTATAAACAGTTGGTTGGGTCTGGGTCTGTGAGGAATTGTGTACTTTCAACTGCCAGTTAAAACCAGGATAATGGAAGGCACTCTGCATCTCACAAATGTGCTTTACAGCTATTGCAGGGTCGATCCCCTGGTGAAGACAGTGTATATGCTATCCGAATGCAGAGCTGATGTCAATGACTTGTCAGAGGCATTGCACCAGACTGTCACAGTCAGAAAACACAAGACTAGCAATTCATTTTGCTTGGGACAACAGTGAAAGGCTATAGATTTTTTTATTTACTTGATTGTAAACAGTCTAGTTGCTTTTCTCCTTGCTTCCAACAAGGAAAATGTTGGGGTGTCCAAATGTTTCTCACAATCACCCAATAATTCTCTAAAACTCCACAATTTACTCTAGTCATAAGCCTCATTCAATACTTATTGTCCATAGCCCTGCATTGATAAGATATTGTATTTAACAGTTCCTGAAAGTATTATGTTTAAGCAAAGTTTTGAATTCTGTATCACCTATGTGTTTGGGTGCATGTGTGTGCATCCTGGAGTTTGCAGTGGCCATGAGCAGTCATATGTGTTTGCTTGTATACATGTGCAAACATCTACCTTCCTGTCTCACACCAGGTAATACATTTGCTAGGCCATATATTTGCAGATATGTGGGTCTGAAATGTGGGTCTGAAAATCAAGACCTTTGTGACTCCGGAAAGCCTTTAAAATGCTCACTGTTCACCTAAGTAAACATTGCTACTGCTTGTTATTTACCATCCATTGAACATTGAAAAGACAAGCGGTTAAATTCAGACTCAAGGATGTAGGTACAATTCCATGGCACTGCATGTAATGGTAAGTCTTGTCCCATGGCTGGTTTAGATCCAGTAATTAAGAAGTAAGTACTCAAGAAAGCAAGTGCTCTGCCAGAAAAGATCTAGTTATATAATTTGTAAAGAGCTCTATGTTGGCTTGTCCTTGCCCTGTGGTAGCAGGTATCAAGAGAGTGCTTAACTAATGTCACAGAAAAGTCTCTACTCCACTATTTTGTACTGCTATTTGGACCTTATGGTGTCTCCATAAGGAAAAGCCATTCTGCTTTCAAAATCTGTCACCCTTTGTACATTGCAGCTCTCGTCACTATGAAAGAAAGAGATTCATCTGGAATCCTAGTTCCAGTGAAGAAACCTATGAGCCACTTTGAGAAGCAGCTAGATGTTTTGAATATAAACTAAAGCCATCATCTGAATGGCTTATTGATGGATCACTCTTTCTGCCCAGGAGCCGAAAGACAAGAGGAAAAAAAAGCTGGACAACAGCTGGCAGCTACAGTGACTCAGTTATGGTAAACTTTGCAAAGTTAGTAGGTGAGGAGAGAGCAGTCCACTAAAAAGACACTGTTTGGAGAGTAAGTTTCTATGTCTGATAAATCAAATGATTGCAAGAACTAAAATAAATAGCAAATAAAAATATTAGCCATGGATGGTAAGTTATGCATTGTGCAATACTGTGAGAGGAGAAGGCGGATACTTCTAATCAGATTGCCTCTAAGTTGGGAAGAAAATGATGGTGATGGTGATCAATTTCCAATTCATAGAGCAACAAATACATTCTAATATAGTATTCTACTGAGTCTGCAGTCCTAAGAGAAGTCCTAATTAATATAGCCAAGTCTGGCTTGTAAGGTTAACCTTGGGAAAAAATTCTTGTTAGTCTTTGTGTAGGAAACAAACCCCCTTCAAATTTTAAGCCCTGGGGTATATCTATCATTGCTCCCTTCCCCTGTATAATGTTATACTGATATATATATATAATAACAGCAAATATTACCTTATTTTTTTGAAAGGAAGTTAAAATTTAGTGTAGTTGAACTGATGTGCATAGAAATGATATTGGCTAAGGGGTGCCACAAAGTAGACCCTCAGTAAACTGCTGAACTGATTTTTAATGCATAAACATTACGGAAGGCTACACAGATCATTCCTATCCCTTATTAATAGCTCATATCTTAATCCTTCAACAAATTTAGAGCATGACTGCATAATTTCTCCTGAACTTATTTTTCATTTCACTCTGAACCATTTAACTCTGTAATCTCTGCTTCTGGCTAGGGTTAACAGTCTTACTGAAAAGAAGTACTAAAATATCATAAGAAAGGCTAGTCTGGAAATATTTTTTTACAGTTCTTATGAAATTTCCACCTCAGTTTTGCAAGTCCAGGGAATGCAGATAGGTCATTTGGTTAGAGTCAGGACATAGGAATGTTGGAGCTTTTATCCATGCTGAGGGTTTTTGAAGGCTTATCCTTCAAAAAAGTTGCAAATGCATAAATGTCAGTAAAGATTTTTCCCCTAGTTTTGGGAGCTGTAGCCAAAAAAAAAAAAAAAAAAAAAAAAGAGAGAGAGAGAGAGAAAGAAAAGGTTCAATGCCTTTTGGGGGTTGGGTTTTAGGTGAATCTATTTGACACTGTTCTCCTGCCAATTCCATGAAGGAGTTTTGGTTCTGGTAGTAAGGCTCTAAATATATATATATACATATATATATACATATATATATATCTGTTGAATATACACAGACTCCCTGCTGCCATTGCACATCATGTGGTTTATTCCAATCTAAAACTGACAAGCAGTAGTACACACCTTTGTATCACATTCCATTTAGTGGGCGCCAGCGAGATGGACACTGTTGTGTCTGTGTCTGCTGTGACTTCAGCTCCCACAGACAGAAGTAAACAATACCCAAGACGAATGCTGCAGAGACTAAGCTCCTATCCAGTCTTCTTTAATCTTCAGCCAGTTGGACAGTTTGGGAGAACTTCAAGAATCTACACTGTAAGTGAAAGGGAATCCCATGCCCTCATTTTTTTTCAGTCATCACAGTCTGGTCTTTGAGACACGATCTCTCCATTACTTTTTGTATTTGTCTGTCTCTCAGTTTCTTCAATCATTGGCACTTATCTCATGTATTTCCACACCGGAAGAGCATGTGGTAAGAATGCAAAACCCAGTACAAATGCATTTCAACTAATTCTTGGATAATATGTATATTTAAATTTTAGCCCCCTCTGATTTTTTCAAGACTGTGTGGCAAGTTGTCTTCCCATCTTTATTTCCAGCTCACCTGCATCCCAGTGGTGGTTAACACAATCTGTACATCATAAGCAGAAAGTTTGTCAGAGGCTTGATATCTCCCAGGACAAGGATGCTGTTGTCCTATGCCGTGGGAGCACAATGTGTGTTCAAGGTCCTGCAATACCCTATCTCTGAACAATATCCAGAACTCAGACCCGACACTCATTGTAGTCCAGGTCCTTTAGTTGCTTTATTAAGGTTTCATTCAAAACAAATTTCTCATCTAACTAATGTTGGATACCCACAAAAATACTGACTGAACAACTGTGAGTTGGTTGGCTTCTAAGTCCATCATATAACTCCACATTTATGCCTACAAATCTCTATAAATGTAATCTTTGATCCGTGGGTGGCATTCTGTATCCAAGCTTGCAGTACAAATATCATTTATCCTTTCAGTCAGGTCATTTATGACTATCTGACTTTAAAGAAGAGCCAACAAGTTTCCAGTTTAAAAACATAATATTCAGAACTTTTTTTCACAAATCACATTTCATGTTGCCAGGCTGTCTTTCAAATAGATTGTTTTGCAAGTTCTAAACACCTAACAGCTAATTTGTAATATATTCAGAGTACAAAACAATATACACAAAGAGCTCTGAATCTGCCAAGCAACTGAAGAACTGCAATTCTTGCTAAAGAAGTTGAGAAAAATTTTGCAAATACCATTTACCAAATGATTGGCTTGTCCTATTAACCCTTTCTTAGTTATTGGTTTAAGCGAAGTAAGCTAATTATACAGTTTTCTACTTAGTGGTGTTTTTTGTCATAAAGACTGATGTTTTCAAATTATTTTTCACATTATCGAACTATTTTGGATATCACAGAGGCTATCTAAAATCATCGAGTGTCTGAGAGCTGTCTAGCTTCTGTAAAATAAAACTTCATTTTGTATGGGTTAAAGTGGCTGACAGCCAGAGCAGCTGGTTGGCCAGGGAGGGATGGGCCAGGTCAGGACTTGGCTAGGAGGATAACAAGGTACTCGAGGAAGCTGTGTCTGTTGATGATTCATGAAGTGGTATTCGGATTCCTGAGTCAGTGGTGAATGAGTGCCAGAGTGGTATTAGGGCACACTACAGGGCTACAGATGTTAAGTACAAGAGGTAAAAAACTGGATCTTGACCAGTAATTATTCATTTGTACCCCTTTCTTTTTTCAGAAAAATGAGGGCAGTAACTTGAGAGTCCTGATTTTGTTCTATTTCACATATTTACATTTTGTCTATCTAAAATTACCCTGCAACATTATACTTTTCCATGTCCAAAACTCTTGAGTCCATTGCTCTAGGCTTTTAAACAACATTAATGGTTTAGGGATGGAAGCGTCTAAGCAGTCAATGGAGTTATGCATTCCCACGTGCCTGCTTTCTGGGGACCTCTTGGGACACCTAATGAGCCTGGGCATAGCACAATAGTTCTTCAGCCACACTTTATGCTTGCAACCCATGCTAAAAAACTCCACATAGTGGAGCTATACATACAGGTATGTGAATATACAGATTTAGATGTATACATGTAAATATACACACTGATACACTAGCACGCCCAGAACTCGGAGCTAGTGACTGGGGTCATTACCTCCAGCTCTGTAGTAGGGATGTAGACATGCTCTGTGTCTGCTTAACCGTGGAGCTGTTATGGCAATGAGAATCAGGCTTATTAAAAACATTTGCAAAACTCTACAAATAAAATCAATAAGTCTGTAGACAATTAATAAAGCTGTGTCTCTGCAGGAACTGTGATTACTACACTGCACATTAGAGCCATTTCACAGTAACACATGCAACAGAATTGTGATGCTTTGGCTGCAGAAACAAGGGGCCTTAACTCAAAGGGAATCTTCAGGAACTGCAGACAATATGGGCCTCACAACATACTGTGAGGCCTTCCTAGCCGTATCTTGCAGAGTGGAGCTGAGGCACAAATGTACCCCTTCCCGAAACACTGCAGCTCACTCTTTGAAAATACATCGTAAAGAGTTTTTAAAGTTTGCAAATTCCATTTTGTTTTGTTACACACATTTCTCAACTTAAATGCATCAGGTAGATTTCTTCATTCAAAACTTCTGAAGGAGTTACATTATCATGACCTCTCTTTAGTAAAATTACACTTTGGCCCAGCAATGGTTACCTTCAGGGAAATTCATCATCCTCAGTCCAAACTGATTTTCTGCAGGAAATGGTGTATCTTTGAAAGTTTTCCAAGTGAAGAATTTCCAGCCTCACATGGAATTTTGGCAATTTGTGACAGATGTTTAAAGAAACTGGAATTGAAAAGGGATTAAAACATTATTACAATACAGAGGACAAATCCTGTAGCCTACCACACATAAGTTTATGTATTTATCTCTTCTGTCAAAAAGTTAGTAAGCCTCAGACAATGTATAGATAGTGGATAAGAAAAAAACGTTTTATGACTGCAAATAAAAGTTAACACTGTATCTTAAAAATGAAGTTGGCTAATTGGTGCCAAATACACTTGGGTATTTAATTTTACCTGATTTGTCTATGTATGATTCACTGCATAACACAATTATCTTTTGTTACCTAAGGCATCCTGGTTTATCTGATTATCTGAGGGAAATAATCTTTTATCTCCTGAGGTACTGGAACATGACACAAGTTGTTTTTGCATTGTCTTAATGTCTAGAATACCCTCCCCCAATCAATCTTGCCTTTCAAGTGCAGCTATGAGAAACTAAGCAGAGGCTCTGACAGGAACTCAGCACACACTAGTGTGCTCCACGCTCTACATTGTCTGCCTTAGAGGTCGGGGCCTATTTCAAGAGTCTTTTCTCTCGTCTACAAAGCTCTGAATGGCCTAAATCCCTGTTATCTCCGTGACTTGATTCCTACCTATGTCTGTTAAACTTAGCAAGCTGGGGGAACCCAGTTCTGGCCAGTGACAGTCAGAAGCTGGCAGGGCTAGTGGGGGAGACTCAGCAAACATCTGCTTGCTACATATGTATTTTATTCAGACTGGAGAGTGATTTTTTAAAATGATATTCCAGTCTGAACTGAGACGACTGTACTAGAATGCAATCCCTGACTCAGAAGCCTAGCAGTCTAAATAAACTTGGCAAATGAAAACTAAGAAAGAAAACAGAGGCACAGAAAAGTGAAGAGACTTGCCCGTCTGGCAAGCCATAACTTGAATCCAGACTTATTCACAGGTACGGGTACCTGTCTTTTAAATTTTGTTCATCAGCTATGGAGTGGTGCAGTATTCCTGGAAGGTTTTCAGACAAAGAGAAAGTCAGGAAAACTCACTAGACAGTGTTGTATACCACACTTGAAAACCTGTGTGCAAACAGAACAAGACCACAACTCACCACCTTTGCTGGTGGATACCACCAGCTGAGTCCTTCCCAGCAGTTTACAGACGCATCTGCTTAAGCAAGAGAAGTAGCATGAACCAGTTCAGTAGTTTCCAGCTATTCTGTAGCTACTGAACTGGTTCATGCTACTTCTATTGCTTAAGCAGATGTTTCTTTAAACAGCTGGGAAGGATTCAGCTGGTGGTATCCAGTTATGACAAAAATTAGCTTAAAGGTCTTGTGGGGGTGTGTGTGGGGGGGAATCAACCTTGCAAAGTTGCTATGAGGTATCTTGAATCTACCAGAGGTCTGAAACAGAAGGAGTTGTTAACAGGTTGGTCTCAAGGCTTGGTCAAAAGAAGTGGCTGCCAAGGGTGATACCTTGATGTAGTCTTCACAGGAAGACAGGGATCAGTTGAACTAGCTTGTATGTGTTTCCCTCAAACTCTGCTCCTTATAAGCATGAGAAGGCACTGGGATGGGGTGGAGGGCAGCAGACACTGCTGCAAGAGGGCACTGAGGGTGGCTTAGCACTTCCTGCTTCTACCTGTAGTGGCTGAGCTCTCATGGGGTTCTTGGTCCCCACCATCTTCTCCCCTTATCCTCACTCTCGCCACCTCTCCTTCACCTATAGGCATTATGGTTCAGGAATTATGGTAAACTGGCACCCTTTCTCTTTGTTTTCCTCCTATTCTTTCTCTCTCTGCCATATCGCTTGGATAGCATAGGAGGGACGATGTAGTGGGGTGGTGTAGGTCACAGTTTAAGAAAGAGGGCCTGTATACGGAGAGGCTGAGGCTGAAGGTCCTGTACTCCAGATTCATGGAGAAAAAGTAGGAAATCTTAGAAAGGGTGAGACACATTTGAGGGAAGAGTGAGCTCTCCTACACCCCACCAGAACCATCATGTTCCTTCTTTGTGGACCTCAGCTGTCTCCTCAGTGTCCTCACTCCCGTCCTTCACCTGCCTGGACCATCAACACAAACCTGAGTGCACGCATGCAACTGAGAAACCTCCAGCCATCCCTACTGAGGACATACATGAACCTAATTTGTGTTAGATGGGCATACTTAAATAAAAAATACCATAAATAACATACTATCATTTCCATCCTTCTCCTTCACCTCTAACCCATTTTTATTTGTTACTTACATGTAGCCATGAGGTTTATATTTTCCCCATAGTCCCTCACCCCCAGAAGTCCTTTATTAACTGTTACCATAGAGGAACCGCATATTATCCTTTAAATAGGCTATAAGTCCTTTAGCTACCATTGTCCATGTCTGTAATTAGGAAGCTTCCAGAACACTACCAGGAAAGCGGTTTAGTGAGGTACTGAATATTGCCTCTACTAAGCCTGGAGCTGTTTAATCTTTTTATTATGCTATTGTGTAGAGAGTAAGTGATGCAGGATGGTTACAGAAATTAGCATCGCTGCCTTTCCACAGTTGTCAAGAACATAGATTTGCAACCACATTTGGTTTTAGTGTTATTTCAGAAAATTCACTATAGCTTTGTATGTAACTTTTCTGAAACACGTTAAATCTCAATTTTCTTCATTCAGAATCAGTAAGACAAGCAATCCCTTGTTGCACCTGGAAATGATCTCTCTTTCTGGTCCAACATTTATAGTATGTCCAGCTAAACTGGTAATTATGATTGTAAGTGTTGTCATGCTTTCTTAAGATCCTATTTTAATAGAGGGCAATCATAAAAAAATATTAAACATGTCATTCTTAATTATGCTTATTCTTTAGCCAATTGTGCTGTCACTGAACTGAAGTGTTAGAAAACGTTTGAGGGCTTTTGACAAGCACGGAGTGTCATACACACAGACATATGTGGGCACCCAGTACTGAAAGAAATAATGCCAGATGTATGTTTGCACAACAGCATGATTCATGATTATTGAAATCTGCATGATGGAAGAAATTTAGCAATTTTTTTAACCATTTTGATATTATTCCTCATTGAGGGAAATACCTCTCAAAACACTGAACAGCTTTCATGGCTTTGACAGAGAGGACCCTCCTATTTCCTCTTTCTTAATTCTTTCTTTGCTTTCAGCTAGAAGGCACCTGGTCGGGGATCCCAGCTGGAAGATGTTCTTCAGGGTTCTGTTCAACAGGATTCTGTTTAGATCTCATCTACTTGCCTGTGCAATTTGAAAGTCAATAATTTTGTGGTATCTAATCAGCTCACAGTTTTACTGTCCAACATCACAAGCTATTCAATTATGTGACTAGGAAGATGTGTCTGTAACTCTTTCTGTTCCCTCATGCAAACTTTGCTCTCAGATGCATTGGTTTAGTAAGGTTATTTTAACGTTATAGTACACTAGCTGTAGAAATAGGAAATTGTATATATTTATATATGTTTTCTATTAAAGAAAAATATACAAGGGCTTTTTTTCCTAAGACAATGCCCTTTGCAGGGAATTACTTACAAAATTATTTTACACTCAAAGATAAAAACAAACAAGCAAACATGACTACTGCTGTTGGGGAACTAGTTCCCAGTACAGTAGGATTCCTGCGATTGCTGTTTGCAAGGGGCTCTGTACAGATGCACGTTTCCACATTTGGGTTCCTATACAGCCAAATTCCCATGCAGGAAGCAATGGAAAATGTCACAGCCCCATCGCAAAGCCCAGAATTTCTAGGCTTTATCAACACCGCTCTACCTTCTGCGGAGCTGCAGTCCACCCCTTTGCCCATGACTGCACTCTGTATTCACGAAAAGCCCATGCCGTTGATAAGCGAAACGGAGCATGTTTTGAGAGAAGGCAGCACAAAGCAAGCTCTTTCAGAGGCAGCCTGTTGATAGCAACGTGCCGTCATAATGAAAAGCACAGTTGAGCAGATTCCTGCCTTCACTATGATCTTAGGCACTTACAGGCTTTGTGTCAGGAGGCTTATATTCAAATGCCATAGCTCATTCTACAAGGCTCTTAAGAGCACCAAAGAGATGAAGGATGCATCTCTAGCAGATTTTCTATACAGAAATAGATGTAGTTGTCTGGCACTTGCATTTCCTTATTCTTACCAATAACAATAAAATAGGTATGTTATCTATGCACAGTAGTTTTGCCTCTTCTGCTAGTTTTGTGTGTTTTCTGTCAGGTGTCTTACTTTCCAAAGGTTTAGGTGACATGCTGTAGGCTTGTTTTATTTTATTTCTGAAGCTATCTAAACAAATAGAAGACAATACAAATTTTCCTACCACACATAAATGAAATTTGTATTTCCCACACTTCAGAGAATTCTGGTAACTGACATAGAGGGAAACAGTAAACAGCATTGAGCACTTGCCTGAAGATTTGCAATCTCCCTCAAGCACTTATGGACATGGATGCTGATAAAATATTTCAGACCATGTATGTTTGAAGAACATCATACATAGAAGATTTTTTTTGGTGTACAGCTCTGCTGCTTCATTTTCACCCTTTCTGCTCCATGACAATATAATGCAGAAACTGTCTTAACAATGTGATTAACACTACAGAGCAGTGTAAGCAACTCTTTCAGCAGTTCTGTTTAACATAGTGTCTTCATCTTTTCAGCTTGCCATGAAAAGAAGTGATCCAATTCAGAGCTGGCAGAGTTCTTAGAAAGTGAGAACAGCTTTCCTGAGCCACGCCAATCCAAAACCTAATAAATATCAGCTCTGAAAGGCTAGCCTAACTAAATTATCAAGGAGCAGAGTACCTTTGTGTGAGATTCTGTGCACACGCCTGCTAAAACAGGCACCCTGTTCACCAGGTACTATTTGCTTTGGGACTGAGGAGGAATTTCATACTCACCTATTGCACGGGGAGGTCTCCATTAAGAGTTTTGCAACCTTTTTGGAACAAGGACACATTATGCCCACTTGAACGCTGCTTGAACTTTCCTGTCCCTAGCTACTGCCAGAATAGAAAGGAATTTTTAATAGTCTGCATGAGCTACCATAACAAATGATAGCAACAAGACTGAGCAGGTTTTAGCACAGTTAAGATTTTCCAGGGGGCATATTTTTTCCTGCTCAAAATACGGTTTCTTGTAGTGGCTAGGTACTCTAGCCATTCACCTGCTATTTCTCACCTCTGCACTGCTGGCATGAACACCCCCATATTAATGTGTAATCTGGCTTTTAGAAAAGGGGAGTTCGGGGTTGTATATTATCCTGCCTGGCATTCAAATTATATGTAATGCATCCTTTGGAATGTTTCGCTTAAATGCATGTAAGTATCTGGAGACTTGAAACCCAAGGCCCTATTGTCCAAGCATATGTAGTGTGAAGTTAAATACCTCTTTGTTTAGCTATTAGTTTCTTCTCAGCTGCTGCGAGAACATCTGTTGCAGAATGCCAGCCACTCCAGCACACAGAAACAGCCTTCCACCTCCCCATCTTCCAAACACTCCTCTCCTTACCTTGAGGAACATAAATCAAAAACCCTTCTGAAAAACAAGTATTAATTCTTTACATTGCAGGAGTGAAAAAAAAATGACAAAGGTGCTTTCAAAACACAGAAAAAGACAGTGCTGCAAAGAATATAATGTCCAAGAAAAGAAACAGAACTGTCAGAGGAAAGGGTGTAACATGGAAACTCAGCGGTAAGGGTAATAGTAAGCACACGCCTTATTGGTTAGAAAATTGTTTGTCGTTAATTGTAGGGATGTCACTAAACTCCTTTCCCTTTCTGGAACAAGCTTTAAAAGTCTGCATGACTGTGTGTATGGGAAAGAGATTGGAAAGGTGGTTCTGCAGTAGTTTACTTAGCACTACCATCCCCAAAAGACCAGAAATCCGAAAGCCAAACAAAAGAACTAGACAATCTCATTGAAAACATTATCTAGTTAGATTTTTATTTAGAAAAAAGATAAAAGAAAAAACACATTATGAAAAACATTTCTAAGTGGATTTTTAAATAGCTGCGCTTAATTGTCTCAGGCAATTAGATTCGGAAACTTGAATCTTGTGGTGGAAGAGAGCTTCTACCACAAATTTTAAGAAGTAAATTAATAAACAAGCAAATCAAATAGCTAGACCACAGGTGAAGTGGCTTGCTCAGCAAAATGCAACACCTATTACTGGACTGGGCGCTGACACACACTCTAACTGTTCGTGGACCTGCCTAACAAATCTTAATATGGGTTATGGAAACTCCTAATCACTACTTTAAAACAAATTAAAATCAGAATGAACACTCATGACTTTTGGCCCAGTGTCCTCCCTGCGTTTGTTCTGAAGAATCCTCAGGGCTAATGCCCTTTCTTGTTTTTATACTGCAGTAAATGGACCTCAATTTTTGGACAGCTTTTTACCAGCTGTACAGAAAGCTATTCCCCTAAATAAGCACAAGAAAACTATTTCAGAGAAGAAAACTTCTGACATATGTTCAGCAGACATACTTTGTCTGTTGTCATTCATTACTAGCATTGGATTATATTACACTTTTAAGAAAGTGCTAAGCTCTACTCTTCATGTGCTTAATTAGGAACCTATCTTATATGTGCTTATTTTAACATTTATTCAGATAGAAAGTTTCAAGAATGGTTAATGCATATATATATCTTCAAATATTCTCTATAACTGTACCCCATGATCTCCATAAAATGCATCTCCAAGTAAAATGTACTTTGAGTATTACTCAGTCTCCTAATTTTTCGTTAGTAAACACAAAGTTCCCCAGAAAGTTAGTAGATGGTGATATCTGTGAATTCAATATTAAATCTTTTTCATGCCAATATTTACTCCTGTCAACTTGAAGAGTTAATGCGACTTCTTGAAAGTCATTAAAAAAAGATGTGATAAAACATGGGAATGTCTGACAGTAGAAACGTGGGATTTGCTCACATACAAATCAAAATGTATCATAAAACAGCCACTGAAACATTTTTCCAATTGTCTGTAAAAGGAGAACTCGAAAGACCTACAGCAGGAATATAGATGCATGCACTGGGGACATTTCTGGCTTTAAGATTCTTGCTTTTCTGCTGCCAGATACCAAAGCCAAACATATTGCTAAGGCTTTAAGACACATTTTCATCAGTAAAATATCTTACAAAATAGATCCTGAAGACATTGAGTGTCTGCCAAAATGTCAATTATTTTTTTATGTCCTCATTGAACAATGAAATATTTACATTAATAAAGGCCTGGTATCATAAATTAGTGTTATAGAAACCACCATTCACAGTTTTTAATTAGCAGTAAGCATTGCAATTAAAAATGAGGAGACTCAACTCTGTTCTAGCTGCAAGTTCTCTTGTAATACTACGTAATCGTAATAATAAAAGATAACAATGCTCTGCACAACAAAAATTTCCCAGAGATATATTGCAGAAGGAATGTCTGACACTTACTCTGATTTTGTTTATTCCCAAGTTATTTATCAATAATCAATGTTACCCTGTCGTGTCATCAGTGTACAATCTCATGCCATGTGGTAATGCTGCAGTTGCAAAACCTAAACACAGTTTAGGAAAGATGCAGGTCATATGTATAAATTTCACTTCCAGACTTTGAAAGTATAAATTATTGTATTACAGTTATTCATGCTCAAAATCCTCACTGGTGCATTGACATGGTTTACAGGCTAAATGCTTGTGTTAAATCTCCTTGCGTGCAAAAGCTGCAGGTTAGAGCTCTAACATTTACAAGTGCTCATTTCCAGCATTAGTAGATTGAACAGTAGATGTTTAATACTTGGAGGAGCTTTTATTCTGTAGTACAGAGGCCTGAATGATATAGCATTTCCACTCTTGTCCTAGCAACTGAAGTTGAGGCAAGGTCTGGCACTGAACCTTGCTTTGAAAGCAAGCAGTGTTCCAGATTACTATTTCCTAATTTGGACTTAAATTTGATCCATTTGCAAATGATGTTGAAGTGTAGCAGATAATATCCTGGATATCTAATTTCTATTTGATTATTTAAGGTGAGATTTTCAAATGTGCTTGGTGCTGGAATAACTCCTCTTCCACTGAAGTCACTGCCAAAACTAGAAGAGCTTGAAAAAAAATCCCACCCTTATTAGCCACTGAAATCCTTGGTGAAGAAATTGGGAGCCAGCTGAACTGTTTGTGCTGTTACCAAGCAAATGCACTGACTTTGAAATTTTCTTTATGAGCTTGGGCCTCTCACCTGGCTCCCTACTGCAATTGGCAAGCAATAGCAGGTGCAAAGCACACATTTTAAACTAAAGACCTCTGGGACAGTTGGTATTTCCCTCTGCTCTCTCCACATTACTTACTGAGTATCTAGAACTGTGTCAGGCATCCTGTAAACATGGAAGACCTCTACTGTGAAAAAAATACAGTCTGGATTTGACACAAATTGACAGACGAACAGAAGGGATGCTGACAGAGGAAAGAAGCACGGAAAGGGTGAAGAGGAAGACCATGCAGTAAATTGGCTAAGCATACCTCCGAGCTGACACATTTACTGCTGGCAGAGAAAGTTATTTCCTTTCAGGTTAGCCTTCCTTTCATATGTTTTTCTTACATGTGATAGCAAAAGCAATAGTTTGGGGTCTTTAAATGCAGTAAGGCAACTACAGATTTCAGTAAAGCTGTTGCAGAATGTGGTCCTGTTTGGAGAAGTGCAGCGAGAAATGTGTGCTATTAAAGACAAAAAGAGGCAGATGTCACTCGTTAAGCATAAGGGTTGAGAACAATGAAATGAAGATATGGGTGCTCACAGAGGTATCAGGGTATGCACTGCTCTAGCACGACATGCTCATAAATAATTGCTAAATGTCCTCAAACTCATGCAGCCCATGGATTCCACCAGCGTGAGAGCATACGTAAATCTTGCAGACATACTTTTGAGGTAACTCTTTTTTGAAGTAGAAAGCCATCCAGTTTTGATTTCAGGAATTTTCAGTAACATCCAGAGCAGTCTTGGATAAGTGTTTTTTATGGTGAGTCGGCCTCATTGGGAAAAATAAGTGCCCTACACTGAGACAAATATGTCCAGCACAGAGGGTGAGTGTCAGAATTTATTGTTCCTTTCTTTGCCAAGAAGTTTCTTCCTACAGTCAACTCTACTCAGGACTGAATCTCTCCTGTCATCTTCTAGCAGTGAGAGGTAGCAGGAATCAAGGTTTGGCCCTGGGCTCATCTCCTTAAGAACAGAAGTTAAGTGGTTAATTTCTCATGATATCAGAGTGGATTCAGTAAAAGGACTTAATGGACAAGGTGTTCAGCTCCTTCTGTGTGCCACTCCTAGGCAGTGGAGAGCTGTGCCGTAGCTTGAGCGCTACTGGAGAGGAGCTCTGCTATGCCGTGCCAGCCCTGGCTCTTGCCTGCCTTTCCCTTCTTTGACTCTGCAGAGGGCAAGTGGCAGATGGCTCAGGAAGCAGCTGTGATGTATCTGCCAACTTGCTGAAAGTGCAGAGCTTTCCTGGCCGGGGGTATTCTCTACTAGCCATTTCTGGCCAGATTACGTTCACTCGGTGCTGCTCGAGTGGTGCAAGGTAAAGCTGTCCCATTAAAGAATCAGTTCCAGTATATATTAGCAGCAGTCCATCCAAAAGCACACTACTACAACAGAACATGCCAACCCAGCTCTTCAGGCAATGGAGCTACAGTGATTTACACTAAGCTGAGAGTCTGGTCCATTGAGTCAGTATACTGAACTGACCTGGCTGTGGGCATAGCTTGAGTGAAAGCAAATGCTGTATGTGGACTCAAATGCCTATTAACACTCATCCATTTGCGAGATTCAGGTCTACTCATGAACCAAGTGCCACTCTGTGCAATGCTATACGCATAAGATACTCGAACATGATAATGATGGAGACAGATGTGGAGATATACAGACAGAACTGGAAACTGGTCAGAAGGCTGTCTCTCACACTACCATGCAGGAATAAAAAATAAAATAGAAAGAAATAAAAAAGATCCTTCTCATTTAAAAGAAACTACAACTTGTTCTAAATTTATTGTTCATATGCTTATTCTCTACATAGGCCTTAAAAATGAACAAATGCCTTAGGAACATAAAACTCTCACTGTCTGCTGAAATGGCAAAGTTAATTGCAGCCAAACTAAAATTTCAAGATTTCCACTTTGAAGTGGAACTTGAAGTTAATGGGCTGGGCATGCCCTGATACATAACACACAGCAACGTACCTTGGTTGAATCATAGAAGCTAGAGATGGAAAAGACCTATTAAGTCATCTTTTCCATCTCCCTGCCAAGGCAGGATTATTCTCTGCCAATTCAGGATTATTCTCGAATGTTTTCTAGTCTAGTTTTAAATGACTCAGGCTGTGGGGCTTCCACCGCTTCCCCTGGGACACTATTCCACAGGCTAATAGACTTTACTGTTAGGAAAATTTTCCTGATATGCAGCCTAAATTTTACTTTGTTCCATTGCATCCCAGTTCTCCTTGTTATAACTGTATTACACTAGCCTAGGTAATTTGTCTCCCTGCGTGGTGTTTATGACCTTCAAATACTTTGAGATGGCTTCAAAATCCACCTTAGGATGGATCTTAAGTAGCATTATACACTAGTGCTGTCATGCGTAATATATGCATAGCTTCAATTATATGAGCACACATAGTTTCACCATTATGCTGTGAGATCCTCCCGCAAAGGCGCCATGCTGCACTGCTTAGTGAACCCAAACCTGCCTCCTGCCGTTTGAAAGCAATCGTTCCCTAAAGGATTGAAAAGCACCTAAAGCTTGAAAACTGCCTAAAGCTACTTGATCACACAGTGCTTGCTCTTTCCAGCTGCAGGTTAAATTAGCATGAGTATTTTCAGTATTGCTTCTCCACGTAATCCTTTGCCGGTTTCCAGGCAGGCACTTGAGAGTCACAAGCTGACGGGGAGGTGGGGGAGCTGGTTGGGGGTGGGAAAAGAGGGTGGCAAAGGCAAACTGCTCTGCGTGTGTGGTCCCCGCTATGGAAAGGGTGGAGACGCTCTACTTTGCATGAGTTTGGGTTTAAGTGTCATGTACCATGGAAGCCATCAGAGTGCCATGCTGGCCGGTGGCTCCCCAGGGGCCAGGGGCCAGGAGCTGGTGGCGGCGGGGGGTCCCTGCAGCAGTGGCAGATGCTGGACCCATTCCACCGCCCCGCGAGGGAGCAGGGCCCTGGGGGCAGCCGGGGGGGCCGTGGCTGGGCAGGGCTGGGCCGTGGTGGGGCTGGAGCCGGCACCGCTGCAGCGTCGGGAGGTAGCGACTGGCGGCCCCAGGCTAGGCTGGGATGCGGCTCTGCGGTTTGATCTATATCCTCTTGCTTAAGCCAGCCAGGTTCAGTGCAACCCTGTACCTTATAATGAAGAATTTCTTTGTCCATTCAGCCTAGCAGAGATCTTCAGTACATACCCAGGTTACTAAAAAATTTACTTTTTAATGATCTATTTATTTCTTGACTATTATTGCTGTTGTATCTGAAGGCCACAGGCAAGTTTAAATGCCTGAAAGATACTTTAAATGTCCCTGTCCTAAATGTAAAGCTTACCACGGGATTCAGAGTCAGAGAATTTGAGCAGAACATGTCTAGTCACAAAATAATGACAACATTTTAAAACACCTAAAAGTCTACAGAAATAGGGGACATATTTTAGTGGGGGAATTTTGTAAGATTCACTGCCCTACCACAGTCTTTCAGCTTTACTACACACACTCACACACTCACGCACACAGAGTTTTGAAAATGATAAGTATTTTAGCTCAAAGCATTTTATTAACAACAAGAAGTGGAAAACCAAGGGGAAGATATTCAAATCAGACATCTCTTTAGATCTAGAGCAATAAAATTTCTGTGAGAAGTTGTTGCAGGAACAGGAAAAAGTATTAAACTATTCAGGGAATTTGAGAAGTGTCATAGTTCAGCACATGAACTTGCACACATGAAACATCTGCTTTTGCTGTGTTATTGCTCCTAGCTACTCCACAGACGTCAATAACTCACCAGCACCATCTCTTTACATTTAGTTGTATGCGTGCTCAGGGTCATAAAACATGTGTACAGACCTTCTACATGCTTCCAGCACTCCTGGACCTCTATCCCAGGACCGTCTCTCTCATCAAAACTGTTTGATGTACAGCATCGTCACTTTGAAAAGCACATTACCTTTCCTACAGGCTTACATCGCATCTCGCCAAGGCCCCGGCTATCAACAAAAATCTACTTCTTCCTGAAATCATAATGGTCTTGGGTAAAATAATCTTGTTCTTGGTTTTGGGTCCTGCTTCAACTGTCCCCCCCCCCCCCCCCCCCCACTACCCATCCTCAAATCCTTGGAGTAGAGGGTATTTACTGTGTCGACCTGAAGAGCAGGTAAGGAGAAGGCAGATCCATGTCACGCTGTTACCCCAGAGTTGTACCCTGACAGCAATCTTACAGCTGCAATAAGCCTCAACAAGATTAGCACATGCCAGGCTTCAGGGTGAGGGTGTCCTAACCTGTTCCCAGGTCTATGAAAAATTGAAAACCTCCACTGAAAAAATATACAAGTGTGATTTTTCAGCTTTCCCAAAAATGTCATTGCTGTTTTTATTTATATCTATTTTTGCTGAATTCAACCTGAGCTTGCACATCATACTGGCTACTTTGCAACTGATGACAGTTGCTGACAGATGAACTGTCTAAAAAAACAGTGCTATGGAAAAGTCTTAAGTATTACAACTTGTGAAGTCTCTCTCCACTTCCTGTGTTCTTTAAGTGCACTACTTAAGTGCTTTCTCTGTATTCCGTTTTCATTTTACTTTATCATTTATCTTGCACCCTACCATTTCTAGCATCTTCAGTGGGCTCTAGAGACGGCACAATATCCTTCCTGTTATTTTTAATGGTAGTAGTAGGAATTACTTTAGCAAGGCACTGATGGATTTGACACTCATATTCCTGTGGTCAATATTGTTCAGAAGAAGATACAATATAAACAGGCAATACCTTTACGAAATGTTAGGACCATTTTAACACTGAAGGTTTGAGGTACTGAGCAATTACATTTGCTTTGCAAACAATTTTAGACATATAATTAACAGCGCATTACTGAGGAGTCAATCCATTTGCTAGAAACTGATGGTTCATGGGAATGCAAAAGAAACACATCTGTTTAAAATGTGAGGTATTCTTTTCTGGCCTTTTATTAGTATATAAATACATTTAATTATTTCATTCCTTAAGCCAAACAATATGTACACCATTGTTTTGAAATACAGAATGAAGGAAGTAGCACAAATTATTTCAAGATATTATGTGTGTGTGATGTGGATAATAGCTAGGTTAGAAGTTGCTTTGTGGACACAAACCTTTCTCTTCTTTCCTTGTCTCTTTGACTAAACTTTAAACATTCTATGTAAAAGAGTAATATAGTTGCAAAGACTTTGGAGGACCCTACTTTTTTATTTAAGCTAAATGCTTTAAGTATATTAGCCATATATTCTGAACATTTAATGCAGCATATGGCAATGCAGCCAGACCACACAAAGCTGTAGAGTTCTAAGGGGAAACATCTGGCCCTTTATTTCCCTATGCCAGCTCCCCTGGTGTATGGATGACACAGATTTTGCAAAGTTGCATTGCCTACTGCATATGGCAAGTAGGCAAAGGGCACAAGAAACCTGGAGCAAAACATTCGGCTCTGATAGCCGTATTTGCTTTGGGCAAGTGTATGCTGAGATGGGGCTAGTCTTAGCCCAGTCAACTTCCTTCTTAGCACATTGGGTGGACCACAACTGACTCCATGATGCTTCTCTCTTTAAGGATACTCCCGAGGCAGTAAAGAAACTCACTCTCCCTACCACTGCAAAAGCCATGACTGAACCTACCGCTGCAAGTGTAGGAAGAGAAGAGCACAAGCAATAGGCAAGAAAGGGGCTCAAATAGCATAATGCCAGATACTAATACTCTCACTCATGGTCAGTAGCATTCTGCTCCATAAGCCAACCCCTGTGGCGATTCTAATGCTACTCTTAGAGGAAGGTTTTATTGAGTCAGAATATCAGAGGATGATCTTAGTGTTGAAGACTTAAATTAGGCAATCACTGAAAATCCAAGGACTGTTCAGGGGGAGAGGGCCAGATCTTGCATTTCTATTTTCTTCAATGAAATGTGGTTTAGGGCCTTTAGGGACACTTCATGCATTTTTACTGATTGGTGTGAGAAGCCAGCTGCACTGAGTCCCTCCCACCAGTGGAACAGTAGAACTGAAGAAGCAGAACTGGGAAGACTTTGCAATTGCTTGTTTATTGAAATGAACAGATATTAAAAGGCAAAATTAAAGATTAGGAAAATATCTAATGTCAAACCAATTAAAATTATAGGTATCCCTAATGACTGCTTTAAAGACATTACTATTCAGCACAAAAACAAATAGTACTAGATTAAGTGCTGGGCACTCACATTTCATATGATGCTAGTAACCTGGATTTCTCATTACAGACTTTATGCCAGAATAAGCCTCTTGCCAAGGATGATTTAACTATTCACAGTGTCAAATTGACCTTGTGGCTCACAGAAAGAGAGCATTAATTGCAATTTCATTGTGTTTCATGAAAAAAAATAAAAACTGGGCAATGTTTCAAACGGTAAGTTCAAACAATAACTAAAATCTCTACTGGCAGCTGTATTTAAAAGTACTATATATCATCTATTATAAACTATCATCTCAGCACTTTGTCCCATTGAAATTGAAGGTACTTCTCCCAGAATAAGGTAGGAGTAGCCCAGAAAAAGGATATCATTATCTTCCTAGTGCTTGCTGTAGTTCTCCTTTCCCAGCATCCAGTTACAATTTGCTGAAGCAAACAAGGTCTTAACAAGACTTGCAAATGGTCAGAAGGGGTATAAGGAGAAAACAGTAATGATGACATCATTAAAAAAGAGGAAAGAAAGATACAACTATTCTATTATTTTTACTCTATTTCATTTTGTTGTATACAGGAATAGAAAAAAACAATGCTTAACTCACCCAGTGGGATAACTAAGTGCAATAGGCATGGGTAAATATGTGCCTTAGATCCACAGGTGTTTATAAATTTTAAATATTTTAAAAATCTTTCTTTTCCACAGTATTGATGCATATTAAATCTACATCTTTAACAATTGACCTAAAAAGCCTTTATAGCAAATGTTCTAGAGACAGTAACAGAAAAGCCTTGAATCAGCTCATTAAATGATGAAAAAAAGACATAGTAAATGTTGCTGAAACTTCTTGTTTGTGATTTCCCTCCTATAGATTGCTAGGTTGTGTGCTGTGATTATTCCTGAAGAGTTTTCAAAACGCTATGGAAACAATTTGCTATTTATAGCGTTATGATTAATGCTTTATTCACTGGTAAAGTTTATTTGTTGCCAAGTCTGCATCACTGGCTTTAGCTCACTAAAAACATTGCTTACATAGAGTTTAAATAACAAGGTACACCAACAACTGTTTTAAAGCTTAACATCAAGTTGAATTTGCAGTTAAAATCCTGCCATTAATAAAGACCACATTAGTGCAATATGGCTTTTGATGTGTAAGTGCAGTTTCAAAATATTCTGGTCCAGACTCTGCATACAAGCAGATTGTTTAAACAGTGGAGAATATGGCCACAAAATCTGACTAGTAAAACTGCAGTCCTTGAAAAGCAAGAGAGAATTCTTGGTTACTTTCCATATAGGTAGCTAAAGTGCAAAGAGTGAAGATATTTGAGAATGAAGAGGAAATGATAGAAGTTTGTTAACAGAAAACCCTCAGGTGACCCTCCATGTCTGCTCGCAATTCTCCTTTTCAGGAGTAATAACATCACAATAACAACAACAATAAAATTGTTATTTCTAGAATGCTAAGAATATACAGGGTGCTTTGCAAGTAAATCATGACTGAGCCATGTCTGAGTGGAATATGTGTCCTTGGCATGTTATTTTGTGATTCTGTGCAGGTCAAGATGACACAATTTTTTTTCTCCACACTGGTGCCTACCCTTTGCCAGGTATTGCTGTGCCCTCAGCAAAGCGCAGAGAAGAAAGAGGTGGAACAGAATGGTTCAGTGTTTGATGTTCGAACTTCAGCTACTCTCTGCTGTCTAGAAACATATTGCGCTTTCTCTCAAAGGTTGCTACACCCAGAATGGAGGCACGAGAGAACAAAAAGACACAAGAGACTAAAAGAGAAACAACCACCCAGAATCTGTGCAGAATCCAGTGCACAGGTACAAATCCATAACGAGTGCTCTCTTGCTGCCCTTTGCAAGCCACTGCTCTAGGCAGCTGCCTGTGCAGTCTGTATAGTAATGCTGGCTCTGCAAGTAAGCAAAGAAAAATCACACCACACTACAAGTAATGCTTTGTTTTGCAGTGAACATATGCTATCGCTTATCACTTTTGATCAATTGATGCCTTCTTCTCTACTTCAGATGCCATTTAGCATACGATGAAAGCCAAAGTTTTGATGGCCAAATGGAACCATGTGCATTTTCAGTGAAAGTTTGAGTGAAGAGAAGGCAAAGTATAATACATAGAGTGTGAAACAGAGAGCTAGAGGTCAAGGACTGGCAGCGAGTGAACTGTTACTGCTTTGTTGATATCGCCCTATTCAGGATGCAGTTCTGGCTTAAATAGCCTCAGAAAATTTCAAGGCTTTGATTTCATGTCACTGCTGTTAGATTATTCTTAACACTTACTGCATAGCACCTCATTCCGTAGCTGTTTCCATTAATTTCCCTTTAAGCAAGATGGTGTTCAGAACAACTATCTTCATCCAGTGCTGGTGTCAGATTCAGCATTTGTAGAATTTCTATTATTTCTCTTCTAAACAAACAAAGGAAGGTGATATAGATACAGAAAAGAAAATATTTCACCTAGGAGGACCTGCTGTAAGTGAATCATACTCCACTGCAATTGCATGTAATTATAATACAACCCACAACAGCGGCTCAGCAAGAGACTTCAGACTCAGAAAAAGACTGATCTGACTCTGAACTGACTGTGAAAACCTGCCTCCAGAAGATTTGTCCCCATCCTTTGCTGCTCCTCAGATGCACTTCCTGCAGTTCTTGACTCTATGGGATGCTCCTTCCCCTCCGCCTGTTAGCTCAGAGTCAGACCCGGATGTACTCAGCTGTGTAAAGGGGTTTCAGACTCTGCCTGGTCTCTGGTCACTGGACTCCCTCCCATAGTCATACATGTACAGCACCTGGACAAACTGAATACAGGGACAATAGAAAAGTCACTTGTCGCTTCATGAGCTCATTTGAGTTTAGAAGCTGCTCACTCTTGTATCAGCCATTCAGGAGGGTCTGTCCACAGCACATCTTTTTGTTATTTTTATTCTAATTTTGTCTGGTTTGTTTTAATGGTGGTGAGTGAATAGGAGGCTAATTTACGACTGTATTGCTTTAAGCAAATGAATTGGAACAGAAAGAGGGATAGGCAATTGATGCAAAAGGCATCCAGAGCCAGTACTCTTAAATCAGACCTACCAACTTCTGCACATTGCATTTGTTTCATTAGTGTTTGCCCCTTTTGAGTGACAGTATGAAATATGTTCTCTGTTGCTGTCCTTACAAGAAAGACATGGATGTATTGTAATAAGTCCAGTGGAGGGCCATCAGGTTGATCAGGGGGATGGAGCACATGATATATAGGGAGAGGCTTAGAGAACTAGATTTGTTCAGTCTTAATAAGAGTATCTAAGCTAATGGAGTATCTTCTTGTTGTCTTCAACTACATAATGGGAGGGTACAGACAATGTGGACCTCAACTCTTCTCAGAGGTGCACAGGAATGGGACGAGAGCTGACAAGTTGCAAGAAGCAAAATTCACTAGATAGTCATAATGGTAGTTGATAGTTAAAATAGTACTTGGTGCAACTCATGGATGAATTGATATGACTAGATATTAAAATTGTTCTTATATTCTGATGGTTAAACATTGTTGAAAACCAGTTTGGCAATGAAAAACTTTAAATTACACTTAAACACTGATTTTCATATTTGTTGTTTTGACACCATTGTAGATGTGGTCTAGGAATCCAGTGGAGAGTGAGAAAAATAACAACTGTTTTTTATTAAGAGTAAGAGATTAAATCAATTCATTGGACCTGAAACTGTATGAGTAGGTGAGGCAGCATTCCAGTTCATCTTAGTTCCAAAATACGCCTTCTCACACTGAAGCTCCACAGCAGGATATGAAATCACAAACATCACACCATCAGAACAAATGCTCTTTGCATGATCGTGAAGGCAGGACACCATAAATCAGGAGCTCCTGAGAGCTGCTGGGTTTGGACTTTTCTAAAGACAAATGAAATTCTTTATGGCCTGTCATTTTAAAACTAACCAAAAATAAAGAAAATGAAAATATGACCATACAGAAACTGTAATTTAATAAGTAGAGTTGGCTAAAAAGCAAAAAATCTCCCCCAAATCCTCCTGTAAAGGGGCCTTGATTCAATAAATTACTGAATCATAGGCTTAACTTTAAGTGTAATTCCATCCCAATTCTACAAAAAATTTTGAGCAGTTGATTAAACTTAAATAAAGATGTATGTGTTTTGCTGCACTGAGGACATGTTCATTTACATTTTTTAATTAATTCACTTCAGCCTCAGTCACATCTCTCTGTATGATTGCTTGAAATGCTCACTTAGCAAAGGAATCTCTGGCCACACGGGTTGAATAAATAGGCTTCAGAAGATACACAAATTAATATTTGCATCAGCCTTTTTTTTTGCGTATTTAAATCATAGTAGATGTGTTTCTGCAGCACACTTTGGGAACTGAAAAATTCAGTGTGCCCCAGTAGTCCAATAGCAACAGAGCAACATAGCTATAATTTCAAGTAAAACTGATTAACAGAGAAACAGTAACAAAAATACATTCAAACAGAAAATGTATTTGAGGAATCTGTGATGTGCTGTTGGATATCCCATTGGCACAAAAAACCACTAATGTAAGCAGAAGGTATTCGGCTGTGGAATGATTTGCTCAGCTCTTGCCATCAATTATTTTGGCCAACCAGTTGCTTGGCACCATTATGTGTTGTATAGATTCTAAGTGGTAGGTGCCAAACTCTTAATTTAGTATTACTAGTATTATTACTGTTCTTTTGTTGTTTATGGCTTTGTTGTTGGTTTCAAAACACTTGATGCTGGGTGTGGTAAGCAGAAGCCCTCACCCTGGGAAAGAGAAATCTCCACGTCCCTTAAGTTTCCAGAAGTGGTTGTTATTCTTTTTCCCTTGGTTGTAGGAGGACCATTCTGCTGCTGGAGTGTTAGAGATTGCTACACGCAGCATCAGGAGAGTATGCTGGACAGTCCAATTCCTGCCTGGCTCGGCTTCATCGGTTGTTGTTGTTTGTGTTGCTTAGGGTACCAAGTCATTACTGCTGCTGCTTTTCCTCTCCTGTGCTCTCTACATTCAGCTATTACCCCCTGCTGTAATCTTGTACGTGTAAACTAAATGAATTGCTACTAGATGAGCCAAATGAGCCTGTTGGCAAATGTACAGGGCCTTATTTCCCTAGAAATACCCTCTGTAAACTGAAGCCACCTAAACACCACCACCAAAATCTTTGCACCTATTCTGATACTTAGATTCAATTTTTAGCAAAGAGACACCAGCAAGAGAAAAATTCCTTGGAATAACGGATTTTGGACTAAATAAATGACTCTTCAGGGTGTCAGTTTATCTCAGCTGGTAGTGAAGCCTCAGGATTTGTCTCAAATCCCAGAGAGTTTATTTGAAAATATGCATGGAAAGGTCAGCGCATAAGAATATATGCAAGTTTACATGGTTGTTTATTTCTAATTTACATACACATTTTTATATAGGTAGGTATCCCTGAAACTCACTACTTTTCCTGTGCCCTGTTTAGACTTAAATACTGCAAATGTGTCTAGGTATTGAAGTAACAAATACTTTATAACTGATAATGACAGATGAAACATTTTAGTTCTGTATAGTCACATATTTATAAAAGTCTTCACACTGTTATAGATATAAGTATTAAGATGGTTCTTTGGATTAAAAATTTGTAGAACTTACTTGTCAATATTTTTGCAACTTGTTTGTAATATTTTTAGACCATTTCTCAAAGACTCCTCTTGGGGTTTAGATTCCTTTTGAAAGCTGAACTTACCAATATTTTTTTCAAAATTCTCAGAGCCTTCTGTATTGGAAAAATTCTCATTGATTTCAGTATTCAGTAGGCCACCTTTAAGATATTTTTATAATTTCATGAGACTACTGCAAAAATCAGGGACCAGTTGGTCCTCATTTTTTTTCCATTTGAAAAGTGATAATAAAATATCTCTCTATAAAAATAAATTCACAGTAAGCTAGCATTTATTAAATAAGCTACAGCATTACAAAGTAGCCTGTGAAAATTATATTTTAATTGACTTTTGTGGATTCTGTGCTGTTTTAGCTCGAAGGATACCTACAGTGACATTCTGAAGAAAATGAGAAACAGACATCTCAGAATTAAACTTCATATTCCAAGTAAAACGTTTTTCTTTGTTACAATCAGAGAGAGAAGCTACCAATTAGAATGGGTAAATTAAGCCCATGAAATTTTTGGTAACTTTTTTCCTCTCCTAGTGACATGTTTCATTATTTCTCAGTTTAGCTTCAAGTTTGTTCTCTGTCAGTGAGAAGAAAGGACCACTAGAGAATCATTAGTGTTACATACATGTAGATGACATGCCTTCACTCCAGTTTTACAGACTGTGGTTTCTGAATATTTCTCAGTTCAATGCAATCTCAATCAGCCTCTCTGGGCTTAACTGTCCTCATAGTGAATCTTTTCTCCTCATAACCAGTCTAAAATCTCTTGTTTCAGCAAATGCCTGTTGTCTCTCATCTTCCCACCATGCACCATTGCTCAGTGGTGCAAGGACTTACCCTGTCTTCTTGATAACCTACATGTAGGTACTGAGGGACTGCTATCAACTGTCCCAAAACTATCTCTTCTCCAGACTAAACAAGCCCAGTTCTCTCAGCCTCTCCTCACAGACCTCTAGCCCCCTGAGCATTTTGGTGGCCCTCCACTGAACTTTTTTTATATTGATGTCTTTCTTAGATAGGGGAGCCCAAAACTGGATGCAGTGTTCTAGATGTGGTCTAACAAGTGCTCAGGAGAGGTGGGTAATCACTTCCTCCAAAGAAGTGTGAAATCACTGGGTTTTGCTGCATGGTGCCACATGCCAATTTATGCATCTGAGTATGCACTCTGGAGATTAGCTTTTGGGGTCTTAATTTTGAAAGTCTTCATCAGTTATGATGTTTTAGGAATATACACACATTTTTAATGCTACTGCACTCCTAACAGAAAACTGAATCTACAGTGTATGTGTAGACTTTATCAGTAAATACTAAGGTCCAGATTCCTCTCCTCAAGGTTAGATAGCTAACATACTTAGTCACGGTGCAACACTTTTTGTTATGATGCAAGCTACCCCAGGCCGAACGGCCTGTTCCAGTTCCCCTGCAGAAGCGATGGGCTGAACTTTAAAAAACTGAACACTACTGACAGCAAAGAAACTCAGTATGTTCAGGCCTGCAGGATTCTTGCCCATCAAGATGATTGCCTCTTTCACCCACTTCTCTCCTTCTAATTCATAATTTCACCCAAAGCATTACAACTCCCTCTTCCAAAAAAAATTGAATGTATAGATGTTCACTGCTGCTGCTGCTGCCGTTCCACCACAGGGCCCCAGACACAAAGGACTCACTACATGTGACTACAAAAAGTAGCTGAGGCCTAAATTACTACCTCTGGAACAGCAAATCATGCTATAATTCATACCAGTCCTGATCTGTATTCTGAAAAAAGAGGCCATTTACCACCTACCACCAAGAAAGAGGACTACATTAAATAAGGAAAACTTTCTAATGCTGACTATAGCTTTAGCAGTGTGGGGAAGGCTCAGTGCTGACTTTGGTTTCCTGGTTGGGATGTGTCCGGATAGACCAGTCAGAGTGAATGGGCTCTCTCGCAATTAAGGTTTCCAGATGGGTTAAGCAGGATTCAGATGCACAGCATGAAAGAGGTACTTTGAAATAGTAACTGGATGAAGTAAACTGGAAGGATGATCTGGAGATAGGTAAGAGATGCCCTGGGAGCCTTAAATAGAGATGGCAATGAATTGAGACAAGAAGCATTTCTGGGGGAAAGATAGGTTGGATGAATAGGGAGACCCTGGCCAGGCAGCTACATTTGAGAACTGTACCTTTTCTATGTATTTTGGGAGAGAAAAGATGGATCATTCCCTCCACTTTACAGACTGGGATGCTGGTATCAAAAAAGATCAGTGGTAGAGCCAAGAATAAAACTGAGTTCTCCTGGAGAACATGGAGAACTACAGTCTTGTCTATTGGACTAAATAAATTACTCTAGATTTTGTCCCATTTTAGGAGCTGTTTTATTTTTAAAGATCCATATCTGGAAGTTTTCTGAGATGTTATTAGAAAGACTAACATACTTCTCATGGAAAAGTCTTAAAAATATTTATAATTCATGGCAAATTAATAGATAGGCCCAAAAATTCTCAGGGAGCACATTCAGTATTCAGAGCAAGTGCTGTAACTTGGGGGCAGGGGATATACTGCACTTTTATGCTCTGTGAGAAGATTTAGTTTCTGCAATGCCTGCAAATCTCTTCTGTTCACTGCCATAATAAAGATCAGCCTTGAACTGCTCTCACTCCTTGAAGACTGAGAACTGGAGCAATTACATTGTCTTTTAATTTATGGAGTGATCACACTGAAATGTTTAAACAAAGAATATCATTACAAGGACAATTCCTGTGTATTTCTAAAGCTACTTTTCTTCTTAGTATTGCTAAACAACAAATGATTTAAAGAGTGTAGATTTTTCCCCTACGCATATTGATATTATCCCACTTAATTCCATCAAACTACCTTTAAAACTCCATTTAGCTCCAAAGAAACACATCTTTAAGTATAGAAGTTTGTATATCAGTTCCCTCATCCAAATTGGATTTTAGTGTTTTCAAGGGCACACTAGTCTTACTGTGCAATACAAAATACAGGAATAAACAGTGGCATTTACTCTTGCTCATCATCTGTCTCTTTAAACATCGTCATGTGAACACAGCTGTTTAACAGAAGGCAAAAATGTTTAGATGTAGGCACTGGAGAGTGCATAACTTCTTTAAGATGAACCACCAGTGAAAATCAGGTGGAAAAACGAATATGAAGGACAGTATGAACTGAAAAATGGCAGGAGTTTATGACAGAGCCAGTATAAAATTAAAGGCTTTAGAGTCACAGGGAACCATTAATTAAAGGTATGCGTTGGATTGCTGTGGTACAAATTGTCATTACAGATGCAGTGCAGTACTATTTAAAATCCTCTCTATATTACTCAGATTTGTTCATTTCTATCACCCCATACCACACTTTGCTTAACAAAAAGGCATGGACAATGAACACAAGAAAATGTAACTTCAGCAGGTGACTCCGGCCTGTAAGGAGAAACCAAACCAGATTTACCTCTCCCTGCCCCTTGCACCTCCTTCCTCTGCTAGTGCAAAACCAAATTCACTTTGCTCAGACCACCCATGCTTCCCCAAGGGCCCCAGGAAACTGATGGGCCTTGCAGCAAGCACTGCAGAGTACTTTTAGGCTACTCTTACTTTTCAAGCTGAAAAGACATGGAGAACATCCTGGCAGGAGTTACCTCACAGTTAACCATGACAAGATCACTGCTACAGTTCACAGGTCAGGGACCAAAATCATGAGAGCCTTGTCTCTGAAAGACAACTCAATAACTGGGTTTTAGGAAGGAGTCTTCTAAATGCCTCACTGTTTTCCTAGTCTGCCTGTGTCAAGATATCATTTCACAGGAAAAAGGAGGCAGGTACAAGTACTTCTTTTTCCTACGTATTTACTATAGGTATAGGTATAGATGATACAGATGTAGATGTAGATGTAGGAGGAGAAAAGGTAATGCAAGGATTTGCATCAGCTTTTTCAGTCTCCAACTGGGACTGCCTGTAAAGGAGAGAGCACTCAGGAGGAGTGAGAGCATCAGTCAACTCCTAATTATTATTATTATGCTGTTATTGCTGCAAATGTTAATACATGTTCTAAAGAGAGTTCTTCAATCAGCTAGACCTAAAGAAAATATCTTTTCGTTCAGGATTTTTTTAGATAACTAAAAAGTAGTTTTGTATCTTATTGAGCTAACCATGTTCTTACTTTCCTCATTGCAAGATGCATCTGGTTTGCTCGTTACAGAGCAAAGAGGAACTCTGCTATTGTACCAGACAGTAACCTGAGATTATCTGTAATCATCATTTTCATTTTTCTTTTGCTTTAATGAGTGCTTCTCCATTATTACTTCTACTTTAGAAAGAGCAGTACATTTTTCCTGACTGCTGAATTATATTAATTGCAATTGCCTAAGGAATATGGCTTAGAATTTTCACAAAGCTGGATGAAAATTTTTCAGTGGGACGTATTTCTGATGGAAAATAAAATTCTGTTGAAATTGGAATTTTTTTATGGGGACATACAATATGAACAATGCTTGTTAAAGAGTAATCTGAGAATGTGTCATTTTGAACATCGTATTGAAATGTCTTGTTTAGATAAGGAACAACGCTTTGATTTTATTTTGACTTTTAAATTATATTAGGATTGTAATTTTAATATTAAGGCTATATAGTGTGTTTAATGAATTATATACTATTACATGCAATACCTCAGTTATTAAAATGTAATACAAAATAATGTTTCAACATGGTCAATTTAAAATATATTAACAAGGGAATTAATGTCACATGAAGTTGATGCTATCCAAATGAAACACTTCAGTGATTTTGAAACAAACTTTTGTTCATGGGGAAACATAAATATTTTAGTTTTTATTTCTGATTCAAATGAAAAACAGCTTTGAAATACTGAAATTTCCACAGGGATAGAAATTTGGTTTTCTAACCAGTCCTTGCTGTCAAATAGATTGGCCCTTTGGGACTCACTGATATATATGTTCGCACCTATATATATCTGTGGATATAGAAAAGAGATCCTATCATTTAGTGTATTACCAATAGATACAGAATTCCTGTATTCCAGACTTGTAATACAGCTGTCCTATTGATTTACCATGCGGCTTTCTATAATTCAATTAACTGTTCGATTTCATTTCCCCCAAATATAAAATTGGGATAATATTTCAAACTTATGGGATATTGTGAAGATGAAATAGCTGCTGTTTGCAATGCTCTTTGAAGGAGTGAGAAACTGACAGGCTGGAGAGGATCACTACAATCATTTAATCTGATCTTCTGTAAAACATTGAGTTAGCTCAAACTAAAATGCGTTTTTGGAAAATCTGTGTTGAGGACATAAGGATTCACAGTTCTTACTAATTTGTTATGAGAAGTATTATGTTGACTATAAAAAACTCCACACTATTTCTGTTCTGAATTTGTCTGGCTTTGACAGCCAGCCTTTGCTTATGCTGTACATTATGCCTACTGAAGGGAAGGACCCTTGTATCATCACATGCAGTTTCCACATCTTGGTCCTCTAGATCTAATGCATTCAGAGGAATGCTATGGAAAGCAACAGAAAATCATACAATTGTTTCTTTTGGTCCAATATCCTAATACCTGACATGTCACATGAATGTGCAGTAGAAGAGCAATTATTAAAAGGCATGCATTAACACAAATTTTTCCCTAATGCCATTCATTTAGGATCTGGCTTATAACATGAGACAGATGGGTTTATATCCCTTGCAAATATTTTAATATAAATGTATCCAAAGTGACAGTGAATATTTTAATTATCCATACAAATAGCCCATCATTTCTTAAATCCTGTTAAGCTTTTGGCCTCAGTGAAATCCTGTGGCCATGAGCTACAGAAGTTACGTATCAGCTATGGAAAAAATGTTTACTTTTACCCATTGTGATTTTGCTATCTTTCAACACCATCAAATATCTCTTTGGTTTTTTATATAAAAAGTGAGAGAACTTGATTTACCCCCTTATGCCAGTGGCATTTTCCATTCCTCTTCTGTGCTCTGTCTCTTGTAGAACAGGTTTGGAAAAAATCTGAAAACTTCTGAACCCTAAATTTTTCTAGAGCTGAACTCAAGCAGCAGATTTCTGAAGTTCTGAAACGTCTCTTGTATTCCTCCCCCCCCCCCCCCCCCCACACACACACACACACTTCTGGTTTCCATTTAGAAGAAGAATTGTTGAAATACCACTAGGACGGCTGTTTTCACTGCCATGACAGGAAGCAGGAGTGTTGGAAATGTCACGAGAAAGCCTGTTCTTACAAGATTTCCAGCCCAACAGAGCAGACTCAAGAAGTTTCTTTGCATAGTTCAGATGCGGTTCAGATAAACATCTAAACTTTTGGATACTCACATGAGCTGCATCTGAACTCTGAAACTCCTGAGGTTTGTCTGCCACAGATACTGATACAGTGTAAAATCTAAACAAAACAAACGAACATGCCAACTGACAAGGAAGCATTACTCTTTCTGCCCTCTGCTCCTGGATTTATTCTTCCTTTGTATTATTGTCATCAGAAATAAGTCCAAAGAAATCACAGGTGGTGTTGCCATATACACAGGGTGTCTAGCTAGAATCAGGCTCTCAGGCTCACAGTATCAGTCCCCTGGAGCAGTCTCACACGGGAAAACAGATTTCCTCAGGAAGCTTGGTTTTCATATCCTGTTCTGCTCTCTTCTTGAGCCCATCAAATTGTCTTTCCAGGGGGAGCAAGCAGGAACCGTTTGCCTGAATCCTTTCAGTCCCAACAAGTGTGGGAAGGAAGGGAGAGAAGTTAGGAGTGAGAGCACCCTTGCTGACCAAGATAGCTGGCAAGCAGGGAGAAGTGCAGTAACTTGGTCTTTCTCCTCAGGAGACAAGAACGGAAGGAGCTAAAACCGTTCATTTTCTAGCCTGTTCTTGCAGCTCTGCAGCCACACGTTGTCCCTTATCTGGAAGGAGCTAAAACCGTTCATTTTCTAGCCTGTTCTTGCAGCTCTGCAGCCACACGTTGTCCCTTATCTGGGACCCAACAGAAGGAGGTGTGGCAGCTCTTAACAAGCATTCTTGCTTTTCTGTACACTGAGCGGACGTTTTCTCCTGGTGGTGATATCCCACCTTTGACGCTGGAGCACTAGGAGGAGTAACGGGAGAGTGTACAAAGGTTCTGGAAATGATGTATAACTACCAGCTGGGGATGTTGCCAAGCCAAAATGGAGTGCTGCTGTACAGGCAAGGAAATCCAAACTGAGCACTTGTTCTGCCTCTGTGCAAAGGACAGTCTGGAGAGAGGTTCTTTCCTTTCTCCCCTCTCCCAACACTGCTTTAATCCCAGCAAAGGAGACTGAGGCAGAGCCACATCAGGGGCCTGGTCCTCAACACACTGGCAACTTTCCAGGGGCTTCACTTAGCCCCCCGGTATAAAATGGTATATCTGCATAGAAGAATCCATGTTTGAATAGCTCTGTGGTTTTTCCAGATGTGCCTTGACATTTGTATTTCCCGTAGATCTATGGCCGGACATCTGACTTTAGGCATGTATCTCCTTGGGATTCTGACTCTAGCAATGATGGACAAGCAGGTTTATATAAAAGAAGAATCAGCACAGGCCTCAGCATAAAACTTGAACTGAACTGTGTTTGAGGTTAGAAAAAGTTCCCAACTTATTTTCTCTTTTAAGTTGTTTACATGTGTGTGTCCTCTGCTGTTCTTCATCTCAGCCTAGACAAAATACGGAAATACTGATTTACCATGAGAAAGACTGTTCTTAGGACATTTCTAGTACAGATGGAATTAGGGAGTACTAGAAATCTCACAAGGGAAGAAATTCTCAAGAGTTCCTAAATTACTTATGATTTACTTAAGTGTTCAGGTTTTCATGAACTCCAGTAAAGCCAGTGGGACTGCAGCAGAAGTGGAATGAATCTGTAAGCCTTTTTAGGTGATCAGGTCTACCAAGCATTTGTCTTTCATAATGTATTTCTGACCTCAGAAAAAAGGCTCTAACTCACTTTGATGACACTGGACATTGTGAGTCAGACTTGCACAAAGCTAAAGGTTGCACCTCTGTTTATGTGCGTGCAGAAGTGGCACAGAGCTCAGCAAGACATCCCACAGACCCTGCTATAGCCTCTGTGTTCAGGTACAGCTGGTTGCAGGCTGCTATGTTATGAGCTATAGATAGCCAGGGAGGGCTAACAATGTAGCTGAAGACAAGCAAGGATAAAGATATCTTTACTGCTGTTCCTCTGTCTTCCTCTAGCCATCTGATAGTAGGGAAATAAACTGATGTAAGGTAATTTTTCAAGCCAGGGTACTTTGCTGGTGCTAGAAAAAGTAGTCACACTTCTGCAGAGCCTGCATATTTTTAGATCTTATGGAAAAATAGCAATTAAAATGACTTCATTTCTTGAGAGTTAAAAATAGTCTGAAGTGAAACAATGCATCCTAAACTACTAAGCCTCATTTTATTTCTTGTTTTGTTTCATTGCATTAGAAGAATCAAGATGATGCAGTCCACATGGAATGCAAACCATGCCACTGAATGGCAAATTATATGGAAATATGCCTTTCATCTTAATTATAGCCTGGACAGGGGAATGCACTATATTCTCTCATACATATAAGCTGAAGGAAACTTTCCCAGGGTATTTTTCTTTTACATTTCTGACTCTTATTTGGTTGAAAACTTATCGACCCATGTGATCCAGAGCTGTCTGACTTTCCATGATAAGGCTGAAACTATGTAGGAAATGTTTTCGCAGCACTGCCAGAAAAGGTTTAACAGGGACTGGGATATTAAAGTCACAGATTGCTATTTATTCATAACTCTTTCAAATATTGTCCCATTACTGAAATGGTGACTTTATTTTGAGATAGCCAGGTAATTCCAGAAAAAAACCCTTCCCTTTCTAACTGAATGTTTTCTGTGGTCAAACTTCATGTTTATTCCCTGATACTTTAGACATTTGAATTGCCTTATGCTGTAACCTGGATTTTTATTTTTTTTGTTTCAAAGTAAAACCAAAGTTTTGAATGGGGATCAAATCCCACTCAAAATAAGTGCAAATGTTCTGAAATCAGCTGCCTTACTTCGAGGTTCCCTCGCGACTAGGAAGCACTGCTCTTTTATCTAAGATGACTTCTGTTTTTACCTACTGTTATTCTCTTTACAGATTCAATCAGATAAAGCACCATTTCACTATAAACTGTTACAAGAAGTGCTAGGCATTGTCAAAAACATTCCACTGGCATGGAAAGACATTTAAATGGTGATATAGCTTTCAGCATACTTAAAAAGATTGGTATTATTCCGAAATATATTTGTACATTCGAAGTGAAGTGTACATCGATTGTCTTTATGTCCCAACATTTCCAGGATCATTTAGCTCCAGTGGCTTGAATGAAGTGGATTCCCGTTCAAACCCCTAAACATAATGCTCTCAATAGTTCTTATTGTTCTCAGTTGCTCTCACAAATATTTTGTGGGCTTAGCACTTCTGAAAATTTAGCCCTCTCCAGTTTTAATTTTTCAAAGGGGAGAACCTGTATGTGGTCTGCTCCATACCCTTATTTTTACCTTTTGATGATTGTACTCCGTTCAGAACTAATGTACAGAGGCCTTCAGTTTGTCCTGGGGCTCAAAAGCTTTTGGAAATGAGGAAATGTTAAGGGAACTAACATGTATAAATGATTTGGCAGCGGGGTCCTGAAAATAAGACCTGTGGAGTGGAATTTAATACTAGCATTAGAAGTGGATCAGAATACAAGGAACAGTGCAACTGTATTCAAGAGTCTTTGGATCATTTGAGATGATCTGAGCCAGCAGGTGGTAAATGTAGTTCAATATTAGCACACATAAAGTAATTTGTCTGCAAGCAAGAAATTGATGCAAGCAGTATTGTATGTGCTGAATTAAATAGTCATCCAGCACAATTCTCTGGAAAAAGACCTGGGAGTTATTGTGGAAAAATAATTGAAGCCAGCAGCGCAGCTGTGCTAAAAAGAAGACAAAAAGAAAAAAAGAAAGGTAAAAAATGCAAACAAAATGCCAGTTTGTAGTAGCCAAAGGATAGGAGGGCAAAGAATACAGACAATACAGTTTCTGTGCTAGCAAGCAAGAGCTTGTACAGAGTGCTGGTAATCGTACTGTAGGAAAGATATTACTTTTAAGGAATGGAGGCGGGAGGATGATGAGACCAAGTCAAGAGAATGCAAGGAATGGTTAGGGCTAAAGAAAGCATTTTAGAGAAAGGGAACTGTCAAGTAGAGATGAAAGTGATGCATATTAAGAAAGTGAATGACAGAGTAGTTAGAAAAATAAATTACTCTCCTGTAAGGAGCTCCAGGACTACACAAATAATCTTAAAAGTAGAAGGCAAGAGTTAAATAGTGGTATCAAGAGGACAATAATAGATGATAAACTTCAGGTTTCAAAGATCAAGTTCTTGGCTTAGCTGAAATCAATGACATGAGAGAATTACACCAGCTGAGGATGGGGTTTGTCAAGTCAATTGCAGAGGAAGAGCATTAGTCATGAGTGAGACTATGGTTAATATTAATCAGTCAGGGAAGCTCTGAGGAAGGAAACAACTGACTCACCTCCACTAGAGTAGTGAGTGGAAAGCTGCTGTTTGCCCATTATATACATATATATAGCTTTATGTTGTGTATAGAATAGCTCTATGTTGCATGAAAACATCAGCTGAGTCAGTGTTTGATGCTTACCTCTGAAGCACAAACTCATTGCATTTCTTTTGATTCCAATTTAAAAATATTTGGAGGCTGACTACTCTGTCAGTGAGAGTAAGCTGGCCTGGGAACCCATGTGGTAACATTGTATGAACAAGTGGCATTTTCAAGCTTTTCTATATAATTTCTTTTTCATATTGTCTCCAGTCAACAGCTGAGTTGAAAATGCAGGTCCTCATGCTCAAAGTTCAAGGAAACAGAGCAGACCTATTAGAGAAAATAAATGAGTCTGAAACCAAGCAATAATAAAAAAAATCTATGTTATTAAAAGCAAAGCCATAGGAAATGGGAAGGAAGTAATTAGAAGGTGTTTTAATATTTTACCTTAACTATTAGGATTATATTAACAGGGTTGGGGTTTTCTGTTTGAAAACAAGCTCAGCTAGGAGAGTAAAAACTCTCAGCTGTGTGATTGCAAATCATGGGAGAAGACGTTCCTAGGCTCAGCAATGAAAAGTGGTTAGTGATGCAATCAGTGAACACGGCTGGAATTTCTAGGTGTAATAACGCATGGTGAACCCACAGGGTCAACCCATCTGTGGAAAGGAAGGAAAACATATTGTTGATTCAGGGATGTGGTTAGCACTTAAGGTAAAGACTGACCGACAGTGATTTATAGCTTCAAATTCCTTTTCACACTTGTGTGAGAAGCTGAACCAAACAAAATACAGACGTTTAATATTGTACAGGATATAAAGTTTTTCAGAGCTTGCTCACATATTAGGTATCGCAGTTACATCCTAAGTCTATGACGCTACAATATAAATATTTAACATAAAATAACAACATCTGTAGGGGAGGTAGGATAGTAGTGTGGGAACAAAACAAGACTGCAAGTTAAAAGTCTGTTCCCAGATAGACCACAAACTTCCTTCATGCAGCTGAGAAGTCACTTGCAGCCTAAATCAGGAATATATTTGAACACAGGTGTGATCTTCACTGCATGAGTATCCCAAATGACTTTGGTAGATTGTTCAAAAAATTGTTCAAAGGCATTAGAGTTGTAACTCCTGTGTCTTTCATTTTTGCTATTTATAAAAATAAGATGGCAGTGCCTATTCTTTCTAAGAATTTGTACATGTAGATACATAAAGCACAGATGAAGACAAGAATAGCTAGAAAAAAAGTCATATAAGGACAAACATACCAAATAAATTTATCAAAATTGGGTTAAATATGTGTTTTCTGGGCTTAGTCTTGGCATATTACATTGGGGCTTGAGTAGCCATTGGTAGACAGGTAGAACAGCTATGCCATCACTGGTGAAGTTTTCTCTCACTGGAGGTCATTGACTTGAAAAAATGCAGAGCTTCTTAAAAACTGAGAGATTATGAAAATTTTACTCAAAGTTGCCAAAAAGGTGGAGAGCAGCAACTAGGCAAAACAAATATCAGAAGTAATTTAAAGATCACGTATTTGAGCATGATTTTTCTAAATACAGCTCTTATAATTTTGAAGTACATTTTTTTAACCTTAGTGTAAGCTTAGATAGAAGTGAAAGAGAATGGGATGGATGTAAGACTGAAAATTGCTTTTAATGAGTAATAATAAAAACATTAGATATTCCAGAATCAGCAGCTTACTTTACTTGTTTGGTTTTAGGTGTTTTTCAGTTATTTCACAGTTCTATGACATTCAAATATCCATCCAATTTTATTACTGATACTCAAATACCTAGGCTCCAGGTATCTAAAAGATCTCCTAAATGAGCCGTCATCCATTATCTCTTCCATTGAGGTCTCTATAAAAAAAAATTCTGTGTATGTTTTGTACTAATCATCTTTATAACAAACACTGAGGTACATATACATTAAAAAATCCAAGGAAAAGAAAGAAATACCTTTCCTGCCTCCTTCTTACAGTCACTAAACTAAACCTTTGCCAAAACTACATGTTACTCTACATATCTCTTCCCCTGAAGAGAAGATTAAAGTAGAAAACAATGACAGGACAATGTTCATCACATTATAGATGCACTGTTAAAAGCCACTCAGATACTTCAATGGCAAGTAACATATTAACATGAATGCAGACAAGAACAGAATCTTCTCTGTTTAACTCATATGTGGTTTCATTCTGTGCTCTTACACTGGATAAACAGTTTGGGTTTCTTTTACTTCTCTTATCAGGTATTTGGGACTTCACTGGAGCACTTCGAGGGAATGGCTAGAATTTAGTTCCTCTTCCAGTTTTGGAGAACTTGTCTGACTAAGAACAACCTTGAGTAGTGCCTAGCATTTATTTCCCAAGAATAGACATAAAAGAGGATTCCCTTTTCAAGTATAATCCACTCTGTAAATCCCTCAAGAGTCATTTGACTCAGCAAACATTATCCTCTGGCCTTCCATGGCTCAAAGTGCTGGCAGAAAGTCTACAGCCAGACTGTGGCTATGCTTTCAAGAATGATCAGTGTTGTTATTTGTTAATTGTGTTGAGGACGGCTTTAAAGTCCGAGGAATGGAGGAAAATCCCTCTGTACAAAAAAAAAAACCCCAAAGACACCCCTTGCCACAAAGGCTTTACAAAGTGGCAGCTGCCTTCTCTTTAAAGCGTCCTTGATAGAGATGGTTTAGATTAATCCATATATTCCCACACCTCTACGTCTGGGTCAGTAGCACCATTCACTCTCCATGGAAAGTTTTGCTTTGCTCCAAGCCAAGAGTAAGTCCTGCCAAAAGAGGTATGATAAACGTCTGTTGCCTCCAAACAAAATATGGAAAACAGCTTCTTTTCTCTGACTTCGTGTTTGTTTGTTTGTTTTCTCATAGTGAAAGTCCCTCACTATTCTACTGTGGATGTTATAAGCTAGTCTGACACTATAGCTATTTCTCAGCTGCTCTCTTATCCCGGTTTGGGTCACTGCCTTTGATAACTAGAGAAATGTAGATATTTCTGACCTTTCAGCATACAGCCCTGCTAGTCATCAGGACCTCTTCGACAGCTTTCTCCTGGCCCTGGACAAATTGGCCGTTCACACATCACCAGGAGGAAGCAGCACCATGGGGTGGGGGGAGTCCCAACCCCTGTGGTTCTGTTCCCATTACCCTGTCCTCCCAACACCTTGGGCCATCGGCTCCATGCATTCCCTCTGGGAAGGCTGGTAACTGCCGTGGGCTCTTCTTGGTGTCCCTTCTCTGCTTCCCTATTGATCCACCTCTCATCCTGTAACCCTCACAACTCTTCCCCTTTTTATTTATTGTGCTCTATAACCAGTTGTTTTTCTCCATGTGCTTGTTTTTACTCCAGCTCTTTTTCTTCCTGGGAGGGCTGAAAGATCTTGCTAGGGTTGAACTAGCACCGTGTCCTAAAAGAATTACAAAAGGAGTAATTTTTCAGAATGAGGTAAAGACCTTTCTGTCAGAGTTGGGAGCTGTCAATTACAGAATCACAGAAGGGTTGAGGTTGGAAGGGACCTCTGGGTATCATCTAGTCCAACCCACCTGCTTAAGCAGGGTCACCTAGAGCACGTTTCCCTGGGCCCTGTCCAGATGGCTTTTGAATGTCTCCAAGGAAGGAGACTCCACAATCTCTCTGGGAAACCTGCTCCAGTGCTCAGTCACCCTCCCAGTAAAGAAGTTTTTCCTCATGTTCATACAGAACTTCCTGTGTTTCAGTTTGTGCCCATTGCCTCTAGCCCTATTGCTGGGCACCACTGAAAAGAGTTTGGCCTCATCCTCTCTACACCCTCCCTTCAGATACTTCTACACATTGATAAGATCCCCCTTCAATCTTCTCTTTTCCAGGCTGAACAGTCCCAGCTCTCTCAGCCTTTCCTCATATGAGAGATGCTCCTTAATCATCTTAGTCACCCTCCACTGGACTCGCTCCAGTAGCTCCATGTCTCTGTTGTGCTGGGGAGCCCAGAACTGGACACAGCGCCCCAGATGTGGCCTCACCAGGGCTGAGTAGAGGGGGAGAATCACCTCCCTCGACCTGCTGGCAATGCTCTTCCTAATGCAGCCCAGGATACTATCGGCTTTCTTGGCCACAAGGGCACATTGCTGGCTCACGGTCAGCCTGCGACCAATTTAAGCAAATGATATATGAAAAAGGGTAAATTATTTCTTCCTCATTCCCTCCCTAGCTTGGTGTGAAAGCAGAAGGTGCTTTAAGATGGATGGTGGCTGGTCAGATGAGAGGAGTCATGAACACAACTTTGCCTTCATCCCACAATTGTCAGGATGCTAAAGATTTCGGAGCCTTTGTAACCAATAAACCCAGAGTCTGTATTTCAGCTAGGGAAGAACCCTAAATTAGTTATAAATAGATACATATACATACATACATACATACATATGTATATATAAATGAACTGAATGAACTGCTGAAACAGAAGAGGATTATAAAATGTGATTTAACAAGAACCTTGAGCATTTACAAAAATTTATGGCCGCCTAAGAGACAAGTGACATAGACTAGGCACTGAGAGACAAAGCTTTCCCATGGTCATGAAGGCACTCTAGGGCAGAGACAGGATTTAATCTGGTTTGCCGGAACTCCAAGACCCCTAAGAAACCTACAAAGGATCTTCTATGCAACAATAATAGTTAATGAGTTTTTATCATATAACTACCCAGTGTGAAGCTGAATTAGAATTGGTAGTATCTAAGGATTAATTATTGAGTAGTTAAATGTAGATGTAATAAAAAAGTAAGGAGCCCCTCTAGCACTGGAAAATAAAATTAGAGGTGTTTGGTTTTAGAATTAGTGGGCTAGTAGTGACAGGATACTGATGTGCAGGACTTTGAAAATAAGGGAGTTCAATGCCCTGAAATCAGAACTTCCCAGAACAAAGTGACATCTATTGTTTATGGAGAAAGTTGGCTTTAGTCTTGTCACAGGTAGATGAATAGGGTGGTGATGATCATTAAACTGTTTGTAGGTGATAATCAGTAAACATTTAAGGAACAAAGAGAATGCTGGGGAGCATTTCTATAGATGTGAAGATGTCAGTCTCTGAAAACAATACTCATCTGTTTGACAAACTTTCAGAATCTAACAAAATCAAAATTTTGTAAGAATCTAATTCAGTGCTGAAGAATCAGATAAGACATTTCCCTTTCAGATAGGACGGGTCTGTGTACTTTATCCTGAAATGTGCTAATTTCATTGACTGGCATCTGAAATATCCTATAGGGCTCTTCTCTGATCAACGTCCTGGGAACATACACCTCTTCTCTGTAATTCTGCTGATGCCGGAGATAACAAAGGAATTGTGCTCTCTGCTTCCTTGTACATGTCTAACGTGCTTTTTTTAGCCTGATTACCAGAGTATCCTTAAAGGCAGCTGAGCTCATTCAAGGGAGGCCTTGAGTTCTTAGGCTTTGATGTCAGTGTGCAAGCACTGAGGACGCTGTGCTGGCCTGTGACTCATTTTTATGCTGTACGCTCTCACAGTGTACTCAGGCCTGCCACTGAGCTGTAGGAATGGTCTCTTCTGTTATCAGATGTTTCCAAGAAAGTGGATGCAGTAATTGCTCCACTCTTTAAGCCTTTTGTGGTTTCTGTGTATGGCATTCTTTCAAACTGCAGCCAGAATGAATTAATCCAGAGACACAGAGCTCACAATCAAAATTAAAAAAAAGTACAACCCCCCGCCCCATTTGCTCTAATAGCAGAAGATGCTGAAAACACTCAGTATTTTTCAGTCAGCAAATCATGAAGTATAGCCTTAAAAGCTAAAAGTGTGCTAAAGTGCTTTGTACACCCAAACTGCAAGGTAAAGACATAATTATGGCTGATCCTGCATAATGGGCTGAATGAGGGAGAGGGGCAAGGCAGTGGAGGAATGACTGCATTCATCCCTTGCTTCTCCCATGCAGAAGACTTCGATATCCAGATGCCCCTCTAGAAGTCATATACTGTGGGACTGGCCACAGCCCAGTCTCCTTCAGAGCACTCACAAGTGCTGAGATCGGTGCTCCCACAGATAGCTGAGGCAAATCCTATAGTCTTCTGGCTGTGAAGGGGAGAGTGCAAGCCTTTCACCCACAGAGGTGCTATCTCTGGCCCTCCTGTGCCACCCTCTACAGTACATGACTGCAAAGTTCTTTTTCTTCAGTAAATTCCAGCATCTCTTGCATGTTTGCATTGAGGAATGCAGGAAAAGTGAGCGTATGTTTTAAATGAAATGTAACTACTGTCAGAAGCTACTGGGAAAAATGGAGCTACCACCCAGCTAGATCTGTGGGTTGTTTTTTTAAAAATTCAGGAGAAAAATGAGACAGCAACTCACACATGCTACCTCCATCACACTTCAAAGAAGAGTATGTATAAAAACATATTTGTGGTGGTGTTCAGTATGCTGAACAAGCTTCATGCAACAACCTGTATCTTCCATCTGTCTGTAATTTCCAGTGGCTCCACTAATAGCTTGCTGTATGAAAAAGCATCAACATTAATATGAGTTTATATCAGTAGTACCTGTCAGAAAATGTTTCCCTACCTTCCTGTGCCATGCACCATCTCATAGAAACACACAGGGCATTTTATTGAAAAGGATCTGGGTTTTCAGCCAGAAGCTGGAATTTGCCATGGAAAGCAGACAATCCATGAAAAAAATGTTTCGCTGAAAACCTAATTTTCCTTCCAAAACAGATTATACAGCAGTCTTTCAGCCAGCTCTGCCTGGAATTCTGCTCACACAGAGGTCCACAGAGACATGTACAGTGGCACTAAACCAGCAGATGGACTTAGAGATTCTGCTAGCTCAGAGCCCACATGATAATCTCATTTTATAGTGGGGTAATACTACCACTTCTGTAAGCATGAAGAAAGAGGTGTGGTTTTATGGTATGGTAAATGAATGAAAGATCATGGGCTGCCATAAGTATAGCTCAACCACTGAAAATCTTCTACCTAGGGAAGCCTTTGATAAGAGTAAGTTAAACTTACTTGCATGGAGCCCCATGTTTCCATAGCTGGATTGCTGATGCCCCAGCAAACCGATACACAGGTTTCTCTATATGACACCACAGTCCTTTTCAAATACTTAGAGTGAAATCTCACTGTACTTCCCTGGGAAGTTATTTGGTATGTTGCAGAAACAGTTACTCCTGTAAAGTTTCATCCACATCTTCATTAAAATTCCTGCTTTCCAGAATCAGGGATGAGATATCTGTAAGGACTGAAATCTCGTGTATACTGTAGCACTATTTGAAGCAAATTTGGGGTTATACTTTTAATTGTTCTCCCACTTGCAGAGTGAGAGAATGAACCACGATAGTTCTGTGGTTCCCTTCATAACTTGCTGAGTAATCAGGTCTTCAACAAGCACAGTCTCAATAATGCCCATCCTTTTTTTGCACTCTCAAGGTACTGATCTGAAGTAATAGTAAGAAACTAAATATTTTTATTTAAAAATGCAAAGAAGAAAAGTAAAGAGAACATACCAAAAAGATCAACTTCGTTAATCTAAGAAAAGTTGTAAAACTTTGTTAAAATGAGTGTGAATGCCTACATGAGGAGAGATGTTTCCCTCACATCTTGTTTCCTTTGCCCTAAAATTATTAGACATACAAGCAATTAAAGCCTCATCATTTTCCTTTCTAAAACATGATTCTCTCCATACTTACTTGTGCATAGATTTAGGGAGGTTATTTCAGCATACTTTGTGTAGGCCACACTGAAATGCCCAATCTTAAGGGTCTGAATTGAGTCTTCTGAATTTTTAAAAGTATCCAAACTTTGGGTAGAATCCTTGTTCCGGTGCTGTTAATGATGAAAATTCTGGTTGGCTTAATTAGAACCAAGAGTTCACTCTTTTGTGTCTGGTTCAATCCCTTGTAATCATATGCAATACATGCCTCACCTCTTAGGACACATTGCTGTATTAAGGCCTTGATCCATAGTGCACTTAAGTCAGTCAGAATCTTTCCATTAACTTCAGAGAGCTTCAGACCCCTAACGTCAACATAAATTTCCTGTAGGATTTTGGAATGACTCCCACCAGAATGCTTGCGGTTCCTTCCCCATCTTCATCCTGCATGCATCCACAACACAGCAATTAAACCAGCAAAACTGCTGGTTAGGATTTTTTGTTCGCATTGTCCTTCTCCAAATGAAAGGCTTGAAAGAATTCCTGGACTGGTCTCCCTGGGGTTTAGGCTTTCCTTGATGGGAATGTTTTATTTCCAGTAATGACATTGGTGGTTACATGTGCTTCTAGGGAGGAGATGAGACCCCTGTTGTGCCTAATGAAAGAAATGAAAGAAGGTTCTTGTAAATTTATCTTGCACCTCATGCATGTCTAAGAAGGTTCCGTATAAATAGCCCCGTAACTTTTGCACTTGATGGCACTTGAGCACATTATAAGCAGCAACAGGTGGGAGGCATGTTCAAACAATTGAACTGGCTATAATAACCATGGTTTGTAGGTCTATTATGTTTCTAATGCAAATTCCACGTGCATATTTGGTTATTTCAAACAGGTTGGGATTTCTGACTGGATTAGGGAGCCGTTAGACAGGCTAGACAGTGTGAGTCTATGGTTTTAAAAAGTATGAGTAAGATGGATTTTGTTTAAGCAATGTCAGGGAGGAGAAGTAAGGTGGAAGAAGTGCCAGCCACAAAGCCATTTTGTTCAGCTGAGTGATGATGGGCAGCTAAAATGTTCACACTTTGTATTTCACACAGGGTTAATGCTTACCCTGAATAGCTATTTCCCCCCAGGATTGCATAGTACTGCAGAATGTAGAAAGAAAACTAAGTTTAGAATTAGGATATACAAGGGAAAAAATGCAGATAGGTTTTTGGCACTGGATTGTGTATGAAATCCAAGCCAAGAGCGCTTTGCATTTTCTAAAGATATTTGGAAGTGAATTGAAATTACAGAAATGCCTACCTCTGGGAACCAGAGAACAGGGCATAGGAATCTGGAGAACTGGAAAAAAAATAAAAGAGCATAGCCAAAAACTTCATGTGGCTCAGCACTTGGTGGTATAATGTTGCTCAGCAGGACAAGAATCACAGTCCCTGCACCACAGACCTCATTGTGAGTCAGGGAGAAAGGTTATTGTCTGTAGTGTCCTTTCATGAAAATGAACAAGACAATGAAGGGAAGTGCTTTTGCCTTTTTGAGATTAACAGTAATTCAGTAATTGCAATGTTTGATTTCTGAATTAGAAATGATTCTAAGGAAAGACTTCATGAACCAAAGTCTGTAATTCTCTCTATCCTTCAATCTCAGTCAAGCCCAGCCTGCCTAAACTCAGATACTGTATTCTGGAAGATCTGCATGGAGGAAAGTAAATGACAGATTGTTAAAGTACTGATCCCAATTATTCCCAAAAGCTCAGCTCTGCTAAACTCTACAGAGTCGGATTTTAAAGAGGCATGGACATTGTCCCTTTGTCTCTTTGCCCTTGGACAGAACTGATGTTAATATGTACTGTGCTTTAGCTCTGAACATCTCAATGTACTGCAACTGGAATTTGCAGGTAGTTTCTAAGTACACAGAACAAAAAAACAACACTGAAAACATAGGAAAATCTCAGTGTTTTTATTTTGCAAGATTTAAAACAGACTTATCTGAATAATTAAGTGTAACCTCAGGTGATATTTTATGACCCTCTTCTCCCAAAACAATGAGATTGTTATGATTATTCTTCATTTATCCAAAGCAAGGTTTTGTAAATCATCATTTTTTATAATAACTCAGATAATAATATTGAATTTTGGGGTTTGTTTAAACCCTAAGATAAAATAAACTATTCCTGTTGCAATAGCTATGCCGATTTAAAAAATATATTTTAAAAAGGAAAACTTTCTAAAACCATAGAGAATCAAACATTCTGTGATGGATCTCAGTCTGAAAGACAGGCAATTCTTTAAACAAAAATGTTTATATTTGAATACTTTCTGCCTGGCTTTACTCCTGAATAAGTAGTAGTTCATTTTCTAGGTATTGAATATGCAGGCTTCAAACACTATACAGTAGAAGTCAGTGGGATTCTTGGTAGTGACTTAGTGGGAGAAGGATTAAGCTCTCAGACATTATATTGATGACTGTCTTGGAAAAAAACTGTCAGTATAAACTGACCAGATGCAAGGCAGTGGTTTGATCTCATATGCATAAATATGTGAACCACATCTCCTGTTTGGTCACTCTCAGTTATGTTCCTTTAGAATACCTTCCATCAAGACCCTATTCACTCTTCTCAGGAGGAATCCAATCAGCTCTTTTCTTTCTTGCACTCTTGCTCAGGAAAGGGAATTTGTGTTGTTTTTCTGATATTCATGAGAAATGAAGTTGTAAATTGGCCTGTGGCCAATAGCACTTCCCATATTAATTTTAAGCCTAGTTATTAGATTTGAATGACACAGTTCCTGAGAGTGATGTTCTTTTAACATGTGCAATGCATATAAGGGCAGCATAAATTTCCACACCTGCTGTACCTGCTTTCCTTCCTGCCTCAGTCTTGTGAAGACACTACTTAGAATGAGGGGTAAATTACAGTTTCCCTTTCACTTAGATCTTGGCTTTCAAGGAGTCTTAAGTCAGGCAACTCTGAAAACCATTCTTAGCTGTCTAAATCATTCAGGCCTTGCAAGACTGAGCAGAATAATGCCTAAATACCTTTAAGAATCTGGAACCTTGTCAAGAAATGTGTGAATGCCAACTGTGATGGTGGGTTTTGATGTGAAGACCAGTCCACTGAGAACTGGACTGAGATCACTAAGCAATGTCAGAAATATATACAATAGAAAGGGAATTGGTCTCATACCACCAATTATTTTACTCAAACCACATACATGACAGTGACATTTAGTAAGTATCAGATCAAGCTAAATCTAGAGTGGAAAGTTTTGCGTAGCATTCCTGGTCATCTGTACCCTGCAGTTCTATCTCCACTACAATCTACAATAAAACTACTTAGAACCATTAGTTTGAATAAATTCAGTAGGATTAATGAAGCCCTGGTTTAATCTGGAGTTCATGAAGGATGTGAGGCAATGGACTGAAGTTGCATTACAGGAAATTCTGGATCAATATAAAGGAAAAATTTTGAGTCATAGTCAAGCGCTGGAACAGGTTGCCCAGAGAGGTTGTAGCATCTCCATCCTTGGAGATATTTAACACCTGGCTGGATATGGCCCTGAGCAGCTGTCTCTGACTGGGCCTGCTCTGAGCAGGCAGTTGGGCTGGAGGCCGCCAGAGGGAGATTTGCCCCTTCCCACTTGGTGACACTGTGACTCTGTCCTTCCAGCTGACAGCATTGTGAGAGCAGAAACATGATGTATAAGTTTCTCTCATGTGTAACACTTTAAAAAATCATGATTCCACATTACACAGCATTTTGTGCTCAAAAAGATTTGCTTCATATTTTCATTAACAATAAATGAACTTTGATAACTGCTAGTCGGCTTCCAGCTGCCTAAGGGTTAAGGCTAAGTGGTTCTCAGGAGTCCAGAGCTTGGTTTGTAAGGGCTTCCTTCTGGTTTTCGTCTCTGAGAACTGTCTTTTGGCCAGCCCGTGTTCCTCTTTCTTTCTCCCGCCTGGCATGGCTGTTTGCCTCCTCTGCATCTGAGTGCATTAGATACGGGGTGTGTGGGATTTACAGCACTGCTGGCAGTACCAGACAGAGAATAGCTTTGTAACTGTATCCCTGTCTTCCAGCAGAGAAAATCTTTGATGGAGGTCTTTACACACTAATGTACATGTAAGAACATAACCCCTCAATGCATGCCTTTCATTAATGTTTATGATAGTTATGCATGTGTACTGAGGAGAATAGTGGAGCCTGTGTGTGATGTGTGTGCATCTGCGTATGTGTATACAAGGGCCAGATCCTTCCTTGCTATAAGTCTGCATATCTTAAATATTGCTTCATCGTGCTGTGCTCATTTACATCAGCTAAGGAGAATCTGACCCATGGCATTATCAAAAGTACGTGCTTCTGCAGTAACAATATCCATATTTCATAAAAATGTATCTATAACTCACTAGCTCCTGCTATCTCAAAACTTGTCCCAGTGATCAAAAGTTAACATTTAAGGGAGTGTGTCCTTGGAGAATTATTTCTGAATGACAAAGCTATGCTCTAAAGTTGTGAGGTTTATCTGTGTTGCGTCTCAGTAACTAGAAATGTGTTGAGCTCTTTGGATATTTGGCTAAATACATCAGCCAGATGGTTCCCCGGTGGGCAAAGCGGTGAGAAGCATTTTGAAGGATTTGCACGACATCATGTTACATGACATCATGTTGCCTAGTTCAGGAGAGCTGTGAAGAGGGTCTGAACCTCACAGAAGCTATCTGTTCCAGATGCAGCTTGGGAAATCAATGCATGGACTGTATCTACAGCATTACAGCAGAAATAGGTTGGGCATGAGTGGATGACAAACAGAGATCCAAATGTGCCTTTCTGATGGCATGTCTCCATTATTAAATACTCTCCATTAATCTTTGAATGACTTTCAAAAACAATCCGCTTAACAAAAGTGGGAAGACATCAATTCCCAGTGCACAACCCAGCAGTGAAAAGATAAATGTCAGGCTTTCCAGCTGAGTTCTTTTTTATTTATTTATAGAATATTAAAGACTAAACATAATGCTCTTTCACTTGAAACCTGTTCCCAAACATTCCTGTAAGATTCCAGCCTACAGTAGTTCTCTCAGAATTATATTCAGCAGTAGACTACTAAAGAAATGTTCTATTATTAACTAACATGTAATTAGTTCATTAAAAAGTACCTCAGCTGAATACAGTGTAACATAATACAGCCTACTACTGGAGTGAAGAGATTTTAGACTCTGTACAAATGGAACTGAAATTACAGTGCAAAGAAGTGGAAAGGAGACAGTTCCAGCTGGCAGGGGACTGAGTGTTTCAAATTACTGTATGTTTATGACCTCTGTGTTCTTAAACAAAATTAATTAGATTATGCTGTTCGAGAATCTTGGAATGCAGTGGCCAAATGCCAATCTTATCTGAACCACACATCTTAAGTTTAATTAAGATGTTTTAAATTTCTCCAGGTATTCCTTTTATACACACACATACATATATATATACATACACACATGTGTTTAAAGTGGTGCCCGTGGGAAGTGATAAACAACAGACTGAGATTTCCGAGGTGTGTTTAAGGTGGCAGCTTGCTTAATAGGACTTGGGGGCTAAGTCCATGAAGGGACTTGGATACAGTGTCAGTGCTCACCGGCTACTTTAAGCCCCTTGCCAAAAATTCTGACCCTCAGGACCTTTGTTCAGATGCCTCCCAAGTGTGGGGCACTTAAAGTTGTGGTAGGCTAGTAAGCTTTTAATAGCAAAGTTTTCTAGGTGCTTGAAGCTCTGCTTCTTAGCATATCAAAAAGTCCCTCTGCTTCATTAGTGCTGATAATTAAGCACCTCTCCCTTGCTGAGCTATCTTACCTCAACCTCCCTCCCCGTAGGCCTCAGCCTGGGAGGTGCTGTGAGGACACCCTCCAAAAGACTGAGCACCGTCAGAAAAAGTAATGGAGAGAGAGGGCTACTGCGCTCCTGCTGGATGTGATTCCCTAGGTCAGAGCATCATTTGCCCAAACTGCAAATGGTATTTCCACTTCCTTCTCCAGCTGAGGCGATCTGGATGTAGTCTCCCACGTTGCAGAGAGCATCCCCACCATTAGAGAGCATGGTATTTGGTGAGAGTGTAAGAGGGACTTCAGAGAGAATATGCCTGGTCAAGTGAGTCAGAGACATGAGGGAAAAGAGATGAGGAGATGCTCACTGCTCCAACAAGGGTGAAGCGTTAACTGGAGCATGGAACAGAGGCTCTGCATCTTTATCCTCCTAACAAATGTCATACTCATTCTCTCACCCAGTAAATACTTGCCAATTCTGAGTAAAGTAGAAAAAGCTTCAAGGCAAGGTGAGAAAGTCCTTCACCCAAAGAACTGCCAAGTCTGGGCGGTAATGCATATTCCAGGAGAATGGGAAATGTGGGACTAAATTTCATCAGGCTGACCAGATTCTCGTTGCTTATGCAGTGAGGTATGATGGAGACAGACTATGACCTTATACTCCTCTGGGCATGTTTGGAAAGAAAGAACAATCTTTACTCCATCATTTTTTAAAGAATTTGGATGCATAACCTTTGCAAGATATTTCAGGACTTTGAATTCTCAGGACAAGCATCCAGCAAACAACAACAACAACAACAACAACAACAACACAACAACAACAACACAACCCTAAAACTGAGAGAGGAGTGAGATTTAAACGGCTTTTCATTGTTGCTGTTTACCAGTGGCTAGAGTCATGGTTTCCCACTGAACATGATGGCCTTTTTGAATTCCACACTCTCAGGCACATGAAACTCCAAAAAGTGCTCAGGTACCTACCTCAGGCTCCAGATCCTCCCAGAAGGGCTAAGTGCCTAAGCCCGCTTGTTTGCCTGGAGAGATCTGCCATGCTCATTCCAAACTGGAGTTACCAGTAATGCCCACAATCCACTGGCTTTCTGCTCATATCAATACTACTCAGCAGTTACGTATCATTTTATATGTTCAGTGCACTGCTTAGACATATAAATCCTAACTTAGACAGATATCTGCTTGTATGAATAGCCCCTTTAACCTCAGTGCTGTACTTTCTGGACTGGCACTTTAATACAACTCTATCTCCTACTACCCCTAACTAACAAGAAGAGAAACTGAAATATTGAACCCTGCCATACACGGAGTCAGGGGCAAAGCCTGTATTAGAATCCCAGACTTCACCTGGCCCCCAATGGTCTTATTCCTTTTTGTATCACTGTATTGGCAAAATGTGAAAACATACCTTTGTGACTGTTAAGTATCTGCCATTTTGGCTAAGACAAATAGATCTGGTCATCTAGTATTACCTGTTCAGACTGAAGGGACTGCTGCTCAGTAAACTTGGAACAGAGAGGTCATACGTAGCAAAAATGTATTAGTTATCAAAGCTGATGGGAAAGTGTTAAAGGGCTACTACCACTGTGAAAAATTGATCATCTAAAAACTTGATGATATATTCCCTGAAACAGTTGGTTACTTTTCCCCATGATTTGGTTTCATAAGCTGAAATGCCTTTTTAATACATCTTACTGAATTAGGTGAAAAAAATTTTACTGCTCTGACCTCAAAATCAGAATTTGTCTTTCATTTTTTGTTGTTAAGAATGCAACAGTGGCAGCACATTTCTTTTATTTCTTTTATTTCCTTGCTCCTTTTAAATGTCTTCTCAGTCTCATTTATGTCATCCTGACAAGCCTCTCCCTCTCAAAACATCACAGTCCTCTGCTTGTGACCTATCAATATAAAAAAATGCTAAATCAGTATTACTCTTCACAAAAGGAACCTCCAAAGCAACCCATGTTTTCTGTTAGGAATCATTTACCATGTTTTTTAAAACATCAGTATGACTTCTTTGTGGAACCCACGTAAATGAAATCAGAAATAAGATGGATACTTTGGAGCACTATAAAAACTATCAAACAGAAAGGTTTAGATACCTTCATAAGGATTCCCATCATCCAAACGTTATGTCTTACTGTAACATCAGCTGCGTGCCACCATCCCAACACCTTTGTCTTGAGATGCCTTTTTTTTTTTTTTTTTTGGTTTTTACCCATGCTAAGAAAGGTAAAGGCAATCTTCTGAACATAATTTTTTTTATATCCCACTATCTTCCTAGACCTTCCCAGCATCCAATCCTACTCACCTCTGGACCTGAGTTTGTTGCTTCACAGTCTGTATTGTTGAGCCAGTAATAATGGGAAGAGCGCACTGTGTTGGATTGATACAATCCCTTTGCACAAGTATGTTGCTTCACTGAAACAGTCATTATTTCCTTCTCTTTATCAGGGACTCTTCAGCTGATAGATTAGCAAATAAAATGCCTCTGGAACAGAAAGGGAATAAAAATGGCTCTGGCAGAATACCGTGCTGTTGACAGGTGATTTTTCCAAGAAAAGTGCTTGCCTGGGGGTAATAGGCATAATTGGATACTGTTTTATTCCAGCTTGATGCCAGGTTTTGCAGACTCAAACAAGGCTCTTTGAATTCAGCAAGCTATTATTTAAAATAAAAACCAATTATCTACTGTTCTGGCTCATGTCTGGTAAAAAGTAATTTGATTAACCAAATATGAGAATGAGAGGAAGTGTTGGTGTTGGCTTGTCCTAGCATTTTCCAAACAGTAGAGCACAGTAGTTATGCAACACATTTCCACGCAATGAAAGACTTGTTTTCCCATGTTGTAAAGCGTATGATACTTATATCATTGTGGTAAATGTATATGAGGGGGTACTGATTTCCATTGCTTTCATTTTTTGTGCTGACATCTGGACAGTTTCAGTGTGACCAGAATTAGTCCCGCTAACTTAACTTTTGTTCTTTCTCTGATGGCTCCCTTGCTCCCAAAGAAGTCCGGCCCTTGTTGCCATGGCTAGCAGCAGTTTGGTTTGGAAAACTTATATTAAATATGTTCAAAGTCAATGCATTAACAAAAGCTGTGGGAGATGAAATGTGTTCAGAATCTAAAAAGCACAAAAGTGAAGATGAATCCCAGACTGATTATGCAGACATGGAGTCTCTGCTACAGACTTTGAGGCCATGCGAACTTCCAGTCACAAAGAAAAGGAAAATAACATCAGAATGACCCTGAATCCTACTTAAAGTATGAAACCTCTAAACTCGGAAGGCCAAGGAGTAAAAATCAGCATACCTAGAACCCAGAAAGGGTGTGTTTCAGATTTTCTGTTATGTCCACTTCTGTTTCAGACCCAAAGAGCTTATATACTTACCCAGTTGGTAAAGTAAAAGATTCTTTTTCTCTACCAGTCTTGCCTTTTTTTCCCCTTTCTGTCCTTAAACTCACATTTGTACATTTATTTACCTGTGTTTATGCTTACATCATCAATATTTTTCATTTTCTTCCTCAAGCTGCAAAAAATTATTGCTATATACTATTAAAAAGGAAAAAAAATCTGTGATTCTTCCTAACTGTCTCTTAAACAGAAGAGGCAAGCAGCCACACTGCACTCTTAAAGGGCTGAGTGAATGCCATGTACAACTTCTTAAATAAGACTCTCTCTTACGTAAAGGTCCTTTGAAGAGAGCCTGTTAAAAAGGGAGCGTGGCCCATTGCCTCCCCTCTCTGCCATTGCACTAGCAAGGCCTTTCTGTAATGACTTCTTTGGAGCTCCAAGATGAACTCAGATTATCTCCAGAACTGGCATCCATTCACATACACACGTTTTTTGCCTACTGTCAGCTGTGCTTATATGCAGTATATGGTAGAAGCCATTTACACACATAAAAAGAGATACGTTAGGTCTCGTTATCTGTGTAAGCTCTGTTTTTGTGTATACTACAGGTAGGTCAAGAAAATTAGCTCTGGGAATGATTTGTGAAAGGCAAATTTGGTGCTTTGGTGTATGATAGCTGAGTATCTTCTGACTGTTCAACAACCGAGCTGAATCGAGCTCTGATCCATTTATACCTGGGAGCATTTAAAAGCATCAGGTCCGAGGTATCCTGCTGACCAACAAAGACCAACTTCAGAAAAGTAGTGCTGGACACTATCAAAACTTTCTGTATATTTCTCACCTCCCTCTTTCACTGAATGAACTGTAAAAAGACCAAGAGCTGAAAAATAAAACCTAACAGCTATTCCTTTCCTCACAGCTGCTGGCACTGCTTGTTTGAGTTGTTTTCCAGCCAAAATAATTCCCTAATCTGAGCACAACTGTGACAATTACATGATTTCAGTATATAAAGCCATTGTTATCTAAAGGCCTGTACAGTCCTATAAATGTCTAATGCAGTCTTTACTTCTAATTAATACTATTTTTATTAATGACTGCCAATTTGCCACCGTTAAGATTAAAGCCCCAAGTATTTTTCTGCAGCATAAACATATAATCCATTTTTACTTTGGTTCTAAAGAGCTTACAATTTAAATAGACAAAAACATTATTCTTTTGCAGACAAGGGAAAGAAGCTGAAAAAGATTAAGTGACTCTCCTGAAAACACACAGAAAGACTACAGAAGAACCATGAATTGAATCCAGTTTGCTTGAAGCCCAGTCCTGTATAATAATCTTAAGACAAATCTTCCACCACTGATTTTTTAGTTACCACTCATTCCGACAGCAAGTGGGGCATGAAAAATACTGTTGCAAACCTCCAAATGAGATTAATTTTCAAAGTAATTGAAATCTACAGTTGTAATTACAATTGTAATCAGTAAGTAATCCTCGGCAATCACTTATTCCCTTATAAACTCTTTGTTGCTAGAAGGTTAGCATTTTTGGATGAGTTTCTAAAAAGAAAAAGGTCGGTATTGGTTGACACTCTGAACATGCCATTGTGTTAGGCTCATTGATTTCAGTGGGGTTGGTATCTCCCCCCATGCAGCCCAGGCAGGACAGTTCTTGCTCTGATTATACAGTCAAGAGTTCAGAGTGTGTTCAGAGTGAATCAATGAACAGCAGTGGCAGTTCAGATCACCGTTATGGGTTCTCCTCTCCTGCCAGGAATAAATTACCTCTATGCCTAAAAATCCCCTTGAAGAGCAGACTGATTGCCTTGGGATGCAAAAGTTGCACTTCTGTAGCAGTTGCATCTCGTAAAAATATTCACAGGAGAGATTACCCCTGAGTTCTGTCATAAGGACTTCATTCTCTCCTTCAGTCCCAACTCAGTTCAGACACTGAGCACAGAGGCATTTATTAATACCAGACACTGTAGCTTTCCTATCGTTTTATAAAGATGACATTCATGCTGACTGTTAGTTTAAGCTTTAAAAGAAGAGAACAATAGGATTATTTTTCCAAAGCAAATATAACTACTCAATACTGCAATTATAGTTTCCATGCCTGAATCAATGAAAGGTCACAGTTTGCTCACTACTAGAAGAGGATACTAAGCCATGGAAAAAAATGTGGACTGATATATATTTGCTGAGAACAATATAGGATTGTTGGTAGACACTGTCTCTGAGCACGGCTAACAGACACTGTGCAGATGTTCTGTGGGCTTGTTCAGAATGGGCATGAACAGTGTTTAAAAGCCACTAAATAATCTTAAACAGTTGTAGCTAAAAGATCTTCACAAAGCTTGCCAGAGTTCCCAACTGCAAAGAAGCTCCTTCCAAGAGTACTCCATCCTGGACTTACTGCCTTTTGCCACAGGCAGACATCTGGCAGAGGCTGATGATGATGCAGAGAGTGATTCACTTCTGAGGAACAGCCACCTGTGATAATGCGACACACAAGCGTTAATATTTTTATCAGTGTCATTCCTAAGGGCCCACACCGAGATCAGAGACATTGCACCGAGGAAGAGATACTTCAGAGTTAACAAATATAAACTGAATCATAGCTTTTTCACAACTGCAGAATAAGAAGCCACTCTTTGCTGTGTTGTCCAAAATGACAGCCTTGGTGGAACACCTTTAAAACAGTTATCTTCTTTCTGATATTTTGCTAATCCTGGCAGAGGAGGAAGCCAAAGTCTTGCAAAAAGTAATTATGCTTGCAGAGCTGCCAGACACAAATGATCAAAACCTTGAATGCAAAATACAAGGAGATTGGCTTAAAACACACAAGATCTTTATTTTAAAAAATGCATGCAGGAGTCTTTCTCTTTCCATTCTGACTTTTGAGTCTTCTGTGTTGTGTTTGTAAATGTCTGCCTGTGACCAGACATGTAAAGCAAAAATGTTTAAAATCTGTATCTAACTTCACCAGAACTTGTTTGTCAATGCCCTAAACTCATCAACTAACCACCTGGGCTAAGCGGAGAGGTTGGATAGTAGATGTAGTCCATGCTTTGGATACAAACATTCATGCATTTGATTTTTTAAATTTTTTTCTGCTCCCATCAAATACATTTTCTGATTCTGAAAAATAAATGTTTAATACCTCCATATATACTGCTCTATAACCAACAGGTTACATACTGGTTGAAATAAGCAGCCAGCCTGCAACAACTTCTACCTTCAGTCTAGGGCAGTATAGCCTTGGTTTCCAGTTCACAGCTTATACTCTGCCCTCTCTCTCTTCCTCTAGCTACTCTGATCTCTCTCTCAAGGTGAGGACAGCATTAGATTTTTCTCATTATCATTATTCAATCATCAGTGTCACTAATACTGAGCAGCTGAAAATGACAAAATTACCACATTACCTGTTTATTCAAGAACAGAACAAATGCAAGGCACCAGCTACTAAGGATAGACAAGGTGGTGGGTAGAAAGAGAAGGAAATTCAGCTATCATGGAAGTGCAAATAGTCTACTACACAGCCCAACAAACAGTACTGTGGAAGGGGACTGGTGAGGGTGATGATAAGGAGGCTGATCTCAGTGATGAGAACCCCAGCTAGAGCTGCTAGGCGAAAAAAGGGTGCATAAACAGAGACTGATATTTAGGAAAAGTCTGGCTTTGGGCAAGGAAGAAAGAGGCAGAGGGTGTCTTGAAGAAGGATAGAGTATCATCATTAAGGTAAGTTCACCTGCATCATCAATGTACATCTGAAAAAGATATTTTCTGGAAGATTACTGACCTTCTGTTCCTGCTCATTCAAATTCCTAGTCTTTGTTCCCTAAGTTCGGATGTAGTTAAGCCTTTATGCTCAACCCTAAGTATGCATCTGGTTGTGCCCACATCACCAGAGAGGCAGTGCTGAGTGGCCTGTACCCCTTGCAAAAAAGACTTATCTTGACTACTTCTACTCTGAGCTACATTGTGCTTCTGACCTGTACCCCAGACCAGCACACAAGGTCAAAAAGAGAGACCCTATTTTGGCATGGCTGTGCCCATCTCCAGTACCTTTCCGCAGAGCCCACATGTACATGTTTGTGGCTGGGGAATGCCACCGCATGGTCAGCCACAGCCTCCCCCTTCAGTGCCTCAGCCCAGGGCCCCAGAGCCCTGGGCTGCCATATGAGGACCCTGCTTCTCTGTGCACTGATAGGGAAGGGGAGCCAGCCTCCCTGCAGGTGTGAGGCCAAGGTTTCAATGCAAATTAGCAGCGCTGTGTAGAGTCACTATACAATACTCTGTTTTTATGTATCTCTGAGTCTGGCAAGAGCTGCCAAAGTGTGGAGTGTGAAATAGGATTTTGCTCCCATTTCATATGGGACATGGCTAAATAAGCAGAAAAAAAGGCTGAGCACATATGGATGTGACATCTGGGTGGTAAAAGAGAAGCTAGTTTGTAAACAGGACCTCCTTCAGGAGCAGCTGCCTGAGGACAAGGCTAAGCCTTAGCACCTTTCAGTTGTTTCAAACAGCAAGGCACAATGTAATAGGATTTCAGATTTGCCTGCGCTGAGGGAGGGTATTGACAAATTCACGTGCTAACTTTCACATGCAAGCTACACTTTATTATGTTTAAGCATAAGGCCAATTAACCCCTTCATTGTTACTGCATCTGTTTATTCAGAAATTGTGTCGGGCTAAATGTGCAGATATTCAGCCACTGTGTCTGCTTCCTTTTTGATGAAGAAACTCCTGGCGTTTTTCCCAAAACATCACCGGAGTCATCAGAACAGTGGTAGGGGACAATTTGGCAGAGTGAGACCATGTGGCTGGGAGTCCTGAGACCTAGGCTCTAGTCTGGGCTTTATCACAGATTTCCTGTGGACATGGGATAAATCACTTAATCTCTTATTCCCTTACTTTCCTCTTTTGTAGAAGAAGGATGATAATAATCACCAACTTAGCAGGGGAATTGTGAGACTAAGGTAATTAACGTTTGTAAAACCTGTTGACATCCATAAGTGTAACCACTAAATAAGCAAAATGTATTACGAGTATTATTTATTTTAGTATGTGGATATTGCTAAAGGCTGTAAATTTCCCCCAGAGTTTGTAGATGAATTAACTGTTCTTCTAAATACTCTAGTGAGAATGAAACTATCGCCAAAGAAACTACTGCCTCGTGTTTGAACGAAGTAACTAATGAATGTACAGTTCACCCTGGAACGGTGTAATTGAGACTTGAAATACAGCCACCTAATGTTCACAGGGCCCTGCCTGTGAACAAACCGGTGGTGCAGAAACAATTATTTTGGATGAATCCATGATTTATGGATGTGCAGTTTACTAACTGGAAAAATAAATATTAGACTTCACCAACCAATCACATTCGCTCACGTATTTCCCAAGTTCTGACAGCAACTTATGACTGAAGTACTTAACTCAAAATCTAAATATTTATCTACTATGTTAGTATTGTCTTTGTGAAGTCTTCTTTTTTAAAATAAAGTACGAGCATAATCTGGCACACATTAATAAGCCCACTGCAATTTTCTCTTTATCAAAATGAACAATTATAATGGTCATGGCTTTTTTTCAGGATTTTTATGGACAAACTCTATTGATAATATTTTAAATTTAATATATTTCAAATTTTTTTGATAGTACTCCCTAACAGAATGGAAATATAAATACTTTCTGTTAATTTCTGATAGGACTTGTGGCCTGAACCAGTGTATTTATATTACTCCTATGTGCAAAACACTCAGAATGTCATGGACCAGCTAATGGATTGGGACATCATAAACCAGAAAACATCTATGAAACACTCATATGAATATTAGAAGTTCCCAGTATTTCACAGATGTTAACGTTCCCTGCTTTATGACGTTCAGGTACATCAATCTACCTGTTATACAACCATAAAACACAGGATTTGGAAAGTAAACACTTAAGAATGCATAGAAAAATCTGTCACAAATTCAAGAGAGTGCTGAAGACAACCCCCCCACCACCACCACCAGGAGAAGGTGTAGAGGAGCAATTGCACAGCCTTGCTCACAGATCTTTCACATCGTTTCAAGTCTGTGTTTCAAATATTATACCTCATATCTAATGTCCCTTTCAGCCCTTTGTTTATCTTGTGTTCTCCATTTTAAAATTTCTCTGGCAGGTATTTGTCTGTGTGACTGCCTTTAAAAAGTGTGAGAACCACAAGGCACAATCTTCCTTCTACGCTTTGTGCCCTCCCCTCCCCCGTCTCAAAATTGTGCTCCAACAAAATTTTTAAATAGGAAATTGAAGCTTCACATACTTGTTCATTATAGTATAAGTAACAATAGACCACAATTAAACCTGACTACCAAACAGGCTAAGTCACAACAATATTACTATCTTGCAAGCAAATATACAGATATAGAGAATATAGAGATATATAGAGAATTTACAGTCAAGAAGGAATTTTACAAGAAAGAAATATATAGATTTTAGAACAACAAAAAAAAAGAAGCCAGTAAGAGCATGGGCTGCGAAGACGGAAATCATTACTTTATTTAATTTCTGTGAGATTTTGATAACATCGCAGAAGAAAATGCTGTAAATTACAGGATTCAAATGTTTCTGTTTTCTTTAAAATGATAACTATCATGAGCTCAACCTACATCTGATTGGAAATGCAAAATACGTTTTGACAGTCTATACTTCCATGTAATACAGTAAAGGAGGTCTTTGCTTTCCCCTTTTGAAAATATGATTTCCTCTGACTAACTTAGTATGTATTCTGTGCTTGCGACGAGAGAAGGGGAGTGGAAAGTGTCTCTTGTCTTCCAAGGAGCTAATCCACAAGGTGAAAACTTCTTGTATGTGATATTCAACATCCATTACCCTAAATGAATGGATAAATGAATGGAAAGGTCAGAGTGGAAAGTCAAGCAGAATTTCAACAGGGGTGTCCCTTAAAATGAAGTATGGATGGAACTTAGGCAGTACGAAGCCTTGTATGAACAGTGAGGCAAGCAAACAGTATTCTACAAGAAACTTTTTTCAGTTAGCACCTCATCAAGGAAGAATCATGATGAAGTACATTGTAAATTAGCTTAAGCTAATTTGAAATAAGATTTCTCACTTAGGGGACATTCATCAAAACTTCCATAAGCTGCCTTGCATATGTTGCCATTATTATCTCTGCAAGACCCCAGAGAGCTACAGAACTTATACAGCATGGAGAAAACCACAGTCTCTGGTTTGACAGTTTACCATCTAGTTTTACATATGCCTCAGTCAATAAATCAGACAAGCAAACAGAGTAACCTTATGTGATCAGAGTCTGATTTAGTAAGTATTAAATTTAATAAAAGGTCTGTACTTGATAGTTTGATTGCCTTTTTGTTGGCCATGCTAGGATAAACCTGAAGTACAGATGCTGCTGTACTTCTTTTGTTCTTTTCACGCCTTATACTTATCAAGTAGGTGTCACTTCACCATCACTTCATGGCAACAGAAAGAGTAAGTTCTTCCTCAAGGATCCAGAACCAGAGACTTTCAGTGGAAACTTCTTTTGAATTCTTTTTGCAGAGCCTCCACATTAAATGAGTGAGCAATGAAAGATCTACACTCTCTGCTTCCCGAGTATTTGGGAGTGGAATTATACTGCACAAAGAGAGAGTGCCTGCAGCTGTCAGAGCAGAGCTCAGTGGAATACGCCAACATTTTCACAGTGCAAGAGCAGATGTGGTTGAAATTGTTGACATGAAGCAAGGGCACAAGGTCGAATGCAGATTTTCCATATCAGTTTTTTCAAATATCTTTTCTGAATAAGGCAAGGATGTCCCCCTTGGCCAGGGACTACTATACAAATCCTATGAAAGGTGTAATTTGTCGGGCAACAGAAGCTAGTGTAACATATTCCAGCTCGTAACAATGCTGCCTGGTGTATATTGCTTGGTTTGATTTTTTATTTCACTTTTTAAACGTTAAGGATATGTAGTAGGAGGCCTACTCTCAATGTTACAAACGCATGTAAACACCCATTAATGTTAATGGGAAACATGAATGATTTGCAAGGAAAATGTAGACCATTCCTCCCCCTTGCAAGGGTACTCGGCATAGCTGGAGGGGGAATCCCGGTAAGGAATCCTGCTTGTACTGGTGTTTTTGATCTTCACCATTTTTTTACAGAAGACATTTCATACACTGTTGCATGATATGAGATGAATGTTGGTCAACAGAGATATCTACAGAGCTGACCAGGAAGCCAACATACTAACAATGTCCTCAACACTGCCAACCATAAAGAGAAGGGATCAGAGCCCTAGAGAGAAGGAGACTAGCTTAAAGAAAGCCATATTAAAAAAACCAGTATCCATTGGGGTTTGTTATTGATCCCCCTGCCCTTTTCTGAGTCTCAAAGGTAAACATTAGTTTGAAGCTTTTCTGTACAGTAGGAGGGCTTTCTAAAAACTTACCTTTTAAATGAAAATTGAGATTCTCTTTTAATCATAAGGCTTGAAAAGATGGAGCTCTAAGAAAAGCATCAAATGTTGCGAGATTCATGATAAAAATCTCAAGATTTGGCCATGCTGCATCCCTGTGTATAGTCAAGAGAACTCATATTCCAGGCAAGTGTATTTGCTGTTGAGTACTCTACTCCTGGGTCCTGGTGCTCCAGTACACCACTTGAAGTCAATTGAGCTACACTAGTGTGATACCAGATCAATGCAGTGGTGAACCAGACCCAAACTTTTATTGACTTTTCAGGCAATCTGCCACTTGGCAGGAGAACTTAGATTTAAAACATAAAAGCCAGTTTTAAAGCATGAGGGATTCACTAGTAACAGCAACTGAAAAGCTGAAATTGAAACCAAGAAGGCACAGTACCATGTTACCAATACTCTGAGCCATCTTGTCCCTTTTACTGCTTTCTTAATCTTTACGCACTGATCATTAATCATTTCTATCCAGACGTATGCAAGTAATGAAATATTCCATACTTTCTTTTTATTCATTATTTTGTAGAGTCATATTTTAGTTCATGCAACCTTATTTTCTCACAGATAGATTGGAGTTTCCTTTTAGTTTTTCAGTATTCTAATGTATTTAGAATATTTAGAATATTTTTATTTTCTGGACAAGTGACAAATATTAGAAATATGAGCTGAATTGGATAGCTGTTGCCAGACAGATTAAGCCTCCTGAGAATTTTTTTGCTCCCTGCATGGACAAGCAAACAACCATTATTTGCTGGAATCTGCATGTACATGGTTGTTTTCTTTTTGAAAAATATTCATATTTCTGTCTTGGACATTTGCCTTCTCCTGAGATTTTTGTCAGTAAAATCCTGTTGCTCCAGAAAGCAAAATGGAAAGTGCAAAAAATACTGTGGAAGTAAAGAAAGTCAGCAGGCCAACCAGCTCTTTCAGGGTTGAACAAAGCAAAAAGGGGCTTATTTTGCATTTTATAGCCAGTGAGAGAGCAATGAAGAATCAACATTGCAATAGGTTAGCCAACCATTTTATGAACCTGGCTTTTATTATAAATGATGTCCATTGTACTAGCAAAGAATACCTTTCACAAAAAAGAGTTTCTATATACTTTAGTGTGTCTGTCCAATCCTGTGTCTTGACCATCTTCAGAAGCAGGGAAGTTACACTCCCATTTTCCTTCTACAATAGATTTTTAGATATTTATTGAAAATATCTCATTTTAAATGCTTCATACTAAAGGTGAGTTTCCCTTTGTGTGTAGTCAGCTTCAATGAAGCCCAGGTTTTTGGCGACTGATACCTGTTTTGACGTGGTGGGTTGCTGTTCGATAGCACAATGAAACAAGTTTGGTGCTTTTGCTAAATTTTCCAGTATAAAATATCATGTTGCATTAGTGACTATACTTGTTTGCTACTACAACAAATAGTGACTATACTTTTTTGCTACTATAACAAAGATGCCAAGTTTTGAGTGTTCTGGAGATTTAGTCAACAATGGTTAAGACAGGCCAGCAAAATGAAATGGGAATTCTGAGCTGCCTGTGTTTTACTTTTTCAGAAGTAAAAAGAGAAGTAATAACAATACTGTCACTAATACTGTCAAATGGATACACTGTGGTATTTCATTCTTTTCACTAACCATTAGGGATAAGAAACAAAGTGAGATGGTTTCTCTTGGCCCTGTAGTCTCCTATTTTTGTTTAAAAAGTGACCTAGTAGTTTGACCACCTATATAACCACCAAGCAGTATGCATTTTCCAGAATATTACTCTGTGTTTGAAAAAAACTGCGGCTAGAGGATGGGTGAGAACAATTAGAGAGACAAATATAGTACTCTAAGATTCATAATACATTGCAGGCCCGTAAGGAGAACAAGTGAGGCAGGATGGGGCAGGATGAAGATAGGGATCAATATCTGAACACCCCATCCTAAATTTTCACCGTGACAACATTCTGCAATAAAACACGGACACCAAAATATAAATCTTTCAGATGGGGAAACAACTGATCCAAAGAGAACTGAAATTAGTCTCTAAGTTTTTATAAAAAGAGAAAACGTCAGAAGCCACTTGTCTTTTAGGAGCTTATTCCTGTCAGCCAAGCATAATGTCTAAATCTGTATTTGTATAGCAGCAGATGGACGAGGCCACAACTTGCTGAAGACTTAGGCAAAACTGCATTAACAGTGCTGAGTAGTAAAAGAGTTGCCCAAGCTTGAAAAACAGTTGGGGAAAATAACTTAAGAAAACAGTTTGTAACTTCAAGGAATGTCAGCCTAGGATATAGCAGGGAGTTTGAGCTTTGTTGCTGGCCTGAGTGTGAATTCGGGGGGGGGGGGGGGGGGGGGGGGGCTGGGGCGAGGAAAGCAGATAACGTCTATGTGGCATACCTCACCCTATGCATGGCAGTCTCAGGGTACTGAGTGGAACATTCCTTTTTCCCAGCCTTTGTCTTATCTGCTTAGATAACAAACTCTTCAAAGTCGTGCCCGTTGCTTATGAAGTGTGTGTTTGTGCATTTGCAAGTGCGCTGAGGGCTATAAGAGCTAATACATAATATACCTAATACACCGTAACAAAAATAATAGGAGGTCTCCTGAAGTACACTGGCCTTGAAGAGCATGGAAATATTTTTCCTGACCTTTTTTAGCTTTTAGGCCATAACTTTCTGTATTCCACTGGCTTTAGAATGGACTACTTAAGAAGCCCGGCATGGAGAGAGGAAAATAGCAAAAACAGCAATAATTTTTGAAGTGGCTTTTTCAAGCAACTCAGTAAATGTATCCTTTTCAGCCTCCACTCTGGGCCCACTCTGCTAATATTTCATATAATCGTTTTATTATTTGCATCATACAGAGCAATGTCCAAATGTCCAAATGTTCAATAAATGTCTGAAGGGAAGGACTCTTTGCAAGGCAGTAGTCTCCAAAACAAAATAAGTAACTTCTCTGTTTTCAGATGGAAACATCAATTTTACTGAGAATTTCACAGACATGGTAGGTGCCAGTTTTGTAACTACTCGTTGACTTTCTTAGATGTTCTATCTCATTAATAGATGAAGACAATAGCTCTAATTTTAACTGATTGGGAAACAGGAAGAAAGTTGACCAAATACATTGTATGGAAAGACTATAATCTACAAAGGGTACAAAAGGGCATTTTCTAGCTGAACATTTGCAGTGCTGTTTTTCAGAACTCTGGCTCTTTAGAATACACAAAGAAGCAGATAACAAAGCCTCAAGGCTAAAAAATTCCCCGTTCCATTACTATATCACTGGCCAACACATGATGAAATTCAATTTGTACCCTAGACAGAGGAAAACAAATCCATCAAGATGGTGATAAAACAACTGCCAAGATATAACAGTGAGTGATATGGATGCTTGTTGTTACACCAGCTCGAGAACATCATAGCCTTTCAGTTCCCATTTCTATTTATTAAGGTAAATGATAAAGCCTATGGTAACTGGATGAAGTATTAGTGAAGTGAAATAATTACTAAGAAAAGTCCAAGAAACAACTTATTTTTGTGAGATTAAACTGCTGACTGAAACATAGAAAGGAAAAAGGAAGAGTAATGGTAAACCTGGCTGAAAGAGTTGTTTACATCTCTGTAATTTCCTGTGTTTCATCTGGTAGTGAACTCCAGAGACTGAAATATTCCTTTGGGTTTCAGCATGTTTCTAAGTTTTCCTTCTGTTCTGTTTCTTTCTGTTTCCCCAAAACCCAGACTTAATGGATAATGTAAGTTTTCAAGAGTGCATGCTTTAGATTTAAAATTTAACTGTGTTTCTTTTAAGTTTAGGGTCCTACTGAAGAAATTAAGACATCAAAGATAATCTGATTCCTTCCTGAGTGCCTGTACCCCACTCATTTGAGTATGTGATGTGCAGTGCTGCTGCAAATTTTGTCCATAGCTGAACAATAATTAAGTTTTTTCTCATGCATGTTTTGTAATGAATGGGATACTGCAATCCTTAGGACCACACCACCTGATTTTTACGTGCCCCAACTCTTTCAGAGACCTCAGTTTCTATCTCCTGTTTGTGGAAAGACTTCTTTCCTATGATCCTTCCTTTACAGGTGGTAAATTATTCCTGGACTTTTTCAAAAGTATGAGGAAATGTGGGTGGTATCCTACAGTCCATCGGAGGACTGATTCAGTCTTGAGAACATTTAGATATAAGGTAGATATCTACACATCTAGTCCTAGTAAGCTTTCTAAAAATGAATGAATAAATGATAATCTCTGTCGCAAAGAGAGTAAGCAATACAGTCTGTGTGCTCAGTCTAATAGACTAACTTTTCTTCCTTCTTTCTTTTTCTCTTTCCCTCTCTTTCTTTTTTCTTTTCTTTCCTTCCTTCTTGCCTTTTCCTTTTCTTGCCTTCTTTCCTTTTATTTCTTTTTTCTTTCATTTTTTCATTCTTTTTCTTTTCTTCTTCCTTCCCTTCCTTCCTCCCCTGCCTGCCTTCCTTCCTCTCTTTCTTTTTTTCTCTCCTTCGCCCTCTCCCTCTCTCAGAAGTCATGAATTCAAATATTATTTTTATCTAAAATTTGCTTGGCAAATGGTACAATACATGGGCCTACTTTGGGAACTGGTTATTGATTAGTAAAGGTTTTATGGCTCCAAAGTGAAGACACATATAGTTGGACATTAATAAAAAACATTCAGCATAAAGAAGGAAACCTGGCAAGGGGCACTTCTATTCTACTGTGTGCTATACTAGTTTCATGCTCACTGAATACAACTGACTATAATTACTTTTAACCTGGTATTGAAGCAGTCTGCAAAAGTAAAACATTCTTTGTTAAAAAAACTGACAACCCTCTCTCTTGATTTTGAGGATCTTTAATTAGACTGTTGTTTTGATACAATTCATTTTTGTGACTGTCACTCTTCAACATCCCTTTTAATATGCCAGGTGTGAGAGCACATATTGTAACCAGGTTCCTGGAGGGGAGCATGAGTGAGAATTTCTCTTCCTTAAACAAAAATTACTGCCTAATCTTTTTCAAAGCTGAGTTCCCACTGAGGCCCTTTGACCCATATTTAACAATTAAAATGAAAATATTTTTACTTTCAAAGTTGTTGAACATTAGGCTATTCCCCTGACTTTGCTTGAACTTGTGGGTGCTGAGCAGTTCAGGCCACTTACTTTTAGAAAGCTAAATAAGAATTTGTGAACCTAAATGTAAGTATCAAGCTCCATGCTTGATACTTGTCTTTGCAAGGGGTAAATACTGATTATTTGTTAATAAAATATGTGGCAACACTTGCATAAGGTGGAACACTTTTTACAGCCCCAAGAAGGCAGTATGAAGCATAATTAATGCCTACAACACTGCCTGGAAAGCTGTCCCATAACCAGGCTCAACCTGGAATTAATGTTGGCTTGTGAATATGGATTAAACAGAGAATGCAAATGCTCTAAATGGAAAGTTTACAGTTTCAGCAGGCTACACTCAAGATGCTGCAGATTTTTACTTCACCTGTTGACTTAAACGCTATAAATCTCTGCAGTCTCAACATCCCTTTTTCAAAGAAGCATCTGTTTCTCATGGTTCCGTTGAGGTATTAACCGTTTCAGGCACCAGGTGGCTTTTATGATTAGATTTAAGGCCTGACCCCACAGTCCTTACTTTGAAGACTGTTATACTGTGCAAAGTGTCTTTAATAACAACAACAAAATGGAGCAGGGGGAGGGGGGGTGTTTATTGTCCATCCATGACTTTCACATCATGCGTAGTTTGTTCCCTTCTCCCCAGTCAGCTTTGCACATTCAGCTGGAGATCCGAGGGTCTAGCTGAGTTTTTCCCTGCCATAAAAACGTGTGGCAGCTAAAAGATTTCCAGCCTGAGCTACACCTGTGGAGCCCAACACCTGACACTGGTTTGCACAGATATAGCCAGTTGCCCACTAGGACACCAGTCCTGCCAGTAACAGTCAGGGTGGCTGAAGAGTTATGGTACCAACTGCCCAAACTACTTCCCAGGGGGTAAACTGGGAAATGAAAATGTATTGTGCTGTCTACTCTTCCACTCTGTAGCAGCTGGCTCAAGGCACGCTCTTAATCTATAGTTTATGTGAGGTCCCACTCCTGTTTGCTATGGGTAGGAGAAGGAATACAGCAGTTACTTGGGAAGAAGTGACACACTGCACATTTATACTTATCTTGTCTGTGGTCATTATCAGATCATAACCTCAGCCTGGATTAGGAACAAAATACTGGTCTAGAATTTGGGAGACTGGCTTCTGTCACCATTTTGCTGCCAGCCTGCTACGTTTTGCTCTGTGTCTCACCCTTCCCAAGTGTGTATGCCTTCCTTTGTAAAGCACTCAAAACATGTGTGCTCACCCCTTTTTTTTGTAGCTGAGGAACTGAGAATGAATCTTACATATTAGATCCTGGCCATAATACTTGATGCACTGCTGGAAGACATTCAGGTGTACAGTGTCAGGCAAGATATAATGCCTATAGCGGTTAGAAGAGTATGAAGTTTGGCTTATGTGTTTTAGCCATTCTCTCTGTCTTCTAAAGGTTCATTAGATTTGAATGGAAATGGTGATGTCACATTTTCCATGGATATCCTTTGAGATTTGCAGGGTTTTTTCTTTAGGACTGTTAGATATCCACTTCTAGTTCATTTTTGTAGGCAACTGCTCTCAGCAGAGACTGTACTTTTTTATCAACATAGATTATCTTGCTACCAAGAGGCAGGGCACTGGTGAGACAAGTAGGGGAAGCCTGTCTCTGTAATGATTATGCTTGGGATAATAAAAGAGGAATTATATTCCCAATGATAGCTATCAGCCTGACAATATTCAAGCCCACTAGAAATAAATGGACAAATTAGAACAAAACTGCTCTTTTCCTTTTCAGTTTCTTAGTAACTTCAAAAATGTTTCTTCAGTTATTTATCTAAAGGCTTTTCATGGCGTATGATACAAAAGTTCACCAAAAGTCCAATTTTCAGTCTACAGTTTTTACTATAGCTCTGTAAGTCTGAAGAGCTGAATTATATTATTCACATGACAATAGGCAGAGTCCAAGTATTGGCAGTCAAGAGGTTAATGCTTAACTCAGCTGTGCTCATGCTCAAAGAAGGTGAAACTTGTTGGGGTAATGAGGTAGGAAGCATGTGGGACCCCAGAGCTTAAATCAAGGAGCTATGAGAAGACAGCTTTGGGTAGTTTCAAAGAAAGCTGGGGCTGGCTGGGCTGAGCAGGAGGGGAAGACTGCTGTTCAGTCTGTGTCTTAGAAATTATTCTTCTTGGGCTTATATTTATGCTACTTACCTTATTTTCTTTTTAACTTGCTGCATCTCTTTCATTTCAACAACAGAAAATAGAAGGTGATTTGTAAGCTATTATTGTTGCTTGCAGCAAGAATAACACTTGAAGTGGCTGACTACTTTGTCATGTGAAAGTGTGTTCCCCTCAGAAGGGGAAAAAGCAGTATTTTCTAGGAAAGAGATTGTATCCTAATGATGTTTAGAGAAAGAAAGGAAACTGGCAGAAGTAAAATATAGCCTAAGAGAAAATGGCAGGCCTTGTGGTTTTGCTACAGTAGTTCCTTGTTAAATTAAGTTCTTCCAGAAAATTGTATTTTGTTGGGGATTGTGAAATGTCTAACTTAATGAGGAACAAGAATGCTGCAAGGGTCCCTAAATAGACACTAACCAATAAACAATGTCTTCTACCAATACCATCAACAGGAACACAAAAAACTGCTGGGAGTTTTGAGAGGGCAAGGAAGAGTCTGTTGAAAAACAAAAAGTATAATGAAGCATTGGGGAAAAGTTGTTGGTAATATATTTTTTTTCAGTTCATGTTTTTCTGGTTTTTGCCTTCTCACATGTGGTACAGGAGATAGAAATGTCTATTAGTTTAGAAGAAAAACAAGCATTGTTTTAATAGACATGGCATTCTCAGAAGCTCTGCAGGCAATATCTAAGATGCCCTCCCATGTTACAGTATATAATTATCTGTTTCTATGGAGTAACCTAGGTTTCCCACTTGTTTGGATGAGCACACCAGTTCTGGGCAATACTGGGGCCTAGGAGTCCATAAGAGGTTGAGGTTTTGCAGATGCACAGACTGTATGCACTCTACAGTACACAGAAACTACACAGGAAGGAAAACAGCAAATAACAAGGATAGCTCTCATTTTACACATCAGGACCAGAAGTTTCAGTTACCCACAAGTCTAGACCAGAACAATTAATTAATAATCATCACCAGAGCTCTTATCTGCTATCTTTGTTCCAAAATTCTCCTTCTTTTGTCTTTTTTTAGAAGACATGCATATTGCACCTTAAAGGAGAAGGGGAAGTTATGGACTTTGAAATTGTAATTAGAAAGTGTGGTTAAATATTCAGTACTACCTGAGTATTACAGAAACAGCAGTAAGTCATTTCCCCCAACCCTGTATCCTTTGTACATAGGAAGCATGTGTAATTACAAATCTTATCTGTTAAATAGCCCATAGTAAGAGAAATATGTTAAGATCCATATCAAACTGAACTTTGCTGTAGAGACAAACCCCAAAAGCAGTGAGAGAAAATGCTAAGGCAGGTATAGGAAGAAAAAATGGGCAGTTAAAAGATCTTGACTCTCAGAGTGGGTAAAGATGAAAATGTATGAAAATGATACGGAAAAAACAACTAAATGTTGGAAAGAAGCAAGAACTATAAAGAGGAAGGAAATATGATAAGAGTATATGCTGAGGTACAACAAAATAAATAGCATGAGTTCAGAAAATGTTCATGTTAAAAATCTAGTATGCATCTAGAATATAGCTATAATCATAGAATACATGGAATAAAGGTGTAGTTATAACCAAACTGAGATATTACTAAAGACGCTAGCTAGTTTTTCCTGCCACCAGCTCCTTAAAACCTGATGATGAGATGATACATTGTCTTTGCCAGTACACATGTGAACATCTGCATGCATATTTATGAACTTCACCGGTGGGAATTTGTTTTGACCACAGGAATGGGGACTTCAGTGATTTCCTCCATTCACAAAACTACGATAAAGAGGAAAATCTTAACCAATATCAGTGATATTTTTAATGTAATAGTAAAGTAATAAGCATAATAGTATAAAAACACAACATAAATATAAAATGTTGTATATTAACATAGAGTATGTATATATCATAGTACGTATGTAATAAACAAATGGTATTTTGAATATAATAGAAGGCTGGGACACAGAATAGCAAGGCCCTTGATTCTGTGCATTACTGGTTGCTAATTTATTTACATGCCAACAATGGTGACAGCAATTACAAACCACAGGCTCACTTTTTCGAGGTGTGACAGACCTTTATTTGTGACCCTTGATTTGCAAGCACAAATACACTTCCTGTAGATTAGGAAAATGCCACCATGTATTAGTGGTCTCAGTCACTAGCTACCTGATCCCACACACGAACCGTGAAAGCAGGGCTAAATTGGGCATTCAGGTTAACCCTGAAAAGGGAGCACTGCCTGGCTGCACAACTCCTGCTAGAATTTCAAGGAATGCAGGAGGAAGGTTCAGTCTTAAACCCTGCACCTTGAAATGCTACTGTGGGCTGTATAGCAGGTTTTAGTACGTAGTAGTTTTCATGGCTCAGTTAAACGACTATGGATGTGTTTCCTCATGACCTCCCTAATGGTATACACCACTGGCATTTACCAGATCATCTTTCTTCTCAGATTCATTTCTTCCCACAAGTTCAAATGTTTCTCTCAAGAGACTGATCCCAAGAAAAGAGCGCTGTTTAGTGCAATATAGTACAATATTCTTGCACTATTGCAGCCTGAAGAGAGGAATTAGTAGAAATGCCAATGAAAGCATGCCTGCACAAGAACCCCAATGTTATAGGTTTAGAAGGTAATGGAGACATTAAACAAAGCATCCAAATATTCCTTGGGCTTATCAGAATTCTTTTTCTAACTTCTTGATGTTTATTGTATGCACGTGTTCATAATGCGTAGCACCAAACAAACAAGACCTTTCTCAGTTCCTTAGTAAAAATGGTTTTAACAGTTCCTTTATTTCATCCACTATATACTTATCAAAAAATGAACATACGTTTTGCTTTGGTTACTGTATGTGCTCGCCATGGCTTTATGGGACTGTGGAATTGCAATAGAGTCATTGCTGGAAAAGGACAAAGGACCCTTGTGCAGAATCTGCCTGTACTATGCCCAGTTTAACTTTGGTAGTGTTCCCAATCAATGCTTTACTTTCCTTAGCATCAAAATTCATCATTTTACAGAAACTACAAACACAACCCCTTTCAATCCCTTCTTAAATCTGCAGTCAAGACTCAGAATTAATAAGGCAGTCAGTTGTGGGTGTTTGTTTCAGACAATCTTTCTGACTACAATTTTAGTTCCAGGTTATTATATACCTCCTTAAATAGCTCAGGTTCAGCCTCTATAAAATGTACAAAACTTTTTAACTCTTGTTGAATAAGATGTGTGTTTGTTAAGTGCTTGACGATTTTTTATATTTCTTGGGAACCCCGACCATTTTAATGAGCTACAAAGTGGTGAAGATTTGTGTGTTGCCCAAAGCCAAAATGTTTAATTTAGGGTTTTCCTATAGCATTTGCACAGATTTGAAATATGTCTCTCTTTTTTTTTGCCTTTTCGCTTCTGGCTCCACTCTTTTTAAAGCTTAATGCTAAAGTTTCCCTAGGCAGCATTTTCCAAAACAGCTCAATTTGTTGGTGTCATGGGCTTGCTCAGCACACACAAGACACATTATTCTCTATTTATTTTGAGTTCCAGTATAAACACATTTGCAGTGTTAAGACCAGCTCCCTTCTGCATGCCTATGATTTCTATTTGGTGGGTGCCAAACTGCTTCTGTAAATGTAAGGGTGTAGCCAGAATCCACTTTGGGTGGCTTTAGAAAGTCAGTCTATCTTTCACCTCTTATGCCTAGCAATATTAGGTAATAAAATTCATGTTTGTAGCAGAAAGTGCTGTATTTTCACTTCACTTGAAACAAGGAAAAGAATAATGACCCTGGCTACATTTACAAAGACATGCTTGCTATGCAGATGCCATGGAAGGTCATTAGCTCTATATTAATGCGGGGACACTCCACGTGTGTGTGCATGTGTGTGCGTGTGTGTAGCCATTTAGCACATTTGCTGCCCCACCACTACCAGCTTATTACAGGTCCAGCAGCAAATATTATTCAACAGTTACACAAGCAACATTCTGCGTATGTTACTGTTATGGGCAGCGATGGATCTGGGCAGTGCACAGGTAAAAGAAACTATCCCAAAGATGCCGCAAGCACAAGCATTCTGCCTGCAGCCTGCTCGCACACTTCCAACCCTCTCCTCAGTGCCACCACCAGAACAGGCCATACTCACCTCTGCTCTAACCACACATAGCTCACTGATATTGCATATCAGTTTGCAAGGGAAGCTGGCAGCTCATCCAAGTTGGGTGTTTTGTTCTTTTTTGTGTATCGGGGGAGAAAAAAAGGTAGAGCAGATTGCTTATCTGATGAAGTGTTTGTTCTTGTAGAGATTTGTATGTTTGCTCATTTAATACCTTTACCATCAGCACTACATAAGGCAGGCCACAGTTCGCCCTATCACTTTTAAGCCATCCTGTAAAGAAAATTGCTCAGTTCTCTATTTGACTTCAGCACTTTGCAGGATGGGACCCAATGCTTTAGAGGTCTCATTCTTTTTATCTTTTCTGAGTCCATGCTGAAGTCCAGGCAAAGACAGAGGTCTAAGGAGGCACACAGGCTTTGGAATAATTCACCAGGTGGTTTCTACACTTAGGTAGTATAATAATAGCTATAGCTATATAGAAATAGAAAGACACTGAATATGTCTTAGGGCCAGATTTTCGGCTGGCATGAAGAGGTATATTTCCATTGAAGTGAAGGATCTGGCCTTATGCTATCTAAGCACTAGAAATCTTCAAGACTTGGCTGCAGACCTTGTGAGAACAAGCTTTGTTGCAAGATTTTCAGCACTGAATGCTTGCACTTGGACCACAAAAATATCCTTTCGTACAGTATTTTGGCACTTCACCTTCTTGTCTGGGCCAGAATTGAGATGTACAAGAACATGGAAAATAAATTTTAAAGCAATGGAAATGTTCAAATGGAAACTTCAGATGGGTCTGTACTAATGTTTAGTTTGAGGGAAATCTTCTGATCATAGTTATTTGTATGTGTACCATTTCATTCATCCGTCATTCAGTAGTGGTCATTTTGCAATGCACTGAGTTTGAATCTCCCAGGAGGGGAAAGATAATCTTGCGGTTAATGCACAGAACTAGGAGTCAGGAGTTCTGGCTTCTCAGACGTCTAGAGTGATTTTAGGCAGTTCACTTAAGCCCTGATTCAGCAAAGTATGTAAGCATGTGAGTAACTTTAAGTACATGAATGGCCTTATTAAATCCAGTAGTGCATTTAGCAGCAATATACAGCTATAGAGTATTCTAAACAATTTTTGCTAATGATGAATAAACAATTGTTATTCCTCAAGCTGTGTGCTGAAGCATTGGAAAGCAATAACAGAGTGCACAGGGCAACCAAACAGTTCCTAGCACAAAGAGGAATATTGATAACTAGTCATATAACCACAAAACACTGGACAAGCTTTGAAAACAGTCCCTAAATCTTTCCATTTTTGTCCAGACAAAAACCTCCTGTGTAAGATCATCAGGCTTGCTTTTGAGTTTCTGGGGGGCTTTTTGCAATTTTCTGATAGAATAACTAAATAGCTACCTAAGAGTACAAAACCTAAATAAAGTCTATTCAGATGGAAAATGCCTACAAAAGAGCTGTAGGGAATGGCTCTAGTGAGCTAAAAGAGCTATAGGAAACAGTTCCTTCTGTAAGGAAGAACATTTGTGTAAGGGGACTCTTGGATAGGGTCTGGAGTTTCATAAACACCAGTGCTGATTGTCAGGACTTCCTTCTCAAAATACTGAAAATAGTTTTATGTAGAAGTCCATAATAAAGCACAGGGAGTGAGGGGGTGTATTATCAATCACTCTGCTTTATTACACTGCTCAGGAACTGCAATGGCTAGTGTGAAATATGTTGTTTTTTCCAGCAGAATCTCTATAAATGTGAAAATCAAAACTTATTATACTGCCAAGTAAATACACTAAAGGTTAAATAATGTTGTGCTAGCTCATGCTATTTGCACACAGCCCACAGTAAGAAATGGTGTATGATGAGTGCCCCCTGGGACTCTCTAGTTATGCTTGGGTGGGGGTTAATTTGAAATGCTTCTTTAAAATGGTGTTGCATCCTTGCTTCCTACTGTGAAACAGATGGCAAGTTACGATGGACCCAACGCAGTGTCCTTCAGAGGCCCTCGCTGCCCCTTCGTGCCTGTGCAGGGTAGCACTGTCGAGGTCGTGGGCCTGCAATGGGGGAAATCCTCCTCCTCCCTTCCCCAACACCACAAGACTAGAGCTAGTTTGTCTCTTACAAGTGCTCTGAGATCCCGGCCGCAGGAAAGAGGGGTGATAAAGACAGTTCTTCTTCGTCTTCATACTAGGCTACCTGTATTGCAGAAGGAGGTGTTTTTAATGGGACCTCTACTCCTTCCCTTACACTCTTTTCCTTTCCCACTGCCTCATGCCCTCATTGAACTTATCTAATCAGGTATCAAATAGGCAGTACGTTTTCTGCCATTGGGGTAAAGGAACCTGGCAGTGATACTGCATATCTCCTTCTTGTTGCTGGTCTTTGAGATAGTGCAGTTTTGTCTATAGGAAAAATAGCCTTCGCTTGGATTCAGACAGGTATTCAGTTCTCCATTTCACCATAGATTTCATGCTTAAGCTGGTGCATCTCATTTAAGGGCTGAAATATTGCATAAGCAGAAGCTCAAAAGCATTGTCACCAAGATACCTATGTTTACACAAGTTATACTGCCTAAGCACGTGGAGTTTTATCTCTACAAAGTCTTCCTGGCTTAACTGGCCATCTCAGCACCTGCCTCTCTGCTCAGCCTTGTTGAGATTCACCAAGTAAATCTCTTGACACCAAGGTTCCCTGATCTAAGACATAGAAAACACAAAGAACGTCAACAGTACCAACACCCATGTTTACTGTACTTTCATAGAGTACTCAGCTTGGAAGTCAGAGAACTGAATGGTAGGCTTCTCTGTAGCAGAGGATTCACTTGTGGAAATTTCCCATCACCCAGGCGAATATCTCCCACAAGGTCTTATGCTGGGCTAGACTGAAGGAAATGTAAATTCCAGATCCTGATCCCAGCACTGTCTGTGTAGTTGATCTGTTGAGAAGCAACCAGAGCCTAGTATCCTTCCAAAAATTAGATTTCTCACTCTTGCTCAGTAAAGATCCTTTGTAGGCTGCAGGCATTCCATCTTTAAAATAGAGATGAAAACAATGCTCCACCTTTCTAACATGGGATGGATTTTGCAAAGAAAATTAATCTAAATACAATGTGACATTGAGACAGTGCATTAATGGAGGCTTTGTAAGTATCTAGACAAAGTATTCTAAACTTGTAAGAAAGGTATTGGTGAATCTTCTCTAATCTACTTTCCCTGTTAATGAATGTCCCTTGGAGGATTGTCTTGTGTATTAGTCTAGCAGGATTCTCAAAAACACCCAGAAAATTCATACTCATTTTTAAATAGCAAAAAAATCCTAGAAGTAATATGATTTATACTTTTATTCAGTTGCCGAAATATGTTTCTTTCTCCATGGCTGAAACACAAAATCAGCAGACAAAAATGTTTCTGTAGGGGACTCAGTAGCTTTGTTGGTCCCCAGGATCATCATTCTCAGCATGACCAGTCTGAGGAGGTTCAAGGCTCTAATTTTGATGTTATTTTTGGAAATGGGTTGGGTTTCTGCAGTTTTGGCTTTAAGTGAGATTGGAGTCATGCTTCTCAGTCCCAGCTGCCAAGCTAAACTTTTTCCTTGGTGTGAAAGCACGTGTTTACCCACGTGCAACCTAAGCTACAATGTCTTGCTGTAATTGCATTTGTAAAACTTCTTCCTCAAAATATTACCTCTTAAGAACACGTTCAGTTTTTGTTTGTCTGCATCCAAAAGGGAAAAAATGTTAAAAAATGCAAGTGGCATGTATTGTACATGAGTTAGTTTATTTTAGAATGAAAATAACCCAGGGCATCAGATGCTATTATTATTGTTAATTCTTTGCCTCACAGTATCTGCCTCTGTATGACTTGATGAATTTCCACTACCCATTCATTATTGCAAATGCATTTCCAAACACCTCATATAAAGCAGGCTTTAGATGGCTCACCACATTCTTATGAAAAGCAACATTGTGGAGCATTGCTGGGGAAAGGACATTTAAAACAAATCCTCAGCACCCCCTCCCCTGCAACACAAAGCAAATGATCAACTGACTAGAATATATTGTATTATACATTTAATATTGAATTCCTATGAAACCGTGTTTCCTGCACTAGTCTATTAAATTCTGTTGAGTACTTTGTAAAGGCCATTCTAATTCTGCATACCCAAACTCAGTAGCTAGCTGTTGCACATCTTTCGATAGATTGTAAAATCAAATTGAGTAGGACAGCCTTATAGCAGAGATGCTAGCATGCAAGTTTAACCTATCTGAAATCTAAAGCTTGATGAAACTATTTGTGTCAAGTAAAAACTAACCTGAGCCGTTCACCCAAAACTCAAACCACATTTCCACTGTGGTTCAAGACCAATATGAATATCATTTTAGCCCTGGTAAAAGATAGACCTGTAATGTATAAAGATGCTTCTACTCCTGTCTGTCCTTGCTGAGGACCAACTCCAAGGCAGCTCTAGCTTCTTTTGGAGCTACACAGAAATTCTTCTAAGGAAGAGTAAAGGAAAGACTTGCTGAAACTGTGTCTCATCCATTCATTCCTGGATGCTCTCTGGCCACCACCCCACACACTGCTTTGGGCATGCTGGCTGCCAAGAGATTTTTTCAGCAAATGTTGAAGTTGTTGCCTTTTGCAGCATAACCTCCACCTCTTAGCCTGTCCTCCAGTCAGGGACCTACAGCTATGTTACTGACAGTAGAATCCCAAGTAAACCAGAAATTAAACAAAGCCATCACTTTTTATTTCTTTAGCCATTTGCATATTTTTGTTTAGGCTGGTTGATGCAGTGCTCAAGCAACATATGAAAAAATGTTCATCTTCTATTTTTGGCGTAACCAGAAACAGACTGTCAGGTAAATCTCACTGGAGAGGTTGTTCACTTACAATTTCTACCTCCATATTGTAGAAGTCTAAATAAACACTGAAGTTTTGAAACATTCATCTGGCCAAAACACTGTACCAGCTTTGATTTTCCTTCACTACTAAGGAGCACTGTTAGACTCCTGTGATTTTATTACCATCATCTAGTGCAAGTCCATCTGTCATCACTGCCCACTGTTTTCTCTTGTGGAGTAACATTTCCAGGGTGTATCTCTACTAGAACTTCTAATAATCCTTGGGGAGACAAATCCGTGCAACAGGGAGATAAATGTGTATGTTATCCTTTTCTCAGAATGTTGGCAGACATCCACAGACACAAAAGTGCCATGTGATATCTATACAAATTAGATGCAAAAGTACCTCCTTGTATTTCTTATCCTGTTCAAGACCTCAAAAGCTGTATCTATAGATAGTTTCTCATAAGCAGATTAGAACTTTGATAAGCTTTTCCTTACCACATCTCACTGTGTTGTTGAGTCTGATAGCCTAAATCCATGTAAGAATGTAAGAATAGCCATCCTAGGTCAAGTCAAAGATTTCTCTAATTCCGTAATCCATCTTTGACAGTGGTGGCAGAAGTCATGGATATTGATCTTTTCTCTAAAACATCTTCTCACCTGCTGGTAACATGTGGCTTAGGGAACCACTGAGTTGGAGACTGCATTGTTTTTAATAGCTAGCACTGGGCTTATCCTCAATGAGTTTGTGTAATCACTTTAAGAACGCCCTTTAAACTTTTAGCCTTCACAATGTTAGGTGGTAACAAGTTCCAAAATTTAATTATACACTATGCAAAAAATTACCTCCTCTCTGTATGCACTAAATGTATCCCTTCATGATAAGACTTCTCTAAATAAAGTGCTTAGTTTTGCTTCAACTCTTTTTCAAATGCTGAATTTGACTGGCATGAGGAGGTCAGGAAGATGTTTCATCTTTGGAAGAATAAAAATAATGCAGTAAAAATAACACAACCTACTCCCTCATTTAAGGGCACATTCGTATTTGCTTATCAAATCAGGTCTACTACTGCTTGTGCTTTTCGTATATCAGGAAATGTTCATTAGAGCTGTCAGGAAAGAATCCAGCTGTGCATGAGAAATAATGATACATTGCCACAGGAAAGGTTAAAAACATCTTGCGAAAAATCCTTTAACAGAAACAATCGAAAAGTTTTATCGTATGACAGAAACAAGTAGTTCTGTTGGGCTTGATACTCAGCCATCTATTTAGATGCAGTGTATCATGAATGTAAGAGAAATTTGCAAAGTTTAGGGTTGGATTATATTTTGAAGCCACTCTGCAAATTAGAAGGATTCAGTCTGGAGGTGAAGAGAAGGTACTGATCAATCTGTGCAAAGATTTCACACTAAAATGTCAATAACGGGAAATCTACCTGTTTTCATGTTTCATTACAAGATCAAATCTTAGACTATATACTTCAAGCACTTGGATTACAGTCATAAATCCGTTGAATGAAAAAAAGAAAGATTTATGATTTCTTATGGTTTGATATGAAGTAAGCTAAATAAGTGTGCAGTCTCTATTAATTTTTACTTTGAGACTTGGGTCTGCTTTACAACAAAATTTGGAGGTTGCAAATTCTAATGAATTGAAATTGGTGATGGTTCAAACTGAATCTGCCCTTTAAACCGGAACTTCAAAACTGTCACTATATTCTGCTTCAGTCTGAGTTTCCTACATGACATCCTAGCATCCCAATCACAGAATGGCTATGATCTGTGACACTGAAGTGATGCTCCTGCAACCTCCAAAAAGCAAAAAAAATGCAGAAGATAAACATATATAGAGATGAAGCATCACTATTGACTCTGGAGAAATCTCATTTGGAATGCTTATTACTGTTTTGATCACACATGTTTAAAAGGGATTAATTTAGACTAGAGTATCTTTCAGAAGAAAGGCCATTGGGCTCATTAGAGGAATGAGGGAAAATGAGAATAAATTGGCAATTTAGCTTAGGAGAGAGGAGGCAGAGAGGAGATATGATTGCACTCTGTAAATATTTTAGAAGTAGAAAAGCAGTTGATTTTATAGGGCAATGATGAGAAAGAAGTAAGTGGCTGGAAAGTGGAAATGAATAAATGTAAGCTGAAAGTGGAAAAAGGTTATTATAACTCCAAAAAGTCAGGTGCTCATGCAGCCTTCCAGCACCAGTAGTGCAAACAGCAAGCTTCACTAGAAAGAACTTAATTAGTTTCTTAAGTAGATTATATACTATGATTGCTTGCAATAGTAAAGGGCTGCTTTCAGTGACCTAGGGTCCTCATACGGTCTCATGTTCCTATCTTCAGATACAGTACTTGGGTTTAGTCCACTGAGCTGTTAACCCCGATCCAGACTTTCAGTCCAGATTTTTGGCTTGAGTGGTCTTTACTGAAACCAAAGAAAATATTTGTAAGAAAGAACTGCAGCAAAGTGAAATGCTTTGGGTTCTCAGGCACAAACAGAACTCACCAGATAGGGTCATAAGACAGAGGAGCTAATATAAGATGTATCTTTATCTCCAAGCAATTTTTGAACAGATGTTATTCTAATTGATAGCATACTTGGTTTCCTTTGGTCCAGGTTCCTCATATACTAAGCAACATTTATCCTAACCTAGGCTCACACCAAAAACAGTTTTCAGGCTTCTTTCAATACCTGAACTGTGGAAAAAACAGATAAAGTATTTGTGATTGGCCTCCAATTATGTCCTTAATGAGCTGCAAAGAACACTGAACATCAGCCTTCCAAACTTCAGGGCGGCTTGGCTGTGGATCAGCTTTTGCAGCTTGGCCGAATTTTTGTATACATTCACTTAACTTCTATTTATATATTCTTATTCATCTTACTCATCAGTAAATCTCATTTTCAGAGAATCCTCTTAATTTTTAACTAAGTCAACATTATGTCTGCCAGGGACAGTATTGTTACTGAGGTAAGAATTTCACCTTAAGCCAGCAGAAGTCATGAGACTTGTGCTTGAAGGCAGCCGGCAAATCAACCTCATTAAAGGAATACCAGAAACTAACTCTGAGACTAGTATCCTTAATCAAATAATGAAACCATATGAGCATTATTGCACCTTCTGGAGCTGGGGAGGAGCGGTTCTGCTCAGTGGAGGGCTGGTAATCCTGCTTCAGGCAGGACTAGATGACTTATGGAAGTCCCTTCCAGCATTTCTATGATTTACCATTATTAAAAATACCCAGTTTACAGTATAAGTATTTTTAGGTTTTCATTGAATTTTTTGGCTTCAATGTTTTCTCTGTAAAGTCACATTTTCTGCTGAGGAGAACACAAGTATTTCCTATGCAGCTTGAAAAACAGCCTTAGCTGCAGATTTGAAAATGTAAATTATATTACTTCCTTAGCACAAAGGGAATGCTTTGTATGGTGCCATAATCTTAGGGCATTTTCCTTTCTTGATAACAGAACTCAGTCTGATTTCAATGGCATACAGTCAGGGTCTTAGTGGCAATGTGCTGTCATATTTCAATGATAACATATTTACACTTTGTGACTGATAAAAGCATCTTGAAACAGCAGGAGTTCTTCACTTTGTTAAATTATTTTATATTATTTTAAATATAAGTGGATCGGAAAATAAATAGGAAATATATTTACATTTTCCAGGGCAAAATTCCTTATTGCAATTCATATTTTACAGGAAATATGCCTTCAAAAAAAATAGGAGTTTACAAAATTGAGAGTGAGTGTAACTAAAGATTGGGAAAAGGCTGGTTACAAAGAAACAAGAACGTGATAAATAAAAGCAGATAAAAAAAGCCACAGACAAGTTGAAATGAAAAATGAGAGCCCTTCATTAATGAATCAGATGCTACTCAAAAAAGTGAAATATATTATTTATTTATATTCATTATTCATCTTTTGTCATAACTCAAAATGCACATGCTTTATCTGTTGTGGGAACTTTCTGAGGCAAGAGTGAAACTGAAAAGAGCCACACTACAAACTCAGTGTCATGATGACTTTACAATCTATACAGTTAAATAGTTTATTACATTTTTCAATAAAAGGCTCAGAAAGGGCCCACTAGCATACAATTTTCTTTGGCAAAAAAAAAAAAAACTGATTTAAACACAACGAAAAGACTTGCATGGGTTCAAAAAGGGTGACAAAAGCACTGTTTTTTGCTATCATTGGAACACTATCAAATTATGTGTCCAAAACAAATGAATCTGAATGGAAGTAGTTAAAATACTGAAGTAAAACAGTCCAATTCTTTTCAAGATATTATTGCTAGCAGTATCCTCCCCCATTCAAAATCTGCATTGGGAGATAGGGACCCACTTCAAGTAAATGAGTCACTTTTGCTTCCTAGCCAGAACAATTAAACTTCTTGTATAAAACATGACCTGAAGCCTGCCCTTCACCACATCATCCCTCCCCAAACTCCCAGAGGTCAGCTCTGACATTTAACAGCTCACAAATTCAGTTTCTTAGCTCCTGAGGCCAACTTCATGCTTTTAAAACTAAAATTGTGTTACTGGGATTCATACATGAGCATCTGTGTGTGTATATGTAAGTGTGCATGCATGTATGTACATACGCAGCATAGATATAGGCTGTGAGTTTTGCTTCCAGTCTATTCAGTATTATAAATGTCCTTTTATCATTCTACAGAGATAACATTGACTACTTTTTACATAGCTGCTATGAATTGTAAAGGTACATATCGTCACACTGAGCACTATTTCAGTGCCTGTGCCAAGATATGAGCCTATAATATGAAACTGCACAAAACATAAGATAAAAACAAGCCAGAGAAACAGTTAATGCATTTTGTAACTTGGTACTTCTTTATTGCTAGCAGCTGAGTAGTTTTAGATTTTTTTTTTCAATTGTTATTGATCTCTTGCCATATTGTGCATACAATTCCCTAAAAACATTAGCTCATTTCTACGCCAGTTTTAAAGATTAGCTCATCTGGGTTATGTACTTTGGTGTGTAGGTGTTGAGTGCTAAATACAACTTAATTTTTCATTTTTAAAAAGCATTTTTAACAATAACAGCTACTTAATTAGTTTGATCTTCTGAGCAATTTATTGCTCCGTGTATTGTGATACAAATAAGGTCATCATCCAGCAGGTGTAGTTTGAGGGGTCAGGAGGAGAGAATTTTAAGTTATTTTTATATATTTTCCCCCCAGTAATTTCCTCACTTTTCCAGAATGTTTCTTTTTTAGTGGTGGCACGAGCACAATAATTTCCTTATAGTAACAGTCATAATTCAAAGTTCAATAATTTACAATGAATAAAGGCAAACAGAATGTGTCTTTTTTAACCTGTTCTAGCTGTTTCAAAAAAGTTCCCCTTGGGATTAGGAGTCATTTCATGTACTTGATAAGGCCCAAACAAAACTGAAACTACAACTGAGAAGACTTTTGCCATCAGCTTCATGCCCCTATGCGAACCACACAGCCAAGCTTCCCCAATGCAAATCACTTGTGAAATCCAATTTCTTGATTCCCACAGAAAGTAGCAACTATATATTTTTAAAAAATCCCCCCAAACAAGAGGTCTAGGTCTTTTTCTAAGTTTACAAGGGCTTTCCATCTCCACCCTGTCAGACTCTTGGGCCGTCAACGCATCAGCACAGGTAGATGCATGGAAAAGACCTGCTGGAGTCAGTGGAACTTCACAAAGCTACGAGGCCGTATCTGTACAGATTCACTTTTAAGGTGTTAATGAAGACCACCTTTAGTTTCATGTTTTACGTACAGAAAAAGTTCTTTTCTAAACAACAAATGACAATAACAAAACCGGCCATCATAATACAGTAAGTTCCACTCTGTTCTTGCTAGCCAGATTTCACAAGCTGGCCACCAAGGTCCTGTAAAATTAAACCAACAGCTCATCACAAAACTTCACAGCGTGCTAGAATTTAGAAATGGAGAAGCCCAATTAGATCATCCGTGCCAGCCCACCCTTCACCTCTGCCAATGATACAAACTTCCGTGGTGTTCTCATTTTATGCTAGCCCAAAGAAAATGAATTTTATCTCTTATAAAAGGATGAATGTAGGGTCAAGGATAAAGACAGAGTACAGGCTGTGCTTACAATAGCCAACACAATTGTCCCAAACTCCCTTCCTTCAAAAAAGAAAAAAAAAGAAAGAAAAATAGGAAGAAAAAAACCCCAATCGTTTGAACAGCTGAACTCTTAAGTAATGGGCTATTTTAGTCTATTTATGAAAATTGACAATATCAGCAAATGGAGTTACTCTTGTTTTTGAATGACATGGTCTGTGACCTGGTGTTCCCTTCACGGAGTTGTAATCATGTTATGGCATTGAATTCAATGCTGTTTTTATGCTGTCTGATGAAAATAGAAAAAAAATCTGGGTTTTTTTTCAGTCAGCAGATTTTTTTTTAGGAAAACCAGACTTTCCTATGCCTCTGTTAAACTAGTTTCAGAAAATTTCATTTTGTATCTCTCTCCATTTTGACAGGGCTAATTCTGACTGCTTGCCTTTTAAGTTGTTACTTCAGAAAGCACTGTGATTTTATCTTACAACACTCATTTGATCAACATGACTAAAAAGTGAAAAATTTAACAAAGGATATTTTTGGGGTGTTGGCCAGCTGTTTTGGTAGGCTGATTTCTGTTTCATTTTTTTCTTGTAATCTTTTGAAATCTGAGGGGCCAGCATCCAGAATTGTTGAAATCCTGCCGCCGAATTAATTTACAAAGACGAAATTGCTCAGCACCTCAGAAAATAGAACCATTAGATCTGAATCTCCACACTTCTGAATCTCTTTAGCTCCTTTCTGGGCAAAGGGATTGGAAGATGCATAGTAGAAGTCTGCAGGAGATATCTGGCACTTTGAAAAAATAGGCCTTTTTCATGAGTATTTTTTCAGGAGAGAACACTAACATGGAGTGGAATAGAGTGACGCTTCGCGAGCCAAAGGGTAACTGAAGGCTGCAGGGTGCTATGGCTGCATGAGGTCAGCAGCGGAGCAAAACTAGGTTCTCAGCAGTCACCACCTCCAGCATCTCCCTGCCCCCGTAATTTTGATACCACAGCCAAAACTAGACTGCAGCGTGGGTCAATAGAAATGCCAGGTGGTTGGGTCTAGAGCAGGCCAGATTAACTCAAACTTTTATCCTTGACGGAAAGTAATGTTCCTAAGAGCTCCATAGCTCTTGCCTTTTGCAACAGTGATACAAGTTAAAATGCTTATGACAAGAGCGACACTCCTATGTTGTATTTTGCTTTAGAAGACATGTAAATTAAGTGGAATTTGAGCCTAGTTTTCCAAGAACTCATGTTAACTTGTGTTACATGAATATGCATACACACACTCTGTTTCAAGATATACAGTAAAAATAATTCTCTAAAATTAATTTGTTTCATATGTATATGTGTATGTTACAAATTAGCTATTATTTTTAATGTTTCACTATAAAAAAGCCCCCATACAACATCAGCAGGGAGTCTGGTCCTAAATGGTATTATACTCTAGGGCTATATTTAAATAATTGCTCAGGTTCCAGTTTTTATTCAAGTGGGTCTGCTGTAAATTATATTTTACTTACAAATCAAAATTAAAGAAAAAATATTTAGTGCTAATTTACTTATAATCCCTTTTTTTGGTAAAATATTTATTGCATTTCCGTGGTTTACTACATAATATATAACACGAACCAAAAAACCCCCATTCCTATACAGGAGATATACAAGAGGTTGTATTTTTTCCTAGTTACTATTTTGGATGGCAGTATAAAAATCACTCCATCCGTGGAACACATTTCCAAAACTAACGTGTCCTTGACATAGTAAGCACAGTAAAACAGCTCTTACAGACACACTACCCCAAAAACATACAATTACTCTGAGAGCATGCTAACACTCTTCTCCTGTCCTTTGTCAGTGGAATATAGCTTAATCCCTCACTCATGTAATTTATCACTTCAGGAAAATAACTTCTTTACGTGAGCCAACACATACTTAAACATGGGAGCAGTGGTGATGAATGGATTCAAGTTATTTACTAGAAAGCTGTAGAGTTTTTAAAGAAGTAACCGTACTGTGTTCATCACGAAAATAAAGAGGCAGGCATAAAACAGACAGAAGAACACAACCCAAGATAGTTATTTTAAAACAAAAAATTATGTTGTCAGGTAAATAGAATTTTTCATTAAAAATCACCTGGAAAATTCTGGGGTTTATTTAACAAAATAAGCAGTCAGATTTTAAATATTGTGGAAATACTGATGCCATCATCTTTTAAAATTATCAGATTCCTTTTCTCTATTCCTCACGCCTTAGCAAGCTCATGGACTCTGAGTGAGTCCATGAGACTATGCTGTCCGTGAGTCAGACTAGGCTTTTTGTCTGAACTACATCTCTGGTAGGCCTCTCTAGTCTTTTAAAATCTATTCAGGACAGAAGCACTGGGCTAAGACAAGACAGCAACACAATAGCATTCTGAAATGAAAATATTTCACGTTCTTTTACAATTTCCGAGTTCTAAGTAAAAGTCTATATATTTCATATTTCTTCTGAGTGTTTGGAATTTGCAAGACAACCATTTTTGCATGGATGTTCTGTTTTTCTTGCTTATTTTTTCCATTTCCACTTCTAACGAATTTTATGGGAGTCTACCAACACTAGAATAAACACAGGCAAAACCCCGTAAGCATCTTTGACTCTTTAGCATCCAGACTAACCTGGTAGTTGCTGCCGTGGGTCGCTGTACAGTTTCTCTTACTCCTGGTTTAGGATAGGTGACTGAAGAAGTGATTAGTAATAATGATACCTAGTTTAGCACAATTAGAAACTCTTTCAGCATCCATTCACAAAGATTCATTGCAGTATATCTTATATTGTCTCTGAGAAAAAGTTTTCCTGCTTCCTTACTTTGCGGTTCGTGTGACAGCAAACAAGGGGGCATTCAAGCACTTTGTTAGTTTTCTAAAATGACAAATTCCAGTAGCATATTTAGATGTGATAATGATGATGATGGATATCCTAACACACCACCATCTTACCTTGTCTGTTCTTATTCTGGACTTTTTAAAGGCAGATGAATCTAAACTGTAATCTAATTTTGGAAAGAGTCAACTTTTCCTTTAGTATGAACAATGATGTCAGGATCAACTAGCCCTGTACATTAAGTTTGCTATCTAGATCCAGATGCAATTTTTCTGCCTTTTCCATTAGATGGTCACGTTGTGTCTGCAGACGTTTCTGCTGTCACCATTGTAGTGTGACTAACAGTAGAATCTGGAAAGCCTCTCTAAAGCTAGTGCGGTGAGCAGCCTAAGCTAATGTAACAAATTTCCACACCTGGATGAAGATCGTTGGGAAACATCTGAAGTGTGTGACATGAGGAGCCTCAGCTATTGAAAGAGTTTGGCTTCCTTTTGCTCAGACAAATTGCTTAACTGGTTAGCTTTTAATCATTTGTGACATACTCCATCCTGTATCTCTACTGTCCTGCTCTTCCTATGAGTGGTTTCCAAAAACATAGCAGAAGCAACACACTTTGCCACAGAGGACTAGGAGTGAATATTCAGGTTAGAGGCTTACTGGAATTTTTTGATTTGAAAATGCTTCCAATGTGTCTTAAGGGTGTGTGGATTACCTGATCATCCCCTCAGAAAAGTAATAGATTCCAGAACTTTGGATAATAGTATGAGAAAAGAGACACATTGGTCATGGTATTTCTCCTGATCGCTGTCGAAATCTAATGAGAGTAGCAATAAAACTTTAATAAACATTCAAAGGAAAAACTCCGTGTACACAAATAGGACTTTTCACTCCAGTTAGGTCATTCAACCACTTCATCTAGTATTCTTACGCTTCTAGTGATCAGTGTTTGATGCTTCAATACTGGATACTTCATGCTGTGATAATTAAAATCCTATGGTACTCATTGCCTGCAGTGCAATACTATGAATAGAAAGTAAATTTCTCCCAAAACTCTGCATGTGATCAATTTGCACCCTACAGCAGGTGATGAATATTTTTCCTTTATTATTTAAGCTTTCATAAAAAGAAAGTTCACTAAACTATTTCTCTTCTGTTGATCTGCATTCATATACTTCTTAGAGAAACCAGCAGCAACAAAAGGACTGAATTATATCTACTCATATTATGTCAGCTGTAACTTGGAAAAGGGAAGATCCCCAAATAACATAGGAGAAATACTACCCAACAATTGTCTCCAGTCTTTGCTGGTATTACTTGAATTTGCAAGGCATCTTAGAAATGTTGCTTTTATGCATGCATCATGTATGCTGACAGTGTGTTTTATGTTCCCACTTTCTACTAAGCCCTGAAGTAGCAGTACAATCAATAATAATACCCCATATCATCTACATGATTACTCACAGACTGCTTGATTTTCACTAGGGCACAGAAGAACCAGTTAGGATCACAGCTGCTTTGTACATGGTAGGAAACACACTCTAACCAAAGAGAACCAATACTCCCAAGTGCTAACAGCTGGTGGATATGGAAGAGGATGCACTGTAATGGATACAAACTATAAGTTAAGATAACATAGAGGAACATTTTAGAACTGGATAGAAGCATTTATGCCTTGCCTACAAAGCACCATTCAGTACTGTGCAATGCTAAACAAGGTAGAAGAGCTATCTCAAGTACAGACAGCAGTCACAATAGTAAAAGTCTCACTCTGGGCTACGTAAGCCCTACTGAAAATATGCTTCCAGGACGTGAAATAACACCTCTGCGCTGAACTGCGTTGTTCCGTGTAGCGTCTTGTGTTACCTGTCATGTACCCCTTTCTTATAGAGCCACAATGCATAAAGTATGGGATATGTGTTGTTTGTGAATGACAGCGAAAATGTGTCTTTGCCAGAGACCTTCCTGCAAGGTATTACATGTAACTTTAAGAAATAAAGGGGAAAAAGGGGGAGAGAGAAAGAAAAATGTACCCATTTTATCCCCCTCCATTCTCCTAAGATTAGCCATTACCATATGGGATCTTGTTTTGCAGGACTTTGGATTAGAATCAAGGATTTTGTTTCTTCAGTTTTAAGAACTTTTCATCACTTTTTCCTTCTAGAATGAAAGTGCATCCTTAACTACTTTACCAGGGAAAGCTTTGGTGTTTGAAAAATAATTTTCCTCTGTTCCAGCATCTGCAATTGAAATCAGTGTCAATCCTGATTCAGTCCCGACTCCCACAAAGGAATATTCATTTTCACCAGGAATCTTCTTTGCTTACATGTGTACCTATTGCATAGGACTAAAGAAAGAGCAAGGAATTCTCTGTTATTCATTTGCATCCTTTCTACTGTTTGTACTTGCTTCTCTGATCCCCTCTATACCCTGTAAGGCACCAAGAAAGAAAAATACTTGCAACCAGAAGATGCCTTTGTCCCACAGTTGGGCTGAAAATCACAGTTTTGGGTTACTCAGTGATGAATACAGAATATGAACTAATTAATAGGGAGGAGGAGAGGAATCTTTGGTAAATAACTATTACTATGATTATTGTGTAACAGATAAGCATGTGCAGGACCACAGTGTGTGGGAGGCTGGAACATGGGATTTGCTCTTTCAGGTCAGAACATTGTTCCACTAAGCCAAGTATTCTCCTGCCAGCCATCTTCAATGTGTGTTGCATCTGGATAATGTGAAAAACCACAACAATGAACCCACCCTAGTGTGCAGTCCTGAATAAGGGAGTGAGCTGAAGGTGGAACTTCTGCCTGATCTCTGAGTGAAGAATGCAATTTATCTTTACTAATTCTGTATCACCAAGTAAAACCATCCAGTCCAAATCCTCTCCTTACCTAAGCTCCTCTACATCCTATTGTGCCTCCTTCTCCCACGGTCATTCAGCTAAGGGTGATTTTATTTGGCATGAATGGTGCATTTTAAAACTATATATATATCTCACAAAACCAATGTTCAGACTTAGGTTTCTGATTCATAAACCCTCCTGGATTTGGATATGACCACTGAAGATGTTACTGCCAACAGCTGTCTTGTGTACCCAGGGGCTGGAAATTACCAAATCCATCTCAGGGAGAGCAGAACAAGCAGTGTCTGCTCTTCATTAGTCACAGTTCCTGGTCATTATATTAACAAAATCTACCATTCATACCATTTGTATTAATTTGTTGGCTGGCAGCGAGGAGCAGCGTCATGCCCTTCCTGTTGTTCCTGCTGTAGTTGCGGTATCCTGCAACAGTGTGATGTGTAGGTGCCTGTGGGCCTCAGCTCCCACAGCTACAACGAGCTTGGCTGCTGAGTCAGCAGCTTCATGTCTACAGTCCTTCCTTTCTTTTCCTCTGTCTTCTGAGTTCACACTTGATATTAATTTTAAGGGGCTTTTTCAACCATTAAGCTGTTTAGATATCAGTAGCAAATAGCCTGAAGCTTTTCATGGGCACAGAGAAACTCCAGCATGACTTTAGGGCATTGCACTACTACAAAGTCTATATCACAGCTTTACCTGCATACTTCTACATGCAAGCATCTTGGACAGAATCAGCTGCTTGCTGATAAATCTTGCTGTGCTGAGGGAAAAATTTTATTTTAGCTCTTTCCGTCTTGTTAGTGCACTGCTTAACTTTCTGTGTAGCTATATGGACATACATATATGTTTATGATTTAGAGAAAAAAAATAATACTGACACTCAAATTTTAACCTTTGGGGCATCTGAAAACTATGTAATTGATTACTTGATGTTCAAAAATCTTTCTTTTGTGTAGAATATGATTTATAACCTAAGTTTTATCACAAATCTTGGATACAGTTCATGCTTCCAGTTGATTGACTGAAAGTCTCTAAACAAAAGTCTGAAATGATGACAGCTACTGCATAATGTACCTCTGTGATGAATTTGCAGATCATTGATCATTCATCCAAAAACTTATGAACTTATGATATTTTCAAACATTGAAGAACAGAAGGCATGAACCTAAGAATAACAAACAGTGAAATATACCCTAAGAAGGTATTTTGCAGAAGTACTTGCACATTATTTTTATTGATTGATTAATTCTAATTTTCTGTCATAGGTGAAAAATCAGGTGTCACTAGAACAACTTCTACACGGGCCTGACCTCAGCCTGCGGAATCAGTGGCAGCTTTTCCCTTGACTTCAGTAGGGTTTGAATCAGACCTTGAAAGGAAATCCTTTTGGAATTCTATAGGACTTTCCCCTACAGACATAGTTGTTCACAAGAGCAAAATCCTAACAAATCTTCAAATGCTCTTAAACACTGCCAGCAACCTGAGAGCAAGAGATACAGCACTTTTGTTTATTATTTGTCTTCTGTGAGACCTCAGCAATAGTGAAAATTCCATTCTGTGTGAAATATAAGTTTATTTCCTGTTTTAAAAATTGCACTCTGCATTCTTCAGTAGCTGGTGGCAGGAGCCACTCCTTGCTACTAAACCATTTTTGTCCCATTCCATTCCACAGCTGCTTTCCTTTTTTTTTCAGTTCAGTTGCTCCCTAAGCCCTTCAATAAGCATTTTTGTAAGAACAAAGTGATAATTAAATAATGGTCATATGATGAAGAAAGTGGAGGGTTTTAAGGCCCTCAGAACAGTAGTGTTACCAAGAGTTAACAGAATATTAATAGGAGAAGCAAGAAGCTTTAGGCAGGGGAAGGATGTGAGAGCAGGATACTGTTGTCGCTGGTTCTGACCTAACAGCCACTATCAGTCATAAGCAGCATTGCGTCATGGTGGAAGAATGCAGGAATAGCGTGTTCAGTGACACTGCAGGAAACAACCTTACTCAGTTAATAATCTTACATTTCAGTTAATAGCTCACCTGGATAATTGCAACGTATCCTTCAGTCACCTGATGCTTGTTCCCAAGATGGAATGGGATTTTGGTTCTTGCTCTATGACAGGCAAAGCTGCAAGTACCTTTTTTTAATAAGAGCTTTTTTGCAGAGGTTGAGCAAAGATGTGAAAAATGTACTTGATATGCAAACATATTCTTTAAAAAAACTGATCAAGTTTACCAAGCACTGGAATCTAATCAAGTTAAACTAAAGTAAATGGAAATAACCAAACTACGGAAACTATGGACTCTAGCCAGTAGTTCATACCCTTGTGAGTGGTGCCTCTGAGGTCCATGGTCTAATATATTCTTGGTATAATTCCATGGATAAATCTGCATGCTTGGGACTTCTCTGTGAGTTGCAGATTCCAAGTCTCTATCAATAATGAAAGCCGAATTGCAAAGCAAGAAAATACACAGTGAGAACTGGAAGAATATTCTGATATATACACATGTTAAAAGATGGAAACTTTCAGAGGTAGAGAATATCATGTGCCACAACACATTAAAATATATTAACTATTAAGTGAGTAGACAATACATGCCTCTTGCAATATTTGGGAGTACTACTGAAAGGGTATTCATAACTGTTTTGTTTGCCTTGCAAAATTAGTAACTCTCCATTGCATTTCTGTCCTCATCTGCTTTATCCTAGCTGCTTGTGTATAAATAAGTCTAGTTTTTGCACGTTATTTTAGTGCTACTGCTATGTTTTTAGCAGGACATATATTCAGCATAAAAACGGTAATGTTCTATTGTGCTGTGAAATTTTTATTCAGAGGCTAGACTGGCCAAAGATTTAAAACAATATTTTTCCATTTTTTCCACAGATTAGTGCCTTTAATAGATGTCACAACATTTTCAAAGCAATAATAATAGATTCTCATTGACTTCTTTAAGTGCATGCGTACAGAGAACAAGTCACGTTCTTTGGAGTCATTTAATGTGTGCTGCACAATTAGTGACATCCTGATTTCCAGCTAGCAGTTAAAATGTTCTCAGTTCATCAAGTGATTATTTCTCTTTTTGGAAAGAATGTAGTGGCAAATACAAAGCACTAATTTTAGTTTCTTAATTTTATTATTTATAGCCAAAATAGAACAGATGCTTAATTGAGAAATAAAGAAAACAAGACACAGTTCTTGCTGCAGTGAACTTCCAGCTAATATATTATCATGGTTTCGAACAGAGACAAATGCTGCAGACAAAAAAGAATAGTCTGTGTAGCTTTAGGGTCAGCTAGGCATTCTCGGGAATCATTTTCTGTGTTTTTCAGCAAGTAGAGCACTTACCATATATGTTCATAATATTTACATACCATACTGTTCTTAGTTGTAAAAGCTCAGGGTCATATTGTCACACGCCTTGGAGGATTAGTGGGAAAGTTACTCACTTGTAGCTTGGTGCCTCCTTGTCTGTGCATACACTGCAAAACAAAAGGAAATCCCCTTCAGTTCAAGTGATGCCAATGACTCTACGTCCTAAAAGTAATAGATTTATTAACATTTTGGTAACATTTCCAAAAAGAATAAATTAATATTAAAATAAATGTTTTCAGAAGTACCTTGAAGATTTAGGAGCACAAATCCCACAAGTAAAGGATTTATGAACCCAGACTGCATAGGTTGTATTTTTCTTAAAAGCATCCTGGGAAGCTGTCCCGATCACAAGACTCTTCCACTTTCTTTGCATCAGGAATAGGCTCAGCTGCAGCTGCAGCATGCTCTCCCACATGCCTGCAAACCCTCAGCACTTCAGCATAACTGGAGAGGCTTTCAGGAAGTGGTCCACCAGGTATCTGCACGACGAGGGGGGGTGGAAGGCAGCTCTGCTGACCAGTCCAGGGGCCTCTCTTTCACAGCGGTAAGGGCAGAGTCCAGACTTTCACATGGACTTCAACAGACTTTTCAAAGTGCTGCAGCAAATTGCTTGCAAATTCTGCAGAGGGTTTCTGCTTTAAAATAGTTTAAAAACTCGCCTTCAGCTCTTTCCCCTGTCACACTGACTGCTCAAGGTGAAAATAAGAGTTGAGGAATATAAGGGAAAAGTCAGGCTGTGTGCATACAGATATTAAAATTGCCATAGTCACTAACATTTATATTGTGGGTGTGTTTACAGCTTAGTTCACTATTGCCAGACATCTTGTTTTGCAGTTAATGTTATCACAGATTAGGTATAAAAATGATAGGAATTTATTACCAAACATCTGAATATCAAGTAACCAGTGTATCAATACTTGTGTATCCATAAGAGTGTTAGGAATTTTACAGACTTAAATAGCTGTCCCTCTCTGAAAGTTTACAGCTGCTTTTACTTTTACGGAAGTTTGACAAAAAGCAAGTATCTTCTTCCTTTCTTTCCTTTCCCTTCTTTCTGATGGTGGTATTGCTTATCTACATTTCTTTCTTGGGTAGTTCCCTGGCAATCCTATTTGTGATAAACGATGAAAAGTATAGAGAAATCATCTCAGAAGAGTTGTTTTAGCTTTTCTCACCCCTGAAAATAAAGAATTAAAACACCTGCAACTTCAGTGAAGTTGACTGTGATGCTGCCAAATAGAAATTATTATTACAAGGCCGTTAGCTGTTAGCACAATGAAATAGGTTTTGGATTAGTGTTACCTAAAACAGCCTTTAATGGAAAAAGCCACACCCTGTCAATGTCTCTGAACTTAAGGGATGCAAAAAAACAATGATAAGAGAGACCACACAATTCTGTACAGACCACAGTGTTCCAAAAGTTTAACAAATAAGGGCATTGCAGAGCAAATCCTGCTGGTAGTTCTCATAAGTAAAAGATGACTTCATTTATTATTTTGCAGAATGACATTCTCTTATTCAAGTAATTAGTATTTGTGCTGGAGGACTCAGCTCATGATATGATACTGAAAGTTTACATGTTTTTCCCCGCTACTTTCAGATTTCATGAAGATTAAATGGGAAATAAGATGAACTTATTTTTAAAGATCCTAAGTGATCATCCCCCCTCATGAAAACTGTGTTTTGTATGCTTTTTCATCCCCACAAAGACACGTCCTTACAGTGACCTTACAGCTATGAAATGTACCCATATGATCATAAAGAGGCCACTTAGTTACAGATTAGTTTGCTATCTACTAACAAATATTAAGCTACTGTCATTAAAATGGGAGCAGGATGCCCACGTCTATGTCAGAGTCAGGCCTTTAGAAATGGTGTTAATGGGTGCCTGGAAATTGTATGTCAGGTGAAACATCAGAGAGGCCCCAACTCTTGTATACATAGTATTCTGAGTTTCTTTGTTGATGCTGTGTTAGTACTGTGGCAGTTACTTTACTGTGAATATTATGTCATGTCATACCTGCATTGCACGTACATTTTTGTGTTGCCTCTAACCATGCAACTGTCCGTAAGTAAGTTTGGAAAATGGAAATCCCCCTAAACATATTGGCATCTTCCTATTTTTTATCCTTTTTCTATCATATCATCATACTTTCTTTGCACAGTTTAAGGGGAGAAGCCCTTTTTAGTTACACTATTGTGATCTGATCACCACAGAGGCAAGGAAGGATTTTTTTTCCTGGAGGGTGGCATTGCAGAATTGACTAAAAGAGATAATGCTTAGCTTGTTTTCACCCTCCTCTCCCAAATCAGGTGTTGTATGCATGAAGCAATGCTTCATGGACCAATGGTCTAATGGGATAAGGCATATTCTGTGCTCCTATTTACATTGCATGGCTGGGATTTCACTTAATTCATTAAAATGTACATTAAATTGAACAGCACATGAGGAATCTTGAATACATAGCCTTAACCTTTTTTTGTAACTAAAACCCTTACTTAGTGCACAAAAGGAATGCCAGAATAGTATGAATCAGATGGGCGGGACATATGCAATGTAGCAATAAATGAGAAGTCCCTCTTCAGAGCCGAAGTAGCTGATTAAATAAAAGCCAGTTTTCAGGCAGCTCCGAAGCCAACAGAAGAGTCTTTGTAGTAGTATAACCACCACCTCCTGCATGGGACAACCTCAAAATATTTCTGAATCATCTTTGGGATATATAAAAGCCAAAGACTGATAAAGAGATGAGTCAGTTTCCTCAGAGGCTTATGGGGGGATTTTCTGGCCTTTTGTTTGACTAAGGTTTTTGTTCTCAGGGAGAGCCTTGGTGACAGGAGAGACCTCACAGTTGCTGTTGCAATAGGTTAAAAAAAAAAGAAAAAAAAAAAACTAACCAAATAAAAACCCCTAGCATCTTTTTATTTAAAGCCAAAAGTTTATAAGCTGATTTACAGCAACATTCCAAAGGAAGAAAGAAAGAATAAAAAAGGTCTGCTGATGAATGGAAGCTTGTAGTCTCAAAGTCAAGCCGGACCAATGGTGATTGATTTGGAATATTTGAAATCATCCTGTGTTTATGGATTTTGTTGGGGATAGACTGAAGCTTGCTTAGTAGCTTTCCTTTAAACAAATGTAGCCATGCAATTAAGTAGGTTGAGAATTTAAGACCTAACTAGGAGATTTAGCCATACAAAGCTCCAATCAGATTTCCAGAAGGAACTGTCTAAATAAATCCTCTGGTCAGCTTTAGGAACGGGAATCCTCAGCCGTTAAGTGCAAGTGTAAGGAACTGTGTAATTGTATGTAACTGCAACTCTGAGCCCACAGAATTGGAGGCCCTTTCTCATTTTTATAGATGTCTATGAATTGCCCAGAAGCTGATACTGTTAATACACATCACACTTGATATGGTGTATTCTTCTCTTGCCTTAGGTTTGCAGTTATTATGTCAGACTGTTGTCAAGTCTCTTAATAAGAACTTGGTAGAAGATCAACAAGAAGAGGATCTTGATCCTAAGTATGCTTCTGAAGATGAACTCCGCTCTCCCTGGCTATGAAAAATGCCTTGGCCATCACCCAGTTTTCACCCAAAACCCATCAGCCAAAACATCAGATTTATCACTGAATGCTGAACTGAAGGCTGGACTGAAGATACTCTCACCTAAAGGCTTATTGCCATATGATCTCAAACACAGGCAGAATAATAAGGATCGAGAAGCCCATTGTAGTAAATGAGTTAAGGCTGGAGGAAGTAACTGTGACTGAATAGTGTTACATCTATAGACTTTATAAAAATGTGGGTGGTTCTTATAGACTAATTAACTTTCATGATATCAATCATTATAAGTTTTGTAGGATAGGTCTGTGAAGCCTTGTAATGTCTATCCACATATATTCAATATCTACCCATGGCGCTTGTAGAGGAAGTACCATGGATCTTAATAATGAAGGAATGGAATTTATGCCCTTTGCAGAATATATAAAGGAGGTCTATAATCATCTTCAAGAACTGAAGAACTGCTTAGAGACTTCAGTTTCTTTTAAAAAACTACAGGTTCCACCCAGGATGGACACAGTGTTGATGTGGATGGGAGAGGATGCAGAAGTGGGCCCATTACTGTCTTACATGAGTAGAAATGCTACAGCAGTAGCACTATGGAGTTGCCCAGGTAGGGGGTATTGTCATCATTTGCATATGTTGAATAAGTGCTGTGTTCCCTACTCTAGTCGCTACTGCAAAATGATTGGGAAAAAATAAAAAACAAACGTGAAGTGCAAATCAGAAATGCTGAGGAGAAACAGCCTTAGGAAAGTTAAAAAATTTGTCAAAAAGTGAATAACATCCTTCACAAAGTCCTATCTTTCAATCCTGCCTGTGAGAATAACCTCCAGCTTCTTTCTCCTCCCTCCCCGCTTCCAGCTCTTCTCTGGCTGGAGTCCACATAGCAGAAATGTTACACAAGAAGGAGCTCTTTGAAGAAACTTAGAATGAAGGATTGGTTGATGGCATCAAAATGGGGCTTATAATGGAAACTCTTACACTCAAAGTAAGGCACAGCTACTTGGGGCTCCATGATGCAGCTAATTATGTCTGCAGCTTATCAGAAATGGTGGCTATTAAAAAGCTATTTGTTGTAACCAACTGTTTACCATTTACTATTGCCTTTTAAGACTGAGTACATAAACACTCACTGAATGCCTGTTGGATTGCTTAGAATGACTGCTGCATATTGCTGCATTTTAATAATTTTCAAAGGCCGGTAGCCAACAGTGAAAAGCACAGCCTTCCCATTTAGTAAAACCATGAGCACTATCTTCAGTTACCACATTTTGGAGCTAGGCTAAAGCTGAAAATATTCACTGGCTGCTGAAATTTTGAAATAACTTTTCACTTCCCTGTCCTGCTATGTTGCTCTTCAGACTTTTTGATATGATACCAGAAATTCAGTAGCAGTTAGGCAGAGTGTTTGTTGCCCAAACACTTCTGAGTTCCACAAGGTAAAAGAGAAACAAAAAGTATGTTTTTTAGGGGGATGCTTACAGCAGGAGGAGAAAGAAATCTACATCTTGAGCTGCAGTGCCTCTGCCAGAGAGAATACCTTCAAGAGCCCTCCTTGCTAGCTTGGTGGGCAGCCCCAAAGCAGCCATTCCCAGTGATAACTTTGCTCCTTCATGCCCATATTGACATTCCCAGTGCAGGCAGTCCTTCCATGCTTTCACATAAATTATGTTCCTGATATTATGAAAAAGTTTAACAATACTCCAACAGTTGAGCAGACATAATTTTTTAGAACATGTGTATGTTCATTTTGCGTAGGAAAGAGGAGAAGGAGGAAGTGGAAGAAAGGGTGATCCTATACGCCACATCCACAACTGGTGAACACCATTCCCTGTTAGCTGAACTCCGGGTGCAGAAACCCATCACTAATAACATTTTTCACTGACTGCTGTAAAGAAGAGCATTAAAAAAAGAGAAAATGTAGGCTCAATGCTCTGAATGCTATTTAGGAATTCTCCAGAGAGGAACAGAGAGAACCGGCATGAATAACTGCTAGCAACTTTCTCGTTAATTAAAATCTGACAAGCAGCTGGCAGCTGAAAGGGGGAGCTGTAGGTGGGGGAATCCTGTGGTTCACCACCACATTCCTTACATTCATAAGGGCTATGGAATATTTCACTGTAGGCCTGCCAGAAATGTCGATGGAAATGTGAATTAAAAGAAAGGGCTGTCTGAAGGTGACAGAAATATTGGATGTGGCCCAGGTAATCCACAGACTAAAATACATGAAAGTTTAGCGACATGTATGACGGAACTTCTTTAGAGAATATTTATTCTGATGGAAGGTAATATGGTTCAAGAGATGCTGTAGGTTGCAAGATGAACCTCCGTCAGCACGAAATTCATTTCAGGGAAGAGGCAGAATAAATTTCCTCTGTGCAATTCCTCTGATCCCAAACGTTGGGCTAATGGTTTTGGCCAAAGTCGATGAGCTATTCAGCATCTCTGTGAGAGCTTTGCTGGGCTGAAGCACACTGTGGTGTACCTTTCTCTGCCCTCTCATGAAAAGGCTGTGATATTTTTCATTAAAACTCTCATGGTCTGAAATCCAGGACTTACAACCAGCCTTGCACAAGTGGCTTCCAGGTTTATGATAATGCCCCCTTAGAAAAAGAACCACTTGCTGAAGGAAAGTGTCCTTTATTTTCCCCAGTATCTTCTGATTTGTGTGTTGTCTTGGCATTGGATGTATATTATTTTACAAAATGAAATGTTTTCCTCTTGTAGTCTTCTTCCTTTTGCCAGTACCTCTTGGGCTTCTTTCCAAACTATCCCCATGGTTAGGCAAAGACTTACAAAAGTGTATTTATTGCTTCATAGCCACCAGGGTTTCTGGCTATATAGGATGGAATAGAACCTTATTTCATACCTAATTTCTTTTCTGTTTCAAGATATTAGTCTAAAGGGCTTTACAATGTATGTGAGGTATCAGTGGTGCCATGACTGGGAGATCCACAACAGAAGCCATTTTGCGTGCAGTAATTAGCTGCAATTTCTTTGCACTGAGAATAATGGAAAGTTGGCTAGTCATTATCACACAGAAAATAAATAATTTCAAATCACTCTAGACAGTCACTGCAGACAGCTGGAATAGTTTACCCTGAAACAAAAAATCGTCTTGAAAAATGATGTCTCTGGTAGCAAAAAATAAGAGGCTCTTAGCTGTTCTGTCGTCAGTAACCTTAAGTTCTTCCCCACTTACTTGGTTTCCTTCTGTAAGCCCTTTCTGATTCCTCTATCTCATGAGCACTGCTCCCTAGGTTAATGTTCTTATTTGTGCAATTCCCAGTAATCACTGGAAACTTAACTAAAATTACTTTTAATAGTACTTTCCTCCTTGGGGGGTGTTTCTTTTACTTCTCGTACTCAGCTGCAATGCACGTTTACTAAGGTGTCTGACCACAGTTCTGTTTTCTGGCTGAACATTTTCTCTCTTATTTTCCATGTGGTATGAGTGAAATGAAGACTGCTAATTGTCTGTGCTGTATTCCAAGACCATCTCCTGAAATCTGGCTTACTATTGTAGTTCTTTCTTCAGTGACATAATTTGATGCCCTGGCTTTACTTCTGGGGCCTTGGGTTCCTTTGCCTCTGTTTTGAAGAGATCTTGACTCCTTCACACACACATAAATATCCCTCATTGGGATAGATAATTAGTGCGACCAAACTTATTAAGAAAGGAAAAGAAATGGACAAAACTGAAGAATTTGTCTTAATACTTGAGTCAGAAGTATTCATTATCATCAGATAGAGAGCTTAAACCTTTACACTAGAGACTGGATCACTAAAAGGGGAAATCAGAATATATTTTGATTCTGTGCTTTACTACTGGCTTCTAGTGACCTTGAAAAGTTTTCATCTTTCCTCTATGCCCTAGCTGTAAAACAAGCTAATTATTTTGATAGCCTTTGTAAGGACCTTTTTAAATCTACTGTGCAAGAGTTATTATACACTCAGAACAGAAGAAAATTTTCTTATTGTTACGTTCTGTATAAAAGCTCATGGTAAATGGTGTATGTGTATGTGTGTATTACTCAGTTTTCGATATTACCACACAATGACAAAAGAGGTTTATAACACTGTGTTCCATAACAGCTGTTACCTAATCTTGAAAGAACAAATAAGTACAGTCATATTTTAATCATGAAGTTCTTAAAACCAAAATAATGGAAGAATACTGCTCTTTCCAGGATGTATGACAAATCTCCAAATCAGTTATCATTTCCAGAGTCCCTGAAAGGGATAATTTTAAGGAAGACTATAACTTTTAGTAATGTAATATTTAGAAAAATGGTATAGAATGAAAGTTCTTGAGGCTGAAATCCATGCATGAGTATGGCAGAACACGCTTCATCCTTCACCCAGTTCTTACTCAATTGGCTTCAATAAAAATGCTGACAAAATAAAAACTGGTCCATTAGAGGAGAGGTCAAACTTTATTTAAGTAAGTTCAACACACAGGTTGCACATTTATAAAAGAAACATACACAATCAATAAGACAAGATGTATAATATGGCCATTATGAATCTTCTGTTCAACTCTTCCCAAGGTAATTTTCTTTCATAAAGTCTCTCAAATACTCCCTTCGAAGATGGGAACCTGTACTTTGCCTTCTCTTTCTTATTTATACATGGGAGGAAGGGTGTCTGGTTGTTTCTCAGTGTAAATGAAATTTCAAATCATTCCTGAGCAACCTTTTATTTCTCTGTGTATTTAGGGGATTTCGTTTTGTATCATTGCTAGTAGCTACCTGGTGTATGGAAGAATGTTAAAGGAGCACTCTTAACCTATTTGATGGCACAGCTCTTTGATGGGTAGAACAGGCCATGGCTTGTTAATTCTTCTTCCTCCTTGCCTTTTCTTGCAGGTTGTAAAATGAACTACACTTGTAAATGAACATGGTAAAATTCTGCAGAGTGTATATCATATAAGATTTTTTTGTTTTGTTCAAGATCCTAACATTCTATAGGATCTATCTATAGCAAAATACATCCTGCTAACTTTGGGCTTGTTGTGGCAATCCTTCTTTTTGTGTACTTGTGTACTTTTGTGTCCTTACATTTTTTAATAAGCAGTTATTTCAAACTATCTAGAATTTTTTGTTAAAATGCAAAATAATTTCACTTTGAGAACTGCAAAACCTTTTTAAGAACAGTAAATGTTTAACAAAAGGTGATGCCTTTTCAAGAAATTTTTTCATTTCCATTAACTATTATTCACAATAGAAAAAAAATCTTAGAAAAGTCCCCAACCTTTTTTAGCACGCATTCACACCATGTATGTGCTACCTATATGTATAGGTGCTATACATATATTTATATATATGAATGCTACAGCAATAACACACTTCCAAGAAATTGTTCAAAAGGTCATACTCACTTCCCTGTCACTTGTTTTCTAAACGAAACTGTGGGAGAATTTAGCTGATATTTTTCTGTATACCTGTATTACTGGAACCCATATTTTTCTTTAAACATTTATTACTGCTATGTGTGTGGCATAAACAGATAAAAACATTCAATTAGAAAGTATTACACAACCATTTTCGTGATATACATGGTTTCTGCTGAATTGAAGAGCAGCCAAAAGCAGACAGACTTGAATTATTATTCATCCTGATTTTGCTTGATTTACTTGGTAAAAGGGTGTCAGCCTTTGCTGTTTCCTGTAAAAAAAAAAGTTATATGTGCATTTATGTTGAAATAGTGATACTATGCTGGTCTGACTTAGTGTAATAGTCTGTATGGCTTTCCTCATTCTATAAACCGATATTTAGTTCCCTGCCAGTGAATCCACTGAAAAAATCCTAATGGAGAGCAGTGGAATCCTTTTTAGTTCTGAAGAGGCTAAGGTCAACATTTCCAATGAAGTGCTACAGCTAGAAAACCAATGCCTCCACACCAGACCATCTCCCTGTATCACCACTTCTGCTCCTGTACCCAATATTCAGGTTCCTCTGTCTGTCCAGCCTCTTTTTCAAGTCCTCATTTCTAACATTTCCACTTGAAATCCTACTTCATCCTTTTTGGGGGGGTTAAACATTGCCATATTGCTGCATCCTTCTCCAAATCCATTCAAAACGCTGCTGGTAGGATCATATTCGTGACTTGGCAATCTGAGTGCACGCTTTCCTTTGCATTCTTCTATTAATTATTTCCCCATTACTGTATCAAAAATAAGCTCCTTATCTTTGCTTGTAAAATCCTACAGTGTTTATCTCCATTCTGTCTATTACATCTTGTAGCAATGTTATTTGCTGCCATCTCCCTCTGTGCCCGTAATGCTTGACTTAACCCCCATATCAGTCTACTCCAAGCACAAGCACCTTCCTGTCTCCCCATCTACATGGCTAAACCCCCCTGTCAGAATGCCGAAAGCCACTACCCTCTCTTCTTTGAAGATAAGGCTGCCTTGCTTCTACAGATCATTCCCATCCATCATTGGTTAAACATATGACATACTGTGATTTCTCTCTCTTTGGTTTCTTGTTTGTTTGTTTGTTTGTTTGCTGCTTTTTGTGTTTTGGTCAGTTCTTACCCCAGTGTCAAAGCTATGGTTTTTCTGGATTGCATCCTGACAAATATCTTCAATAGCAGCGCTTTAGGGCAACATGTCTTACCTTTTTATCTCTTTATAAAGTACCTAGCACACCAGCTACTTGACTGGGACTGCTATGGTGCTCTTAAAGATGCATCATTTTAGGAATATAGGTTCCTATACAGGAAAAGGATATAGTGAGCTCCCCAGAGTGACACTTGTCTGAGTAGTCAAGCTTGAATCCTGACCCTGTGCTTTGTGGAATGTAGATAATGCCCTCTCCTCATCTGCACACAGGTAAACAGGAGAAGAAACAAAACTGGCACACAGCTGGCACACCACGGCATTGTTCACCACGGACGTACTGGTAGTCAGTACCACTGTAGTGGTATTCACCTCCAGGAAGCTGAGGATTAACTCTGTGACCTGCAGAATCAAGACAGAAAAATGCTGTGAATCTTCCACAATAAAATGTAACACAGGAAAGCATAAATAGCAGAGAGAAAACAATTTGCTCAATGAATGCAGAGAGGAAAGGAAAATACAACTTGAAAGACAGTTCAATTTTGAAAGGAATAAACCAATTATCATTGACATACTTATTTTTCAAAAAAAAGCCCTCTCTCCCTTATTTCATTATTAAAAATAATACAAGTGTTAAGAGGACAGCTTATGCCCTATGACTCTTTTTTATAACATCCTTCTCCAACTCTGGTCTTTTTCCCACGGAGATGATAAAAAGTCTTGAAGTAAACAATACTTCAAGCAGATCTCCTAAAAAAGATTCAGTGAATTCTAACAAGCACATCAATTTAAGTATCTGTAACCATTTTGACCATCTTTTCGTTATGTATTTCATGAAAGGCTATTTTTTTTCCCCCTTGATCTCCAGGGGATCCTCTGATAGCTGACTCTCCCCAGATCCTATGTTTACTCCATGAGAAGAATAGTTACAGTTGGGTAAGGAGGTATAATATCTGATGATCTAATTCTGCATGTCTGAATGTCTCATGCTTCCCAAGCAATCCCTATTCCTGCTGTATTCAAAGAAAATCAAGAAAGGAATTTCCTTGCCAGAATTTCTCAAAATTTTGCATGATAAACCTGTATTTAGTATGAAGGAATAAGGGATTGCTAGTATGTTGGCCTTTTTTAACTCTGCACATTTCAGTGGTCAAAGTTATCCAAGCATTTTCTAAAATGGTGCCACATGTCCTCATAATGGAACACGCATACCTTATGGTTTTGTCATCAGATACGGAAATAGCCTTGAACATCACAGTGAGAGAGCTCAATGGGTGGTCTGAAATTCCTTTTTCTCCTCCTTATAGCAAAAAATAAAGTATCAAGTCCTTGCAGAAGACAGCAATGTGTGGCTATAAGATCAGATAATTACAGTATAGTTTACACTGATAAGGTTAGTAATCCTTGCTTTTCTTAGGTTCACGTGCTTAAGAATTTTTTAATCAGCAGTTTGGGGTTTGAAGAAGTGGGTGGCCAATTAATTTGTTATTCAGCGTTTCACAATCAGTTTAATGATATGCTGTGGGTATTGAAAACCTTGGAAGCAAAGGTAATTTCTGTCTCTGCAGTGGATGGATTTTCCTTCACTTACAACTACATTAAAATATCCACTGCAAAAGATATGTCTGATAAGACAACAGAAGAAGTTATTTTTGCACTGAATGTGTGAAATTTATTGTGTAGTAATTGACATTTGTAATGCAGCAGTGTTGTATAGCACAATGTTTGTGAACACTTTTTACATCTCTCTAAATAAAGATTACAAGCTGACCCATCCTTCAGTCTGGATTTTTCAACCTTTAGCCTATCTCTGTAGAACAGATCCAGTCTAAAATAGGAATTTTCTCAAAATTTCAAAAAAGTCTGCTTTTAGATCCCTACTTTATGCTAACTGAGGCCTTGTTCCCTCAAACTTCTCCACTTCACTCTTTGAACCTAAGGAAAACTTCATTAGTTTGATAGGAGCCTATGAAAGTACATAGAGCCTACCTATTCCTAGGGAAGAGGTAGCATGACTAGAAACTTCCTTTAAATCTGTTGGTCCAAAATCTGTTTTCACATCATGCTAACACACATACCTTTGCTACTTAGGAGACTTGCTATGGATTTAGGCTATCAAAACAAGTGGAATTTGATCTGGAGTGCATACTGAATCCTGATGAGTAATGTCTGAATTGTGAGAATGTTCAGCATTCTCCAGAGCACTTCATTTGTTTTCCTCTCTTTTTAATCAGATCACTGATGTAGGCAAATGATAAAAAATGGCTGCAAATTCAACATATTTGTGAAAATTCTGGAGAAGGGTTTTGGCTAAACTCCAAACTGCATGATAGTGTTTTGTTTGTTTGTTTTTTCCGTTTCAGTGAATGACATTGAAATTTTGAAAAATCAAAGCATTAAACAAATCATTCTTATTTTTGTAGAGCAATGCTGTTTAAATTTTAACTGATGTGGGCAATCAAAAAAAAAAAAAAAAAGGCATAACCAGTTTTGTTTCTCTTTCTAGTCTCTTTCCCTTGCTGGGTGTCCTGACTAGCACAACATCTTCACTGATGGGCTGCAAATGCTGCAGGGAAATGTAGAAAAAATATTTAAAAATAGTTCTAATATATCTTTGACTTTTTAAAATCTTAAAAGCACTACTATTAGTGATGCCTTTTGTAGACTTTCTCCCTCTTCCTACCAAAGCTTAAATTTTGATTTTAAGTTACTTGACAGTGACCCTTTTCAAACATTCAAATAAAACATGTAACTTTATTTGCAGTTCCTGAGGCAACCACTGTAAATGGAAGTAACACAAAGAATTGCTGTGAGTTTACTGTTATGTCACTATGGTGTCCATATATAAAAGCAAACTACTGTTTTCTCTGGAGCCGTAATAAATATATTTTAAGGCACCCAGTTGCTAAGGGCTCTGACTGCTTTCAAGAAAGAACTTGAAAACACGGTTTGCTGGTGATTGGGAAAGAGGCCCAAACAACACTGAGTGTCCCACCCCAGCATCCAACAGCCACTGCTTCTGCATGGGCTGCAGGAAAAGAAGGAAAGGATCCGGTCTTTCCCCCAGGCCAGCGCCTCTGATCTGCCCTGGCAAGCGCAGCAGGGGAGAGTAAATGGAAATGGGGATTTGCCCACTCATGACTGGGCTGCCTCAGTGCTGCGGGCAGCAGCGGGTGGCTGGAGGCAGGTGGGCAAGGTGGCAGGAGACCAGCCTGTGCTCTGCTAGCAAGCTCATCAGAGCTTCTGACTGGTCAGGCCCTTCCTTCCCCCTTGTACTGCCTCTCTCCTCCTCCCTAGATTATCAACTCTGGTGGCCACTACTCTTCCTTCAGCATGTAGCTGGGCAATGGGGACAAAGATCCCGTGGGGCTATCATAATAAACCTCCTAGCTAGTCATGGATACCCTCGAACACATGTGTCTACTGGCAAGTAGTGTGGAATTAGGAGAAAAATTAAAGGATGCTGCTTAAAAACTTGGTACTGCAAGGATTCCTACTTCCTTGCTAGCTATTCTTTAGGTGTTTTTCAAACAGGAAACACCGGAATGTTTTCAAAAATATATTTAAAATTACAAGATGATTAATAAAATGTTGCCTTTGAACCCCCCCCCCCCCCTTAGGCTCTTTTCAGATGTGTAAATGGAGAAGCAAAAGTCCTACCATAATAACAATTCGAGGTACAGTATATGGCACAAGATATGTCTGCATCTGACTCTGTATGATAGATCCCTCTCTCCTCCTTAGCATAAAGTATTCAGAGATGAGCTAAGGTACAGAGAACTTCAGGCAGAACTGGCTGTTTTGGGGCAATTCTTGACTTGAGGATCTTGCAAACCGGCAGAAGTTAAAACAATCTGTAAGTTGTTTTTGCTTTTGCAACAGGACAGGTTAGCTCTTAATAGGTGCAGTATTAAAAGGAATGGAGATTAATTTTAAGCCATCATTTCTGCATTTTGATTCCTGTGATGATTGCATTCCAGCTGGCCTTGGAGCCCTTGGAAAAAGTCATGGATAAAAATCCACTGAAGACTATTAAATCCAAAGGCACCTCTACATCAGGAATCTCGAGTCACAAATCACTAGTGGCTAAAAGGCTAATCCAGGGAAGGATCATAATATCCTTGCCTTACTTTTAGATGCTTTTCTGAGGCATTGCAACTGGCTGCTGCCAAGACAGGGTTCTGGTTTAGATGCATTTTGGGGATCTCTACTTTGTGGCTTCTATTGTGAACTTGAGCCCTTGAGAGTCACATTTTTAATCAATATCCTCAGCAATCCTGTGTTTCCAAGTAGGCCTTAAACAGACACTCTCTTCTGAGTCAAGCTAGGACAGCAGAAGAGATTAATGCCATCAGCTGCCCCAGACTTCCCCTCCTCTTATTTCCCAACAGTCTTCCAATAGAGCAGTTTGTATGTGAGACCTAATTTGCTGCAGGCAAAAATCAGATGGATTAGTTTAAAGTGAGCAAAGAGGGGAGAGGAACTGCCAGCAGAAATTTAGTCATAAAAAGCTGGGAGGGAAGCCTATAGCATTAGCACATGAGATTTCAGAAGAGGCTGCATGTTTGTACAGTTATTCTCAGGTCCTCATGGATAAATGTGTACAGTCAGCACAATACACATGCTTTTCATGCTGCAATCTGGAACAGAAGGTTTTATATTCGTTGCACCATTCTCATGGTCAGACATGCAGAATTCCCTCTCTCACTTGTTCTCTCTTCAGTCTACATGTAGTCCCCCAAAAATATACTAAGGGCCAATTGCCCTAATTTTGTCCTGGAGAAAAAAGATCCTTTGGCCCTAGTATTTAGAAATTCTTAATGTTTCTAGCAGGCTGTACGAGCAGATGAACAAATATTAGGTGTGGAACTCACATCAAATATATATCTGATAGATGCAGTTACCATTAAGAGTCTGTTAATTATCTTTTCAAAAAATTAAAGCTACTAATGCACCCATGTTTCTCTACATGGTCACATTACAGTAAGGCAGGAGCTGCTGAAAAGCAAGTAACTATGGTGTTATCAGAAATTGCTCCTAAAGATCTCAGAAGATGTTTTTGTAGGAGAACTATTAGTTTCATCTGCAGAACCCTGAGGGTTCTACTTTGTTACCATTCCGCCTTATTTTTACTGGCTTTTTAACTTAACAATGACTAAGTTAATTCCTTATGGTATGTAGTTTCATCAGATATAACTCTCATCAGTCAGGCAAATGCTTGTATAGAAGAAGTTCTTGGTGCTAACCTAACATTTTAGCATTTTCTACTTGAAATTAAGATGTTCACCTGCTCACCTGCTTTTACATGTTTACAGGTGTTTCTAGGAAGACCCTCTATAGAAGCACATGGTCCAATAAGGCTCTACAGTTAAATAACAGTAGCTAATCCTCCATAGTCACACTGTAGTCAGCCAGGAAATTAAACAACTGGCTGAAATTAAACAACTATTTCATTATCAATAATTGTGTTTAAAAACATCAAAAAGCTTATGATTCCTCCAACGCAAACTGAAGACAACTGAATTTGGAAGTAATGGGTCATTTCTAAGCTATAATTAGTGTCTGCAGAGTACATTTCTACAGATGCTCCACATGTGTGTAAGAAATTTTGTCTTTGCATTTGGGTGATAAAGAAGAGCACTATGCACAGCACCCTGATGATACAAAACCTTATTACAGCCTTAGCAGCCTTTCCAACAACACTGCACACAGCTAAATTTCTGTTCTAGTTGGGAAATACAATACTGTATGCAGGCTTTCACATCACCTTAATTTTGTTTCAAAACCCAGCAGAAGGAAGAACATATACACTGCTATCACCATGCTTATGTCTCTGACTCACTGTCAGAAAAGACATAATTCTGCAGTATTCTCAGCCGGCTTTCCGGCCTCCAAGGGGGATTTGCTGAGTGCTCTGTGGACTCTGTGAGCTGTGGTGTGGCCACATAAAATCAGTACAGTCACTTCCATCCAGGTGAATCTGAAGTGCTTTGCAAAGCTTTAGCAAGGCTATACTTGTTCACCAATGACTGAAATATCTAGGGCACAAAAAAGTGATTATTTAGCACCACAAAATGATCCTGTCTAGCACGTAGGAGAAGAAACGAGGTAAAATTATGTTTAAGTGAGAAAGCAGAAGAAATTCAGTCCTGACTAAGCATGCACCCACTATGGGTGCTTATCAAAGATGAGTGCTCTTACAAGAGATAAACAGTGCCCCCCGTAACCAAAAGAGAATTCTGTGTTTTCCCTGTAACTATAACATTGCCAGGCACCCGACTGTATTTCTGTGAAATGGGAAGGGATTTCCAGTTCCCTATGTCGTACTGAATTACATTAAAAAACTCTACCTCTGACACACTTTTTAGAGACTTTGCACAGGCTTAAAATCTTGAGCTATAAACTTTTCTCACTCAGTGCAGTCATAATCTCATAACAATGTAAAATATTAGCATTTACGTATAGCAAGCTAATCACGCTAAAACTGAGGGATGTGATGTAAGTGAACGCTTCTGATAGTTATAGTGGTCACTAATTGTCGGTAATTGCAGATACCCAGATTTGAAGCCCCTTAGCATTAAAACCACTTTTCTGCTAGAGGAGCCAAAAAAAAGGCCCACCCTAAATGTGTCGGCAGAAGCTATGCTGAATTGCCTCAGGTGGAAAGCACTTTTCATATTTGGTGTGTAGCGTAAAGTTGCTTATACTTATAACACCATTTACAAAATTTGAATCTTTCTTATGCTTTGCACCTCTAAGGACTTCAGAATATTTTGCACATCATAATCAAGTTTCATAATGCTTCAGTGAGGCATTATTTCATGGAGGCATCAGCTGCCTATATTCTTCTTTTCAGGAGGATATTTTTCTTTTTAGACAGTGTTGAATAATGGATTTACTCAAGTGCTGACTGGATCTCAGTAAAACTCCAGCCAGTTTCTATTGTATCTGGACAGCACTCACGGTCTGGCAGATTTTCTTATATGTTTAATAACCTTCACCTCTTGCAGGAACTGAAAAGACTGACCAGAGAGGATAACATTTGCGTTAAAATTGAAAGTGAAAATTTTAACATGTTCTTGCAAGCTGGTAAGTGTTCTTTTAAAGGGGAAAAACCACCACTGAAATTTAAGGGCAATAATCAGTTCCTCTGAGTATTGTTTGTATAACTTGAGTGTTCTTTTAACAGGTGTTCCCATAAGCAGGAGAGACTTTATTCTCTGTTTTGATTTATTATTCCCAGATTTAATACTCTACATTTCTTCAGATTAAATTGCATGCTTCACTGACTAGCCCAGCACACAGAAAGGTCTTACTTCCTACGGATCTGGTGCAATTGTTCCTCATGATTTGTTTTCTATCATTGATTGATAGTTTGCTATCAATTATTTGTTATTGTTACACTGTTAAAATAATGGATTGGACAGTTACCCTTAAAGAGTTCCGAGTAACTTAAAAATACAAGTAACACCAATATTCATCAAATCTAATAAATCAGCCAAGGAAGAAAAGCCTGCTACACAAAAACCACCTCTGCCAGAAAAGTCCGAGTTTTCAGAAGAGACCTACCATACTTAAGGAAAATATTTCAGCTGCATTTCTATGCCAGCACAAAACTGCACTTGCAAACTCAGTGATGTTACTTCAGCTGGTATGAAACTGCTGACACCATTAGTTACATCTTTGTTCCTGGAGGAGCTCATCAAAGGCTTCACTATAAATCTAGTCCAAGAAAATGTTTTACTTACACAGACACACTCATTGCAAAACTCCTGAAATGACTTGGTGTCTAAGTCCTGAGACAGCAACTAGGAAGGAAGGAAAAGAGTCTTAACACCCCAAATGAATATATCAGTGGACACAATGTTCTCTTGCAAAGGTCTTGGCCTATAGAAAATACAGAGTGGAGTAACTGTCAATTCCAACACTACCTACATATAACAGATGAAGTTAGGAGATAGTTTCTTAGTTATACTGGTACACTTGGTTTAAGCTGCTGGCTCTCTTAAGTGTGGGTGTTCCTGATTCTCTTGTTTATACACATAATATTTAGGAAAGCTGTGTCTTCCCAAGGGCCTAATTTCAGTAACAGGGGTCAATGGTGATTGAAGTCAATGGGATTTCAAAATATGCTTAAAGATAAACACATGCTTCGGTACATTGCTCAATCAAAGCCAGAATGAATGGTGCTGTTCAGCATTTTTAATCAGTAAGCTCTCGTGGTGCTTTTTTTGAGATATGTAATATCTGATTATGGTCTTTCTCTACCCTCTGTCTTATGAGTCTGTAAAACCCCTGCTATTTGTCCTTTTATTTTAAGAGTAGCTTTTTAACTGAAAGCCTGATCTGCTGATCTGAGAAAATAGTCTGAGGTATTTAATAGCCAAATTGAATATCCACTCTATTTTATTTACAGCTCACATTTGGCCTTTCAAAGCCCTCATCATTTCCAGAACCTCTTGCATTTTCTGCTCCATGAATTCTTAATGAGTTCCAGTTGAAAGTGCTGCAGATCCACATTTGGATCATAAAACCCCCTGAAAGGTACCGTATGGCTTCCCCCAAACTTCCACTCTGTCCTGCTGCTATAACCTCCCTCCCTTTCTACTAAATGTTGGCAATTTCACTAGCAGTCAGGCCGACCCACTATGTTTTTAAATCTTTTTAATCCTCTTTATAGTAACAGAAACATTTGAGACTGATCTCTGAAAGCTTTGTACAGTGCAGAACACCTGCAGCTTAACGCTTTGTGCTAGCAAACACCCCACAAGTCTAATGCTTTCTGGCATGTAAGGACGCTGTTGCAGAATAACGCTCAAATAATGAGGCCCTACCTTAACCTTAGACCCCTTACCTTCACAGCCAAATCTGCTTTATCAAATGGCACAGGAGCCTTCTGATTCCCCAACAACTGAATGCATCTCACACGTGTCACTAAAAATCGTTCGCTGCGTTGGCTGAACGTTGAGTGCAGGGATGCCAGTCTCACACAGCACAGTCTGCTGCTCTCTCCAGCACAGAAACATCCTCCTTTCTGCTCTGTGTATGAAGATGTTGGAGCTTGCCCAACCTGAACTAAAGGGTTAGATCCTGGCTTCCGTCTGCACCCGTAAAAAAGTGCTCATTAAAAACCTCAGACGGCTGTGACTTTAGCGATTACCCTAAAAAACACATTTACAAACATGCAGTCAGAATGACTTTGGTAAGAATTAAAGGTTCCAGAAGCTTTTAAAGCCTTTTAGGAAATGTCACTAAAAGTGAGGCCACCTATTTCCTTACATTTCTCTATCCTCTTTAAAGAGCTTACCTGTGGTATTTTATCTCTACATACATCTTCCCTTTTAAAAGGACTCTGGCATACCAAACCATGAATCTATTAACATGTTAGCTCAGAAACAGCTCTGATAAGGTGAAAAAGAGAAAGAGACAAGATATGATGAAAAGCAACCTGTATTGAAATATATAAGCCTACAATTACATGAGGAAATCCACTCTGGCATCTTACAGCCAGTGAGGAGGGTAATTTAGCGCAGAGGACAGGAAAGGAGGCCATGTAGGAGTTTGTGAAGACTGAAAGCTCACATGGGAGGCTACAGAGTAGGAACTGCACATCACTCTCTCCGGATTTCTGTGTTTGCTCTGACTGTTTAATAAGCATAACCTACAGATTTCTCTGACACATACTTCTCCATCTCCAAATCAGTAGTAAGGATAATTTTTTATTTCCTGGGAATACTGTAAAGTGCAATTAATCATGAGTATTCAGAAAATGCTTTGAGATTCCCAGAGGACATGGACTACAGAAGTGTAAAATATAACCATGACAAATGCTACTAGCACTGGGTTAGATTCTGAGCTAATAGGAACTGGTGGGGCTCCAGTCAAGAAAAAAAATTTAAAAAGGTCTGTCTGTTTTATGTATTGCTGACAAGAATGACACTACTTATCCTAGGAAGAGTAAATGTACATCGCATAGGAAGGCAATAAAGAATTTCAGCTGGTTGTCAGTGTTTCCTCCTTAACTTTGAAAAATGTAGGAGTCAAAAGTTCCCAAACTGATAAAAGCTCACCCTGAAAATTAATTTTCATTATAAACTGAGTCTGCTTAGAAGATGATTTCTTTTAGTGAGAAACAGCCATAAAATGCCAACTTTATTTGACCTCTTAAACTCCCAGTTCACCAACACATGATTAATAATAAATAATAATTTAATTCATAAAGTACTCTTAAACCCCCATTAAACTTTTAATGAATCTATGCTGGCCTGAAACTACTTTTGAACAGAAAATACTAGGCAGCTTGAAATAAAATGGAAAATGGAAAACTAGTAAAGTATCAGGCTACATTTTGCTTTTATTTACGCTGGTGAGAATATGGATTTGCACTCCTAATCCACCTTTACATTAACCTACCATCTTCCCCCCCGCCTTTTTTTCTTTGAAAAGTGCTGCAGTTTTGTCTTTTTAGCCAAGCAAATTCACACCAAAATCAGCTTCCAGATGACAAAAAAAATAGGATTAGGTGTACATTTTTCCAGGCGCTCTAGAAAGATTTTATTCCTCCTGTGACTTATACCAGTGAATTTGTTTCCAGGAAATAGAGTGGTCTGCTCACTCTTGAACTTCCGCGATCTTCTGCCAACGGGTGTGGCGCTCTTTGCAGGGCTTTGGGTTACCACTGGAAAAATTTTAAGATTATTCATTTGGGATTTTCAAAGATTATGCAGCAAACTGTGCATCCAGACTTTTCAGTTCAAAACGGTGCAAGGTGGCCTGAGTTCATTTTCAAGAAATAGCTGAATTATACATCGAGTATTGTTATTTTTGCTTCATGATTTGTTTTATCTAAAGTAGTGTTGAGTTTTCTGTAATTTTTTTAACTCAGGGTTTTTATGTACAGTAATTTGAAAATAAGTAGATTTTCACTGGTCTCATCAGATCTCAGAAGTGTTCCAGATCACGCAGCTTTTCATTCAGAGATCTTTCACCTTTATTTTATGTGGATGTCTGTGGTCATGTACTTTATGTGCTTAGGGTTGAAATGCCTTTTTGTCCCAATGGCCATATAGTATAAGACTTGGACACTCATACGAAATTTCCAAAACAGAGTTCAAAGCTTTTGTTTGGAAATTGTTTAAGGTAAACATCTGAGGAACTCCCCTTCTACGCCCGAACTTCTATCTGACAAATCTCATTGCTGATGAAACCTTATTTTCTGAAACCTTATTTTTCTTTTTTGAGAAAAGCAGAAAATAGAAAATTTTCAGCTAGATCCAGCTGAAACAGAGCCAGCAACTATAATCACAAGGATGAGGTGACTGTAGCTAAAATATTTAGATGAGGCATTTAACATGCTTTCCTTCTACCTACGCGTATTACAGGCAATGCTGCAAATAGACACCCATGCTAAGTAATGACTGACATTCTGTTCAGTGAAATCTCAAAATCTCTTGCTTTGGAGCTATCTTGAGGAATGTGCACACATGCTTATATAAATAAAGGCGTACTTTTGAAAGTGTACCTCAGTGCTGAGCCGCAGCTTTTTACCAAATTTTTTTCTACAGTTGCTATGGAGTCTCTACTGAATTGTATACCATTGAGTTCGGGTCACTGGAGCTGCTGCCCCACACGGTTCCGTCATCTCAAAGAGCTATTGTATTAAGTTGGCATCTGTGAATGGCAGAGAGAAATGAGATGAAGATAGATTTATTTCACTGTGATTTTATTTCTCATATTTTCTTGCTGAAGCAGTACATCAATGGCAAAACTTCGACTGGAAGGAAATATGATATCAATGAAAAGAAGCATCCAAATCCAAAAATAATTTTAAGCTTCTTTATGTTATGTTGTCTTTGTGGTTCAATTTAGGAAACAACCTGGAATACAGCAATGCAAACCAGAAGAGGTAACACACCTTTCCTAATAATCTTAATTAGGAACCAAAACCTAAAGCCTCCCCAAATTTGGAGAAAATTCAGATCAGAGACTAAATTTCAGGACACAGGTCCATCCAGTGATGCAGTAACATGTAGTAAAAGCACTTATATTTCCCTGTGGGATAAATGAAAATGTTTTGAACTCACAGCTTTGATATTTGAGATCAAGCACTGAGAAGCTGGGTAAACTCTATCTTGCCAATATTAAAAATAGAAAAAAAATATTTACCTCTGCTTATTCCCCCAGCATGCCACCTCATCCCTAGAAATTAAGTAAAACAGGAAAAATAGGTGAAAGTGATGTTTCTGTGCTCTTTCTTCCTGTTTTTGAGGCTCTGAAAAGCTCATAATTTAACCAAATTTGTCTCTAACTGAAATTACTAGCCTTCCTTCCATATTTAGAGAGTTTATGCTTGTGTCTTTTATATAATTCCTTTAAAGATCTGCCAACTTCCTAAGCTCTTTTCCCTTAGATTTCTTTTTCTCTATCTGTAGTTCTGAATGCGTTTATTTTACAAGTGAAACAAAATTCTTAATTGATCTAAGAAAAGACAATCTTTTAGGTTAACCAAATTCTCAGCTGTGCATGTAAGAATATTTGTAGACATGTTTCAAAACACCATCATCAGCCATCAAATGCAGGCAAGATATCATGTAGCTGATATTATAGTGAATCCATATTACGTTCCTAACTAAGACCATGAGAAACATTCACAATAAAACCACAGTACAAATACAGAAACTTAAATAATGCTCATTGAGAAGCTTGCCAAGGTTCATGAATCTTTTGAAGCAACCTAGGTCTATTTTGAAATGAACACAAGACATGATTTTGTATTGAAACCAGGTGGGAGACAGAGGTTTTCGTTATTTGGGGATCATTGGAGTTGAAATTTGAAGCTGAAATCAAAGGATGGAACCCAAAACTGATCAAAGTGAAGAAAATCTTCTCGATACAACCAATAAGAAATTATAAATATTTCATTTTTTTAAAGTGAAGTAATCATGTGAATCATATGATATGATTACATACATGTTTTTGGAGTGTAATTTGAAGATAGGCACAGTGGGGAAACACAGGTAACTGACACACATCCCATACATGAAGAGACTACATCTGTATCAGTGAAGGACGTGTCCTTCTGTTACCCACTGGATATAATTGACAGTCTAAAGTCTGAAAGTCCAAAAGTCTATATTGTCATCATCAGAGAGAACTATAAGTTGTTGCTTTTGATAGAGAAACATAAGGATTTAAGTTTTTTGTTGTACCTGGGAGATACTGAGCAGTCACGGTGTCCTAAAAGTAGGAATCGTTGGTAGTCATAAATCTGTAACACTATGATTTGGGCTTGTACCAAGTTATATAAGGTGCAAAAACAAGGAGATAGCTTTTTCCAGTTGTAGGCCTCTAAACATGCAGTCCAGAAGTCTTTACTCTGATAGAAACTTTGTGTTAGAAAATTTTGTCTCAGTTTCCTGTCTGCAAAATATGTTGTGTGATACAGAGCAGATTTCGTAAGGCATTTTAAGATCTGTGCAAAACAGAACAGTGTAAAAGATAATATATAGTATAAAATAACATAGAACCCCAAATATGTAATTCACAGTTTCTAAGTTAAATGCTCCCTTAGATGTTCTCTATTTTGGACAAGAGAAGGAAGAGGAACTTACAGGCAAATGTTTTTTGACCTTCTTGACAGCCATGTGAGAACAAGTTTTTTACAAAGGATATGTGAAAAACAAACAATCCAAAAATCAATCAACATCTTCTGAAGTGGATTCATCTTTAAAGGCAAACTAGTATATGGACAAGGAGCTGACTGAAGATCTGGAGTTTAAAACTATTTCCACCAGAAATTATGTTCTTTCACCAGTTCTTACATTCAACAAGGAGAGCATATAATTATATATTAAGTATATCTTTGAACAGTAATTGTTGCACATTTTAACAATGCAAGTGGACGCAAGGCCAAAATAAAGCCCACTAAATTTTCAGTACCATGAAACCCTAGAGAGCATAGGAAACAGCTCAGTTGATTGCCATGAAAGGAAACACATGAGAGAAATCTATTTGGATCCTTCTCCTACCACACACAGCTAAAGACACAAAAATGTGGGAAAGAATTTGATTAACTAACTGATTTATTTTAATTTTTTATCACATGATTCTAGTGTTTGAGAAAAGTATTGAATTCAGACATTGCTGGTGCAATGGGCAAGGGCAAGGACCCTGCCAACCCAGTTTTCCAGCACTGCCTCCTGAGTAGTTTGCAGGTCTGCCTATCTATCAGGAGTGAGCCAGATCCATCAAATTCATTTCATACAAACATGCAAGGAGCAAGCAGGTGACCCATGTTTAGCTACACATCTTAGTCTCTACAGTGTTCGAAAAAGGCTCAAGTCAAAGATTGTCCTCACCTCCTGGTGTATTTATTTTTTTCTTAGACGCTCATTTCTGGATCCAACCTTCTCCAAAAAAGTTGTATTCAGATCAGCAGCTCTGGTTCATGTCCATCTCTTTACACAGTGATCTTACTTGCCTAAAAGGATGAAAACAAAGAATTTGCCAACATAAAATGATCAAAGCTGGTGGAAAACATTTGTTTCTAATATCATTTGTGAAGAGATTTCATCAGGCTTCATCTATAACAAATAGAGATATGAAGTGAGATTGGCTTGATACATTTAAATGGAGGTAATCAAATAGGAGTAATTAGTGGAGCTAATAAGGTTAACTCCTACTGCATGGATTCAGGCTTCACACTGAGCTGATACACTGAAGTCAGAGGAATGACTTTGCAGCTTTGAAACTCAACATATGGTGTGATTACAGTGTTTTTTGGATCCAAAAGGGAGTATTAGGGTAGCAGATTACGTCTCTGTTGTCTCTCAGAGAGGTGACCTGAGGGTAGTTTAGGGTTCCACAAGGTCCCCCTGGACCATGCCAGGCCCTCCTGTCTACATGGCACGACTTGAGAAGGAGAAGAGAGTGAGGGCATTCCACATAACGGTGATATTGTGTCTTAACAATCTCAGTTTTTCAAGTACATTATTATCAAGCCCCCATGTACATAAATGTCTGAAGTGAGTGCTCAAAGGATTTGGTGTCTGATTAGTATTGGCAGATGTTGTGAGGAGCTGAGAGAGTAGTAATTTTGACTTCCATCAGTCTGCTGATCTGCTTCTGGAGCTGCTTTCTTATGGTTTCAAGCAGTTTCTGTCTGTCCCAGCTCCTCATCCCCCCACCCCTTGCCCAAGTTATTTCTTTCCACACTCTTTTTCTGTCTCCTCACTTGTGCCAAATGGGGAACGGATAAGAGGCTGAGCTCTGACTGAGGGGGCAGGATGAAGAAAGAAGTGTCTGGAAGCAGAGGACAGAAACTTTAAATTAAAATAAAAAGGTAATCCCATAAACTGATTACTATTTACTGAGCCCTGCTATGACTCCACAAGAGAAATGAAAACTGTCAGTTAAAAAAAAAAAATCATGATTTTAAGCCAGTCTTGTGAAGGCCTGATTAATTTTTTATCATTTGGTGTTATCAATACTGTCAGTGCAACAGTTACAGCTTCCAGCTGTTCCTGCCACCCAGCTTCCCAAAATGGAGGATGACTCTCAGGATTTTATCATTGGGGTTTTTTTTAGCAATGACTGCCCACGCTCACAAACAAGACCAACAGCACCCCCGCTCAACAGGCACGAGTCTTCAGTCACACATACTGCGTGGTCATGAGAAGAGGAAAGTTCAGGACAGTGACTCTGTTTTGCTGGACAACAAAAGTACTAACAAACTGGACAAAGAGTACAGAAGGATTAAAGAAAAGCCTCAGATTCAAAGCAAATATTTTTATTTGAATTTTCAAATGAATGTACTTTTACTGCATTCCTTCCCTTCTGGGCTCACTTTCCATAAACATGCTAGTGAATGAACTTTATAAACAGGAATACTTGCTAAAAACTAATTTTAGAGACTGAGTTCTCAAATACTCTCCAAAAGCAAATTCCAAACCAAACTTTAATATAAATTTTACACTTGGAGATACAATTCAGGCACACTCGGCCCACTGAGAACTGCTTCTGTTGAGACAGCTTAGGCAGGTGCCATCCCCAGCCTCCTCCCCCGTCACTGCTCCCTGTCACCACCACTAAATGAAACTCCTCCAGAGCTCTGCCAGTTTAGCTGCGTCTCCATTTGCTCTCTAGCTCAGTTGCATGAAATGATCCTGGTTTAAAAATAATGTGAAAATTATTATAGTCAGGTATTTTTTCAACTGAAATATCATAGGACCAGGCCAGAGACTAAAGAAAATCATAATTAATTAATTAATCCAGCAGGTCTGACAGGACAGTAACTTCCGGCAGAGGGAAAGGGACAAGCAGTCAGGAATGGGCTGGGAGTGGTAATACTTTACCCAAGTAAGCAGCACGTGGGTTACTTTATCTAATTGTATTCTTAGAAATATGAAGTCCTTGGTGAATCGTATAAGCCATTTCATTGGAGAGCACAGCTAAGACCATCTAACAAATGAACTCTGTGCAAAACAAGCTTTTTTTCCTAATGACTTGTTTTCAAAATGCATCCAAAACGTTCTTTTTGCAAAAGAAACACATGACGATGTAAAACATAAAAAGAGTAAACTTGTGAACATAAAAGCATTGATGCCAGCAGATAAATTACTATTAATTAGCTGCCTAGCTCTAAAGAAAAGTTGCTTCAATCACCTCCAACCGGCTGTTGCACCAACTGTTCTCCATTTCCACAGTAGTAGATAAATGTCCAACTGCTGAAGATCTGCATACATCTTTGTGTCCCCAGAGATTCAAGAAGCAATGTATCTTGTGTTCCAGTTCAGGCCGATCTTTAACAGGAAAGTTAAAAATAAATCTACTCTAAGATATAAAGAGATCGAGTAATACAAAAAATATTAAAGCAACACAAGAGATTTGCAATGAAACCACAACTGTGAGAAAATCAGAGTTGAAGGAAGTGAAATCCCAGCTCTGTTTCTAACTCTCTGTGTGGTCTTGGGCAAGTCACAAAGGGCCATATTTTGAACATCTTACACTAGTAACCAGCTCCTTACAAAGTAATTCTGCTTAACGTTTGAATCCATGAAACTTGCACTTTAGCTAAGGAAACAGCCTGGGTATGGGTCTACTTGTGTGAGGATGGGTTTTGCAGTCTGCTCCTGAAGCTCTGTTTGCCTCTATCTACCAACATAAAGCAGAGATAAAAGCTCGTCCCACAATAAGAATGGTGTTGCTAGGATTCAGCCTAATTAGTTAACATTTTCACAATGCTTGGAAAATGTAAAGTGCAAAGTAAGTGCTATGCAGCTGTAACAGATGTAGTTTAAACCTAATCTCCCAACTTTGAATTTGCACACTTTCTGAGTAGCTGCAGAATAGAGCAGCACATGTGTGAAAACAGAATGAGAGGACTGTCAGGGTCTCTCCTCTAGCAGGACTGAGGCCTTTATAAAAGAGCATAGTACATGCTATTTTAACTTATATTTTTGTTTTATTGCTGTGTTATCAAGAGAGTGGCTTGCCACAAGCCACAGACATAGCTCTACAAATCTTTTAGTGTGCTGGGAAGTCCCAGAGATATCTGCGCACCACATCACCATTATTACATAGTGTGGGTCTAACAGCAGTACATTTCACATATTCCAAATCTTTTCCATACATTTGGCAATGTCATACCTTAGTCCCCTAGATTTTGCTCCACCTTTCTTGTTTCCCTAATACAGCTAATGCTACCCAGCTGTTTGCAGTCAACTTTAAAAACTATAACTAAAATAGCATTCCTGCTGAAGCTTATTCCCTGAGTATATATTCTCTACATTACTGATGTTCTCCATGCATTTCTTGACATTCAAGTATGGCTTCACTTTTATTTGCACAGTGTTATGTTTCAAAAAATAACAGTTATTTAAAAAAAAAGGAGAGATGGGCCTGGAGGGAAATTTTGGATCCAAACAGTCCCTGGATGCTGGGGAAGTTTACATCCAGACTGGATTAGAAATGTGCAAGTAACCCTCATCGCTAGTCCGATTCCATGTTCTTCTGTTAACTGTGAGTTCTTACAGAATATATGTTCTAGCAATGGCAAATCAAGGCCTTTCCTAATTATAAATTAGGGGAATAAATCTAATGCCAATTATTTAATGGAACAATTAAATGTGTAAAGTCCAGGGCTGAAATTTTGTCCTGCACCACTTGTAGCCCAGCAATGAACTTAGACATCTTTAAATGAAACTTGTTTTTCACCTATTCTGTAAAAGCTAGCGTAGGGAAACCCCCTGGAATCACTTTGGCCAGCTCTGGGGCTCTATGGAAGCTACAGAATTTCCTGGGCTGGATCTGAATTTTCACAGTGCTCACGGTTCAGCCTTACGGCTGTCTTGCGCTGTACCTGTGCTGTGGAATTCACTCCCAGAGGGGAACAAGGCTTTCAAGACTTTTTTTCATCCCGGTTTGCCATTAGGCCCCTTTAAAGTGGGATGTTAGCTTGGGTTGGTGGTTCAGACTTTTCAGGATTGGATCCTAAAGAAAATATATGTTTTGGTAATACCATGGTATCAGAATTATAGGATTTTCTTGGTCACTGGCAATTTAAACAACCTCCCAGTATTTAATGTGGTCTTATCTGGATTTCGAAATCTACAAAAAATAAACCATTTTTTATTATTCATCCTCCACACAGTCCTTCTGCCCTGTAAATAACTATCTTGTTTGGTTGTGGCTTGCAGACATTTGAGCAAAAATAAAAGGAGTCTTATTCAACAGGATTGTTCACCCCTCCTGTGCCTGATTAATGTGAATTTTTTCCTTTCCTTTTTTACTATCATTTGTACAAAGCAAATTTCCTCTCCTATTCTGTGTTCAAAACCTCAACCCATGGGGAGCATGTTTCCCACCTCCTACTGTGTCCTTGGAGGGCAGCGAGGTGAGTCAACCAAATGCATTCTTTGGAAGGTCTGAACTCCCGTCTGAGAAACAACAGCTTAATGAAGAGGGAGGCAGGAGGGAACTAAAAATGCATCTGCACAAAACAGACCAGTCCCCTGAAAGCTCCTGCTGGCAGACTGCACACTGGCCTCCAATTCAGCAGGATATTTAAGTGGAGGCTAACTAATGATTTCACTGATGGAGAGAAGAGTCCGTGTGTGCTGAGAGTTCACCGTGTGCTGAAATCATTTGTTCGGACAAGTTTCAAAGACCTCCTCTGTCAGCTGAGGCATTAAGAGTCGGATTATTAATTTAATGGAGTGGTTGTGCTATGCAAGGAAGTGGAAAAAATCCGCTTCCACCTTGGCCAGAGCAGTAAAGCCAGCAGTAGTTTTACATGTTTTTTGTTGCACACATAATGTGTGCTCGTTGTTAGCCACAGCAAGGAGCAGAATCATGTCCCTGCTGCTCCTCACTCCTGAGAAATGTTAGTGGCAGTCCTGGCATGATCTTTCCCCTGCGTTTAGCCAGAAGAAAATCACTGATTGCAGCAGCCCCTTTGTGCAGGCTCTTGTTTATCCGTTGTTGATTCCAGCACATCCTGCACTCCCAAGCTATGTCAGTGGATCCAATGCAAGCATCAGGAGAGTATAGTACTAAATAGGCATGTTTGGGTTTCAAATATTTAATTCCAGGTTTTGTTTGAGTGTTTTTAAAGAAATGCTCTAAGAGACTGAAGCGGGGGAAGGGCTGGCTAATTACATGGTGGTGATGTGTGTGGAGGGAGGGTAATACTAATTTCGTAGAAGGGAGATATTTGGAAAGCAACGGTACTGAAACAGACCTAATGGACATTAAATTAGATATGAACTTTCCATCTGCTAAAATGGCAAAAAGCCTCATGCAAATGTGGGACGCATTTACAGACAATTCAGGTCACAGGCCAAAAAAAGGAAACTTTCTTCCTTTACGTGGCAGCACACCAACAATGGCATAATACCTAGAATGCTACAGTCAGCTCTTGACATTATTGTGTTCAAGGATTTCAGAGAAAATGAACAGAAATGAATAAAGGCTGGAAGAGCAGGTCCATAAAATGTGTTAAATGACTGTGTGTGCATGCAGCAGAAGGTTGCAGTCAATTCGAGAGTCAGCCCTGGAGCATAGTCCAGAAGGAGTCCAGTATAACCCAGGCTGGTTTACTTCACATGAACTGGACCAGCAAAGTGGACACATCTCCAATCACAAAGTGAAATGAATCCAGACATGGGGAGTCCCTTTCCACAGAACTGAACAGCTTTAGAGCTCGCTGGAAAATGGAGACTTTTCAACAGAAAATATTGAGAAAATATTTTTATATTTTTAAAGTGCTTCCAAGATACTGTATTCCAGTCTTCTTGTGCAGCACAAGAATCCAGAGCTTTGTTCTGAAGACAGAGTGCTGAATTTACTGACCACAAACATTTGATGTGTGTAGTAATTACAACTTTCCAAAATAAAAAGAAATGCCTGAAAATTCCAGGAAAATAATCTATTCTTTTCTCTTTTATCACTTTTAAACATAACCTACATTTCAATTTGTTTCTGTGTTTGCCCCATCATAATATCATGTCATTGCATTTTCTTTCTGCTCCTTTTGTAGCCATTTCCCCCTGCCAATGAAACGGCTAATTCACGAGTACATAGTGCTCCGCTGTAGGGAGTTCAAAACGTCCAGCTATACTTTGTCATGAACCCTGTCCTCGCTTGACCTAAAGGATTAATTAGTATAGATATTTAAATATAAACTAGTATGAGCATAATATGAGTGTTAAATAGCCTCCCAAGTCTTTCCATGTGTCCATCTCTCTGGTAATGAAAACTGGCATAGGGCTTTTTCTATTACTGTGTAATAATACTCTCTCCCCTGCTAGGAGAATTCTAACAGAAACACAAGGTAAACGTATTTCTGCTACTAATTTATACTTAAATAAAGACTGTTTAGCCACAGGCAAACACAGTGCAAAAGGTGCTTTGGAGGCAAGGACTTCTGACTTCAAACTATTTCTGTACTTAGCATTTCAATTGAAAACTAAAGGTTATGACGTGCATTCTGACAAAATTTACACTTGACCTACTAATTATGAAAGTTATCACAGGATATACTGCTCTCTAATAGGAAATAATAAATAACCATATCAATGCAAAAATGTTTCCTGTACTGTTAATTGCACAAGAGAAACTCCTTCCAGTTAAAGGAAATGATTTATTCAAAGAGTGTTAACATTTCTGGCCTAATTGATAACATGATTAGCTGAGAGGGGTCAGGAAATGAAGTCCCCATCTCTTGGAGGGACAGGAAAAAGGGCTGTAGAGATACTTCTGAGGTGGAGTTCTCACACTATGGCCAATCAAAATTAATGAGCAGGATTTCCTAGGTGACCTGGCACAATTCTTTCCAGATTGGAAGGAACTTCCAGAAATGCTGAATAGATTTTGACACTAAAATATGGATAAAGAAGAAAAGCACATTAAAACAAGTTTTTGAATGGGAATCATCATGGAATTAGTATGCAACATCTTTAAATCCCAGAGCAGAATAAAAGCATTTCAAGGAGATAATGTAAAAGAAAGAGACTCTCTGAATCAGAATTAGCTCTAGATTAAAACACATACAGTTATTGGTGTAGCAAAGAACAGAAATTGGCATAACTTTTTCTGCTCCAGCAAAACTTCCAGAGGCTTGGAGTAGCTGAGCTGTTAAATTCCCCAGGGTTGTAGAGTGTGGAAGGAAATGGCCAAGAAGATCTGCCAAGGAATGAATCCATCACCATTGCCCATTCCCCATACTCCTTGTTCTCACATCACAAGTCATTGGAGAATGGTTTGCTGTACAGCTTATTTCAGCCAGTTCCCATGTGAGGGGATAAAATCATCTGGTTTTCCAGTGCTGTTTCCAGGTTTTTGAGGAGTTGTACTGAAATTAGGATATTGTCCTGCAGAGTTTGGGAAGGAGACTGGAAGGAAGAGAATAATGGGTAGGTTCCCGCCAACCAAACACTTGGGCCCCCACCTCATTATTTCCTATGCTCTTTCCTCCATTGTTTGTCCAGTCTATCATACTGCTTTGTCATCCTGAGACATGTGTTTCACATCCCATCCCTTCCAGATCTAAACTTTATTTCACCCTTCTTTTATGATTTCTCTCTACTCTGTCTTCCTTCCAGCAAATACCCACCCTACATGGTCATGAGCAAATGCACTCCCACAGAGCGTCCTCAGAAAGGCTTCCAAAGTTGCCTTCCAAACTCTGATCATTCTCCCAATTTAGAATCAACGTTGAAAGACTCGCATAATTATATGCCCTGGGTCAGTTGTCCTGCTCTGTTCTTTATACTGGTGTAAATTAGGGATAGTTCTACTAACACTAGTTATGTTACACTGGTAGAAAAATGACATCAGTGAGTAGACAATCAGATCCATCCATTTGCTTCTGTCCAAAAAAGATGATGTAACTTGTTTGCTTTTTTAAAATGAAATGATCTTTCAAAGGTGTTTTTTTCCACTGGATATCACATGAGCCTTCCATTAATACTAACAATAGCTATAGCTACATCAATAAAGTAACTGAAGCACACAGTCTCCTTAGGTTTTTAACTACTGCTCTCAACATTGCTCTCTTTGGTGCTGAGAGAAATGTGAACAGCAGGAAAATAACTCAAAATACTACTTCACAAAGATTGATTCAAGTTGCTGTGCAGAAGATACTACACCATATGGAAAATGTAACAGAGTAGCTGACAATTTTGTTTAGTTTAAACAAGGGTAGGTAAGATCTGATAATGCATGGGATCATTTTGGCTCATAGTACAGCTCTCCCAGACCCATTGCATTATGCCTATCATCAAGTTAGTTCATTTAACAGCACAAAGTGGAACACCCTGACCCTTCTTATCCCTGTTAATCACTTTTAAGTAAATAATACCTCTTTGGAGAATAGTGATTCATATGCTGCAACCAAAGATACGGACGAGCTGTGAAGTCGTCTTTCTGCAATGATAGGTAAAGTCGGGGAGCAAAGATAAGGAAGGATTTTGTCAGACTATTATCATTACTTCACTTTTTAATTGCCTATAAAAGTTTTTTAAAGCAGCAGGACCACGTCGAAGAACACAATCCTTTCTGTTTTCTTTCAAGACATCTTCTAAACAGCTGTTCTGTTTCTCTCCCATCGCCACCTATTTAATTTTAAGATAAGGGATCCTCAGGAATCATTTCCTCTGTGAGCAGCTAGGAGAGGTTATATATCTCTAAAATGTCCCGTGCTATTTCCTTTAAAAAAATCAGTACACTTCCTGGTTTCCTGAAGCATTGTTATACATGATCATGTAAGGCAAAAGCTGAGCAAGATGTTGAGGAGCCCTGCAGTTCAGACACTTTTCTGCTTTCTCTTTCTGCTTTCATTTCTGAGGACCCAAGCCTGCTAGATAATGACATGTTCCTGCATCACCACAGCCTGTGAAGGTGGGACTAGGCTTTTGTTGAACTGCTCCTCTGAAAATTTTGGGGAGCTGGATAGTCAGCCATGGGACCCTCAATTGTGATTTTTAAGCTGTTGATTGGGATAAAGAGCTGAGGTATATTTCTAATACACTCAGTAAGCTGACAGTTGTGGAGATCATGCACCCAGAAGGGTTGTCTGCACCACACAGGACAAAACCATGCATAATCCCTGAGCTAGCTTGGATTAAGCTGTTGTGCAAGGTGGACCAGGTAGAGATCCCCTGCTCAGATCCTGAAATTGGGACAGCAGTGTTAGCACAGCACAGCTCCAGAACTAATGACCCATGCTTCTTTGTAAGTGCTACCTGTAAACGTCTGTATCTCACTCCCATGTCTTGTGTACACATGCCTGAGGCTGTATATGGAAGCTGTGAACTCTACTTGATGGCTATATGACTAAAATTTTGGTACTATAATGGTCTATTGCAATCAGTTCCCGCTTAAAACATAAGCACTGAGATTCCACTCCACAAAAGGATTAAGTCACTTATCCAAACAGCTCAGAAATTGGAGTCAGTTTGTTCACATAAGGATGGATGATGTGTGCAAGACAGGTACTTTGCAATGAACAGGTCAGGAGCTCCACTTTATATATTAGACAGATAGATTAAATGTTTAATTTCTTGATCCGTTTAAAGGAAACACATCCTGTTTCAAGAAACAGTGACTGCATGCTTTTGTCCTTGTATTCATGAGATCCCATAAGTAAAGATTGTGCTGGAGCAGACCTAGCTGTGGATTTGATTTTGTTTTGACATAACAGTATGTTGAACATTCCATATTCATCTTTTATGGAAATATTCTATGGATGCCCATATCCTCTTCTTTATCTCCTTACTTGCCATGATATGCATAGAGAACTCCTATAACTTTGCCTAAAATTTTCTATTTTTTTCTCAAATATTTACATAATTTCATCTCCCTACTTTATTAAATGTATTTTAAGCATTTGTCAAGTGTACCTGGAGCTGGAGTATAAAGAAAAAAAACACTGAAGATTTCTGACAGTTCTTAGGAAAACATATTTAGCCTTATTCTACATTCCAGTGTAGAGCAAAAATCAGAGGTATGGAAGGACTCCAAAACAGGACTTTGTCTTGGGCCGCGTGTGAGGCTCTATAATAAAGTGAGGGAGCTTCACTTATAGCACAATAAAACTCTGTGTGACAAATATTTCATTCACAGTACAGCAAGAAACTGAATCTACTCAACATTAAATATTGTAAGCCAGGCAGGTGAAGGCTTATAGTTTTATAGCTTCATATTCACACAGAAAAGTACACACAAAACTGAGTTTGCTGAATTATGCATTACTTTATTTTATTCGTCTTTTTGTAAACAAAAGATAAAGGAGCATACCCAGTGGTCTACTGCTTGACACCATCTCCATGCTCAAAGAAATTATTTTAGTATCTTCAGAACAACTTTTCTTTGTGAGTTTGTATCTCCTTACATACAGTCCTCCTCTATCTTTTGGAATTGAATGAAAAAAGATTCAATACTTTTATAGAGACATGCAACATTTCACTTCCAAAAAGATGTCGTAAATAGCTTAGTGTCAGGGTATGAGTTTAAAAAATAACAAAAGAACATGTTTTTGAAGTTTTTGATCTTATTGTGAACTTTGAAACGTGTTGGGTGGTGAATTCACTAAAAAGATGCCAAAATATAAGCTCAGGGTCTCAAATTTATTTAGTGCTATAGAAGCCTTCCATTCCAGGAGAAAATGCATCACTAACTGAACATGTACATCAAACACTAACTCGAACTATCCCATATTAATGGTCCTTCTCTAATATTGAATAGTTAACTTTCAAACCCTCATTCAATGAAAACAATTTTTTTCGGGATTCTACATTTTTTCCAGACTTTGTTTATGGCAGTCAGGTTATGCAATATGTGTGTAATTCAGATCAGAATTTCCACTGAATATAACCATAACATGTGATGCAGATTAAGGGTGGACAAACCCATTCAGATACAGGATGAACAAACACAAACCTCAAACAAGAACTTACTTCAGGATACTCAAAATACGCTTTCAGATCCAGAATGTTTATTCTTTCATTTTCTATCACTTCTGTATTTCTTCATTCTGAATAAGCCAGCAAGTACAATGAATAAGCATTGCAACACATGCTTTCTTGGAAGACTCTTCTTACTTGTCTCTTTTCAAGACCAATACTATCGGTTCTGCCAGCAGTGCCAGTCTCATTCCAGCATGCATTCCTTTCTCCCACTTAGCACTTTTTTTGCACCTTTTTTTTTTTAATATCTGATTCCATACATTCAGTCCCCAAACTTTCTTAAGTCATCTTGAGATTCATGGTAAGGGAGTTCAGAATTTGAGAAGTGGACACACATTTTTCTTTGGTTCCTTGCAAAATTCTGAACACTTCTGCCCAACTCTAAAACTCCAGAATGTTCTTTTCATGTTCTGTTTTACTGTGACTATTAAGCATGGCACATGAGTACCTTTCCCTACTTCACAGGGTGGTAAGTGACATTTATGAAGTGATATCTATTGCACACATTTCATTCTTTCATCCATTTTCTCCATAAAGGAAAGTATGAAGAGCAATTTGTTTGTTTGTTTAAATATAATTATATGTTTAAAATGAATGCTAAGCTTTTACCTTTTAGGAGGCAATAATTTATTTTTATTTCAGTTGAAAAAGCAGAGACATTCTGATGTTTGGGGTGATATTATCAGACAACATAGTTCATATTATAGCTAAGCTTTATCTTTGTGGTGCTGACCTAAGTGTGCAAAGCAAATAGAATAGGAGCTCAAGGTCTGGAAATTCCTTGTAGAAAAGTTCAGAAGCCACTTTCCTTTCAAAGTTCTATAAAATCTAATCTGCTTCTAGGGTATAATCAGTCAATGACAGCTCTCCCTACTTTGATGTCACCATTCATTAAGTACCTGAACATAGACTAGCCAACTATTTGATAAGAAAGGTTTCTATACCTCATATAGAGGAACTTGAGATAATTCTTATCTCATTTGTGTCTCTTTAGATCACTGTAAATAAAAATAGACCAGCAACTATATATCTTGGCTCTAGGAGAGAGAGAAAATAGAGTTTCTATTTCAAATGAACAAACAAGGACTGCCCCAAACTCTGAAATGTTTAAGAAGACCCGTACACTGTTCATTAGGTAAAAGAAGAACACAATAAAAAGAGAACCAAAGAAGAGGGAAAAGAATACAGAGTACATATAAACCCCTCTCACCCCTGCCCTTCCTCTCCAAAACCTCTTTGGTGTGAGTGGAGGGAGGGCAGATATCCTGGAATATCTGCAGAGCAACTTTTTAAAGTTCAGCATGCAAACTCCTGCTTCCTTTTGTCCTAATACTGGGAATTTTAGTCAGATTGAATGGTACTTGGTCACATGAATTGGTCCCTCGATTCTTAAGTCTTTTTTTACAGCCTTTGGGTGAATGAACTGGCTCTATAACAAGAGTTATTACAGAAGTTATAACTTCATGAAACCCCGTGAATATCCAGAACCAAAATCTTCCCTCTGCTACAAGCTACTTTCACCGGAACTTAGATAGGAAAACTTGTCCAAGAATATTTAATTCTCCTTGCCTCCAAAGAATTTCCACAAAAGAAGATACTCATGCAAACATTCAGTACTACTGAGGTAGTGGTCACACTGCTTAGCAAACACTGTGGGAATATTCATCGTTCATGGAAACAAAATGCGCGTAGACTACCACAGCACAAGTTACCAGTATCCCTAGCGGCTTGACTGTGCAATGCTCCACTGATGCCATCTCCTTTCTCCTTCAATGTGCAGAACTGCACAGGCGGTATTTCTTCCTTTCCAGGAAGAATTCTCTTCATCTGACTCCAACTCTGTTGATTGGAGGGCCCCAAAGGGACAGCACAGAAATTACACCATATACAAACATACGAAAGGGGTTACCTGCTTCAAAGTACAGCACTCATGTTATTCAAATTTGGTGAGGGTGCATATGGGGAAGAACTCTGCTTACAGTCAGTATGGAGCTTGACTGCTTTACATGGGAAAGAGTGAGTTTGTTTGGAGAGACTCAGAATCATCCTTCCTATCCCAGGCAGCCAGGACACACACAACTGCAGAACAGTCAGGCATTCAGATGCCCGTGATTAAATGAATCGCGCAGGGTCAGAGTTCTGTGAAAAATTCTGATTGCCACAAACTTGGCAAAAAAGCACAGTTTAGCACTTTTGCAATGCAGCAAGCCATTTTTCATCCTTACATCAAATGTTCTGGTGAAATGAGAGGCAATTTTATTTGCTGTGTAATGGTGAAATTCTTTTCTGAGTGGAAGACTAACATTAGCTCCAGGACCAATTTAAATACATAATTGAGTAGACAGGAACTAGATTGTCATTTATTAGGAAATCCTGCTATTTTGAAAAGAATAGGGCTACAAAACTCCCATGAAATGCAAATTTCAAAAAATGTTTGAGGTCAGTCACAGTATCTTACCTAGATAAAAAAATAATATGCTTTAGGCAAAAGTCAACCACTTTTAATATTTTTGTCTTAATATTAAAAATCAACTTTTTTCGCTAGGATATGTTTTGAACATTGTTGAAAGTCTTTATATTGTTGCTTTTTTCAAAACAGGATTTTGTTAAAATTCATATTTAGCTTTGAATGAAAATGGCATTTTTCCTTGAAAATTTATTTTGACAAAAATTCTTACTAGTGTTAATTCCCAAGAGCTGTACTTCTTTTTCCTTGAGCAAAAAGTTAATGTATTCTGCCCTGATGAGGATAGTTTCTGTATTTCTGGACTATAGCAAAGTACTTTGGTTTGGTTTGGCTTGTATGCCGGTAATACATTAATGTTATTTTCCCTTAGACTGAGCTGATTAGCATATTAGCACAATCTCATTCTTGGTCTTCTCTCACAATTGAAAAGTGTATTTCTTTGTCATTAACAATTCAAGCACCTAGCCAATGATTTTGCTCATTTTCTCACCACAGTGTAACAGGAGATGCAATTTACTGTTATCTCCACTTTTGTAAATCTATAAACCTGCTATTATGAGTTCAAATTCAGTAAATTTACAGCTTGCATTATCTTAAAAGTAAACAACAGAATATGATCCAGAACCCTGTATTTTAATTCTAAGGTCAAAAAATACCAATACATGTCGGTCTGACTTATTCTACATGCTCATCAGGTATTTTCACTATTTTCTCCTTGTACTGAACCTGTTTCCTTGCGCTTGACTAATGCCTATCATTCAGACAGGCATGGAGTATCCACCACTTTTCTATATCCATTCAAAACATTGTCATCCTCACTGTTAAATTTGTGTATTAGGGATAATTATGTAATTTATGCTTATTCAGAAAACTTATTTCTCTTTTTCACATATGGTGTGTTTTCTTGTCAGAAAATGCTATCTAAACCAAATTCAGTGCTGTGTTTGGTCCTTCACTCTTAAAGCTCCATTGATTTCTGGATGGCAGTGTCCTATATAGTGCTGATTTTTTTATACTTCATTTGCAGGTGGCTGGTGTGCAAATTGGGTTTTTGCCTTCAGATAAAATTATGATTTGGCCTGCAATATAGGAAAAGAAATTTTTGAGCAATAAATGAAAGAAACAAGATAAAAGTCATATCTGTGAAAAGGGGGGAGATTCTGAACAATATTTCATAACTATTTTTTGAGAACAGTTGGTTTAAATTTCCAAATAACTTTTGTTTCAAAGGGACAGTATCAAAACATATGCAAAAAATAAAAGTCTAAATAAGGCACAATAAATTATTTCACTGCTTAGGTATTGGATTTCAAAGGGAGAAGAGAGCATGCACAAGGATATTAGAGTGGACTATATTGTATCTTTGGGAATTGCTGTCAAATATTGATGAAAACAGAGAGACTGTCGGAGATCAGATAAAAGAAAGAAATGATTACATTTGGAAGAACAATGTGAAATTTGTGGCCAACAGAGATTTCAAATGTAAGCTAATAGCAATCCACCAAAGAACAAAGTTGGAGGAAGTCCCACATATTCAATTGCATTTACAGTCAGTTAGCATATGTAAAAATTTTATGGTGCATTTTTCCTCATTTTGCAACTCACAAAGTACACTGTTCAGTAGATTTGACTGTGACACATAGTTACACTGTATTCACAGGAATCAGAATGACCGGAGAGAAAATGATGACCCCTGGCTTTGGTTGTTTTGTCAGAATGTGTCCTTCCATAACACCAACCCAGCTTTTGGCCTGCCTATAATTTAGCTGAGTTAGGAAATGCAAGAGACTTATTGCTTTTAAATATTACACATACCCCTGAGCCAAGCTTTGTCCTTCAGATGCTATTTTCTCTGAGTATCATGGCACCTAGATATAGGACACAGAACGTCTCCTTTTGAAATATTTAGTCACAGTATGAAACTAAAAGCTATGGTAGAAAGGTCTGTTTTTCCTGCGTAAACCTTCCCTTCTAGAAGAAAGATATTTTAAACAGAGCTGTCTAAATCACAGATTCCCACTAAGATAACTGCTGTGAACAGTGAAGACTCTAAGAACTGGCAAATCAACATTTTCTAGGCCTACAGAAAGATTTATTTTCCAGAATTTTTAAGTTTGTATATATAATTGCAAAATCATTACTTATTAGTCATTAAATACAGAAGTAAGGAAGTATAGATTCTTTCCATACAGACAGCCATGGACAGTATTACGAGTTCACTTACAAGTGAGATAAGCTTTTCTGTCACAATATAGCATGCAGATATTGCACAGTTTTATTTGTTTTCATGTATTTTATGCACAGCTTTTTAGATATATTTCAATTTTGTTAAAAAAGACAATGAACTTTGTGTCCTGTGGTCAGATGCTTGTTACGTCCCTTGTTAATTTAGGGTAACTCTGTGGACTTCAGTGCAGTTATTATATACATATATGTTGTAACTGAGATTGCAGTGTGGTCTTACATTCATGTTGGAGAGAGGTTACAATCCAGTCCTTGATTTAAGCAGCTTTTGGATCTATATTTACATTTCAAACCACTGCACAGAGGTTTTGCAGATCTAACTGCTCCCTTAGATTGAAATATTTGAGTCTGATTCAGTCTTTACTTCTCTTGCTCTGGGCTGGAATCTGGAGTTTTGTTTTCTATCTTATCTTTACTGCAGCAAAGTGTGTAAAACGAGGATAAAGGTACTCCGTTGTAGAAACCTTCTTCATCTTGTTGCCTTTCCCTTTTGTGACCAGAGGGATGTTTCACTCACATGTGCTTCCAAAGCATAGTTCAAGCTGGGTAAATCCCCAGGGAAATGCAAGACAAAATAAAGACATATTACCTAAGGGGAAATTCTTTGACTAGCAGTGACTGCTGCATTTGGATTTGAAAAGGCCTGGTAATATCACCCAAAAGATTGACTGCTTATGATTTTTGCTGGTGCAACATGTTTATTATAAATATACAAATATAATCCTAATTAGAGTAAAGTATTTCTTAGCCATTTTCTTCACACTTGCTGAAAGATATGTACATATATATAAAATATCTAATACTATATATAATACTATATATAGTATATCTATACATAGATATAGATATAGATAGATAGATAGATTGATTGATTGATTGATAGATAGATACTGGCTACTCTATGCATCATATAACATCTCAGTTCCACACACACACACACACCATCTTTTTACCAATACCAGTGTTACAATATGAAAAAGAAATCTCAGTAAGTTCAGGTAGCCTGTTAGCCAGTGACACACACAAAGCTCCAATGACATAGTTGCTTGCCTTTTCCAAAAATGCCCACTCGCTTACAATTTTCTTATTTTCATATCCTTGCCCATTTTCAACAAAAATAAACAGAGGATATGAATGAACCTTTCTGCTACTTTTTTTTTCTATAGTTATGTTCTTTCAACAGAGATATTCATGTTAGAGAAGCACTTAGAGTGGCTTGGTGATCATTTCTGAAAAGTCCTGTAAGGGAGAGATGGTCTTGGAAAAAGGATTGGACACAGTTCTGTTTTGACATTTTACCTAGGAAAACTCACAGGAATTTCATAGATCAGTAAAGAAGTGACTTGTTCTTTTCTTAATCCAAAGGAAGTTGTATAAAGTTTAAGAGATACCATACTCTATTTTTTTTTTTCAAGCAAGTGATGCTGACCTGTCAGAAAGCACTTAAACTACTGTACAACATCAAAATGCCCTTTGCTTTTTCTGCGGCAAGTCCCATTCAGTTTATAGCCAAACCTGCCCATTTTCAAGGCACCATTTTTTTCTGTCTTGTATATCAGAGGTTTAAAAAAACAGTTGTTTTATGTGGCTGGTTGCCTAAACAGCATTATACTGTTTTCATCTTCTCAGTGGGGTATGGTTAGGGATAACTGCACTAGAGTTAAATATAACTATGCAAATCCTTAATTACTAACATATTGCAATCATGGGAGTATTGTTTTTGGGGATTACTCTGATGAACAAAATAGCTGAGCATTTGGAGAAAAGGAGAGAAGTTATTAAATGGAGTGCACAGGAAGTGCAGATGAGAAGAGTCATTGTATAGCAAGTGCAAGTGACAGCTGTAGTGTATATTTGCCTAATATTCAGATCACCATTTGTTTTGGAGAGCTCTTAGTTGCCTCTAAGGACATAAAAAGACTTTGGATTTTAGAGTAAAAGAACGTCTTCATTTCTGATATCTCTACATGCTGCCCCATATCCCAGACTGGAGGGCTTTGATTTCCAGCAGCAGAATGAAATAAAGTCTGTGCTAAGAGTTGGTGCCATGATCCAAATGGAAAGCAGTAACATCCCCTACCTGTAGCCATCTGCATGTGTAATGGAAAGTAGCTCATAAGTTGTAGACAGGATAAACTTGGAGGAAACAGTGGTTGCTGTGAAATTACTGTAGAGGGAACTTTAGCTAGACTTGGAGCTATTCTGTAAATCATTGCTTTAATAAAACTTATTTTGTTTACCAAGTTTGGTCTCTCAGGTTTCAGCCCCACATGAAGTATCTCAAATTCAACATTTAAATTCAATTAAAGTTATGACACAAATGCACCAATGCCAACAGGTTTTATGGGAAGGCTTATATTTTCCTGTTTTGACTTTCTGATTTTTTTTGGTTGGCACTGTGTTTCTGAAGCTATTTTGTTATCTTCTTAAATTTAATTTCCTATTTTATTTATGTGATGGTAGACAGAAAAAAAGAGTCTGTTACTGAACGTTATAAAAGACCTAGATTTCACTGGAGAGGCTGATGATGTGATCATTTACTGATTTCACTTGGGCTGCATGCATGAAACTAAAAGCAGAATCTGACAATCTGTCCCTTGCAATGAGAATGTGCAGACATACCAAATGTCATAAATGTTCCCAGCTGGAACTGAGACCTATACTTTTCTCATAGGGACAACACATAGATTGGGAAGTTTGTCCTTAGCTCAGAGCTGGGTGGCCTAATACCTTCTGTTTTAGGTTTTAGACCAAAATGAATGTGTACATCTGGGTCCTAAGTACTGAGAAATTTTGGCTTACAGTGGGAAAGATTACAAGCCCAGTGTTAGTGGTATAGGAGGAGCGGATAGGCTCATGCACTCCCACTGAGTGATTGCTAGGCTCTTCTTAAGAAAAAATACTTTCAGCAGGCAGTCTTGGCAACACAGAGAAGATGAGTAGATGACTGCAAGCCTGAGACATACTGGAAATGGGCAAATTTGATGGCCATCTGGGATGTCAAACTTGGCTGGATTTTTGTAATTTTTCAAAACCTGATTTAACTTTCATCTATACTGCTTTATTCAACTCTTCAGAATTCAAGTAGGTGAAAGATGAAGAGATTCAAATAACTGTTCCTGGTTTAGACTATCTCTAAATGAAGGAATTTTAACCTCTTATCAGTCATATCATCAATTCATGGTCTAAATGGTCATGTCAAGGGTTGCCAGAGAAAATGCAAGATGTCTTTCTCTCAGCAGTATGTTTAGGTTATTAATTAGGGGCAAATGCAAAATTCTTGCATTGCCAGAGCTGCTTCTTTCCCCCTTGGCCAGCAAGCTCCCTTTGCCTTTCAAATACAGTGGGTAACCTTGCAGACTTCCCTTGGAAAGAGCAGCAGCAGTGGAATTTTAGTTTCCAGGTGCAGTGGCTGGAAGGTGTGAAAGCACTGAAAAGGTCTTGAAGAAATTAGCAATTTGTCATAGAAGAGCGGCCAGAACAAAATAATCAGAATTTGCAGTTTTTGTTGGGGGAATATTTGTTTGGCATAAACTGAGGATTATATATGCTTAGAGAGAACCTATGAGGTATATCCACTCCTATGGGTGGCTCAGGATCATGAACTGACCTGTACTGTCAAAACAGAGAGTTCTGAGTCTCTTTTGAGAGGCAGAGACTGTTGGAAAAAAGTCAGTGACTCTCCTACTACATATGAGGCATTAGATATGCTCCTGTTGCACAACAGGAAAACAGTGCTTGGGCATTGTGTTATATCTTCTTCTTTGGTCACCTTTAACTAGAAAGACTTCAATCTATCTTAAATTTCATGAATTTCTTCACATTCGATTTGGAAACTTGAGCCATTCAGGGTCTAGAAAGTCATCTGGTCCCTGGAGACCAGGGACGATGTTTAGGAATAAACCAGACCAGGATGGCAATGAAGCAGCAGTTGCAGCCTGTACCACTTGATGGTTCAAGTATACCGGTGCCTTCTGCCTCTTGGTTTGTGCTCAGACTTTGCCTGAAGAGGAGAGAGCTGGTTGCACTACCACGGCAAAGGCTACACTATCTTGATCCCTACTTTGAGAACATGAGGCAAGAATAATACACACTCTCTCACAACTCCTTAGTGTGATTTCCTATCATCCCTTACTGAGTCAGATTGCACAGTTTGGCTCCATTTCTGTATTGCAGAGATTAGCAATGAAAGCACAAGTTGTTGTGAAGATCACTTGATAAGATTTTATTTACACACTACTAGTAATTTCTCAGAATCTTTAAATTAAATTTTAAAAAATTAACTTTTCCACCAATATCTGAGTTCTAGTGCTAGTCAGTCATCAAATTTGACAGCAGTTAATTCAGCAGAAACAGAAAATAGCATTAACTTAAAATGATTTACAGAATAATTATATTACCCAGATGAGTATTTCTTCCAAAAGGAGGTCAAAAAGGAGTTTCTGATTGAGTACTCTTTATTGTTTGTAGTAAATTGGGAAGTTCAGTTTGCACGCAATAATATTGGCAGAAATTTGCAAAGTATCATTAAAAAGACACTAGTGTCAAAAGACTATTCATAAAAACACATGCACTAAAACTTTCAGCATTAATTGAATCATGCTTGTGTTTTGGCAATGCTGGAAACCTGGCTCAGTTGTAACTCTGGTGATTCATTAGTGCTAATTAATGCTTTTTCCAGGCTAGTAACAAACTAAAGAGAGGCTGTTTTTCTTTACTGATCATTCCACAGTTACAGTAATGGTTTGATTTATGTATCAGCCACTTAATGTTGTATTTCATTCACTTCTAAACAAGTTTCAAATGGATTGAGGATGCTTATGTTAAAGTTTAGAAGAAGCAAACAAACAAGCTTTTTCTGTGAGTACTGTTAAGAAACAGTGCCTGGTTTCCTAAGGATTTCTGTCCAACCTGCTCTATCTCCTCCTCCAAAGACACAAGCAACTCCAGAATCCTCCCAGCAGGACCTTCCCACTCCTTTCCCTGTCCCCTAACTGCTCAGCTGGGCTTGTAGTAGCTTGTGCTGCGGCGGGCACAGAGCTGCCCAGCTGCAGGTTGGCCAGCTGGCGGCTGTCTCCTGGCACGGACACGGGGCCACTTTCTGCTTGCCTTTCCCCTCTGTGGGGGCCACGAACCTCTCTCTCTCTTCTCAACTCAGCTGCTGATTTTCCCAAAACTCCTCAAAACTTCATACAGGCAGTTCAACTTGAGGGCACAATTGGATCTTCAGACCTACGCTGTGGACCTCAACTTCAATGTTATTCTGCTCTCAGATCTACAGGGTAGATTTTGACTCTAATATTTTGCTCTCTCTACAGGCACAGAAGTGTGTGTGCCAGCAATAGCATAAAAAGTGTAAATGCTGCAAAAATATGTTACCATTTCCTCTCACTCCGCTGCCCAGTTTAGAAATTTGGCTGGAGGCACTCACTGCAGTTTGGAATTTTCTTTTAATATCATTTTTCTGTAACTGCTTTCTTTTACATTTTTGAAACATTTTTAGTGCTCAGGAAATGTCTTAGAAGGGGAGCCTGGAAACAGAAGCACTTTACTTATCCATAGATCAAGAATAGGGTGAGCAGTGCCATTCCTGCCACTGATCTTCAGTCTTAGGATGAAGTGTTCTCCTCGCTGGTTGAGAAAATATTTCAAGATTCATGCACATTCAGTTCTTGGCCACTTTTGGCTGAGCAGTGACAACTGAAGTGTTGTGAATCTCTTTCCATTAAGTACAAGACTGACATCACCAATGCATTTCCCATATGACAGCAAAGAGTTTCCAGATGGAAACAACTTTCCAATACTGTTGACTGGCCATGAACTATAGTAGTGACACAGAGGCTCTGCACATCTGAGTCAGAGAAAATTGCTATTGTAAAATAATAATAAAAATAATAACAATAAAGTACCTGGCTCAGTATGTATGAGATGGAAGGAGGAAGGTCATGTTAGTCTTATAACATCTGTTCACTATATAACAGGTATAGGATCAAACAGATTCCCTTTCAGCAAAAGAAAAAAACCACTGCGGCCTTGTAAGAAAGGCAGGGTACATTAACTGTTTTTTAAGTTGATACATGATATCACTTAGAAAACCATTTGTGCTCTCTATCCTCTAAGTATGTTAATGATGAAAATACCAGCTCCTACTACATTATATGCAGATGTGGACTAGTAATAAAATACGACTCTTTTGAACACCAAATTAATATCATTTGCAATTATATGGCATTGGAATTAGATACAGCTTAAAATTCAACTAGGGAGAACAAACAGGAGGAATTAGAGATCCATGCGCAGTTGCAGGGCCATGATCTCACTGGGATCACAGAGATGTGGTGGGATAGCTCACACAACTGCAGTGCTGCAGCAGATGCATACAGGCTCTTTAGGAACTACAGTCTGGGAAATGAGGAGGGGGAGTCGCCCTGTATGTGAGACAGCAGCAGGAATGCCTGGAGGTCTGCCTGGGGATGGGTGAGGGGCCAGCTGAGAGCTGATGGGTCAGCATTACTGGGCAGACAAATGTGGGTAACATTGTGGTGGGTGCCTGCTACTGACCCCCTGCTCAGCAAGAAAAGGTAGGTGAGGTCTTCTTCAGACAACTGGAAGAAGCTTCATATTTTCAGTTCCTGTTCTCATGGGGAAGTTTACCCCGGTATCTGCTGGAGGGACAACACACTAGGGCACAAGCAGTACAGTAGGTTTCTGGACAGCATCCACAATGACTTCCTCACACAGGTGATCAAGGAGCTGAGGAGGGGAGTGGACCTGATACCTACAAACAAGGATGTAGTGGTCACAGATGTGAAAGCTGGGGGCAGCCTTGCTGCAGTGACCTTGAGATGGTGAAGTTCAGGGTTCTGAGGGGAGGGAACAACGCAAAAAGCAGGATCACAGCCCTGGATTTCAGCAGAGCAAACTTTGGCCTGTTCAGGGACCTGCTTGGAGGAATCCCAAGGGGATCAGGAAACAGTCCTGGAGAGAAGAGTGGTCCAAGAGAGCTGGTCGATTTTCAATAATCATCTCCTAGCTCAAGAATCGTCCATCCCAGTGAGTAGCAAATTAAGCAAGGGTGGCAGGAGGCCTGTGTGGATGAACAAGGAGCTCTGGACAAAACTCAGCCACAAAAAGGAAGCACACAAGAGGTGGAAGTAGGGTCAGGTAACCCGGGAGGAATATTGTGACACCATCTCAGTGGGCAGGGAGGGGGTTAGGAAAACCAAAGCCCATCTGGATTTGAATGTGCTGAATGATGTGAAGGGCAACAACAAGGGCTTCTGCAGCAGCAAAAGGAACACTAGGGAAAGTGTGGGCCTGCTGCTAAATGGGGCATGGGCCCTGGTGACAAAGGACATGGCTGAGATACTCAATGCCTTCTTCACCTAGCTCTTTACTGGTAAGACTACCTTCAGCAATCCAGGCTCCTGAGACCAGTGGAAAAATCTGGAGCAAGGAGGACTTACACTTGATGGAAGAGGATCATGTTAGGGAACATTTAAACAAACTGGATATACACAAGTCCATGGGACCTGATGGGATACACCTGTGAATGCTCAGGGCGACGGATGATGTCATTGCAAGGCCACTCTCAATAATCTTTGAAAGGGTATGGCAATTGCAGGAGGTTACTGAGGACTGAAAGAAAGCAAATGTTACTCCTAACTTCAAGAAGTAAAGGAAGCAGGATCCAAGGAATGGCAGACTGGTCAGCCTCACCTTGATCCCTGGGAAGGTGGTGGAGCAAATCCTCATGGAAACTATTTCCAAACATATCAAGGACAAGAAGATTATTGGGATTAGTCAGCATGGATTTATGAAAGGGAAAGCACACTTGACCAACGTGATAGCCTTCTATGATGAAGTGGCTTGCTTGGTGGATGAGGAGAGAGCAGTAGATATTGTTTAGCTTGATTTTTAGCAAGGTTTTTAACATTATCTGCTATAACATTTGCATAGAAAAACTGATGAAGTACAGACTAGATAAATGGACAGTGCAAAGGGTTTAAAACTGGCTAAACTGGCAGGTTGAAAGGGTTGTGATCAGTGGCACGAAGTCCAGCTGGATGTTGTTCACAAGTGGTGTGCCCCTGAGGCTGATACTGGGGCCAGTACTGTTTAACATCTTTATTAATGACCTGGGCAATGGGACAGAGTGCACTCTCACCAAGTCTGAAGAAGATACAAAATCAAGAGGAGTGGCTGATACACCAGAGTGCGGCCACTCAAAAGGGACCTCAACAGGCAGGAGAAACTGGCAGAGAAAAGGAACCTCAAGAAATTCAACAAATGGAAGTGCAGAGCCCTTCACCTGTGGAGGAATAACCCCATGCAACAGCATAGGCTGAGGGCAGACCGGCTGGAAAGCAACTTTGCAGAAAAGGACCTGGGGTCTTGGTGAACACTGCTGTGAATATGAGCCAGCAACATGCCCATGTGGCAAAGGCGGCCAACAATATCCTGGGTTGCATTAGGCAAAGCATTGCCAGCAGGCTGAGGGAGGTGATCCTTCCCCTCTGCTCAGCCCTGGTGAAGTCACATCTGGAGTGCTGTGTCCAGTTCTCGGCTCCCCAGTACAAGACATGGATGTAGGGGAACAGGTCTAACAAAGGACCGCAAAGATGACTAAGGGACTGGAGCATCTGACATAGAAGGAGAGGCTGAGGGAGCTGGGACTTTTTTTAGCCTGAGGAAGAAAAGGCTCATGGTGGATCTAATCAACGTGTATGAATATCCGATGGGGGAAGTAAGGAAGACAGAGCTAGATTCTTCTCAGTGGTACCCAGTGAAAGGACAAGAGGCAACGGGCATAAGCTGAAATACTGAGGAAGGAAATTCTGTTTAAATATAAGAAAAACTTTTTTACTATGAGAGTGATTGTCACTGGAACAGGTTGCCTAGAGAGGCTGTGGAGTCTCCAACCTTGGAGATACTCAAAACCCAACTGGACATGGTCCTGGGCAACCTACTCTAGCTGACCCTGCTTTGAGCAGGGGGTTGGACTGATGATCTTCAGAGATCCCGTCCACACTCAGCAATTCTGTGATTCTGCAATTCTGGGCTATTTAAGTCTGGTCAGAAAACAAAACACCTGTTCATTGTATCCCCACAGCAGAAAAAGTTCTAGTCATTATTAACTTAGGAGAGCTTGTGTTTTAATAACTTCAAGGCATTAGCATAGATTTTTTTTTTTAACTAGCTGATGTATTTCAAAATTTCAAAAAGAAAACAGACTAATTGCCAGTACACTGAAATCTTACCATTTTACTGGCTGTCATTGTGCTTTCACCTTAGAGAAATCATTTGAACTTGATTTAGGACTATGCTGGTAGACAATCTGAGCCGGTTCTTGAACTAGTGCCCAGCACTGAATTAGAGAGCCCTGTATTTGGGGAAGTGTCACATTTTGGAAGCAACATAAATCTACCTTCTGAATAGTGAGATCATGAAACAGTCTCTGACACTTTTCTTAACTGTATTGCTGTTAACCCTGCTGAGCCTGAAAAATGCCATTTTCAATAATTATGTATTTGCTTCTATAAAAGTCCTTCTTTGATTTCAGCTGGCTGTAATTCTTCTGATTCTCCAATCACCTTTACAGTTTATAAACTGTAATTCCCTGTAAGTCAATGCATTTGCACTGTTGCAAAACTCATTTGAGAGCAGAGCCTGATCCAGAACTCTCCTGAACTGTGCATTCCTATGCACCTGCTAAGCAGCTGTCGCACCTACTGTAAATACTTTCTGTTAGGTATATGGGGCATTGGTACACCAAATTATAACCAAGTTCCAAAGACAAATATGCATATTCAGACATGTGGCCACTGAAGTTATTCCAGATTTATACTACTGAAACTCAGATCAGAACCATTAACTTTTACACAGTGACTTTTACATGTTTTCTCAAGGCTTTCAAAGAGCTTTGAAAAATATCCAGTTGCAATGGAGGTACCAAGAACTAGATTTGTATCCTACTATTAGCTAAATGCAGCAAATAGGGAAAATGTAACACAGGTCACTTGCTTAGTTGGAGTTGTTTAGCATGTCTATAGTAAATATGTCACTAGCACCATGATAGGATTCTGAGCGATGAACAAGAAATGCAACTTAGATAGGGGCACTGCAGGATTAAGAAGAGGGAACATATTCACTGTACTATACTTAGCAAACACAGAATGTAGCTCAGAATGTAAATTTTCATGTTGACTTGAAGGTTAGTCGTAGCTCATAAAAACCTACTTATTTGCAAAATAACATGCAAAACTAGGAAACTGAGTTTAAACTAAATTAGTGTTCATAGTCATAAATCTAAAGCTGATTTTCACAGCAATAAAAACATTATTGGCATATATTTAGATCATGTCTGACCTTGCTGAATCAACTTGGCATTCTCAACAACAAGAAAATAAAACCAGATGACAGATTCTTGTTTTCAGACTCCATAGTGTATCTCAGCATGTGAAGAAGAACAACTGCAATGGGTATGAGGGAACTGGTCTCATCCCTCATGAGCTTTAGGTCATATTTGTCCTCTTTAAAACTATATGCATTACTGAAATCTTTCAGATAAGCCCTGAGCACAGCCTTCCGCACAGAGGTGAGTTTCATTTAGAATACATGGAAGAATAAACTGTCTAATGTGTCCTCACACAAGCAGAATCTCCTGAGAGGGTACATACAGTACAGCTAATTCTTTGAGCTTTTCTGGAATTGCTACAACATGAACCCCTCAGAGATGCAATAAAAGTTTTCATGCGGTCTTCCAATGTACAACAGGGAGATCCACGGAAAAACCTAGCCCCAGCTCCGTGCTTCTCATTCTTGTTTGGCTGCAGATAGGCCTACTACTGGTTTCTGTGACTGAAGGATCTGAGGTTGAATAAGGGAAAATGAAATGCTGTTAGTAAAGAAGCAGAATCAGAAAGAAAGAGAAACATTACCTGCAGAATGAATAATTGATTGATTTCATATGCAGAAAACATTATTTCACAGTCTTGAATATAATCATAACACTTCATTCTGAAATAGATAATCATAATCTAAGTGTATTTGCAAACAAGTACTTGCCCCTCTCTAACTGCATCCTTGGAATGTAACACTCTATAACTGTTCATTACCTATGCTGTTTGTAAAGTAAAAGGCATGTTTTTTTTTTTTTTTAGTTTGCATCCAGAGTGATGTTTTTATTAATCAAAGTTCACACTTGATTAATGCTCCCCTGCCATCACTACCACAAAACTGACATTTAGCCCAACCGTGAACAAGTCGTTGGCTGCAGTTCTCCTAATCATTAGAGTTTATTTCCTTAATATCCCATGTTAATATGGTGTATATGACTAGACAGCTAGGACAGAAGCAGAATTTTCGTATTTCGCTTCAACACTTTGTATTCTGGGAGCTGATGTTTTGGCACAACACAATACAGGCTGTAGCTCAGCAAAAGTATCATTTGCTTTGTGAGAATCTTGCATACAAGTTGTTAATTGAAAATCTTTGCTCTGTGGCTGGATGAAATGTAAATGTATGTTCCTGACATTTTGCCTAAGAGAAAGAGAACAAAGATGGCAGGTTTTAGACTTTTGCTAGACTGAGATTTGAGACTCTAACCAAGGTCAGACTCCAGTAATTCAGTAGGCATGGAGAGACAGGTTTAGAAAAAATACGAATCCCACAAGCTAAAACAATGACCTGTTTTTTATAAAATCAAAACTGAAATAGAACTTTTTGAGAGATTTTCAAGTGTTCTCTTTTATTTCCTTTTATTTCAATAATTTTTCTGTTTAGCACCAGAAGCGGGAGCAGAAGCAGAGCCTGAGAAAGGTGATTTTACAATATTCCCAACATGACCAGAATGGGTGTGCCAGAAAACATACATGCAGAGCTCTCAAAGCTCAGTTTTTTAGAGGACTGAGTCTTATCTGGTAATGCTGCTGGGCTTTCTCCTGGGATTTGTGCTGCTCTTAAACTGCCATCATCACTCTTCCTTCAAAATTATTATTCCTTATTTGCACCACAAACCGTAAGAGAGGAACTGGCCTCTCATTTCCAGTGTAGTTATACCAGGGGTAAATTGAAGTCATGGGTGTCAGACAATCTAGATCAGCATAAGAGCTCTTGAGTAGTTTCCCCAATTAAAACCATGCTATAAGCTCCCAGATTTTTTTCCTCCACAAATTCAAAGCAGAAAAATGCACAAAACTTTGGATGGCAGAAGATATTGAGGAATGAGGAATATTGGAAACATTGCAAAAGAAAAACTGAAATAAATGCTACATTTAAAGTTCTGCTTTCTACTATGGTTAATTCACACAAAAACAGTGATTTTCTAGATAACTTCCTAGGAGACTGACACCATCTTCTAAAATATCGCCATCTATGTATAGCCCATATGATGAGATGTTTCACAGATGTATGGCACAAATGGCGCTATGTCTCTATGTATTTATTCACCCCTATTATCAGGTAAGCCTCTCACTTTAGAATCAAATTTATTCTCATCCTAAGTAAACCACACAGTTTCTTATCAGCAGTAGGAATTGTGGGGGTCACAGAATTTTTGGTGCAGAGGCTCAGGCTGTGCACCCAGTCTGTTTTGGAAATCAAATAATAAACACAGTCTGACCATCTTCAGAGTCTGGTGAACAGATCCCCTCTTTTTTGCAAAAATAAACCTCAAATGAGGACAAATTCATGCTACTGCAATGGACAAGTCCATTTGCATTATGGAGCTGAAAGACAGATGCGAAGGAGAAAGAAGACAAACTTAAAATGAAGAACTGGTCTTATCAGAACTGTAGGTGGACTCTGCTTTGATTAGGATTTTGAGCTTATTCTCAGCTTTCTGTGGCTCAATGTAAACAATCACATGGGTTAGATCTCTGTCAGTTTTCTAAGGAAAATATGACAAGGGAGTTCTATGCAAGCAACTTTGCAAATACAGAATTCTACATATAACATTGTAAAATCAGGATTTTCAGTTGCTTGTACTCCATGTCATAGGTTTAAAGAGGCATAAAAGGATCTGAAGTTGCCCCAACAAGTCTTGTCTTGGGAAATCCTTCACTAATGGAGAATTTCCAGAGTATGTAGTGCTTGCACATCTAGATCCTCTGATCACCACCACTGCTCCCCATATTCAAGGTATGCTTGTGGAGGAGGGAACTGTGCTGAGGATTACTGATGGCAGAGAGCAATGGTGATAGACACCCACAAAGTGAGCAATGCTCCATTAACTCTCCAGCTGGTACAGCCACAGAGAGTGGGATTCATCTCATCCAGCTTGGCCACCTAGAAGTTAGGCATCCAATCTAAATTAGGCATTTTAAATTTCCCCTATTGTCCATGTGGCCTAATTAATCCCACCCTAAAGCAGAATTTGGAGACATGGGGGGTGCCTACCTCTCTTTGTTGACTGCAGACAGAGCTTAAATGAACATCACTGAAGTTAGATGAGACAGACCACACTAGCAAGGATCATGAATCACTGATACGAGTCAGAGCAGCCCTGACTTTCTGTCACAGCCCCTGAAAGTAGGACAAAGTAGTAACAGGAAGGATCTGCAAACTGGTCTTTGGCAGTTTCCCTTCCCTTCAGCATAGCAAAGACTTCCCCTCCACTTTTTTTTTTTTTTTTGAAATCTTTTCTTTCAGTTTGATATATATATATGCACATACATATCTAAAGCCACTTGCTTATGTATCCAGACATACTGAAAATGTATTGAACATAAGTTTACTTTCTCCAGTTTAGTACCAAAAGAATAATTAGCAAATAAAAGGATGCTGGCAAAACTGGGATGTGCTTTGGCAAATAAAGCCCGAAGCCCTTCTTTACACATTTTCAGATGACAAAAGACAGAAAAATTGGTCTGCTCTTTCTCCTGCTGGAATTAGCAGGATTTTTATCACACATTTTGGGGAGAACAATGATTTCAGTCTGAAACATACACTTTCAGGTTTCTCACAGTTAAATCACGATGCACTTCATTGGACCAATACAAGCCCAGTGACATTGGATGGATGAGACCCTGCTTATACAGCATCCAGCTTTCAAAGTGCCTGCACACACACCCACCAACAAGAGCGGGAGATTATACACACTCAGCTTCAGTGATTTCACTTACATGGCACTAAAGATACCATCCAGCCCCTAACACTTCATGTCAAAGAAGGCATTATAAATAAAATCAAATAAACATCTTCAGTGATGTAGTACAGCTGCAACACAACTGAAGCTCAGAACGAACAATAGGCTTCTTGTTATAATTCTAAGGTATTTAAAAACTCAACACAAAGGGTTACAAATTAAATCTCTTTAATGCTTTAAATCCTCTCATTCAGTCTCTAAAGCTCTGTAACTTTTCTCATATACTCCATGAATAATCTTTTAAAATACATTTTGGTGGCAGCACCTGACAAATCCTCCTAAAGGGTTATTAATTAGCTACAAGATCAATTGCTCCCTTCTTTCCCCATTTTAGTAATGTATCCTACCAATTCACATAGTATCTATTTTCTCTGTTTTCCCTTCTTGCTTTCTTTTTGCATCCTTCTTGTTCTGAGTCAATTTAACATGCAGTTTTCCCTATGGCAGGAAACAACTATCTTTTATTCCTTGCTGCCTCCTCTCTTCCTCCTTTCCACCCTTCCTATGTACATGTCAGTCCTGATTCACTTTCATCTCTGTGGTTGAGGAAGGAAGGATGTTGCTGAGCAGTTTAGGATTGATTCTTTCTTTGAAGGTTTTCGAAGTAACAAATACATCTTTAAAAGAAGAGCACTTCCCCATAGGCTTTAGAATTCAGCTGAGACATGCAAGAAATTGTTGGGGAGGGGGTTGCTATATGCATTTCAATCAGGTCTTTTCTCCCTATCTTATCTGTGTGCTCTGAAGAGGTCAGCAGACCTCTGTATTACACTGTACAGGGAAAGTTTGCAAGTTGCACAAAACTAATGTAATGAAATACAAGAGAACTGTATCTTCTCCCTACCAGAAACTACAATGATTTGGGGATATTCTGTTTTCTTACATTGCAAACCAGTATCCGTGACACTTAGTGTCAGATTTGGTTTTGATTTCTGGTAGCTGGGATTAAGCAGTCTAGTTCACAGACGAGATGAAGGTCTTGTGGATTCTGGCTTTGTGATGGCAGCTCAGCTTATGTAAATGGGCTGGTAAGTCAGATTCTCAAGAATACATCTAGCAGAATAATTTTCTGTGATAGTTCCAGAGATTTCAGAAAAGTATAGCACAGGTCACTAAGTAAAAAAAAGAGAAACTCTCCAAAATGATTCCTATTTGAGCATCATCAGGAAACACTATCAGAATAGAATCATGGAATACTGATACTCTTTTGGATTTGCCACAGTCCCTATGACATAATTCCTAGAGGCCGATTTATAACTGGATTATTAAATAGGAACAGGTGTCCTCCTTTACCATTGTCCTCAAAGGTTCCTTTCCCATCTCCTAGACATTTGTTCCCACTCCCACACCACAGGGGAAATCTTTGCCCAAAATGTTTCTGTGGCTCTTTTTCAGCTGAGGAAAAGGAAGTCTTTGGTGGCGAGGCAGAAATGGATTTTTTTAACTCTTCTCTTAATCTGTTATTGACTCGACTATATAAGTCAAAAGACAAGCCTAATTTAGAACTGCTGTCTTGGGTGTATGCACCATTGCCCTCTATTGGCCAGGATCAAAGCTGAGTGATGGACCTTGCCTAATGAACAGGAACTCACCTTCTGGAAGGTGCTTTTGCTGTATAAGGATAGCAATCTCCTTATTACAGCTTCCTGGCCCACCCTTGCTCTCAGGATGGAGCCATGGATTTGCTGTAATACTAAGTTAATGATAGCTGTCTCTACAAGTTTTTATGTCCCATTTGGATAACCATATGTTTATCTGTATGTCACTTGAAGTACTTGATCAGCCTGGGTCCTCTACATTTCTGCTTCCTCACTTCTTGATGTCCAAAAACTGAAGAAACATCTACAGAGGAACACCCTCAGGAAGGGAGGACAGAATTGAGAACAAAGGGAGACTGGCTACTACTAAGCGTAGCTTCCTGACAACGAGAGGTATTGACCTCTAGAACCAGCAGCCCGAGAAATGACAGAAGCCATGCTACCTGGGCCTGAAAATGAGATGAGACACCTAACTGGCACAGAAGACAAGTGATCAGGCTTTGAAAATGTGCAGAATACGGAAGATCAAGAGAGGAACAAATGCTCTGTAGCAAGAATGCCTTTCATGGATAGAGATCCCAAGAGGAACAGTTCAGTAAAACTTAACTTTGTGATTTTACAGTCTAATAAGGCACTACTAGAATTCCTTTTGGAAATAAGGATTGATCTGCTTGTGTATGACAGATTACTAAATGCGTAGGAAAAAATTGGTTCTATGCCATGTAACTATTGTTCAAGTCCCTTTTAAAAAGTCACTTGGTACATCATTTAAAATCAGTGTGAGCAGTCACTGGAAAATATTAGTTACATGGCTTCCATCGAAAATGAAAGTACCTGTTTATAGTTATATATTCATGCAAGCAGACAGTGTAACATAAATAAATATCATTATTCTTTATTGGATCTCAGGAGGAAGAGAACAGCAACTTTTTCATTGAAATGTCCATTGCTTTGTGCTGTCATCACTAGTCCTCCAATACAGAACAGTCTTTCTAATTGTGCACAGGAGAGGAATATAGTATTATCAAAAACATTTGGTAACTTGATGTAACCTAGTTTCTTTCGCACGGAAGTTTTAACTGTTTACTGATAACTGTCACACTGTTCCTAAAGTATCATTTACATTTGACTTCTTATGAAGGAGGTTAAAATGAACTCATACTTCAGTATCAAATGTATGGTTTATGCTGTAAATACATGTCTGGATTATAATCATGGCTCTGAGAAGGACCCATTGCTGTAGAGCATTCTTGAGGAGGAACTATACTTTGGCCTTCTACTCTGAAGAGTTGTGCAGACTTCTGCCTTATGTCTCCTCCTTTTCCTAGTCCTCTTTGCACCTAGTCACCATTAGGAAATGATGTAGGGAGAAACAGACAAGGACCCAGCCTCCTTTTTAATATATTAAATCTCTGATGATTTCTTCCACTGCATGACTATTGGGACACAGTCTAAGGTCCAGTAAAATGAATAGCTTTCCTTCTGGTTTTAAACCCCAGCAGAAAGGCAGATGCTGTCCCAAGCACAGAGGTTTCCATTATGCAGAGTACGAAAGTCAAGTGAGGAGAGAGGACAATCGAGAGGCTCCTTCTGTATTCGGCCCCCTCTTGTACAGCTCTGCGTGATGGAAGGTATAATGAAGCTCCCAAAAAAGCCTTAATAAAAAGAGAGAGAGAGGACTGTACAAATAGTGTAAGCTTAGGAGCTGGCTTATGGACAGGAAACAGAAGGCGTTAGCAGGAGTGAAGAGTTCAGAATAGGGAGAGGTAGCAAGTTGTGCGTTCAAAAGGTCAATATACCATATATATGAATGGCCTTGAGGAGTGTGGGAGTTTTTCTTCAACGCTGATTTTGCTGATGACACAGTAACTGAGGGAGGGAAGCAAAAGAAACAGAGGAACCAAGCCAGATTGACCAGGAGGGCAGAAAGGGATGGGGAGGGGAAACAGAGTGAGAGGGAAGGAGTGTCTGGATTGATAAGTGGCACAGACATTTCAGTGCAGTAAATAAAGGTGAAAAGAAAATGAAGAAAATATTTTCCTTTGCTCTCCTCATAAATAATGGATTGGATTCTCAGCTTGTATAATGATCACAGCTCCCAAATCAAGAATCAAAGGATGAACAGCTGTTGTTTGAATCAAATTCATCCTAAACAACAAATTCAATTCCCACAAACTTCAGTGAAAATATATTGAATACATGATGTTCTGACTTGGATCTTTGTTCTCGATAGAAAGGAAGAAGCTCACCAGTCTTTTTGGTCTTCTCTATATATATTTTTAAATGAAGCTCATGAATATAGAGTATACCAAACCCAAAAGTAAAGAGTATTTCCAGAATTAACAGGAAAAGTTTTGGGAATGTCATACCTGCATGTTAAGACTCTATTTAAATAAAAGCTTTTAAAATCATATTTGCAATTCTAATCTTTATATTTCATAATAAAGCAAAACCTGAAAAGAACACTGGCTATAACAGTTAAAAGCTAGAGGCATAATTATACAGCCATTCATCTAATATGGCAGACTTTGCATGCAGGATTAAAATATACTTTAAAAAAAAGTGGGTTTGAATTATAAAAAATGTAGTTTTATACTGCCTTCTTACTAAGCAATTTTATTGCTTGGTAAAAACAGTGAAACACCTCATACCTCACAGGAGACTATTATACAGTTCTATTCTGGCTGATCAATGGTGATGCATTAAAGCACATTGAAAAATTACAGTTCATTTCTGAAAACTGACTTTTACCATTTGTTTTATGAGCATAAAGATGACCTGAGGGGTTTGCAGTTTTCCCTGCCTTTGTTATTTTGATGATCTCAGTGCTTCAGCAAGTATCATCTTCCTGCTAGAGTAATGGAAGTATCGCTTTTTGTACTTCATTTTTACTTCTACAACACAAGGTTCTTCAAGCCTTGACATGACAGGGAGAAATAATCCTTTATTTTTTTTCTCTCAATACTTCACACTAGGCCTTAAATGAAAGAAAATGGGAGGTGAAAGCTGTCTCTTTTCCTTGTTGCTCTGTTTGAGATATTTCACCTCATCCTCTAAAAACCATTCACGGAGATGTGTATTTGTATGTGTTGTGGGTGAGGGAGTTATTTCCAGATTGCTCATATTTTAGGTTTATCACCTTCCTTGATTTTCCCATAGTTGTAGTACCCCAGTGAACTAAGGAAAAAGTTTTTCTGATGCCAGAAGTATTTTTTTATGTTTTTCTTACCATGGATACTTTCCTAGATGAGTTAATTTCCACCTAGAGAACCTTTTGAGTCATCTAAATCAGAGGAGACAAGCCTTTTCCTTGCAGAGGGCCAAGCAGACCTTTCACACACCTTTCACAGGCCACACATTAACACACAGATTAGTGTAGTCTTATAATCTGGGAGGAAAAAAAATACAGCTTCAAGTCGTATGAAATAAAGTTGCAGGCTAATTCTGCCAATAGGCTCTCACACCTTCTCTACATAACCTCTCTTGCATGGCAGGTTCCCACATTCATAAACCTCCCTGAAAAAGATGTCTCCTGAATGCTTTATTATGGGAAATAACACATGTAAAGCATTCCAGCCCTGGAAAACTTCACAAGAAATGTCTCTCTGAAAGTATTTTTAAAGAATAGCTCATCTCTGAATAGGTGCTTGTTTAGCTTAAAAAAACACCTGTTGAAGCAAGATGGATTACATTCAATTTCCTTTGCCAGCTTCTTCTGTACCCCGATGTATTCACTGAGTGTGGCCATATACAAGCACCCACTGAGTTCTTTTAGTGGCTGGTGGGTTTAACTTCCAAAGAGGGCACCTAAATACATGTTTAATGGAAGTCAGCTGAGGATATGTGAAATCAGTCCAGAGCGGGCACTCAGGGCTTCCACACTGCAGATCTTCTGACAGAAGGGAATGACCAGGCAGCGATCCCACTGTTTGATCACCCCAGGCATCAGCCACCTGTGTAGACCATTACCCCCAAAGCGCATCTTAGGTAAAATTCACACTTGGATTTCAAAGCAAGCTCTTGAAGAATCTTCACCCACATATCTGTATCTTCTCTCAACTCACATTAGGAAGAGTTTGTAGGACTAGTTGCAGTTCCTGAAAGTGAAATTCTGGACAGCTACCTCCCCCACCAGATCTCCCCAGTGAACTCATGTTCTCACTCTCACATCTGAGATTTTCTTTATATCAGAGAATTTCTCCTGTATCACATGCAATTCTTTCCTTCTCTCAGAAATATTTGTTGAGAAGGATGGATTGGATACACTGAAGGATCATAGTAGGCATGTGAAAAAATATCTAAAACTTAACTTAAGCCTATATTTTTTTATGATAGAGCTCAACGCTTTTCTGTTGTGGCTTTTAGAACTTCATACACGCTTGCGTGTCGTCACTTAATGAAACTAGAGCATGAATTTGTGAAAGACCACACTTAACAGATTGTGTCACTAGCCAAGGGTTTCCAAGAGTATATCCCCTGTTTCTGCCTGGCAATGTTCTCTGGGTAGTAAAAGATAATTTTTCCCATTTGTCTGGGTAAGTCAGTCCAGAGAAAAGGTAGCTCCTTGGCTGCCAGATGTCCAGCAGCCCCAAGCAAGTGTATGTGCAGATCACCAGGTGGATGTGTAGCCTAATGCAGTAAGTCAGATGGACCCCAAATGCATCAAATCTATTGTGCATAGTATCTATGGTACTCTCCAGTTTGGGAAATCTGGGACAGAAATATGGGAGTCATATTAATTAAAATTCTTTGGTTTTACATGAAATAGCAGTATCAGGAAGTTACATCCAGGAATTTCTCCAGTTAAAATACTTGTGCCTGATTTTCGACATTGCCAGCATCTCCCTTCCACCTAAAACTATCAGTCTTAGTGATCCCTACTGCAACAATCATTTTACACTAGTCTGATGATAAGTAATAGATTTAAGAGATCTCAATAGTGGGAAAATCTCAGCCCATGTGTTGGGGAATAAGGGGATTCTGGTAGTGTATTCCTGCTGGGATGGCTCCTATAGCATCACCTAATCAACTCCATCAATTTTTGGCTGTCTGAACAGCCTGAGGCTGCTGGGAACTAGGCCAGTGGCTGGACAACCGAAGGCTGAAGGGTGGATCAGTAATATGTGCTCCTGACCTCTAAGCTTAATGAAAAGCAGTTCAGATGTTGATCCATGGTCTGTGGATGTATGGAGGTAGAACTGGTCTGCTGAATTTGTGACTCTGTCTGTAAGATTTGCCCTATATATTTTACACATTGCCATAAACTGATTTAACTTGCATTCTTAGTTTTGGTCACAAACTCCCCAGTAAGAAATTGGGTAAGTATATGTGGGAATGATGGCTCAAAGGCACATAAAAGAATACAAATGCAAAATGGGTATCACTACTACGGAAAATGAAACCTAAGACATGATGTCCTAAACAGTTTTTTATGCTTCACTATGACTGATATTTCACCCTGCAGGGTGAAAGGAAAGTGCCTGGTGTCACTGCCTTGTAACTCTTGTAATACACTCTTGAATTCTCTGTGTCTTGTCCTACACAATTCAGCTAAATTCTGACTACTGTATACTTTTTCCAGTGAAAAAGAGTAAGTGCTTCTCTTCTTTAAAGTAACAGAGAGCTACAGAATCTAGCCTACTTTGTTATCAGATGATTTCCTTGCAGCTGTAAATTAGCCTCACAAATTTTCTTTGTGCACCAGGAGCTAAAATGAGCTAACCTTCTGTCAAGCAATGAACTCTGGGACATATTTTTCACTTTTGCAAACATTAGCCTGCGTAAGTGAATCAAGCACTTAACATGGCATGATGAGGAGGAAGCCAGGGGAAAAACGAGTGAGCTCATAGTCCAAAACTGATGCAGTCATAGTACTCAAAGAAAAAGAAAGAAAAAAGAACACTCAAATTTTCCACTATGATAAAACCAGAAGCAAGCACTAGAATAAGCAGGTTTCAATATCCATTGTTCAGTGTCACTAGAGTGTTAATTTTTTCTATATAGCAGAACAGTGGTTAATTCATAGCTCTTGGGATTTTTTAAAAACATAAATCATTATAGGGTTTTTTTTTTCCTACATCAATCCGTGGTTTGTAAAAATCCACAGGGAGAAATAAACCATACAAGCTGGCAAGTAGCTTTAGTGGCATTTAGAACAACTGTGGTAGTTATAAACAGTAAACAAAACATAGTAACCAATTTAAACACTAGAGATTGTTGTATCATAGAAGCATAAATCATTAACTTAATAATTTCAGCAGCAGTGACTCAAACACAAAATTAAGCCAACAGTACCCCCTGTGGCAATAATGAAGTACTGTATTTCTTACAGAAAACAAATGACACAATTTGTGGTTGCAGCTTGGAAATCCTCTGAAGTTGAAGCTTTGGAAGAGGTATCTCCAAGCAGCTTTCGCACAAAGTACTTTTGTAAGGAATTGTATTCCAAACACATTTTTGTAAATATGAAAATAAACCTATGCACAGTGGAGATGAGGTTAGAGGTTTTTAGAGAAGAGATACACAAAGAAATGCGATGGCAGATCACTGATGAGATTCAGATAGTAAAATGTTTTTAGACAACATCATTGGTTATTTTTCCAAAGAACCTAGTAATATATCAATATTATGCAGTAGGAGATTAAAATATAGAAGGGTCTCTGGCTAAATTTATCTTATGGTAGGACTGAAGTTCCAAGAATCCCAGATAGTCATTTACGAAACACTGAAGCATATTTTAAAAAACCCTACTTTCTCCTCCCTTCAGCAAAATCCATCCTACATCTTTTTCTACTGTCTATAAATGAAGCTTAGAGTGACTAGTCTTCTCTCTACGCATTAGTCATGGGCCTGAAATTAGATGGATTAATCTCAGCTTTAATTCCCCTTAATTTTACAAGAAGAATTACAGAACTTCTAAGGTGCATGAAGGCTGCTCAGCAGGAATTTCTTTTAATTATCATTTTCGGATTTTGATATTTCTTCAAAGAGATGAGGATATTTGTAAATTCTTGGAACTGGTTGGGCATACAATTCAGTTTCACCTTCTTCCTTTTCTTATGGCTCTGCTTTTACTCCTTCCAGTACAGCAAGAACAGGTCTTATATTTCTGATAATGTGAGATGATATTACAGGAAAAAAATCATGGGATAATACTTCAGAAGAACCTTTTAACTATGGATCTCAAAATTCTTATTCCATTCCTCACATCTGGATTATGAAAATATATATAAATATTATAAAATATTTAGAAATCTAGGCTTGGCCTTAGTCAAAGCTAAGGTAGAATAAAGTAGGAAATGACACTGTTGAAGCACAGGAAATTTTCAGGTAGAAGAGACAGAGGCAGTATAGGTTCTTGTTCACCTTTCAATTAGCTGTTGGAGCCCCACAGTGTTTTCTGTCACTTTTAGCTCAAAAAGAAAAGATATGAGTGGTCCTTAATTCTGAAGTATTTAAAATATCAAAAAAGTCAAGAAAAAGAGTGAAATGTAAACATTCAATCAGGAAAAGAAAAGACAACCATATGCTATTACAATAGGAATCAGGCTGAAGTTCTCATATTAGTTGTCTACATTCTTAACTCATGTCCCAGAGTAACTGTTGTCTTCTGTTCACTGAAATGTCTAAGAATCCTAACTATAGAGCAGGACCCTTGTACAACGTGGAAGAGGACAATCCATGTCGCCGTGAAATTATGATCTAAGTATAAGACAAGAAACTAAAAATGGAAACAGAGGGGTGCAAAGATGCCTTTTACTTGCGTATATACAATAACAATTCTTCAGTAAATACTTGAGTATACTGTTTTTCCTTATTAAAATCACGAAATCAAGCCTATCTTCCTCAGCTGTCCTTTGTGATTTTGCTGGGTGGAGATCTTTATTTCCAGTGTAGTCCCTTTTTTAACATAACTAGAATTTTATTCTGTAAGTATATGTCATGACATACATTACTGATCATAAAAATATGAAGTACTTTCCTATACACTAGGGAAAATGCAAACTGAAAAGTATGGGACTGCCTGATTGCAAACATTCCTGGATATGCATCTAGACTATTGATTCTGGCCTACGTATCACATATAATGTATACATTAGCAAATAAAGGTGATGAAAAGAATCTGCAAAAATGACAGGCTGCAGTGTTGCGTACTGCAGAATTTCCCTCTAATTTCTGAGATTTAATAACTATCCTAAAGGAACCATTTAAGAAATTTACATTATCCACAGTACTTTTAACAATACTATTTTATCCTCTTAAAAATGACTAGAAGCTGTGGAACAACGTAACTCCTATTATCTTAAGCATGATGTCATTTACATACCAATAGGTCACAGATTAGAATCCTTCAGCCACAATGCCCCAGATTAAATTCTCAGTTTTAAATACAAACCCAGAATGATCGTTCAGATTTATATCCATTTAATACTACTTGCAGAATAACAAGTTGCTGTATGTCTTTCCAGCTGTCTCTAAATCTAAACTGTGTATGAACTGTGGGACTGAGACATACTAGACTTTGAAAGGGAAGAATCCAGTTCATATGCAAACATCTATCTATTATATCAAGCAATAGTACATAGAAAAATTATCAAGTAGCTTGGTTGGGTTGAGATTCTCTCCTTCCAAATGTGCCCTAGTGTTTGCTTTATTTCTGCAGCAGCATTAGCCAAGAAAATCCTGACAATGGCCAAATATCATTGCTGTGTAGCCAAATTTAGGATTAATAACACATTTAGCCAGAACCGAAAGGTTTAAGGATATTTCACAGCTGAAATATTTTTCAGGTAGGGTGCATACTCACAGCAAAAAACTGCTATAGATCTTTATATACAGAAGAATTCAGCATCACTCACCAGGAGAAATTCCATCACTAAGAAGATTCCTTGGAGGAGACTCAAAACTAAATAGATTACCTGGCCAATTACTGAACTCTAGCTACTATTAAAAAGCTGCTTTAAAGGAAGAGGTGATTTGTGGAACATTTTTATTGAACAACACATCTTAGGCTTGGACTTTTTTAGCTTGAGAGTATTAGAATCACTGGATCACCACTGGTTAACTGAAATATCCTAAATATTGACCAAGATTCTAGCTGGAGGAGACAGTTTTGGAAGACCCTTTAGGAGACACTGCAAGGAAGGAACAATCCACAACTGCGTGCTCCACCATAGACTAAGTAGGGTTTTTCTCACCAGTGAAAGCTAGCCATTTTTCACAATGCAAGCTAGCTCAGACCCCAAAGCCATCACTAACTAGCACTGAGGTGGCCCACTATTTACTCAGAGTCACTCATTAAAAAAATGTTAAGAGTTCATAGGTTTGTAAAGCAAATCTCTGTTGTAAAATAAAGACTTCTCTTCAAAATGTAGGCTAATGTTGTAGATCATAGAGAACTACGGAGGCCTTGTTTTGCTGTGCATACACAGTAAACATCTCCCTAGTCTGGGTCTAGTTTAATACACATGCCTGGAAGAAAATAATTAGGTTGTTAAGTGTGAGTCAACTGTCACTTACGTTATGAAAAGGGCATGTCTGTGTGATGAAGAAATGCTGACTACATATGAGTTCAGTCTCTTAACTAAACTTTCTGCCAAAATTGCTAGAAGTTACTTAACATGTGTGAACAACATAAACTGTAAACAAACCTAAAGAGGGAAATTTTGTCCCTGAAATACAGCCCTTTAGGTTCCAGAGATTATTAAATCAGCAAGCTAGCTCTACCATTAGCCTCTCTTGAACCAAAGCAGTCTATTGGTGTCTAAGTATATGTTACTATTAAATAATATGGAATAATGTCTGTTAGAACCTTGGTGGCAAGTGATAAACAATTTTGCAGGGTTCCAGGTAACAGTGCAAAGGTATGGTAGAGGGCATGGTGCTGTTCTTCACCTCCTATCAGGAAACAGCAATCACTTTTAGGAAGGTTTATTTTGTAAACATTGTGTGAGATTTTTAACAAAATGGAGAGATAAGTTAAAGCCATAAAGGTGGTACTGGACAAGATGCAATGTATTTTCATTCACAATTCTTTATAAATTCCCATAAATTATGTTAATTTGTCTTTAGAAATCCAAAATGCACGGTATGTGCCATAATACTTAGTCACTATGACAATGTACAAACTAGGAAACAGGTCACTGTTTAGTAAAAACCCTCCTGAAATCACACCCACGCTTCTCTTCCAAATTTTCATCCCAGAAGACATTTCATTACAAAGTAATTCCTTTTGTTCCTTTTTCTCATCATGGTCTCCCTCCTCCCCTTCATCTTTCTAAAGAAAACCTAAAGAAAATTTCATCTACAATGACAACTCTACTTTATGATAATTCCATTGATGAACTACTAGCAAGGACCTTTGCAAGCACTCAATCTTAGTTGCCAAGAACATTGTTCTGAGCATCTCAAAACACAGCTCATCACCAGGAGGGGGTAGAAAAAATCTGATGGTAATTAACATGCTATCATTATTTTGGTCACATGAACATCCTCTTGCAATGCAGCTTACTTTTATGCCTATCAACCCATTAACTGTCATTACTGCAACTCCAAGTATATCACTAAAACTCACACAAGCCTCTCTTGATATCTCTGTAACAGAGAAAATCTGATATTTTTATGTGCCATAATTTTTGTGCCAAATTATGTGCCATATTTTAATGGCACATACAGAATGAAACTCCAAAAGCCTACTATGCTTACAGTGATAAAGGGAAATGTGGCTACTGATGCTTCCAGGATTTTTAGAACAGGAAGAACTTTAGCTTGCAAAAATTTCCTTATGAGGAATGTTACACTTTTAAAATATGAGCTTTCTTTCTTATTCTTATGACTTACAGACAAAGTTCTGGGATGGAAGCATCATGGGTTGCACTGTGAAGCATACTTAGGAACAGCGTTCCAATATATATGTAATGCATTTGAACTCTGTGAACAGCCAATAAGGCAAAACATACTACCCTTCCAGACAAAGAGAAGCTGTGATCCCTATTTGCCACCCCAAACTTCAAGTGACAAAATAAAGCATGCTCCATATCAAAATGCAGTGACAAGCCATAAATACAGAGATCACTTCAGCATAATCTTTGAAGGTCCTGTACAAAACCAGAAATAATTGTAAAAAAGATGTAATTGATAGTTAATGTTACCTTTTCATGCTGTTTTGAAATGTCAGATATGTTCAATACAATCAAAATGGAAAAACATAATTGCACCTAGAGGTTTGAACACCATAATCCACGACTGAACACTCAGCATTTTCAACTTGCCTTCCCTACCGAAACACTCATGAAATAATTCACAAATATACAATGTAATCATTTATTATCAACATCCAGATATGTTTATGATAGCACTTTCACTGAAGTAATATCTGAAAGTCCCCATCAAAGTCAGACCGCACAAAAGGCAATATTCAAAGAACAGAGAAAAAACTGTCATCAAGCTAACATAAGATACCATACAAGCATAAAGAGACTGGTACAGGAAAGATGAGAGAGGCAGTGTAAGAACCTGCTTTTATAGAACCACTGAATAGTGGGCATTCTATTTCATCCTCTGCTGCTGGATCTTCTCAGTATACAGCAGTGACAACTTTATTCCATAATGTTAGTTTTTTGTCACTGTGGCAAAATAAGGTATACTGATGACACAAAAATTATGTGGAAGCTTGTATTATAAATCAAAATGATAGAGTATACTTTGAGACAGTTTAAAGAAGAATAGGAGATTGCCTGACAATTCTTTGAGAAACTATTCGTGTGTTTAAATCACTGATTCGCTCCTGCATAAATTATTTATTCCAAAGAATTATGCCTTCTAAAACCTATCAGAGTGCATACATATTAAAGTCCTCCAAACATTTACAAAGGATCCATTTGTTCTTCAGTTTCTCCTGTACTCTCTAGCCTTCTTTTATGTGAGAGTATTATAATCCACTATGTTCCTAAGACAAGACAATTGCCTTTGCACTGTCTTAATAAGACTAATGGATATTTCATGCTCGAAATGGTTATTTCATGTAATTGAAAAGAACCGATGGGGACTGTATTGTTCAGAGCTCATGTGAAATTTCTCCTTGAGGTCACTCCCCAGTTCAAGTCTAGTCCAGGCAGATTCTGACTGATATTTTAAAGCATAATGCCAACAGAGGGCCTGACATATGATCTTGAAAGGACTGATAATGGCAATACTCATCACAAATGCAGTGTTTGCTACAAGGTGGTCCTGTTACTTACTTTAGGCCATCTGTTTCTATATATCATACTCAACCGGCTCAGACCTAGGACACAGGGTGTATCAACACTGCAAGATTTGCTCTCTGCCATATTTCCCTGCATGCAGTGGGAATGCCTAGAGCTGTTTGAAAAAGTCAGTCAGTCAGCAGTCAGTCAGTCATCCCACTCAGGGCAACATGGAATGATTTTACAATATCAGAGTGCAAAGTGAATAAATTTTTGCTAATCCTTCCTGTCTATTCAGCACTCTTGAGACTGCATTTGGAGAACTGTGTCTCCTCCAAAAACCAGAGTTTTGCCCCCTCCTCCACACAAGAAACACATTGACAAACTGGAGCGAGTTCAATGGAGAGCCACCAAGATGGCTAAACTGGAGCACATGATGTACGAGGAGAAACTGAGCGTGTCATGTTTGTTCAGACTGGAGAAAAGGAGGCTTAGAGGGGATTTAACTGCTGTCTTCCACCCCCTTGAGAAAGAGTGATCATAGAGAATACAGAGCCAGACTCTTCTCAAGGTGCTCAGCAGAAGGGCAAGAGGCAACAGTCATAGCTTATAGGAAGGAAAATTCTGGCTGGACATTAGAAAAAAAAATTCACAGTGAAGGCAGTGCAGCACTGAAACAGGTTGCCCAGAGATGCAGTGGTATTTCCAGCCTTGGAGGAATTCAAAATTCAACTGGACAAGGTTCTGAGCAGCCTAATCTAATTTTGAAATTAGTCCTCTTTTCGGCAGGACTAGAAGACTGCACGAGGTCCCTTTGAGCCTACATTATTCTATGGACCTGTGATACAGCTACTAAAGTTGTAGGTCAACTCCTCCACTGGTGCAAAAGTACACATTTTCACTGTTTTGCGAGGAGTCAGGTCACATTCCACTAGCATTGGTTTTAGTCTGTAGGGCCTGACTTTTCAGAGGGAGTAAACATCAGCAGTTTCCACTGAAGTCCATAATATATGTCAGCTTTTATTATTTTGAGGGAAATAAAGGAAGGTCACTAATGATCAAGGGACTAGATTTTTCTCCTTTATGGAAGCTACTGAGCATTGCGGACACTGATAGAGACATGTATTTCATTTAGATAGACTGGAATTGTTACTACAACTCCATAGAAAATCAGGCCCTCATTGTTTCACGTTGGCGTGTCTCTTTTCTTAGTTACACAGGTCAGATTTCTTTTGCTATCCCACAGTGCTATATGTGGTGCTGTGCTTATTTTCCAGGTCAAGTATTTTCATGCACTGGAAATTGAACTTTGAAGAAATAATATGAGGAAAAAAAAAAGATAATCTTAAATCTACCGCGTTTAAAGAGAAGAGAAGAAAACTCAGTTCACATGATTAACTGTCATAAGCACAGTACATACCATCAGAGGTGCCAAAGCCCAACTTGAAAGGTTTTAAATGTTTCAAGCTGTGCAAGCATGCGTTTCTTCAAACAGGCAGAACTGATTATGATGATCACAGGCAAAACCTTAGTTAAACAGAGGATGTGCAATTTTTGTAAATCGTTACACAGCAATTACTAACTATTGAAATAAATGGCTTGAATGTTTATTAGTATTGGACTTTTTTTTCCTCTGTATCTGTGTAAAGAATAAGGAATGCTGCAGGTGATGAAGACAATTTTTGTTATCTACAAAGGACAGGCAATGAGTCCTGAGAAAATCAAACCTGATTCTAACCCAATCAAGTGCTCTTTAGATTTCAAAGTTTGGTAAACTTAGGAATACTTTTAATTTCTGAATAACTTTTTTCTAACAGCTGAGATCAATATACCACAAAACATGCTATATTTGAGATATTTCTTACTCGTTTATTATTTGAAATGTATACATTCTGGTAGTACCGAGAGGCTGAAATGAACATCTGCTCCCCGTTGTGTCAGGAGCTGTACACACCCCTGCACACTCTACACATTAGATGCATGGATGGAAAGAAGCACTGAAAAGAAGCACAGGAAAAGTTGAAAGTAAGGACAGAGTTATGAAGTCCATGTTATATTTATAGTCCCTGTTCCTAACTCTAAACAAAACCTTAATCTGCTGAACTTTTGTTGTTGTTGTTGTTGTTGTTAAAATCAGCTTATTTAAACTGTTACAAGTCATTGTTTAGATGCTCCTGAATCTTATTTAACTTGCACAACAGACTGAATTGACAATAAGAAGATATGAACTAAGCTAAGTATTTAAACAAGGTTCTGTAATGCATCAGTTTTGTCAATCTGAAACATAAATTAAGCTGGTATCACTAAAAACGTTAATGTGCATATTATTCTAGTATTATTCCAGCTATGTTGTACTTGTTAAATAGTTAACTGCTCCCAGCCCACTTCCAAAACACCATCTTCACCGTTCACCAGCAGATCAGGCAGGTGAAAACCTCTGGAGGTGGATGAGGAAAACATTGAGGGTGAAAAAATCTTTAGCTGTCACAAATGTATATAGAAGATGATGGGTCATCAACATCTTCAGTTTAGATGCAGGATACACTTCTGAAGAGATAATTCTGCCCCTTGCTGACAGGCTCCTCCCATCATACAGCCAACTTCATTAGTAGCTCACAGGAATAGAAAGGTCTGCCTGTGCAGACCAGACTGCAGCCTGAGACTTAAACGTGTGCTTGCTATGCTGTACATGCCAGAGCCAAAAAATTTAGGAACAACATTGTGAACACCAACCTGTCAATATGACAAATGATCAACATTCCTTATTTTCCACAGAAAGACATGAAATTTTTCAAATGTCCAATTTCAATGTCCAATCATTTGCTCTCCCAAATGGAGATACTTGAATGGGGCCTGATTTTCAATAAATGGTGAGCACCTGCCCTTTGAACATCATCTTCTTTTTTAAATGTTGTGACTGTTCTTCTAGAATACAAAGCAGCATTCAGGTTGTGATTCATAACAGTGTCAGTTTTTTAGGGCAGACCATGCTTAAGTTCCACTGAAATAAGAAGGTGTTCAAACATAATCCTCACTCAGATGTGCTTAATAATTTCCTGGCTTGGGTTCCTACCCCCAGATTCAGAGCACCTGGAATAAACTGAAATTATTTGCTCCATTTTTTGGAGTAAGAGTAATTTAGATTTGTTCAGGGTGACAAACAATTCTGACTCCTGTGCCTGACTCTTACTCACAGTTTTTCTTTTCTTCCATTTTATGATCAATTATGTGAAACAAGATCTGTAACCAGCAATAAAAGATTTAGGTTTTGTTTCTTTCCTTTAAACTAAGCATCTCAAAATGAACTGATGCACCAGTTTTCCAGCACTGCTCTTCCTCTCTAAATACAGAGACATATACTTCCATCTATGTCTACTTAGCTATATATTTCTCATACATGCATAAATACTTGTAATCTCTATGAATACGTATCAATTTCTGCCTGCGTTACTCAAAAGGGTAATATATTCAACCTATAGTATATTGAGGTTGTCATTCTACAATATCTTTAAATTTGTAATGGAAAAAAAAAAAAACAGATCCAGAGGGAAATCTGAGAGGTTGATTAATACCAGAAAAGGAATAAATAAGATTGGAAACAGAGTGGATGCCTGAAAATCTTACTTGTTTCTACCTAGGGTCACTAATTTAATTTTCTCCTACCGTCCATGTGGTTTTTGTTTTTTAATTTCCAGGAATTCCTGACTGTTTATTCTATAGCAAACCAATGGGATTTTGAGGCCATGGTATGTTGTGGGAAATGTCTCAGTAGTATGTGTTCTTTGTTAAAAGTTGCTGAGGAGCTGTGTTGGTGTAATTGAATAAACACTAACTATCCCACTTTCAAAAGGGAGTATAATCTGCACATCAATTAAAGCCAAATGTCTGCTTAATGGTTAAGACACTGCTGTGTGTCATCCTCCCAATATTCGACAAAGAAGTGTTCCGTAAGTGCCTTGAAATCAAATTGTCAGAGTTAAAAAAAAAGTCTTTAGATAGATGTGTGAAGGCAGATGGCTTGTTTATGTATGATTTTAGTAAGAACAATGTTTTTCTAATAAAACCGTGTGTGATTCATCTAACATGTAAAGCACAACAAAGGAAAACAAGGAGCAGCCTAAACACACACACACACACCAGGTTCTGATCATGTACGCTGCTCTGAAGCCGTCCCCATGCCTGACCAGCACCGCGCTCCCTCCCTCCAATCCTCATGCCTGTGCTGCCTGAACGAGAGTGGGGAGGCTGCACGGAGCCCAGGAGAGAGTAAAGATGCTTGTTACCCTAATTAGTTTTCTTTTTGATGCATCCCCTCCACTTCTAACAAAATCTTGACATTAAATATAGATGCAATCATGAAAGAAGTAACAGAGGTGCTGCCACTGGTGCTGGTCTGTCCCTGATCTACTTCCAACCTCACTTATCCTTCCTTGCCTCCTCCTATCACTAATATTCTTCCCAGAACTTCACAGATGTTTTCTTACCATGCTACTGAGTGGTTATATTTCAAGTGGCTTCTTAGAGCAGATGTTTTACAGGCAAGTGCTCTTTAGTCTTCTGTTGACATTATTTTTCTTTCAAAAAAGCACATTGCTGTGCTACTTTAAAAAAAGGAAAAATAAACCCCAGAACTTCAAATAAACAAACAAATCATTGGGGTTTTTAAATACCTACTGACAATATTATAAAACATCCCTGATCAGCTTGGATACTGCAGTTTTTATTGTGCACTTCACAGAACAGCTCTTTCAAAATGCCTCTTGCTTCAAAAGCTCTAGCCCCTACCTCACTGCAGGACAACTCCATTAATACTTACAGCTGCACAATAAATAAAATGTTATGGTGAGCATACATACACCCTTCAGATACACACTTCTTCATGACCGTGTTTTGTTTTTTGCTTTATCAAAAAAAAACGCCCCAAAATACAGCATGCATCATTTGGTTTTATGCCAGCAAGTGAATAAATTCACAGTTAGTCAATCCTGCCTCAGCTCCCTCCACAGAGTTTATATATTGGGGCATGGTCTTTGCTAAATGTGATGTGTGTTCTTTTACTTACTCAGACCTAGCATCTTCTATTCCATTTTTAATCCAGCATTTCAGTTGAGTTAGTCATGCAGGTATATGCAGTGGCTGCAGTTGTGCTCAGATATTCATATGGCGTTTGGAGGTGCTGCACTTACACCCCGCTGGTTCTCATGTCAACACTTCAAAATTAATGAGAAAGAACTCATTGGAGGCTGGATTTCAAAAAGAAATGTGCAGTAAAGTAGTCATGTGGAAATAAAATTGGGTTGGAGGCACTATCTGGGTGGAGAAAATAAACAAATGTAATATGACTTTGGGAGTTTCAAGCAGTGACCAGGTTTCTCAGCTGGTCTAAACTGGAATGGCTCCATGAGTTAAAACTTGATTTTATGGGAGCTGTGCCAGTTGAAAACAGCTGAAGAGCTAGCCCACAGCCTTTGGCTTTGAGACACTCTGCACAATCCAGAATATGTCCTTGCTGTGGATGGCCTTCAAGAATGAGTAAAAGTATAGAAAATCTTTACCCAAGTAACCTCATGCCTCTGCTCCAGTTCGTCTTCCTATACTAGTTTAATAACCAATATCTAGAGTGCCTGTTTCAGCCTCATCCTCTTTTATGCCAGTGAAATCACTGGATCTCAACCAGCAGAAAAACCAGAGCCACACAGTGCTGAATTAGGCCAAGGATTTTGAAAAGGTTGATTACCTAATGCTTTTTCAGCTCTTGTTAGTATAAAACACCAAGTGCTATTACTACTTTGAGAGACTTCTTAAACTTCCAGAAACTTAGAATTTGGAGTGGGGGAAAAGCTATAGTTTCATAATGACAGGTAATTAGGGAATAAGTTTTCAGGACATGCTGTCCACTGGGTAGCCTTCTGTAACTTTCTCAGACTTCGGCTCCAAAATGCAGCTTCAGTGCTGAACGCAACACTTTAGCAAAAAGGGATCCAGCGTCTTCTGTTTACAGTCTGTCTCCCCTCAGCCTAGTATCACTCCTTTCTCACTGTGCTACATACCACCAAAACATCTGAGGTGATGGTGTGTGCCAGAACTCACACCAAGATGTCCAACTGGTCAGATGTCCCGAAGGACAGGACATATGCCTCACATCACACATCTCTCCACCCCAGTAATGGCTTTGTTACACCAGGAAAAACTGAGCCCAATGGCTAAAAAAAAACCCACCAAAAAACACAAGCGTGAAACAGAAGGATGCAAGCAGGTTGGAAGCCGAAGGTGAAGAGACAGAGAGGAAAAAAGTAAATACAGTAAATAAGTGTGTATGTGTTTGTGTGTGTGTACTTACACACAGATATAAAAATATATAACATATACATATATATAAAATATATAAAATATATAAAATGGCTGAACAATTTCAAGAGTGAGCACAGAACATTACCAGAAAAATAAGAGAAATGAAGTAGCTGACTTTGAAAGAAGTGGAAACTACTTTCAACTGGATTTTTACTAACTGTGGGAAAGCTACTAGGGGAAAAGTGGGAAATGTTTAAGCAACTGTTGGAAAGAGTGCAATTGAAATTCTTCCCACTTCAATCTAAACAGGGAAAAGTGCAACACAGGCCATTGTGGTTAGGTATGGAATGAAATGCAAAGAGTTGTACAAGCAGAGAGCTGAAAGCTTTTAAAAAAGATAAACAAATCTAGTGCAGAGGATTTGGAGGCACTGCATGTAAAAATAAGCAGAAGTAAGTTAAAGGATCAAATGAAAGGAGCAAATGGAATTACCAAATGCTAAACTACATAAATATTTCAACTGACAACAATGGGCTCTTTAGATATATTCACATTAAAGAAAAAGGAAAATATAATAGTGGTCTCCTAAAAGCGCACAAAAAATGAGAAACAGGGACAACGGAAATGGTCTAATAAAAATATAGAGAAGGCAGGGAAAAAACAAGAATTGTATTACCATACTTGATTTAGAGCCCGGTCCTACAAGAAATTGAAATGCATCTCTACTGTTTAGTGATAGATCTTCATCTGTACCAGGTGGAGACAAAGGTAGAAACAGAAGGACAATGTGTGCCACTTTGACCTTCTCTCCCACTTCAGACTATGGGACTAGTTCAGGCTGCTGTGCACTTTAGAGGGGGCACAAAGCTCCTGTAAACTTCACCTGGCTGCAGTGATCCTGAGGGCATCCTTCTGATACCTGTGAATCACTGGGAGTCAGCTGTTTTCCAATCACTTACTAAATATAGCCCTAAGCTGATGCTTGAGAGCAGGGCTGCTATAAAGCCATTACGACAACTTTTTGTCACCTTTTACTCTAGAGAAATCCCAAGGCAGCTCAGCAACACTTACATTAACTTCCTACCTATTTTGTTTAAACCTTGTGTCCCTGAAAGGAAAAAGGGATATTTTAAGACAGTATTAAATCTCAGTATAGCATAAAAAACTGAGAGCACTATGAATGACAGTCAGATAGTCAGTGACCTAGAATTTTTGGACCTGGAAGCCTTATGTGCTTTGCACTTCTATCATATGGACCTATAAACACAGGTTCTTAGGACATGCAGAAGGGGATTTACAGAGGGAGTGGGCGAGGAAAGCTATATTCCCCTTTGCTTTACTCTATGTTCATGTTGTTTGATGGAGAGAGGCCTATGCATTGCACTGCTGTGGATATACTAGCACTGTTCTTCTGAGCTCCCTCTCCCCATCTGGCTCCACACCTGTTATCTGTTAAGCTTATTTTCAATGAAGAAGAAAAACATTTAAGATGACCTAATAGATGTGTACAAAATAGTGAAGGAAGTGATAATGATGCACATGCTAAAACATCCTCCTATCCAAGAGGCTCAACAACCATGAAATGTGGCAGAAGCATTCTAAACATAAACATGAATAAAATACAGTAAGAACCTTTTTTACTAAGAAAAATAAACACCTGAAAAAAGTGGGCACACTGGGCAATAAAAAAAATTGCAACAGCGATTTAAGTATTTTCATACAGCAAATATGCTGGAAAGCAGGAACGAGATAAATGTAACAACAAAATAGAAAGAAGACACTTGGATGTGTCCAAGTGCAGGCTGAATATGGATTAAAAGTAATTGTAAAAGAGTGACTGTTTATTATTATTAGAGTTATCATTATTTATTTGTGTGAAGCCAAAAGTCTATGAAGCCAAATCCATATACCTACAGTGTAATCTTAAGTACATACTTGCTTTCAAGGTTCACAAGAACAAATCTTGATTTCTTATTTTGAGCTATCACTGTTCAAGATGTTAGCAGTGACATAATAGGTATGACCACTCATGAAGGATGCTAACCTTTCGGAGTTAAGTCCATGGTTATTAAGCTTGGTTTTCTGGCTTGAAGAATGCTCCTAGCCTTTCAAACCAATTTGCTCTATTTAAAGTTAGGCCTGAACCTGAACCCCAAATCTAAAACCTTAAAGGTGTGGGACTGTCCCTAAATTTAATACTTGGCTCCTTCTCTGCACCAGATCTTCATTAGCTTTATTGGTGGCACATTAATTTATGCCTGCTGAGTATCTGTTCCTATATGTTTATTTCCTAAAGACTGAGCTGAAAAAATACATATACCCTATACCCATGTATGTGTTGACACAGGTTTTGAAAGCAGTGTTAAATCTACCACATTGTTAAAAATACAGAAGTAGAATTTGGTTTCTTCTTCAAGGGCTCTACTTTCTCTCAATTCTGCTAATTTTTGCCCTGAGGCACCATGCTCACACGTTCATACACTACCCAAGCACAATGGGTGACAACCCTCTGTTGAAATACAAGACTGCAACCAGTCCAAGTTTCTGTTTTCAGTCCTCGCAAGATGTTGTTCTTGACAGACTGCGTCTTGGTGCAAGAAGCAGCGTGGTTTAGCTATTGCTTTGCTTGGATGAGTGTTGATTACCGACCCCTGTGGATGTGGGGCTCTGTGAGGCGTTTGGTCCTGAGTGTGTTGAAGCTCCCGCCTCACTTCCCAGAGCCAATCCAGCAGAGGACAGGGAGGGCTCTCACTCCCCGCTACCCTCTGCTGCCTTGGGAACCAGCCACCTAGAAGCTGTATCTCATTACCAGCCCCTGGACAGTGCCGAACCATGTTAGCATACGATGATTAATTCAATGAATTTGGCACGCAGGAAAGAAATGTATCAAAATTGCATTATTCCAGTGAAAACACCTGGATACCCTTAGGAAATAAATATAACAACACTATTATTGAGAAAAAGAATTGCTAGGAATTTTAAAAGGGGGAAATAATTTGAAGCCATAGCTTTTATATATCAGAACCAGCTTGGTAAAACAGATCCTTTTGAAGTGTTATCAAATGTTCTGACACATGGATGACACGCAAAGTGCACGTTTCCTGTTCCGCTAAAATATTAAGGCAGGAGTTTGTTCATTGAACTAATAGGTTTTGTGTTAAAATTGAAAGCTTTGACAGGTATTTCTTTCTATGCTGTCACAAAATAAAACCATTTCAGAAAGAACTATGTCTCATAAATTACATCAAATCTACAATTTTGACTCACAATAAATAATGTCTATCTCCTCCTTCCTCCCCCAGCTATTTGACAAAAGAGGGGGTTGAAGAATTGGGGCCTCACTCAGTTTTCTTGCTTCTCCTTTAATAAAATATAGTACTATTGGCAGCTTCAGTACAGTCCATAACCCCATCCTTGTATACCAAAAGATTAAAAGGTACTGGTCAAATTCACAATTTAAGCTGCCTAAACCAATAATTCCACCTCATTACCACAAAAGCTCTAATACTAAACCACTTCAGTTGATCCAAAAGTCTCACAGTGTCCCAGATTCTTAGAGCCTTTGGATAACTGAAGTTCAGAATTGCAAATGGTCTTTTCCACTCTGCGAAGAATCAGCAAAAAGCTTTGCCTTAACAGTCTCATTTAGCATTTCAAATAAATAGGCCATACAGAATGGCAGGAACCAGGACAGAATGGAGCAAAAAAGAATTTCACCCCAGAATCAATATAGGATTTTGTTCGTTGTTTTAATTAAAAAGAATAAAACTCTGCATTCCTAAGCATTGGCACCAGACACAGAACAATTTCAGGTACTTTGAGATTCTAGCCCTATAACTCTCAATTCCATTTGAGGACAATACAACGTAAACTCAGTACTCTGAGCTAATCAGATTGGGGGGAAGTGTTTCCAGTACTTTTCTGAGGAAATCCTTTAAAATCTATAAATTCTGTATTCAGTCAGTAGAGCTAAGATCATGTATGATCTCCCAGAACAAAAGAAAAGGAATGTGAGAATGTGACAAAGGTATTTATTTTTTATTTCCACTGCTATGAAGTCCTGTCTTCCTAATTCCACTGCTTAAAACGCCAGTTTAAATGAGATACAACAGGATAATTCACAAGCTTTCTGCAACTTTGCCATAGCTTGCAAAATCTTCAGTGTAGAATACCAGAACCCAAAACTAATTTTGTTCATTATAGAAAAGGACTATGACAGAAATCTCTTACCTGATCCTATATTGAACTTTTGCTTAACTTAAACAGAACTTAGATAGTAGCCACTTTTGCTTCCAAAGCACCTCTACTTAATAAATAAGACAAAGTGAAGAAAGTTCACCCCAAATTCCTCTTGGTCCTTTTCTTAAAAAAGAGACAGTTTTCTTCCTCACCTCTTTGCTAGCAAAGATAGATTGTGTGCAGAGTTTATTACAAGATCGATCAAGATAATTGAGGTATAATTTTCTCAGCTATTTCTGTCATGATTTTTAAAGGCAGAGATGATTATGTTTCTTTTTCACCCATCTGGGAAAATGTGTTCTCATGTAATTTGAATGCTTCAGCAAGGATGTGAGACCATCTTTTTGGATGTAGCTAATAGCTCTGCCATTAGGCCATCCTCTCCTGAGAGTTCATTTTTCTTATTAATAATTGTCAACACTATCTCTTTTTCAGAAACAACCAACCACACCTAAGACTTCTCTTCCTCTGTGCTTGGCACACCACCAGCCACTTTTAAACCTGAAATGTGGCTTATGAAGTTTCTTAAAGATTCACTTGCTCCTTATGAAAAACTTCATAGATAATCCTATTTCTATAGTACATATTTTTAGGAATGATTATTGAGCATTTGCATGAAAACAAATCTTATTTTTTTTAGGCCACCTCAAAATTAAACTGCAAGTCCCATATCTTTGCTGGAGTGACCATACACAAAGTTCCCTTCTCATTTATGTCAATTTTCCAGTGCCATAATTTCAGTTAATTGCTCTTAATTGAACCTAACATTTCAGAAGAACAAGATCCTGACTGTCTGCTTTGTTACTTTTCATTCTGTCCTCTTCTTCCCTCTGCTCTATTTTATTTTGGAAACCGTGATATCGAGAAGCATCCTTGTTCAGAAATACAATTTCTTTGATCCAATATTAGATAATTTTCTGGATTTCTGATGATGACTCTCTGTGCTACTGTGATCGCTTATATTGTAATCTATTTTAACCAGAAGTTTTCTTCCCAGGAATTTTTAACAGTCACCTTCAATCCCTAACACTTGAAAAGGTTAAGATTCCAAGACAAAGTTTTGGGCTCTTCTTAATGTTGCTAAAACCAAGACACCAAAAGGTTCAAAATATATGCATGAGTGCGTATTATTGCATATACAGTGTGTATTAATGGTTTGAACCCTGACTTTATTATTTTTCTGTAACTGGCAGGGATAAAACATTCCTACTGGATATAAAATCAGTGATTTCCAAGTGCATTTGTGACATAAGCATATCTAAGCTTCAAGCAGGGATAATTCACATTAAACATTATATGCATTGTATATATACAGTACATTTGATGTACCTGGTATATCAAATCCAGTTATTTTATAAACCTCATCAAATATAGCTGCTTGCGAGGCATTTGACTTAGAAAAATAATAATAATAAAATTATACTGCTTTGATTTACTCTTTGACTAAAGATTCTTTTTCTACTACCAAAATAAAGCATTTGAACTAAATTGCTTCAAGAGGATAGTTACAAAACTTAAAAATAAAATCAAATTTAAAAGTAAGCTTTGAAAATTTGGATCATAACACTGTTTTTCAGTTAGTCACGCAGGATTTTTTTCAGGGCTGTCAAAATCCCTTTTAAAATGAACTGTAAATTATTCACTATCTGGAAAGTTCAAAGCACTCAACATTTTACCCAAGAGTTTGTCTGATCTGATCGGCAGCAAAATAAATATGATGGGTGGTCTGTTTAAGGCACCTGTCCAAGTCCAATCACATTACATTTTTATAGCATCAACATTTGAAAACACTATAGCTGTTGCATCAACAAAAGTGCATGGGAATATCTCCAAAGCAGATGGCAACTAGCACATCACAAAAACACGCAGATTCATGAGCCAATTTCTATAGCTAAACAGCATCTACCACAGAGCAAAGGAAAGCATAATTAGCATATTCAAACTTTCAGAACTTCCCAACATCAGATGGTTTACGCTAGGGACTGTGAAAAGTAATTGCTCTCATATAACCCTGGTTTTCATTTCTACATGATCAATTTACAGGAGGGTTTATTCAGCTAAGTAATTCACTTTGAATCTGAAAGAATATACAATTCATTTGAAAATATTGGCTAAATTTAGTGTAACAGAAAGCATACAAATCCAGGCAAAGATCTTCTTAACCTAAACACTTAGGTATTTTGGTCTCTGCTCTTTCACAAGGATGTGGGTCTAATGCCATTAACTTATCAAGACGTATTGTAATTCACAGATTTCTAATAAAAGCCATGTTTCAAGACAACAGTGAGCAATTTGCACCTAAATAATACATAATTCTTCATGCAGGATTTGTTCAGAGAGAGCATGCCTAGGTCTTTCTGCAACTGTTCCTGAGAGCACTGATTACATTATAGTAATGTAACTTCTGCGTTGCACATTGTGTGAAAATCTAATTCTTTAATTCTGTACATAATTCCCTCTGTGTTAACTGACCCAAGATAGAGTCACCCCTTTATCCACAGGTGGCCTGATTTTGCAGTTTTCACATGTGTGAGATGTTATTTAGACATGTAATGGAAAAACTGCTCTACAGGTAGCCTCAGAGCAGATCCAACACCCCGGTGGTAACCCTTCTACAGTGACGTGTTCATGTTCTTCATATTCTGATTCCACAGCTCCTCTGCTGCGGGAAACAAAACACGTCCCTGTATTCCTAGCTTGATGGTGCTGATTTTAAAGATGTAGGTGCATTTCAGATAGGGCAGAACTGGGAAATAACAACTCTGTTGTCACACAGCCATCAGGTGCCAGCTGTGAGAGTTTAGAGATCCAGACTGTGTTTGAATTAGACTTCTGAAAGACATCATCTTCAGTGATTTGCTAATAATGGTATGGCCATGACCTGGAACAACACCACCACAAAACCAGCGTAGAAACTTCGGGTACCATTAATCTCACCTAACTTTAGACGTCAAGACTTCCGATGGTATAACTGAGCTAATCATCATAAGCACCCTCTACAGTCCATAGAGAGGACCCACTGACTGTATTGACTGTAAAGAGGGCCAGTGTTACTGACTCAGAAATAGATATCTACAACCCTAAAGTTCAATCAAACAAATCAATAAGGAACAACCATAGATTTTATTATCCTTAACAATGAAAAAAACAGTACCTCTAGAACTTATTATCGCAAAATACAGAACTACTCTTACAGCATATAATCCTTTTAAGAAAAATAAATAAAACAAATATATACATGGTACTCACTCTGCATATTGGCTTTATATTCAGACATGAATTTTTATGTAGAAAAAAATGTATTGTATGTCCTTACACCGTATCTCATCTATGATGAAAATGATACACCACAGTGTTTATCTTAAGACATCACAAGCCATATCTTAAAAGCTTGGAGTATGGTATTGCACCATTCATCTTAGATCAATATTAAAAATAGATACATATATATACATATGTATTAGACACTCTTGGTTGGAAGAATTTTCTCTACTAACATTAAAATAATTTTAAATACAACACATTCCATTTAAAGAAATGGTGTTTCCATTAGCCCACTGTCTAAAAGTGGAATTATGTATCTTTAGAACACCTTGAGATTACCAGTTCCAAAGGTCGTGATGGTTGATCTTGTCAAATAATCACAAAACTGCCTGGAAATGTGAATGAGAGTGTCATTCTTCCAGATGAAATGCTGTAAATTTAGACCAATATAAACTTGTCAAAATTATCCTTCCTAAGTTTCACACCAGGGTGTGGTGCTTCATGGCTGAGCAGCTGAGCTAGTAAGTGTTGAAAAATGAAAAATACTGCTTTATGGCATCATGTAAATTGGCACACAGAAAACACTTACATCTATGCTCCCAGTTTTGATAAATAAATGCCAAAATGTGGAAGCCATGAGAATATAGTCCCAGTGGTATGAAAGCAGGAAAAAAGCAACAAAAAGGCCTATGAGGGAATTCTATATTCTACATGTTGCTTGTGTTGATACAATTTTGTACATTTTACCTGCTCAGGCTCAGAACAGGCAAATTTAATGAAATACTGTCAGTATTTTCGTTAAAATGAAAATGTGAACACAACATTTTGCACTTACAGACTAAAAATGTGATTTCTGTCATTACAGTGTTCTAATGTAATTAGAGAGTAGTGAGTCCAAAAGACTTTTCTTGGTTTCACCTTATGTTTGGGTAAACAAGATGGAGTTATTCCAGATTGATAGTAATGTAGCCAAAACCAGACTTTAGCATTCAGAAAGCAAATTTTGATTTTGTTGTGACTGTATAAAGTCTTGCCAATATATTTACATGACCAAAGCCCTCCTTTGGACATCCAGTTTACACTGGCAAAAGAACTCCATACTAACATGAGATACTTTGACTGGATAGATTGCATTTCTATGGAGAAAATGAGACAGCTTGTTAGCATAGCTATATTATCTGAGACTGATATGTTTAACAATCCCAACTCAAATACACATACTAGCAGAACTGGGCAGCACAGATGTGGGCACACTCATTTATTAACTCCAGTAACCTCATTAAACTGCTCCTGTTACTCTCAAGAATTCCTAATTCATAAATCAGAACTAAAAAAAACAGGGTGAAAATTATGAGAATTTAAAAATAAGAAATTTGGGGGGGATACTGTATTTCTGGATTTTAAGGTTCATGTTTTCAAAGTTTTCTCCTCAGTTCAAGAGTACTTACGTCCTTATAAAGTAATGAGAGCCAGAGACTCTTATTTAGTAACATATATGCCAGAACGCAAGTCCTCAAGAAAAATACCAAAGCAAACAAGAAAATTACAAGGCATAACAAATTTGCCAGATACACAGTTTAAACTAGGAGGATCCTTCATTCTGGAACATGAACTTTTGCTGAAGATTCAAATAATATTGTGGTTCCAGTACCAATATCCTCCCATAGGCCAAGCGCTAATGGAGCCAAACCCTCAAACGGCACTTCAAGCTTCCTCAAGAGGTACTGAACCCACATTTCCCAACTCCGGGGTCACCACCCAGGGTCAGCATTTTTGAACTACTGTCTGATATATAAAGCAGCTCTGCTAGCAACTGTCAAGTCAGTGTAAAACCAGTCATACAGTTGGCAGCCATAGCTCCAATCACTAACATCTTACATAAAAGGCAGACCACACCAATCCACTTTTCTATCAATAGAAAACAGCTTCACTATTTGCTGAGAGTATTGCTAATGTGCTTTTGGTAAGCCCTGAGCACGTCAGACTCCTTAGGGAATCTGGTTGAGGAACATCTCTTCAGGCTTGAGCAAGGCTTGAACAACGCGGGCCAAGGAGTTTGCCTGGGAGATGACTGCAGATGCAGCAGCTGAATGGATGTCCAAATGACTCAGAAGCAGCAAACCAGCTGCCGAGAACAAGCAGAAGAAACATTCAGGCACCAGTAACGTAGCCAAGCCTGGATTACTTTTGGCTGGGTGTTGGCTTGTTGCAGACTCAGATTTCTAAAGAAGGGAACTGCCTCCTGGTGTCCCTGGGACCCTGCCCTCATTTGTTTTCAAACACATGGGATGGCATGTGGTAAGTATCTGGCTTCTACTCGCACAATTATCTCACAAGACCCTACCTAGTGACTATCACTTGGGCCAAAAAGAACAGGATTTGTGTGTTTATTATTTGTTTACTTTGGTGTGGTAACCAGAAATATTGGGTAAAGATCCCATTGTGCCAAACAGTGTTCAGGTGCAGAACACAATTTGCTTTCCTCTTTGAGGACTGATTTTCCCAACTAAACTGCATGCTAAACCGTATCTGTGGTGCAGGATCTGAGGGATGTAGCCTTGTCATGGAGCTTTCTTTCTAGTAAGGAGCAAAAGTAGGCACCAGAATATACTTCTCACTGGACACCCAGTTTTTCAAAACCCAGCTTTTCAAAATCTACATATTTCAAACACTGACCATTTGCTAAAAACACAAACTTTTTAATAAAAAATATCAATGCAAATACATTTTTTGGTTTGGTTTGGTGAGCACATGAATAGTGATACATGGGCTGTGCACTTGATTAGCCATCACTACAGCACTTCCTACCTGCACTGCTACTGCTGCAGTTTTGCAGAGAACTGTTTAGAAGGACTTTCTAGAATAAACTTGGTCTAGATGGAAACTGAAAAAGGAGACCAGAAACGAAAATGTTCCATGTAAATTGTTTGTCAAAGCAGTGCCATTGACTTCCTATGAATGAAATTGCCTGTGAACCTATTCCGAGGGCAGTTGCTTATGGAATGTAGGAAAAAGTCAAAGAAATTCAGCACTTAATTTTAATGTCTTCCACAATGAAGAAAGCAAGTATAAGGTATATGGTAACTATTATTCAAGCAATAAAGACTAGATATTAATGATGTGATCTTCTGATAATGGTGGTGATGATGTCACGATACTGAGGAAGAAATAAAGAGGGTGTGTGGAAAGATCTTAACACTTGCTCTTTTTGTTTCTATATCAAAACCCTTGCTTCTATCAAAACTACCTAAATGTAAATACAATCAATTAGAAGTCAGATACGGTTCTTTATAATAATCTACAAAGCATCTGTGGACTAACTTACCTATTAAAAATAAACTTTTAAGTGAACTTACAAGAACTAAAAACTGTATTTTTCAATGTGGGGTGCAAAGGCCTTAGTTCTGCATATGTAGTTATAGCAGTGTTTTCGTTATATATGTACATAAACCTGGACATAAAAATTTCTCTGCAACATACTGTTTTGAGCTAAAGTTAATTTCAAAGTGCAAAGCCATTTTAAGTGACAAAAATATCAGAACAGTTGCCAGCAAATTAAACTTTTCTGCTTTCTTCTGAATAGAGTCAGTGTGAGAAAACAGTCAGAATACAGAGCAGTATGAGCAACAACTTATGCAAGGAACAAAACAGAGCTCACAGTTAACATTCACTTTCCTTAGGAAACTTAGAAGTGGCCACACATTTACATCTCAATATTTATTTTGCATTTAAGTCAAAATTTAATCCATTTATTTCATTAAGCCCAGTAAAAAATTTTTAAAAAAGAAGCAATTGCAACAGAATACGTGGTTTTAATGGTGTGGGAAGACATTTTATTGACACTGTGAAATATAATAAATTCCTTTTGGAGATGTTACATGTTACCAGTGAAAGACTTGTAAAAAACCATAAGCATCGGAACTTAAGCATATGTTAGTTTAACAAAATTTGCAAGCTATTTTCACATTGCCTATAATTTCCTTGAGTTATTAACATACTATTAACTTATTCAGGACAGTCTTTTCAACTAGTAAGGTTAGGTTTCTGCAGATGTGATTTTTGTGAGTTTCATGGGTTACTTTCATCTTAATATAACAGGCGTCATAGGTCTGGCACAGTGGAACAGTTACAGCCCTTTTCTCATTCTTACTCCTAGCAGGCTCCCTCCTTCCCCTCCCTCTTAGGGTAGAAGGCAAAACTGGCAAGGGAGGGCTCTGTCTTTTATTTCTAACAAAAGAAAACACCCAGAAATGAAAGAATCATCTCCTGGCCATTTCTGAGCACTTGATTCAGTCCTATCACAGTTAGAGGTTTCTCTTATTATCATCATTGAATGACATATGAAAACATTTTCTTACAAATAACAAGTTATTAAAGTGAATTTCTCAACAGTGGAACTATAACTCAGCTCTTTTCTATTTATTTTTGTTCACTGGAGAGCCCCTATTCTCTCATGAGTTTCTACGCAGTTGGTTCTTTTGTTTTTAACTTTTGAAAAATATTGGCCTTCCCCCTGAAACTCTGAAGTCCTTTCCATTCAGTCAAAGATAAAGATAGTACTTTGCTTGTTTTCTAACGGAAAGGAAAGAATAAATCTTATGCCTTAGTTGTTTCTCTTTAAAAACAACACACAAAATCCCCCAAACATAGAGAACTACTTTTGCATTGCCTGATTGTTTTGCTCCTGGCATCAAGCTTTGTTTGTTAGCACAAATAAATTTTGTACTTCCATGCTTGAAATTCAGAGAGGAAGGGAATGGCAAACCATGACCTGATGGTTGTTTGTTGCCATAACCATGGAGAAGAGTTTGTCCAAAGCCGCACAGCAGCGTTGAACCTTTGTTCAGTCATCCTTCACATACAATAGTTCTCACAAAATTAAAGTGTTCGTAAAAGATAGCCAGACAAATTAAATTATTACAAATTAGTATGATTAAATGAGTGACTGTCCTATAATCAGGATTAAATTGTCCAGCTAAACTGATTTTTAAAAAAGAGCCTTGATGTCTCCCATGCCACAATTACTTCTCTGAACTGAAAGTCAAACAAAAGGTGCTTCTCAGGCATTAGATACTGGCAATACTGACTTGTATTTGCTGAGACTTTGTGTTCCTCAACTGGGCAACTGGGATCATAACAAGTTTTGGATGTATCCTTCATTTCTCCCCACCATGCAATTTTCTCATTTTCCATAACTATCAAACTTTCTTCTTGCATTTCCTTGATGGATCAGCTGCAGAATGCTTCTAGGTATATCATAAAGACAGCTGCATACCTTTTGAAGAGGCAACATAACATGCTGTTTTGTCATTCTAAGTTTAACTGGTGCCCCAAGATTTGATAGCCTAACTATATAGGAAAATAGTAATCAGGACAGTAATTTAAACAGAAATACAAGCACAGCATGCTCTTCATATTACACACATGCTGATGTTTCATCTACTTAACCCACAAGCCATTCTTAAGGTAATAACATGCTACCTCAAGAGGCTAAAGTTTCATTACATTTCCAAGGACTAACAGGTGTGCCCCTATGGCTTGCCAAAATACTTCATGACGAACTGCAAAACTAATCTGTAAACTTGTTATTCACCTCCTGGATCACACTGCACCTGGCTAGCAAAATGGCAATAATGGAGTTTATGCTTGGTCATCCTTATTCAAATGCTGCAGACCTCAAACCACCAGGGCAGGTGATTAATCCACACATCACTAGACAGAAGTTTTATGACCTTGATGGAAGTGTGTATGTTACATGAAAGTGAAAAAGAAAACTCGTACCCCTTATCCCTATATTGCAGTTCAGTAAAAACTACCACAAATATCAAAATAGTTGCACTCAGAAATGGATTAAGGTCAGACAAGCTTTCGAATGTCTATTGGACTTTTTTTGCTTTGTTCTATCTAGGCCTTTCACTTTCTGAAATGCCTTAAAGGTCCCATCAAAGAGTCCTTCACCACCTGCCTCCCCTTAGTTCATTTGCCAACTAGGCTTTCATTCTTCAAAATATGCACCTGGTGATCCTGCAGCCTAATTGCATTTCCAAACGTACACAGCTACATGAAAGGAAAAAGTCCCTTTTACTGTTTGCTCCCTAGTTTGCCTACCATATGGCATTTCTAAATATAGGGTCTAAAGATGCACAGCATTTTCTATAAATAGATCATACTAACAGAGCTATGGAATCAAAAGTGAAAACTTTTGACCATTATAACTAGGAAAACCTGGCAAGAGTTTCACTCATTCTATTGAAAAAGGCAGATTTATAGAAACATAGTTCTAAATCTAAGATACAATACTGTTTGAAAGGCTAAAGAAATAACAAAGAAGATGCAAAACAGTGGTAATAAATGAGTTATAGCTCTTTTGGGGAGGGAGAAGGAGTTTATTTTCTTCCTTGCTCATCTTTGTTCCAAATCAACAGAGGTGACTGTGTTCATCTTTGTGATTTGTTACATAATAGGGAACTTACTATTTAGTATGAGTTTGGGAAACGTCCCAAAGAGTTGGTAATCAGGAGAGTGACAGTAGCAAAGCATGAGTTGGATTTATTTTTAAGGAGGTATGAAAGATGCAGTGGCACTTCTGGGGCTTAGGGAGCCTCCTCCCACTTCTCAGCTGTTGGAAGTGGCTTCTAGCAGTCTAGAACAGATAATTAGCTGCTCTTCACCATCAAAGCACTTCACTAAACAAAACAACAAAACAACGTGGCATGCTCTCTCCTCAAAAAGAGGGCGAACTACTGTTTGGATAGCAAATGTTGCTCAGGCAGCTGAGCACCTCCTCCTGTGCCCATGCAGAGACCCCATGTGAGATGGGGTGAAGTTTTGCCTCCTCATGGGCTTGTGCGCAACCCAGCAGAACTGGGAGCTCTTCTTGCTGCTGTGGCAAGGCCAAAGCAAACTAAATTGCGGAAAATCTCTAACAAAAATATCTCCTTTTTCAACATAAAGCCCTTGGCCTTCTCAGGCCCAGCTATAATCACAGAGCCGTACAACAGCTGTTATTGTAAAGTCTGGATGTTGCTGAAAAGTGAGAAAAGTTGATTTCAGGTATTAAACCCTGCACCTGCCATTGTGGCTTTAGCCCATACTTTACTCCTCTTAAAATACGGGTTATGAAGAGTCTCTGTTCCCTCTTGAAATATGTACATGCACGTATTGCATTAGTTTTTCCTCACACAACTCTATTGGCACGTGTGGGTCGCAGCACATGCCTGCCCTAAATTTCAGCCCTCCGGGAAGTCACAAAAGCCTTTTTCCATGCAGACGCACCCTCGCCCCCTTTTTTCCCAGGCTGTGGGCTGCAGCAGGCCTCTCCGAGGGCAGCAGCGCACCGCCCCGCAAGGGCCCGGCTCCCAGCTCAGCGCGGCGGCCTCGGCCGCGGGGGGACGCGGGCAGGGAGGCGCCTCCTCGTAGCGCGGCGGAGCGAGGCTTCCCCTTCCCACCCCGGCCCCGCGGCGGCGGCGGGCCCGGCGGGGCGCTGAGGCGCAGCGAGCTCCGCCTCTGGGCCGCGCCGGGGCTGCCGGGGCGGAGGAGAGCCGCGGGCATGGCGGCGTCCGCGGCGCTGCAGAGGACTGTGGTGGTCCCCGCGGGCCGGCACACCGCCTCCGTCGTCTTCCTGCACGGCTCAGGTGCGCGCTGCCGCGCTTTCTCCGCCGCTGCCACGGGGGCGGGGGGCGCGACGGGGCAGAGGTGTCGGGAAAGGAGAGCCCTAACCCTAACCCCCTTCCCCGGCGGCGGCCGGCGCAGCCCTCTCAGGCCGCCGCGATCCGGTCTGGACCGGCCCGGACTGGCCCGGCGCGCGGGAGCGGCGCTGCGGCGGGGAGCCGCCACGGTGGTCGGCGCGGCGACCTGGTACCCCTGCTGCGCGCCCTGGAGGGCACGTTGTGCCTGTCTGTTGCGAGCGCGGGGCCCGGGCCTCGCCGCGCCTTTCCAGGAAAAAAGAGGAAAAAAAAATCCAATGTGGACAAAGTGGTGCGTGTGTAGCTTGAGTTCAGTGTTTGGGCTTTCTCTGCGCTTGAAGTTCATCCGTGTTTTGATGATGGTATCTTACACCAGCTGAATTTCCTTGCCGTGAGAGCTAATGCTTTCCAAAACGCTACCTTTTAATTCAGCTTTAAGGGTAGTCACGTACAAAGGGTGATTTCCATACCTAAAATGGCTGCTTTTAAGTCAGAGTTTCTCCAATCAGATTGTTTGCTATTTTCTATTTTTTATTTTCTGTTTATTTTTTATTTTCTGTTTATTTTTTATTTTCTGTTTATTTTTTATTTTCTGTTTATTTTTTATTTTCTGTTTTTTAAAAATAAAGTATTAAGGCTTACTTCTTTGTGTTAGGTAGCAGTTTAAAAGGATTCCAGCTCTTGTCCAAGCTCTACAGTCACCATATGCAAAAGGTAGTTAAACACATCAGTGAGTAGTCTGAGGCGAGAGGGGGATTTTCTTTCTTTAGAAGTTATTTTTAACCAGGTAAACAACAAAGTCTATATGACTTAAAAAACAAACAGACTGAACCCCATGTACGTCTTTATTAGATCCAGGCCTTGGGAATCTGTTCTGTTTAGCTGTATATGTGCATATGTCAATGTGCTTCACTCCTTCAGGATTTTCTCTTAGTTATATTTGTAGCTGATGCTTCTATTTAACAAATATGTGCTTATTGAATTAACTTCATTTTTGTAATCTAGTTTAACTTTGTTTTTCCTCAGTTTTATAAGTTGGAAAAGAGTAAAAATGAAGGAGAATTAATAAGATATGTTCAGCTCTCTTGTTAACATTAATGCTTTAATGCTTGAGGAAATAGTTTTCTCTCATGTTGGAGGAGTGAGGGAAGATTATGGTTAGAGTTTGGTTCCTCGTGGTTTAAGTACTCTACAATTTTTCATTTTTGACATGATTTCACTCAGTGTTTGCAATGGGGAAGTAGGAGGGTGCTTTTATTTGGTTTTGTTTAGCAATTCCACAAAATAGAATTTAAAGCAGAAGTAGCCACAGTTCTGTTGCTGTGGCCTGGCGTATAAAACTGAATTGGTACCTTCCACACACTAGCTGTGATGGAAAGTGGTGGCAAATGGCATGAATCCATTCAGTTCGTTACGCTCGCCTCAGATAAATTATAACAAGTGGAGAATGTAATTGAAAATGGAATAGGAAAATAATAGAAAATTCTCAGTGCTGTACATCTAGTTTTAAATAAAGGCTCCATGTGGCAGCTCAGCAAGGAAGGCAAATGGACCTAAGTCAAGCCTTAAATTTGTAATAATTTTATGGACTAGTTTACAGCTTTGCATGTGTGCATGGAAAATACAGAAAGAAAATTTGGAAAGTCAACTAATATTTGAAAGGGACATTAAAGTTCATATTTTACTTGAGAAGGGAAAAACAGAACAGTGCTGCCATCAGTTTATTTCAGGTTTGGAGACAGACACAGTGTAGAATCGACTATGCTTTGTTCGCCTTTTTTAGTATCATTCAGAAGAACAGATAATGCTAAAATGTAAGAACAGACTGAAAGGCAAGCCTTTCTGAAGGCTGTTGAGTTTTGCTTGGTGTCACTGTTTCCTCTCTCCCTCCCTCTCTTCCAGATTCTGCACTTAACAAATAGAAATTCATTATCTCTGTATGCGCATATGGGCAGAGAATGCAAAGCATTTGGACCAAGGGGACACTTGGCACACAGGAGATCAAAGTCAAATTTTATCTTACTTAATAAGTTTTCTGTAAATTGTTCATTGGCAAACTAGCTTCATGAACTGTAGGCGCTTCTGCTGATCTTGGCAAAGCTTGAGAAATAATGAATACCTCCTCCCCAATGTCTCCTGAAACATAAGGAGTTTGTAAAAAACCGAGTCCTCATCCCGCAAACATTTAGACAGTTGACCTACCTAAGGGCCAGTCCCGTGCAAGTATTTACAAGGCCTAGACTTTTGCTTTCTAGTCAAAAAAAAAAGAAAAAAAAAAGGATGGAGTATGGAGAAAATGTGTATTCAAGCCTCTTAAGATATGTTGTTAATGTATTAGTTGACAGCAACCCTGAGGAAACCGATGTGTTTCAGTAGCGCATACTAAGAATCAGAGATTTTGATTTAGGACCGTGTTACTCACCTAAGCATAGTGTATGTAGGAATGTGGCCAAAATGTGTTCTGAAGCATCCAATTGCATCTTTAACTTTGATTTTACCATGTAACATAGTACAGAATAAGAAGCATGACAGTTTTGGGACCCTGTTGCTTATTTGTTACTTGAAGTATTAAGGTCAAACACAGAGAACTTCATGGTTATAGCATTTGTGCTCAACAGGAAAAATATACTGGTTTTGGGTCCCTTTTGCCTTTCATTTGTTATTCTGAAGACACATTAATTGTACATGTATTCAAAGAAATTTCAGAGATTTTATTTACTAAAGCAAGGAAAAAACCTCCTCTGGTTGAGGAATTATCGTCACTCTAACAATAAATTAGTATGTTTTTGTGTCTGTTCAGATTAACCCAGGTAATATGGCAGTAAGCCTGGGTTAGGACAGTAAGATTACTTGTGGTAGGGCCATTTTATTAGAATAAAGTGAATTCTTGAGTCAAAATGACTGACTTGAGATAAAATAATATTGAAGACTGTTGACTCAGATTGGCAGTTTGAGTTGAGAATATAAGGGAGCCTTGACTTTGAACAAAACTAAAGTCCTGTAGCACAAGTGGCAGTAGTAAAATTACAGTTTGCTGAATCCCTGCAGAATCTGTAGGTTGAACATCTCTACAGATTGTACTGCTGCCTGCTATAAACTGTATTCCTTGATGGCCCAGCTTACTCAAGCCTGCAGCACTGTTTGACTCTTACAAGGGACTTCTGTGCAGATGGTGTTCGGACAGATGACTGTGAAGTTATATTTGAAGATGCCAGTGAAACAAAGACGAGCTCAAAGGGTTAGATGATGTATGTATGTATTTTTGTCTGTAAGCATCTGCATAAGAAGTCTTTCTGTGTATCTGTTCATAGCACTGAAGTTGGTAGAATTTTTGGCTACAGGCTGAGTTGATAAGACAGAAAAAAACACATTCCGGGTCAAATCTCAACTAGTTTCCAAGTGGAACTTGAAAGAATGAAGGTTTTTGAGGAGACTGCTAAATACTTGAATCCAAACACGACTTGAATGCTTTTGCAAGAAGTTTGAGGTGTTTGACTGATATTTTGCTTGAAGTCCATGTATAATATTAGCATAATTAAATGTAAAGATTCTTTTTATTGCTCTTGACAGAGTTTTGAGGTAAGTTAATATAAAGTGCTGTAGTAAAAGGTAATTCTCTTAAGGGGAACAGCATTTTTTTTAACTCACTTTTGAAGTCTTCCCCCCTATTTTTTGTTTATCACTGTTATGAGCAAATAAGGTAAGTTGCAAGTAAGAAGTGAGGCTTTGTGCTTGATTAGGAGGTACTTCAGCCATTTGATGTAGTAAAGTATTTATTAAACTTGCACTGTGGAGCATCTTAAGTAGTCTGTTCCTGGGAAGCTTTGAGTGCATCTTAATTGGAAAGGGAATTGTTATTCTAGAAGGGATTTATTTTAGCATTTTGCAGGATTAACTTTGTGGTTTATAAATATAGTCAATCTAGTATAAATATCTTTGACATTTTAAAGTCGTCCTTCTAAATGCACAGAATAACTCTTGCTGTACTCTTCTGTGTGATGCAGGTGATACTGGCCAAGGAGCAAGAACATGGATAAAAGAAATTTTGAATCAAGACATGGCTTTCCAACACATAAAAGTAATTTACCCCACAGCTCCTGCCAGGTATTGTTTAGTATATTTTAGCAGTAAGATTATGTTACTTTATTCCAGTGCTGTAAAATACACCTGTGAATATTGGCATAGATCTTCATGACACTTCCTTGTTCTTTCTCAGTGTATATGCTTTTTGGCAAAACTGGAGCTCAGCAGTGCTTTGTTGCCCTGGGACTATGATTCTAAATGGATAGGATTTCCTATAAGTCACAGTTTCTAATTCACATTCAAAGACTGTCTTCATACTCTCTCTCCATCTGCTTATTGTAAATAGAAGAAGTTATGCCTAGGTTTGTTGTAACAGTATTACAAAGCCATATTCTGGATCACCATTTCACCTATAATAACTTCTATAAATTAACCAATTAAATATTTTGTTGTATTTAATGCCAGACTTCGGTTCTGGTAGTGGTTAGTCTTTGTGACAGGGAGGATGTGAACCACAAGAAAGGTCTTCAACTGTTGGAGAAAGGACTGGAAATTAAAATTACATGTTTCTTTTTCTTTTAGTTTGAATCCTGACCCAGCTGAGAGAGACTTAAGCTCAACATTCTCATCCCAAGAGGCTGTAGGCACAGATCTCCTTATTAAGTGACACTGTTCAGTGGTATACTGGAAATAGAGATAAAAGTATTTACCCCGGGAATTTGAAAGTTAATGAGGTCAAATCTTAAAGGCAAAATTTGGGCATCTACCTCCATATTTGGCTATCTAAAGATATGGCTTTATTTTTCATAAATGTGTAATTTTTCTTAGTAACAAATAATTTTTTTAAGGTGTCTGTGGTTCCAGGTTAGGAAAAGGTTTCCTTCTGGGTTTGTGCCTAAGTATGGATGTAAGTGTAGTGCTGAAAAGAAAAGGAAATTGTGACTTTCAAGGTACAGAGGTTTGAAAATCAGAAAAAAAGTTCTTGGAGGGTATAAACAAGTGTAATAGCAGATTTTTTTTCTGGCAGTCACTAATATTTGAAAAAAGCTTTCCCTGACCATGTATTTTTATGATCTACTTAGGCAGGAAAAGCAATTGAGAGATCGTGGTATGAATGTACTCTCTGTGTTGCAGAAAAATCATGCCTGTGAGTAGAAGTCTTTGAAGAAGCTATGTGTTGGGCTAGTAAGTAGTGAGTATGATTTTTCTGTAAATAACATGCTCATTACTTCGTTAGTGATGGGCTAAAGCAATGGCTAGAATTATCAGTAGCACATCACCAGATCCACAGGGCCCCCTTTCTTAGTTGTCAAAAGCAGATACTGGCGAAATGTAGAAAGTTTTGTTTCCCTTTGGAACTCTCTTTCTTAACATGTTATTAGCAGCCAAAGCACCTCAGTTAGCATCTGCTAGGCTAGTGCTTCACTTTTCCATTACACTGCCCTTCTGGTGTCTATTCTCATTTGCTTGGACTTTTCTTGTTTCCTTGGGGTTTTTTTCTTTCTTTCTTTTTTTTATTATTATAGATATAAGCTATGTGTAGATGGTCAATCAGCAAGATCTTCTGAGTAAAACAGGTGGTGGTCGTGGGAACTTTGTTTTTAGCTTAAGGCTGTGGATTTCAGTTCTTTGGTAAACAGATGTGAAGAAAGATACTGTTGCAATTAAAAGGTGTAAATAAACAGTTGACCCTTCTCCCTTTCTTTAGGTGGAGGTTGTTGTTATTCTTTTCAAGAGCAAATTGAGTTCATGCATGATTTAATTCAGAAGTGGCCTTTAGCAAGGCTCTGTGAAAAGTTGATCATTGAAAGAATAAAAAATACCTAAACTGTGATTGTCTTTGACTGGCAACGGGAAGTACACTTAGCAATATTGGTGTACAGCCCTCTGTTGTTGATAAGTGACATTAACTGACATAGTGAAATAAAACAGGTGCTCTGAAGTACAATAATGTTTGTTACTGTTTGCAGCAATGCAGAAGCAAGGTCTGTGAAGATAGGTATTATTGGTTGACGTATAAATAGCAGGAACCTTTGCGACCAATGTTATTTTGGTATTCAAGTCCAAAACATACTGTGATCTTTGAAATGTTTGTAATGGTTTCTCTCCTTCCTTTCTCAGAAAAGAAAAACAAGGCCTAGAACATCCAAACTTGAGTAACATTAAAATAATAGTTAGATACTTGAATACATGGTCTGATTTTACAGTTTTTTGGGTTTTTTTTTTTTTCCCAAGAATTGCAAGTGCTTCTGGAACCAACAGAGGAATTCAGCATCCTCAAAAATGGGACTTATAGGTAGAAAGTTGTGGGTGTGCAGATGTGCTGAAGAAGGTTCTGGTCCAGTCTTTGATCATGGGGAGACAGAGGGATATGCCAGTGAAAAGCTGCACTCACGTGAGTGAGGCTCTCTGTAGAGGGCACAACCTGCCACTGCGTTGTCAACTATAAGAGAGAGCAGAGTGCAGAGCTTGCCAGCAGGTTTCGACATTGATGATGAAATCAAAGAAAAGCTTGAAGTTGTACAAGGCTATACTAGGATTGCTTGGCTTATGTGCTCTTCTGGCAAAATGCTGCTAATATAGATGTAGCTCATACTCTACAAACTCCTGCCTTTTCCAGCATAGCTTACCACATACACATTAAACACTCTCAGTAAAAGTAGTTATGCCAGTAAAAGCAAATTTGATGATACAGCTGCAATGCTAGAGGTTTTGGCAGGATAAACTGCAGGTCAGGAATTACATCTCTTCACAGGTTTGACTGATACGATTCTGCTGGTAGTTTGGTTGGCCTTACGCTATTGAGCAGCCTTATACTTTCTTTGACTCTCATTAGTAGAGTGGTGAAAAGCAGTGGAATTCATATTTTTTGACAAAACATAAAAATTTGTTCTTTGTGCTGACTAGATGGGTTTTATGTTTATTTAGAAAACAAAGTTTTGCTTTCTAAATTTTATTCCAGGCACTGAAATATACTTATTTTTCATTTACTGTAACACCAAACATGGTTTGATTCATAAGTCAATACATTTGAGAATTATTTGGGAAAATCAGCCCAGCATGTAATCTAGAATAATTCTAAAACATGTTTTCTGCTTGGCTGGTACTGATTTCAGCAAACACTAGAGAGAACACTTTCATTATATGGGTAAAAGCAATAGAATATTACTGAATTACATCTTATAAGATTGGTTTGGACTGTTCTCTGTAGGTCTATCTGAAATGTTACAGACAATTTCTAAAAAAAAGAAAAAAAATTTAATGTATCACTTTTGTAATGTATGAGGTCTGTGTAGATAATGATCACCAGCTGTCCCCTGAACAGGTACTGTTTGCAGCATTTTGTCATGCTCCCTTTTAAGTGTTTCCAAAGCCCTAAGAATCTCAAGTTTGCCTGTTTCCTCACTAAAAATAACACAATGCAGTTAGAAATTACACCTTTTTTTTTTTTTTAATATGGTCAATGACACTAAGTAAAATTTTTTGATAAAAAGGATGCTTGAATAGAAAAGGGATAAGTTTATGAAGTCTCAGTGTGATGCAGTTGGGGCCAAATTTTGCCCAAGCGAGTTGCTTTGAAAACTTAAATTTTTAGATTTCTCTTCTCAGGATTTGTTTTTTCTCTGGCAACTGGGCTACGGGAAATGAGCAGAGAAGTTGTTCTATTCTAATAGGTTGTTCTTTTAAGTTTACCTAGTTTTCTTTCAAGATCAATGATACTGTACATAGAATTAAGTTGATAAACACAACTAAACTTGTATTTCCTTCCCCTTGTAATTTTAATATGCATGTTCTAATTAAAAAGTAGAAATGCAAATTGTTTTGCTAGTAGCTGATGCAATCTGTAAAGCCACGTCTACAGTAACAGTTTTGAAGGAAAGGGTTTCTTTTTTTTTTTTTTTTTTTACTTTTTTATTTGGGTCAGGATGGCTACAGCTTTAAATACTGTTTCAGCTGCTACAACTGTGACTTAAGCATTCTCTTTCTATTGAGTTTCTAAATCAGAACTGACTACCACCCAATATAGCCTTTTTTAATAGAAAGTGATAGTTTAAATTGGCACTGCAGGAGCTAACGTGGTAAAGTAAAAACATTTAGGCTTGTTTTAATAAGTATACCTTACCTTTTATAATTCCCTTAAAAATCTAGGTCAAAGATTCTTTGCATTGTCTAGCATTCCATTCTGTTAGTCTTTCTCTTCTGCAAGTCAGAAAGTAAGCTAAAAATACTGCTTGGGTTATTTTGTGGATCTTTTTGACATTCACTCAACATACCTTTCTATGGCCAATAGGTCTCACTGCAGAGTTGGTTGCCTATTTTTTTGGTATATTCTAGCTTTTCATAGTTTATAGTATATATGGCTGGTAAGGACTGTTCAGCATTATGTGCAGTGGTACTCCATCCTTTCATCTAAGTTTGCATTGTTGCTTTGCTCCTGGGTGGAAATGAGTTTCATCTCATCATAGTCCCAATTTGGCCATATCACAAAACCACCAGACAGTTTGGCACTGCTCAGCTACATTGGCAGTTTCTACTCATGAGAGGCCCAGAATTGGAAAAGCAGCAGGGGTACTGCAGGTCAGACTTGAGATGGATTGGCAGAGCTGTGTAGGGGAGCGTGCATAGTGCCTATCATACTCTGTTTGGCTCAAGCAAATGTTATTAATCCTTCACTTTTGTGAGCCCTAACCTCATTCATAAATTTAACACAAAGAAGGCTTTCTAGAAGAGGAATTTTGAGGGATAAATGGAAAGGGGTTTGGTTGGTATAATGGGGTTGTTCTTTATTTTATTCCTTCTAGTAGAAATATACCATATTCTACATAAAAATGATGAAGGCATGTGTGGAGGAGCTTTATATTTTCATTTTTATTTCTTTTCTTGCATTAAATAAGGAATTTATATATTTGAGCAAACATGTAATGCTTACATTATATACTAAATACCATGCAGAATACACTAAGCATGTGGCTTTGCATTCTTCTGTTGTGCATGGGTTGGAAGTGTCTGAATTTTCAGTTTTGCTGTGGTTAGCCAGTGTAGTTCATCCATCCTCAACACTGTTTGTCGCCAGCTTGTAAAAGATACCACTCTGAATCCCAGAGTGCCTTTCAGACCCCTTAATGGAATACTAATTCAATTTGACCCCTGGTTTGCCACTTGCTGTTTTCTTTCACTGAATTTATGAAGCAGTCACTAATAGCTGGTTGCCAAGATTTTGGCATTGTGTGGAAAAGGTCATTTGCAGTCTACGCAACCATAGCATTATTGCTGTTTCTGTCATTAATAAAACAATCCCTATAAGTGACCTCCTGCCTCCAAAGAAACAGAAAACAAAACCAGAAACAAATGCTGACATAAAGCTCAGTAGGTCAAATTCCACTTCTGTTGCAGCTTCCTTTGTCTTGAGATGTGTACAGTTTCTCCCAGATAACAAAAGCCATAGACATATTATTTCTTCAAGTAACTATTCTGTATTGGTTCTACTAGGTCTCATTTCAGGTGGTATAAATCCAGAACAACTCCACTGAAGTCATTTATGTTTACACTGATGTGGCTGAATGAACAGACCCAGTATGTTCCATGGGGCAGCTGGAATTGCTCCTCACAGAAATGACTATTCCCTTCCTTTTGTTTTTTTTTTTAAGTATACTTTCAAGTTTAACTTCTTTGAATTCTTGACTACATCTTATACTGTCTGTGTGTTACCATACCGCAACGCTTCATAGGTAACCTGTGATGAACCTCAGTTTTAGCGTAAGATATAGTTTGGACTATAGAATTTTGAATTATGCTTTTGATTTGAAAAAGCGGATTCTCTCCTCCCTGCTTTATTTTTTTAAATTCACTTTCTGTTTTAAGTAGATGATGGGAATTGAAAAGCAGAATTATGAACCAGATTTTCTGTTGTGGTGTACTTGTGTCGGCAATGAGATTATGCTAGCATAGAATTTGAGACTAGTGAGTAAATTTGCTTTCTTTGGAAAAACTGCCATCAGCTTTAATGCAGTCAAGACTTGATTCTAGAACTTGAGTCATCTTCTGGCAGTGTGCACTGTAGACTTTCTCAAAGGGATGCACAGACCTGCAAAAGGCAACATTTGAATGTCTTATTTAACTTTATGCCTTTTATTTGAAAGGAGATGGATATGGGAAGGAAGCAAAAGTGAGGATTTCACAAGTTTGGAAGTATCTTTCTCTATTTAAATCCTGAAGTCTGGCTTCACTGCAAATTGCTGGTTCTATCTGACATCTCAAGAAGATCTCACTGGAACTCCAAGAGAGCTGTAAGCCAGCACCAGTGGTCTGGGTTTTGTTTAACTTTATCAGCAGAGTGATTATAGTGCTGGGTGTAAAGGCAGTGATATAACTGTGTACCAGGAGGAAGAGTGGGGGAAGAATACTTGCTATGTATCAACATACTGTCTGCTACTCTGATGTTTCTTGTTTAAAGCAGCTACTATTACTGGCCTATCTTCTTAGGTCTTCTTTTAAGTTAAATGTTGGAGAGGAATAGTGATTTATTGGATAACCAACAGAACACCTGTAGTTTTAAGTGAATTGCTACACTAATAAAATCATTTTAGAAATGGAATTTTGCATGTTTTTTAGATCTGAATTTGAACCTTAAATGGCATCATTCAGATACTCTCCAGTTATATTAATTTAACATCATTTCCAACTGTTTAGCACAATTCTAAACATGTATAATAAGGTCGAGAGTGTATAATCCATGCTTCCGGAAGGTGGAAAAAGATGATGGCATTGCTGCATGCTTTCAGTATATTTTTGATGCTAGTATTTAACTACTTTTATTAGCAGGGGCTAACCTGTCTGTGTTCTGTTAAAATGTGAATGCTCTGTGTTACTTTGGAACTTTGCCATGAAATCTACAGAGAAAATTACCTTTGTATTTGAATACAAGTGTGAAAGATGGTAAGGATGACACATGCTTACAAAGATTTTACATGATATATTCTCTTTTTTAAGACATTCAAGTATCGAGCTCTGTTGGATCTTTCTGAGACACTGGTGGCCTCATATGCTCGGTCTTTGAAAGAAGTATTTGTATGAGGAAACCATTACAGATCAATTCACAGCCTTAAAAAACAAGACCTGTAAAGAAATCATAAAAAATGATCTGGAGTGATGTTGAGGGTGTTGGGAAGCTTTTTAATGATACTATCCATTAGGGTGTCTAGAGTTTCTGCATGATGCTAGGTATTAGCCGTGACTTCTACCCTCCCTTCTTTTCTCTTTATTTTTACATGTTTAGAGTTAGTTCAACTTGTAGGAAGTTGCATTTCAAATATCTTAAAAGTGGATGCAAGTTTGGAAGGTAGTATAGCTGGAAGAAGGATTCTTGTTCTCTTGTATAAGTTTGTCTTTTGTGTGCAGAGGCTTAAAAAGCAAAAAAAAAAAAAAAAAAAAAAGCCCCCTCCCTCCCTTTTTTGGTTTGGCTATATAGTTATATTCAGAGTTTCAAAAGCACAGATTTTAGAGACATGGAGCTTTAATACCATCAAAAAAGAGGATAAGGAAAGTGAACCACACAAAAAATTGTTTGGGGTTTTTAACCCTAGTGGGTTTTTTTTTGTTTTTTTTTTGTTTGTTTGTTTGTTTTTTGTTTTTTTTAAACTTAAGGCAGACAATTTGGTCTGACACTGTCCTTAACTGACCATGCTAAGCTTATTGGAAGGAGCTTTCACTCTACTCTGTGTTCCTTTGCTTTTGTGTGTTTCAGTCCAGCCTTTCATGTCACTGTAACATAGGGATTTCTTTTTCTTTTGTGGTTTAATTGTATGAAAAAATTTTGTGCTGTATTCTTGGAGCTGTACAGATGGTTCCATGCCAAACATATTTGTTTACCGTGGTAATGTCTGAGTTGTAGTATGCCAGCTAATAAAGGGATTTATTTAAGGAACAAGGTGAATGACTAGAACAGATGTGCCAGTTGGGTGAACCATTAAAAGAATCTTACTTCTCAACTTTATGTAAAAGTTACTTTTAATGCATTTCTGAGAAATCAAATGTGGTTGCAAGGATGTTTTTAAGACTGCTGAAAGTGTCTTGTCTGTTTGCTTGAGGGTCTTTTCCTTTGGGCTTAAAACACATTAGTGTTTCATCTGTCTTACTGGAGAATTTGCAAAGACAGCAGGTAAAAGTCCTGATTTTTGACTTCCAATGAAATATTACAGTCTCATCAGGGATTTTGTCCTTATTCCAAGTTGTACATTTTAGTTCTATCATTCTGTTGTGAGGAAATCCATTTTAATCTTTCTTTAATATCTTGTGTTCATTTCACACAAATACATGTCTTCACCACAGAAATACTGGGTCAACCTGCTGTAATAATACTGAAAGCCCATATATCTTTTCTCAAACGAGTGTACATTACTCTATTGTTACTAGAAAATAAATCATTTTGACTGCTAAGTATTTTTACAGGGAGATTGATGTAAAGGTAGTCTGTTGTACATCCTGTCACCCAAGTGACTTCCAGAGACTCCATTGGTTCTGCGGTTGTTGGGATTTTTTGCCTGGAATGTCTCCTTTTACAAACTGAAAAACTTTCCTGTATTAGAGATTTGTAATCTTTTTTATTAGGCGTTGATCATTTCATTTGGGAAGAATCATGGAGAGATTGGTACTCACATTGGGATTCACTAAAGAGAAGAAGAAAAAGATTTTTATAACGTTTTCTTTAATTTAACGTCAGCTTGTTGGGTATGTGAAATATTGCCACTGAATTTCCTTTAATTTATTAGTTATCGTCTTTTAATAGACAAGTAAGGCTAACTTGGAAAAAAAGGTGTTACTCTTAATTCTGCTGCTTAAGTACATATTAGTTTTGAATTAAGCAAATGAAGGAAAATGGTAGTGCATTGTGTGCCTTAAGTTGACCACAGCATATAAGTATATGCTGTTTTGCGTAATAGTAGATTGTTTCGGTTTTACATACTCTTTCCTGAAACAGTGCCGAAATAGATGGAAAAGTGTAATTTGTCTGTGTACCTTTCTGTTGCCATTTGTTGTCTCTTTCTTTATACATTTCTTTATAAGTTTATCAGCTTCTAAGTCATGGGGTGTATTTATTTCACATCGATAGCACCTAGCAGAAGAAAATCTGTGTTCTGTCATTTTTGACTTGTATGGCTGAGTAAATGCAAATAGTATACTGCCTACTGTACCCTCCTAGTAATTGCAGCATTTCTGGTTTAGAAATAGAGCTTTACATATGTGAAACCTCTGTGGTATCAATAAAGGCAGAATTTGTTCCTTCATTTGGAATAATTGCAATAGTGGCTTTCTTATTTTACGTTAGCTGCATTTTTGTTTAATTCTAGTAGTGAAAAAATTCGGAGAGAGAACAGAAGTCAATGTTTGCATTTTTCACTGGGTTCCCATCCAGACAAATTTATCAAATGCTGTCTGTTTGTAGGCTACGATTGTAATCTGATCTGAGCTCATCTGAGCTTAAGTTAAAATGAAAAATGTGCCCCCTGATTAAACAAAGCAATTAAGGATTTTAGGAGGCTTGGTTTTGAGAGGAAGCATCCATCTCAAAGCGGTACGTTTGGTATTGAATTGTGAAACCATTGCAAGGCAGTTAGGTCACCTTTCTTAGGATTTCAGGGCTCTATTCATCTTCTTTATTTTAAAAAAAGCTGCTTTGAATTGTAGTTTACTTGATTATTTGAGGTTTGAGCAGCATGTTAAGGCACTTAAGATACTAATCTGACAACACAGTATTGTGGGGAAAAAAGTTTCATTATATGTCTAATTTAGTGTCTATGCACTGACCTAATAAGCATATGGCATTTCTTTCAGTTATTTTTGAGATACATGCCTCATTAAGATGTGGATTGCTGTATTTATTTGGGGGTGGGGATGGGGAGATTGACGGTAGGCTGACATTTTATAAATACTCAGAGATGCACAATACACAATTCCTGTCAATTTCAACAAGTGTAAGACAGCTAAATCCCAGGGAGCTAGCTCCTTGAAAGCCTTGCTTAGCAGTTACTTGTTTGCCCTATTGCCAGGTGAATTTTAACCCTGCCTTTGTTTAGGATTAAGAATCTCTTGGCAGGGTTGGGATTTAAAATATTTAGATGAACTGTTCACCCTTGATGTTGAAGTGACTGAACCAACTGAAACTTACATTTTATCTAGCTTCCAAATGCTGTTCCCTTTCTTGGAGGAGAATCTTTGGAGTGCAAGAGAACGTGGTTGGAGGTGAACTGAATTAGAATTGCTAGAGGTCGGCCTCTCCTTGACTGGACAGATACTGCATTGTTTTTATTTATCATAGTCACGCCAAAAGCTTTTGATCTTATGCATGGTTAATCATTTGGTTTTTTTTCCTTCTATCACTCCAGGCCTTATACACCTATGAAAGGAGCCCTTTCCACTGCCTGGTTTGACAGATACAAGATCTCCAATGACTGTTCAGAACACATTGAAACCATTGATTCTATGTGCCATCAACTTACAGATTTGATCAATGATGAGATTAAAAATGGCATCGCAAAGAATAGGATACTAGTAGGTGAGAAAGACTTATGTTTTGGTTTGTTTATTTTCATGTTTCTGATCAATCAGAGATCTGGTGCTTTGAATTCCATTCTGAAAGCATATGAGCAACTCCTGCAACTGTTGAGCAGTTCCTTCACCAACTGATCCTCAAAAATATTGAATCTGTATTTAAACCTTTGTCCAGCGGGGAATGTGGCAACCTGCAAGCAGTATTCTCAACAATGTCATTTAAATTTCTTTTGCTCTGGACTGGTCATTTGTAGTTGTGTTTTGAAACATAAGATGAGCCATGTTTTACTTAAAAATGTATTTTTTTACTGATTGCTTTTAGCCTTTTTAGAGAATGGAAACCATGCATGCCCAAAACTATTTGTATTTTTGAAAATGTGTATGTGGCATACAAGTAATCGTGGGCTTTTCCTTTCTGCTGTAATAATTTGGGATAAATAAATTCATGGAGAAACAATGATCTGTGTGTTAAACATCACTACAGATTAGCACTTGGTAATAAGTGACCTGTTAGCCATCATATTTTATATGTGTCTGTCTTCCTATCCATCTTAAATTCCCACAATTTCCAGCGACTTTAAGAGTATTTCTGTGAAATAGTGGGAAATCGAGGCACAGAGGTTGAGGCCAAAGGAGTAGCCTGTGTCAGAGAGGAGTCCTTGGCTCCCTGTCCCATTCCTAGACCGCAAAATATTTCAGGTTGGGGAAGAAACTTTTAATGTGGGAACTTTTGAATTTATGGCCAGCCGAGTCATGTCATCAGGCTCCTAAGTGGTGGAGCCAGTACCATTCAGCTAGCCTGTTTTCCTGGTCCAGCCCCATGTTGCTCTTTGAAGGCCTCTGTTTACTTTCCCTTTCTGGCTTACTGCCCTGGCTGCAGAGCGCATTGTTTTGGATGGCTGTCAGCATAGTCTCTTTGATGTGACTTGCCTGTGTTATACCTGCTGGCTTGGAAACAGCTAAGAAGAGCAGGTGCTTTCTGTAGGATTAGCTGGGAGATAGTCTATTTACAGATACACTCTGCTACTAGGCTTTTTTTTCCTTTTCTTTTTCTTTTTTTTCCTTTTCTCTGCAGCCTTCAAAATTAAAAGTAGTGAGACTGCAGACTGTGGAAGTTGCTTTACAAATTGTAAACAGAGTAAGGAAATTGATTTGCACTGGTTGTTTCAGTCCCTAAATCATTTGAAAGTATTGATCTCTGTACTTAAATTCCTCACCAGTAATTTGGGAATAGTGATACGTATTCTGTCCCTCTTAAGAGCTTTAGTTTCAGGCTTCTTGAGAAAGGTACTGTTTCTTTGTTTCTGTGATAGAGCTACGTGTATACAGATAGCATCCTCACAGTTGAATCTAATATTAATGTAACAAAAATTAGGCAACTCTGAATTAGCTCCATCCAAAGTACAGAAAGGATCTGGATGCATAAGAAATCTGCTGGAGGAAATCTAAGTGTGTCACCTATGTCTACACCAGACAAAGTGCTCTTCTATGAGGACTCTGTGCTTTCTCTGTGCTAGTTTTGATGATTAACCAGGATATGATGCAACGGAGAATGAAGCTCAGAGATCCTGTGAGGTTTCTCTGTGTAAAGATTGGTTTTAATATCAATCTGAGTCAGCATGATGTGACATTCTTAGTTATGGTAGATGGGGCTTTGTGCAAATACTTGCCCATCTATTGGCATTGTTTCATATAGAAAATAAGAAGTTCTGTAAAGGCACCTCACGGGTTTATAACTTTTTTGATTGAACAAGTAACATGAGGTTGAGGTTTGGTTATTAATATATATGCAGTCTTTCTGCACCAAGCTGTAAAGTCCACTGGAAGAGGAGAAATGGGTGGCTTAGGATTTTTCCAAGTTTGTGGAAAATTGGTATGCTGGAGGCAATGCAAATCCTGTCAGATCTTGTTAGATTTCTCTTTAAAAAGTCAGGAACATCTGTCTGGTACAAGAAGAGCATGGAGGTAGTCAGATAGGGAACAGACTGGGTTTGTGGATGCTGGTACAGTAAAGCTGGAGGAGGCAGCCTTTTGGAGACAGAAGGATAATTAAGATAACTATAGCAGAGGAAGTCACAGTGGAGTGTTGCTATGAGTATTTCCCCAGTGCATTTGGTGATGTTGAGTAGTGCTGGAGATCAGTATTCTGAATACGTATCTTATTGTACATATCTACATAATGGGTACATATCTTAATGTGGAAAAAAAAGAAACAAGTTGAGAGAAGAGATTGGAGATCTTAGAAGTCCATGAAGGAAAGTGGCAGACCTTTTTGGATAAGTCATGAAAGCTGAGAGAGCAGTTACATGAACGAGGATTTACAGGGAATGAGATGGGCTGTTAAAGGGTTAAGGAGGACTACGTTGTGGGACTGTCTATTTTGCAGTGAGCGGGAGTTTTAATGAGTGGAAAAAAACAAAATGAGGGTAACAAGATTGAAGGTTATGGTTTTGTATGGAATACTCGACTAGAAGTTACAGGCTGAGGATGAGTGTCAGATACCGTTAGATGAAGGAAAGCTAGGTGTTAGGCAAGCAGCTGGTAGCTGCTGACAGCTCTGAGGTGTGGGATAAAAGGGCAAGATCTGAGGGAGCACTGTGCGAAGGAGCGTGAGCTGGAAGGAGGAGGAAGCAGGAGTAGGCACTCAAGCATTGGAAAATGAGAAGCCCAGCACCTGGTGGGGGATGGTTCTCTTCATTCAAACTTTCCACCCAGCCAAGGGTTGTGGGTACAGTAAGATCATTTGTTCTAAGAGACACTGCAGTCTGCACTGTTTCCTTCGGTAGCATAATTAGCTCTGAAATCCCAAAGCGGCTCTCTATAGAACGGAACTCTAAAGTTGTGGGAGGAGTCTAGGCTTTGTGATGCCACTCCTTTTCTCTATCAGAAAAAATGCCAGCAACAGTTCATTTTTAAGAGCTGCTCTATGAATCTACTTTTAAAGAACAAAATATTTTAATTCACTGGAGACAAGCAAAGTCCATCATTAAAACTTCCCTATGAATTCTGTGCACCAGCATACAGTAGTACACAGCTGATCTACCCATTCCTGTTTCTTGATAGTTCTCATGAGTGACTTTCCTAATAATACAGAAGTCCTTTGAAGGTAGCTGTGTTCTGATTCATTAAGATTTTTTTTTTTTCCTTAACTTTAAAGGGGAAAGAAAAGAGACTGGGACTTAAATATATAATTATTCAAAAATAATTGTATCATCCCCAGAATTTGATATTGGAAGTCAATTTCTTGCCAAGCATTCCTGTAGAGTTACTCTTACTGGTCTTCCTGGCTAATGCACTTCTTCCAAATAAGCCTGTAAGTAGGCTTATATTGACTTTAGAGATAAAAGAGAATGATGAAATCAGTCAAAATCTGAGGCCTGGAGCTTTGATAGTACCTCTTCTTAAAAACTGGATATATTCCTTCTTTATAAATGTCTGGATTCATTGCTAAATTAGTTAAACAAGCAAATAATCACATTTTGAAAGCTGGGAGAATCATTTCTTTTGCTATGTAAAGCTGAGTTGTTTTTTGGGTGGTGGGGTTTTTTGCTGCTTCTGTAGTGATAGTATAGTATAAAATAACTTCAGTTACATGGTAATCATCAGAGATTTAAACAATCTCAGCCTTGAATAACTCGGAAGCTCTTGACAGAAATGGCCACTTTACATCTGAAGCGTTCTACTAGTGCTCACTTTTGTCAGCTGCAGTTTAATGAAAGGCTGTCTCATTATTCTCTTTTTTTGGTCTTGATTTAGTGCTTCTTTCCTACTTTTACAGGTCACTTTCTGTATAGCACAGAAATGCTGATCCAAGCACGTTGGTCTCTGCCACCTGTAGTCACTTGTGTAAGCAGCCAGTGAAAATAAGCTTCCAATAACAGTCCTGTAGATTTGACTGTATGCCAGAAAACACATGCTTGACTCCTTACCCCTTGTATTATAACAATAACACAAGACACACAACCACTTTTGTTTATTGCTGGACTTCTTACATAGCTACTGAACCATGGTGGAAGTAACATGAAAGTTCTGTGCTTCTTGTAAATATTAGCATTTTCATCTCTCTCAGTATGTGTGAAAATGGGATGGGGAGGAAATACCTTGGCTCTGACATCCCAGAGGATGGTTCTATAAATATGGGGAGATGAAAAATCAACAATAAATCACAAAAACATTGGGCAAACTACACCTACAGTCTTGTTACTTATATGTCTTTGGCCACTAAGCCTTTTGCTATCACTTAGCTTATCTTGTATCTGTTGTATTTATTAGGAAAATGTTGTCTTTCGTTTAGAGAGATTTGCTATCTTGCTTTCACAGGGCATATTTAGGGGTTTATGTTGCCATTTGTCACTGCAAGTATCATTCAAATGAGGTTTCTCTGTCAGTGCCATCCATTATGTGGCTACGTGGTTTATCTAAATTATGCTTATGAAACGCTTGGCTCAAACCAGTACTATTAGTCCATCTTCCCCATAGTACCAGCAAACTTTTGACCAGTTTTCAATGCTTCAGTGTAAATTTTCATTTAATTTCTACTAATTTTTGTAACTAATATTCTCTCCGCTTGTTTGTTTGCACATGAGCTGGTGATTTACTTTTCTTTCAGTTCTCTACTCTTAACTTCCCAATATGCAAGCAGGAAACATAACAAATGATGTTTCTGTTTCATTCATTAATCATTCAGTAGGAGTTACAAATGGCTGAAAGCTTTAATCAGGATAGGTTCCACCCCTTGTCACTTTGTTCCACAATGCTTAACAATGTCCTTATTAGAGCACCTAAAAAAGAGGTCTATGGAAGGTAGCATATTCTAAGTTTTGATATGCATGGTGAATGACAGGCTTAACTAACAGCAGTGAAGATTTAGAGTAAACAAAATTCACAGCAGTAGCATCAAAAACAGTTCAGTCATGATATGTCAGTAATCATATATTGTCATCATAGGATAATGGCTTTGGAAAGAAAAGAATTATAAAATGAATCAAATTCCAGTCCTTCCAGCCTTAGTAGCACCCCTGTTGAAAACATGCTTACTCATCTTCAATAAGTGTCTAAATTTGGTTCCAAATTAAATGGATAAGTGGACTTTTAGAATGCTTGAGGGTCACATGGAGACGTGCCACAGGGTGCCTGTTAACCTGTACTTGCTTTGCAATTGTGCCTGCAGAATCATAGGTGTAACAAAAGTATCAAGTATCAAGTTCTCTAATCCATCTTCCTGCATCAGTACAGGTCTAGCTAGGCAAATCCTTTCCAGTGCTTTTCTGACTTGTTCTTAGGGATCTCTAGTAATGGAGGGGTTGCAACTTTACAGGGCAATCTATTTCTGCGCTTCTTAGGTTTAGAGAGTATATTTTTAAATTTCTCTTCTGTGGTTCAATTTAAAAGCATTATTACTTGTCTCTAAGCATGAAGAATATATTATTATTGTCTTCCTACATCTGTGTTGTGCAGTTACAGATTGCTATGATCACCCTCCTCTTTCTTTTCTTTAGACTTAAGAATTCCAATTTTAAGCCTTTCCTGATGGACCATGTTTCCTACAGCTCTGGTTATTCTTTTTACTCTCCTTTCAGCTGTCTCCAGCTCCTCTATACCTTTCTAGAAGTATCGCCATCAAGAGGAGATACAACACTTCATCTGAGGGCTTTCCAAGGCTGAACTGACTGGAAATATTTTTGCTTAGTTACAGTCCTTTTTCCAGCATCATGACGTTGCTCCTGTGTGTTCAACTTGGGATCCACTGTAATCTCCAGTTCTGTCCTTTTAAAGGAACTGTTGCATAACCAGTTGTTCTCCTATTTTGTAGTTGGGTAGTTGATTGTGCAATTTGCCTGAATGTGATAATTCATGGTTGTCCTCTTTTTCAGTCTTTTTGGTTCATTTCGTCAGTGCCGTGTTAGATTCTCATCCCATGCCCACCGTTGGGATCACACTATCCAGTGCAATGTTATTTGTAAGTGTAGTAGGGTGGTTCTTTAGTCTGTAGTGCAGACCTGTAGTGAAAACATCAGATCGATCAGAGCCAAAAGACAATCGCAGAATATCCTTTCACTGTGACAGTGCCATTTGTGCCTCCTCTCTGAATGTAGTTATTTAATCCATTTTGCATCCACATGCTAGCTGTTTCATGTAGATCACTTAAGATACCTCCTCAAATGCCTCAGTGAAGTAAAGAAGTTAGGTTTTTTTTTCCCTACCTATTTCCAGGAAGAAATGGATTGTTCTGATGCTGATTGCTTCGGCAAATCCGTGTCTGCTGGTAGTCATCTTCCAGTTAGTAACAGATTTTTTTTTGCAGAACGTTCTTGAGGTTTAAATAATAGCGTCTTGTGTACGGTTCCTGTAAAGTTCCTCCCTTTTTCACCTTTTCAAAGATGAGAAAAATACAGCTGTAAGCCGGGCAGTACAGGTCCACTAGTGGTTTGATATTGAGTAATAGAAGATAGTTACTGCAAAGAAACTGAGAATAAATGCTCTGTTTCTATGGAGGGAATTGAAAAGAGGAAGAGAGGGAGGACTAACATTCAGAATGAGTTCATAGTAATCAGACTGTATGGAAAAAGAAGCAAAAGTATGATATAATACAAAAGAATATGGAAGGAAGTAGAGGGGTCTGTAGTGAGCAAAAGTGAGGGGTAAAGAGCAGAATAAATTAGAAAAACATTTTTTTAATTCTTTTTTAATTACATAAGTTAATTAGACAGTGAAATTTCTCTTTGTCAAAATGGCTTACTTAATTAGAAGACTTTGTTTGTAGTGACTGGCATTGCTTTGTGTTAGGACACACTTATACTTCAAATGTGGTGGTTGTCTTTTCCTGTCTTTCCCTTTTTTGTTGGTTGTTGTATCCTCTCCCCTCTCTCCCCCTCTCCTCCTTTTTTTCTGAGCTGCCCTCAAAGGTATTCTTCTACACCTCAGGTAAACTTAAGTAAGGTCTTCACATTATGAGGACAAAGTTTTTTGTTTAGGAATATATCCTGATGTCATGCATCTTTTTCATTCTTGCTGGTGTAGGTTAAGTGCCAAGAATAAGGAGAAGAGGTATTCATGTCCGAGAGCAGAGTGCCATAAAAATGCAAATGAAGGGATCTGCACATGTAGATATTTCAGAAATAATCCTCAGTATTAAGAGACTGAGCTGACTGTAAAAATGAGGTAGCAGTGTTGCAGCAGGATTGTGCCGTCATCCTCAGAAACAAACCAAGAAAACATAAAGGTAGATAAAACCATAGCTGTGAATAGGATAACATCTGAATGAAAGTTAATTTGATGCTCTTCATGGATTTTATTTTCCTGCTTAGTGATTAAAAATTGTGATGCCTTAGGTACCCATGTTGGGTCCCCCACTACCACCCGTATCACTTGAAAATAAAGAAAGCATAACTGTGTTGTACTGTGAGATGATACATTAGAAAATATTGTGTACTTGTTTTTACAAAAAAAGGTAAAACTCATGCCACTTAAATATATATTTTAAAATGTTATGTTTCAGCTGATAAGAAAGTTGGACAGCAAATTTATTCATGTTCCCAGTATGTAAGAAGAGGCAGTGGCTGAGCCAGTCAGTGGAAGTTCATGTAAAGATACTAAAAAGTTACTGACTAGCAAATAGAATAAAAAGACTATCAAGGGTTGAAACCATTCATATCGGTTTTGCTAGTATGTAAGGTTAGTGTTTGATGAAGTTTTGCAAATAGATTAAAAGGACAAAATTACTGCTCTGAGGAAATTCACTTGAGATAAAGTACGTGTTGCAGCACTTACGCAGGAGCAGTGTTCTGAGAATTCTGTAGAGAAGGGAGTTTGCTGTTCAGCTGACATTTGTACTCTTCTCTGATGCTCGTGTATGAGCACTGTTAATGTATATAATACTTCCATTCATGTATGAAAAAGGAAGGCCTAAACAGAAAGTCAGCTTCTTTGCAGATGATGTGTAGAACAAGGTTTTGCTGTTACCATTAATAGAAGGTAAATCACAGAAAGTCCCTAGGGAGAGCAGAAAGTAAACTGAAATTTAGGTTAGGGGAAAAAATCACAATAATAAAACTGATTAAAATAACTCTTAAATTGAAATATCAAAAAGAAGGGATAAACTGAGAATGAAAAATACTGTGAGAATGGCAAGAAAATTAAACAGAAGTAGATAACATATCGTGATGATAACACAATGGGCAAAGGCAATTTCTAGCTGTGCTGGTGCAGCCTCATGGAACAGAAGGGTAATTGTGTCTCTACTTGCACTGTGCTGGCACAGATACACAGGCACTATAACATTCATCTCTTGGCACTTCGTTACCAAAGCTATACTGATGGATTTGAGGAAATGCAGGGAAGATGAAGAACACTTATTAAAGAGAAACTAAGGAAAAAATATTGCTTAAAAGAAACACCCTAAAACTCACCCCTACTCCCAAATATGAATCCTTATCTCCTGAATGCCTAGGGCTTAGCTTCTCTGCTTCATCTTTTAATGCTGTGTTGTAGTGAAGCAGCTCCTACCTCTCACACTCTAACCTGTGTGAGAAGAGCTAAAATTCTGTGAATAATACTTGTTTCCAGCCAGTGTGATTTCAAGTGTGTAACATAGCTTTGATCACTTAAATATACTGGAAAGACCTAAAATGTGAACCTAGTTCATGGCCATGGTTTTGTAAATCCATAATCATTATCTACAACAAATTGATTAAGGCATTTGACAGTCAGATTTGTGTGATTCAGGAAGCAATCAGCAGTGTAGAAGGCATGTTTGTCAGAGAGGTGTTTTTTCTATGAAGAAGAATGAAAACCTAAAGGGCGTTCTGAAGCCAGGAGTGGGTTATTGCAAGCCCTTGCATGGAGCATGGGGGAGAAAGGGAGAGTTGTTAGCATTCTGTCATATATGCAGGACACTTCTGAGAGAAAGAAGTTAAATAAAGAAGCCTTTGTTTTAGATAATGTTAGTCATTATCTTAGATACAAACCCAAACATTGTTAGACAAAATACAAAGAAATGAATAAAGCTGAAGTTTGACAGTAGGTAAATATTTGGTTTCCTGAACTTAACATAATGTTGAAGTATCATCTTGGACCAGATTGTCATTTCATATGGATATAAATTAGGAGCAAATTAATAGAAATCAAGATATGTAGGGGAAATGAGCTCAAGGCTTTTAATACAAACATTTTTATTTTTTAGAGGCTCCTAAGGCCATTTGTAAGCTGGAGAAGGAAGCTTTTGTTTTTATCACTGAAACATGACAGCTGTGATGAGGGGTTCTGTCTTCTTCAAGCAGGAATAAATTACACACGAGAAATTCAGTCTATATTCATTCCGTGTTACATCACTGTGTGACTGGGTTACCTTAGTGTCTTTACACGTGATATTCCTGCAAAGAATGTTTTGTTTTTAATGAGGTATCACACAGGAGTTCCCTTCGCAAAGGGTCTTGTGTGAAGTTTCTCTGATGCTCAAAGAGAAGTGCTTTGCTGAATTGAGTGTATTTTGTATGTACTTACCTTTTAGCCTGTCCATAAACCTCCTTTGCAATGCAGGAAAACTAAAATTAATGTAAATTGTTAAATGTTTTCCTGAAGCAGGGTCCATAAGGAATAATATTGTAATTCAATCACAGCTTCTGAGCATTATAAAGCCAACATTTCTTTTAACTGTTTCTGAGCATTAAGATCTCTTTAGATAAAGGTATAAGGAGAATACATGGGGAAAAAAAAGCATGCTAGCAGATACTATGTGTGTGAAACCAGCTGGCAAATTCTGAACTTTCATGTCCAGTGTTTGTACTCTTTGGGAACACACTGGTTTCAAGCAAAGGGCTGGCTACGTTCTACCCATCTAAGGTTGAAATGTTGTAGTGTTATTTTTGATGTTGATTAGCACTCATGACACAATCTGCTTAGCAGTGCTGTAAAGCTTACATATTCTTTATGCTGAGATCATTGGTATATAAACATACTTGTACTTTTGTTTTGCTTATATCCTGTCTGTTGTATCACTTCGAACATTTATTTTGTGTAATATCTGTGCATTCCTCCTATTTTTCCTTAATCTAAATATTCTTTTTAAAGTTTGTTATTGAACATACGATTCATGTGTTATGTCCTGTCCAGACTTAAACTTAAATCTGTCTTTTTGTAACTGAAAAATTTTGCCTCAAACTATAAATGCTTATTCCAATTATTGTCTATGAAGTCTTTACTACAGGGTATATACTGAGAGATTATTGTGGTATCAAAGTGATAAAACTGCAGGTTTTCCCCTGGAAAACCAAAATCAAAGAACTAGTCATTTGTATTTCATTCTCTCATAATAGTATGAGCCACATGAAAGAACCATTACCTAATATTCTTCTAAACAGAAGGTGACTGCATTGTCAAAGACTGCTGGTGAGTAATTGCAGATAGTGTTGCCAGATTGTGACTAAACGGGTACAAAATTTTAGATTAAATCATTTACAAACTAGTAATGAGTTTTCAATGCAAACTTTTTTCTGTATTCTAAAACACCTTAAATAGGCTTCATTTTGTATGTGGACAAAGTATATCTGTATTTATTTGTAAGCAAGTGCAAAATGGTCTCTGTAAGTATATATAAGTGAAGTGCTATTTCGGGGGCTTTGGGATCGCTGCACCATTCAGAATAGTCACAAGGAAATGATGAAGTAAATGATCAGATTCCACAGGAGAGAATAAAGAAATCTTGGGCACAAGACATGTTATTGTTTATGTAAGAACCTTGGGTAACTGTTGTCTCAGATGGCTGTTTCTTTCTCTCTCCATGAATGTAGGTTCAATGTTGTTGAAATTTTTGTGGTTTCTTTGAGACTCTTAAGCAGTGTTTTTTGCTTTATAGAATTGTCCTGCATGTGACAGAGAGCATGTCTGGTAGGAAATGTTGATGCAGGTGAAAGGCTTGTAGTAGGGTTTTTATTATTTTTATTTGTATGAAAGCATATTTCTTCAAAATTTCAGGCGATATGGGCTGTGAGAGTTCCTAAGCTGTGCTCCAGGTTCATTCTTTCACATTCATCCATGTTTTTCCTTAACTGCTTATATTTCTGAACTGCCATGGGGCACCTAGACATAGTGCTTTTGACTTGAAACAGGTGAAGATTGATGCATAGGGTCATACCGGGTCCTAACTTTATTTACCAAAGATAAATATCAGGGTATTATCAGACTGCGGCTGCACAGCTACAGGACCCAAGGTATATCCCCTAGTTTGAGGACACAGCTTTCCTAATTCAGTTAAGGATTGTGTTAGCAAAGGAAGGAAAGACTTCAGTCTTCCAAGTTTTATATTCTTGTTCCTTCACCCCAAGATTCAAGTTCTGTGGCTCAGGAATCTGCAGTTTACTGCATTTGGCTATATCCATCTCTTAAGACTACAAGGTGACAATAAGTAGAAAGAGGAATCAGAAATACAGTATAAGTTCTGATCAGAAATTGATCAAAAATCAAGAAACACTGTGGTGAGAGAAAAAGAAGGAAAGCACTTTGAGTCTGGATTAGTCTAGTGTTTTCAGGAAAATTTCCTACCCAAATCCAGCCAAATCTTCCAGTCATAGCATAGCAAGAAGTGTGGGCTAAGAGGGCCTTAAACCTGGCAGGACCTGCAGTTGAACATGCTGGAGAGGATTCCTCATTAGGGACGGCCTCACCATGGCCAAACTAATATATGCAAAGTGCAGCATTCTCGGCCTCTGAATTTATGTGCCCCAGGGATTTACCGTGTGATTCCAGGATCCAGTCAAGTACTGAAGTTAGGCAGTTTGTGTTAAGTTTGGTTCAGTGGTAGATACACGCTGCTTCCTGGCCAAGGTCCGTTCAGCAGCCGTGTGAAACTTCTGTCTAGCACAGAACTGAGTCAGCCCAGAGAGCTCACATAATCTTTGCTGAAGAGCCATTCTGAATTTTGGGGTCTTGTTTTAATCACTTCAAAAAGATACCAAGCTGAAATGGTTCGGTCTTTCACCTATTATTTTTGTATTTCTGCTTCAGTCCATAATTGGTGTCTTTTGTGTAAGAAGGCTCAGAATTTCACATCTAATTAACACCAGTTAACTACCTGGCACAAGGCAATTGTATCACCATTACTCTGTATGCTGATGTTGTTCTGAGTTGAGCTGCAGTCAAAACCTTTCTCAGATCTGGATGCAGCCAATGTAATAGCTTATGTGCTGTATCCTTGTAAAGTAGTGTTGTGGTCAGGATTTCTTTCCTAATGAATAAGCATCTGTCATGTAAAAATCATACCCGAGGAGTTATCTCATTTAAGAAGATCTGTCTCTTAAGAGACAGATGGAACACCAAGCCGTTAATTCAGCAACTCAGGTGGGGTATGTGGCTGTGTTTCCCTGCTACTATTTATTACCTATCCTGAGGAGCAACGACAGCAAAAAGACCTCAACCTGAGTGTGGTAGTCTAATGTGATGAATGTTCGTTATTTAGGCAGAACAGTATACACAGATCTTTCATGGCATGAATGGTACTATCCTAAGGGGGAAGCAAGTTGCATAATAAAGAACAAAGAGAATTCTCTGTTTGTGGGATTTTTTTTTATTACTATCAGAGAATATAGAGCAACAGTGTTCAAGTACTTGGTAGGGACCATACATGAATAGATTACACAGTCATGGCTTTCTGGTTGATTTTTTTTTCTTTCTCTCCCAAGTAATGAATCTTCAGCAGTTCTTTAGCTACCCAGCTTCTTAATTGAATCATGGTTTTATTTAAGATCGTTGTAACCTTTATGTTATTCAAGATGGTTTTTGGGTGCATTGTGTATAAAAGAAAAGTATGAAGATGATAATCAAAATGGATGCTGGATTACAAAGACATAGCAAAATCCAATCTTTTTTTCTTTTGTTGCATCCCAGGAGGCTTTTCAATGGGAGGTGGAATGGCCATGCATTTAGCATATAGGTTTCATCGAGATGTGGCAGGCGTCTTTGCGCTTTCTAGTTTTCTCAATAAAGAATCTGCTGTTTACCAGGTGAGTATGTGGTAGGCTTTACAGAAATACTGTTTAGCTAAAAGATTAAAATTAAATCTGGCATGTTTCTTCACTGGGGGCAATTGATTAATATTCTAAACGTAAGACATATTCTGAAAATTGGCAAGAGTATTAGGAAAAAGAGGTTTTAAAACTATCCTTACATGATGTTTCATTGCTTTTTGCACAGACAGTACAATTATTTTGTTCTAAGTCAGTGCAGAAGGCAGATTAACAAATAAAATGCTGTGTAAGTTGTCATTAGTTATCAGAGATTCCATGTAACTAACTAATCTTTGAAAATTTGTAGTGAATTATAATACTCATGGGCTCCATCTGCTGTCACGATTTTTTAAAATTTTTTATTTGGAGAAGGATGTAGCCCTAAATTTAAACCTTATCATTTGTCAGAGTTAGTACATTAGAAGAATTTGAAGTGCCTTTTTTTTCCCAGTGATGTGTCATTGTTTGCTTTTGTACAGGCAGTACAATATGCCCACTAAGAGGCAGATTAGTAAATGAAATGCTATGTAAATTGTCATTGCTTTGTTATAGAGACACCATGTAACTGTAACTATTCTTTGAAAATTTCTAATGGTTTGTCTGACAGTGTTTCTTTTCCATCCAGGCTTTGAACAGAAATGAAGGTGTCCTTCCAGAATTATTTCAGTGTCATGGAACAGCTGATGAACTAGTTCTTTGCTCTTGGGGCGAAGAGACCAACAAGATGTTAAAGTCACTAGGAGTGTCAGTGTCACTCCACACTTTTCCAAACCTTAATCATGAATTAAGCAGAGCTGAAATAGAAAAGCTAAAAACCTGGATTGTAAAGAAATTGCCCATTGAAGTAGCAAAGACAAATGAATAGAAGATACAGCTTTCATGTACTCTTTGATTTTTGATTTTTTTTAAGGTCATGCATGACAAATGGGTGTCCCCTACACATTATCTAAATAAAGCTTCAGGTAAGACACTATTGTATTCCACACAGTTCACTTAGGTTGTAGCATGATGGTGCAGACTATTAATACACATTTTATTGTATGAGGATTTTTTCTGCTCTCTTGTCCAGTTTTTAAATACAGATACATGTCAGTCTATGGAAAGTAATGACTGATGATATTAAAACCATTCTTAAATAATTAGAACAGTATTCAGGAAGAATTGCTCTGAGTTTTCCAGATCCATTTTCTTTTGTGTTCTAAAATGGAAAAACTGTACAGTAGCATGATTGTCTTTCTAATGGTGTTATGGCTGACAAAAGGCAAGTTACTCTCAAACTTAAAATGGTGGCCCTTTACCTGTGGAAATAACTGTGGCCTTTACCTGTGGAAATAAATGTTCAAGTTAGTTCACTGAGAGTAGCCCTGTTGGCTTCTGTAGGATTTTCAGCTTGTGGAAATGAATCTGCATCAAAGCAGAGTTGTATGTCACTTCAAAAAAAACCTGAGGTCTGTGTTATATTTAAAGAAGTCCTGAGTAGGTGTGTCTGGCTGTACCACTGACACTGGTTGTTATCTACTGTCACTGTGGTGTTACTAGAGATCTTGTTCTCTGTGAACTGCTTAAGCCCTATGTGGCTTGTAAGTGTAGGTTTAAAAAAAAAAAAAAAAAAAGTGCCATGATGATTGTTAAGATGTATCCTGTTTTTGAAGAAATCACTCTTTGGGCACTGTTCCCGTAGAAACTTATTTTTGCCAGCAGTTTTATTTTAAACTAAAAGATGGGAATACTTGAATTCTCTATGAATGTTTAAAGGGGTTGTAAATAATGATTGTGATATAAAGAAACCTTGTGTCCCATTATTTTAATGGTGGATGATTCATCTCTGTCAGCTTGATAAATTAACTCAGTGTATAAATATCTATTCTTATGTAGTTTCTATACTACTTTTTTTTTCCCCTTTGCCTCATTTTCTCCTCCTCAGATTCAGTAATTTTATTAGCATGACAAGGTATTCAGCCTCTTGCCAAAGTCGATACATCCAAGTCTATTGCTTAATTTTCTCCTTCCCCCTTTACCAAAGAGTGGATCTAGGACACCGTTGTTTGCTCTGTCACAGCAAATTGTTGCCAGTATTGGCTATTACTCCAGAAGTGTCGGCCAGCTCCAGGGGACTAAGTTTTGTTCGTATCCTCATGCACTGTAAGCCAGCTTTTACCTATCTTGAAGAATTAGCAAAGGGGAAAAATGTCACTGTTCAAGTGCAAGGCATGTAATTGGCAGTAGCAAGTAACAACTTCCTGCTGCTAAAAATATTTTGCTTTATTTCTTTTTGCTAGCATTAGCAAGTCAGCAGTCTGTTCTGAAAAACAGGATTTTAAATGGCACATGAAAACTCCACTATTTGAAACAGTAACTGAAAAGCATTTTTTCCTGGTGCCCTAGGCTTCCTAATTATTACAAATTAAATTGAAACAGGTGTGTTCAGAGGCAGCTGAGCTAACATTGCCTTAGCCCAACTCTAATAACAGTCTGTGACAAGTAGAGTTTTAACATTGTAGTGATGCTACATCATTTTGAGTTTTGCATCATTTTCTACTCGTTACAGTTGCTATCAGGAGGCTTTTTGAAGCACTAATGCAAGATGGTAATTCATTTTGGTGACAAGTGCAATGGGATGGGAAAATGACAGGCTCTCGGCAAGGTGACTTAAGAATGTCAGAGAATAGCTTAAAACAATTGAAATAAAGATCATGGTGGGAATAGAAATTATTACCAAGTCAAACCCAGTTCTTTTGACTATTCTTTGCAGTCTCAACAATTGCAAATACAGTTGATGCAGTTTTGATTTGTTCTCTTTATATAGACTGGGAAGCAATTATGAAGGTATATATTTTACTGCATTCTTATAAAACAGTCAAGTCCTTAACTTGTCTGTTTTCTTCTACTTCTTCAGCTTGTGAGTGAAACACCAACCAATTGGGAGATACATTACAACATAAAATAGGTATATGCTCTAAAGGCATCCCAAGTCATCCAGTCACATTAAAACTCCTGAGAACCTTTTGGGAAGTTAGAAAGCCTCTAGATAATATTTTCCTTCAGTCTGCAGATACTTACAGTGAGGATGGTATGAGTGTCCTAGCCCATTTGCTGAGGATGGTGTGGTTCCATATCCCAGCTGGTGCCTAGCTCGGGTTGGACAAGCAGATTGAAGCTTAGCCCAGAAAAAGTTGGACTGCTGGTTGGTATTGAGAAGCAGCCAGAAGCAATATTAGTCCTTGAAGACAGTGGGTCTGCTGTTAAATCTTTAGTCAAATGAAAACTTTAATAGCCAAAGTTAGCCTAGCTGCTTGATAACATATTACAGAAGTAATCCAGATAGGTTTTTGATTTTCTGGGCTTTCCATTTTGACCTGGACCTCTTCCACTGCACTTAAAAAAGAGAAGGAAAAAAAAAAAAAAAAGCATTTTTAAGTTGATACTGGAGCACAGTGCAGTGGTTCATTTGCTAAAAGGGCATCTCAGCAAAGCTTATGGTGTTACTTTTCTGGGATCTACCTGTTGATTTTTGGGTGGAGTTTGAAGTACTTCATAAAATGCTTAATGATTAAAAATAGTTCGTGTTTGAATGACTAGTTGCATGTTGCTGGGATGGAGTTACAATATCAAGTGCTAGGGCATACAGAACCCTGAATTGGCATGTCTTATCAATTATATGTAGATTTAGATAAGGAGAATGTAGGGGTATTTACATCTGCATATGTTAGGGAGATACAAGCCAAGTACTTTGAGAAGGACCAAACTCAGGACCCAGTCTCTTGTTTCTTGTACATGAGCTTTTTCCCTTTTCTTTTTTCCAGAGTGAAAGAGAAAACCATGATTAAAGATACACTTCTGTACATAACTTTAAATAATAACATACAAAATTTTGGTTCCAAGCGTGCATCTCTGTCAGTTGAGCTATTGGAGATACAACAACATTAACTGGAAAGAAGAAGGCTCTGTGCTGATCTGGAGAAGGCAGACGCAATTAGTTGGCATACTATTTATGTTCTTAGTAATTCTTCCAATGTTTTTATTATTATTTTTCAAACCTAGAATAGGTTTAATACAAACTTTTAATACCACTTAAAAATATAGCTGAAGTAACTGAGTGAGTAAAACCATTCAGATTGATGTTACTTTGTTGAAGCTTGTTACTGTTTTGGGGAAAAAACATAATTCAGTGAGCAAAAGAAAATGAGTTTAATTTAAACTTTAACTCTCTTGGGCTTAGTGTGTTCTGTACTGCTTCAGAAACAAAGCACTAGTGTGTGGACTTTTTTTGTTTTTTAATCTTCTGACATTACACATTTGTATTTCAGACATTTGAAATTTGTGACTAGATCAGTGCTGTGAACTCGGGTGCTTTCTGAGTAATTTATGTGGTAGTATAGACATGTAGAGCCAGAGAGCAAGTGTAAATAGGGCAGAAATCAGCTGATCAATATGGGAAGCCAAAAATCATTGGTAACATAATTTTGACATTAAAATAAGTTCTCTACTTAAATTAATCTCTTCTCCTGTTAAATCTTTACACTCTAGCTTTTTTAGTAAATCATCTTTAAAGCCGTTTAACAAGTCTCTACAGATGAAGTGAGCCAAGTGGGTGAATGTAACTTGTATTTATAAAGATGAGATCCAGATGGCAAAACATGGAAATGGGAACCTAGTGGAGTATGTTAGAATGAAATTTGTTAAGACATAGATGGAGGAAAGCATTAGGAGTTTACTTTCCAGTTGACACATATTCTAAGACAGTCAAGAAGTTTATTTGGGAGATCTTCAAAGAAAAACCTCTTCTGTGAATTTTTCAACTTGAGTCAGCCTTCATTTGTGATGCAGCTGGTTAAAGGTGCTTCAGAGAAAGGAAATAACATAAGTGCCAATACATGCAGTTTCCTACCCTTTTTTTTTCCCCCCCATTGGCCATACCCAATATCACTACTCAGAAGAAACAGCTGTCAGTTCTATTTTCAATATCAGATTGCCTGCTCGAGTGTTTCCTTATATGCTGCCATGGGACTTTACTACATCCTGTTCATGTTCTTACTTGCAGACTGATCAGTAGCACTCACCCAGAATGTGAGAGAGAATTGCTTTTCCTGTATGAAGCTGTGAGTGAGAATATTTGTCTTTACAAATGAGAGTTAGAAGAAAAAGGCAGTGGTACCTCTACCCCCATTTTGTACTTCAGCGCTTAGAGTGTTAGCTTTAGACATGAGACACCTGGATTTAATTCCTCTGCCCATCTGAGCATGTTCACCAGTGTTCCAGGCCTTGCTCCATTACTTAAACAGTCAATTTATCAAATGTCTTCTAACTACAGACCATGAAATCTCTCGCTAGAGCAGAGACAGTATTCCAGGTTTAACCTTGCTTAGGTGAGTACCTGGGAAAGAGTTACGTTTGTGCTCCGTCTCTCTCTTAATGACTGTTACTACAATTGGAGTAGAGAAGACAGAGCAACTCATCCTGCATCAGTCTAGGCAGGGTTTTTTTCAAAAAAATGCGTGTAAAATGAGCATTAAACATTATTCTTTGATCACGTGACATTCTTCAATCAGTGACAAGGAAGTGAGATTCCTGAGAATAAAGCCAATGAGATTTTGTAAACTGAGCCTTAAAACATAGTGAAGACAGCCAAAATAGGTCAGAGAGAGTACGCTTCTGACTTTTCCACTACAATATGCGGTTGGTATTTTGTGGTTCAAAGGTATGATGCATAGGGTTCTTTAAAGTGCTTATTGTTTTAAGTTAAATACAGTACTGCGGAGTAATAATTAATACTGTGATGCACAGAATAAAACCGCAGAAGAATTAATTGTTTGCTTGTGTGCTCTTTGTGTAGTTGAAGGAGTTTGTTAGAATACGTACTGGTAGACATAAAGCACATCAGATTGTAGTTGCATACACAAGCAATCAAGAGACATAACTATCATGTACACAGCAGAGAATTAATAGAATGACTTCTGCTGGTTCTCGGCCTTTATAGTATGCAAAACTACAAAACACTAAATCAGACTGCAAGGCTTACCTGTGGTAATAGTTGATCTTGGTGTAAAAAAAAATCCTCCCTAGGGCTTATTTCAGCCAAATAGTGATAACTCAAGCATGTGACCAACCCCTGCTGACTTAGATCCCATAGTTCCCACTGATTGATCTATGTAGAAAGTCTGGCTTCAACGATGGAGTTTGTTTTATTTTAGTTTGAAGGGTTTGGGGTGAAATTCCTAATGTAGCCAAGGTCTTACGGGGGGCAGCCAAAATAATTATGAACCCTGGTCACAGTAGTATGCCAAAAATGTAAAAGCAGTGATTTAATACTTCCAGAGTAATAAGAATGGTTGAATGCTCTACCATCCTTCCCTTTTCATGGCTGTGACTTGTAATTGATAATCTTTAGCCTGGTTAGGATATGCCTGTATCTGATGAAAGTTGCTCTTTTATGTTTAGTTTTTCATAAAGTTTTAGTTAAAATCATTTGCTAGTTAATGTGATATATCATTCTAGCAGCAAACTTCATTTATACTTAAAACAAAATGGAGCTTCCCTTCATTCTGTTTGCGTTGCAGAAATATTAATGAGTAATTGGTAACTTTCTGACCAAGAACTATTGCATTGCCCTCAGTAGAATTTTTCCAGATATGCAGTCATTCAAATCGAGCCCCTGATGTTCACATTTTGGGTGGTCCCGTTTGACTTAAGCCTTGACCCTCCACCTTTCAGAGAAATTAATGTTTTTCAGTGTTTCTACTGAACAGATTACAGTCTAAATCAGCTGAATAAATGCCTAATGAGGAGCTTGTGTGTTTGAAAATGGGAGAAATCCTTTCTGTGGTATGCATCAGGGTATTTTCTAGTCAGTAGCATTTACAGGTGCCTCTCTGTCACCTTTCCTTCTCCCCTGGTTTGGGAAGGGAGAGGAAGGTTGTTTAGAAGTAGATTCCCTCTGCTATTAAGCAGTTTGTGGAAAAACTTAGGATCCCCTGACACAGTTTACACTTCAGAACCACGTTGATTTTGTTTTGTAGGAAGAGATTTTTGTATTTTTATTATTGCCACCTGCTGCAGGTACAGAGGTGATGTGAAGTGCTGTCTGCTCATTTAAAATTTAATTAATTAATGAAGCAGACCAAAGATGAAGGACAGTGCTGCATGTATTTTAAATTGTACGTTGACTTATTTTTTGGAAACAGTGTAGTCCATGCTTCCATTTGTATTTATAATTTAGCATGACTCATAACCAGAAGTCAGAACTGTCCTGATGAAAAGAGAAGACTGTGATACTAAGATTATAAGTGCCAAGGCATATTTTGTATATTGAAAGCTGACAAAAAAGACAATTTGCAGAAGTTTCAGTAAGTGCATCATTAAATCATCCTTGGCTCCTTCTCAAATGTTTTTTTTTTTTTTTTAAATGATGCTTCTCTAAGCAAAAATATAAACATCTGAAACACTGAAGGTGACTTTCTTGGAAGAACTATTTTTTTCCCCACTAAGGAAATGTATTTTTTTCTGAAGATATCCAATTGATTAATGCCAGACCACATGGAATTATTAAATGAAATCCTCAAGATGTTCTATTGTTTTTATAGCACAATTCAGTCACCAGTGTTTTTCTGTATGTGAAAATATTTGGCAGCTTTGTTGACTAGATAGGCAACGGTATGTGAATTTTGCATTTTATATAAGGGCCCTTGTTTCACATTGAAGATTTAGGGGTTAAATGTTCAGTTAAAAGAGTAACTAAGTGAGTGCCTTCATAATTTCTATAGGGTGTCATGAGAAATGAGAGTCTCTCATCATCCCCCACTCTACAAGAACTGGACATGCATGTTGCTTTTCGTAAAAGCATTTTCAGATGCAGCAAGCTCTCAAGTTTGGAATTATCTGTGGTCCTGTTGGCCTCAAGAACTCGCTGCATTGCCAATACGGAGATTAGGTATGCTCTCCCTGAATTAGAAGAAAGTTCCATCTTCTTAGCGGAACCGCTTACTACATTTGGCACAAGCAGCATTGAGAAACATACGTATTGTATAAATTCCCTTTTTGAAGCACTACCAGTACTTTGGTTAAGCCACTGTAAAACTACTGGTATGCATTTGTTCATAGTTTGGAAAATACTGTTTTCATTACAGTAAACCAATATAAACATCAGCAATATTCCTATCAAATAAATTAGTTCTCATGCGAAATGTATGGTAAGTAAATTTGTTGCGTAGCTGAATACAGTATTATTTAATGGAACTTGACTTGGTGCCAACCAAACATATGGATCTTTAAATACATTCCCCGTGTGGCTATGCTGAAATCATCCACCAATAACATGTGCTGAATTCCATTCCAGACTTGCAGGCTGGCTGCCCTTATTGTATGAAGTTTTGAAATATAACAAATAATGTTGGTGGAAAAAAATCAAAATAATTTTTCAGTGCAACAGTTTCTGTTTTGTTAAAATTATTTTTCAAAGAATTTTTACTTGACTAAAGTTTTTCTTCCCTCCTCTCTCCACTTCCGCCTGGAAGAGTTTTATCTTTAAAAACCACAGAGGCTTTTTTGTTCCTTTGAGGTTTTTGTCTCCATTTCTTTCTTCTACTTCTTTCTTTTTTTTCATTTTACCAGTGAAATTGATAAAAGAAAGGGAGAATGGGGAGATAAAGGGAAGGCAGGGGAGGACTGGGAAATACTTTTCTTGCCTTTTTCCAGTATTAAAATTTACTACTATTGGGATAAGTAATATTTCTGAAAAATGAATTTTTCAGAAATGCTATCCATTTTTTTTCATTTAGTTGTGACAATCTATGTTCTTTGTCAGGAGGGAATGTTGGGCAAATTACTTCAGCCATCACATTTTTAACTACAGAATTTTAATGGAATAACATAATAGGTTACATTACACATGCAGCAGAAATAATAACATACATCTGTGTCTTCTAAGCACTACTTATATTTACTGTTGTGTAAAGCTGTATTTGAAATTAGTGTCATTTGCTTGTAGTGAAACAGGCAAGTGTCAGGAAGTTTAACATGGTATTCCTCTGTAGCAATCTGCTTTAAGGTGGGCTTTAAAAATGACTATACTGTAATTATCTTAAGTCATTTAAATTTAATTTATTTCACTGCAATTTTTTTAGAACTTTCCCTTCGTACTTAATCAAATATTAATGTTTGCAGAATTGCTGAGAATGATGGGCCTCATTTTACTCTATCAAATTCCCTCCAGTGCTATAACCACAAGTGAATATGTTGTAATGATTTACATGTATAACGTGTGTGTGTGTGCTAATGTCTCTTGTAGACAGAATTGTGTTTTGGCTTACAGAGATAGTTAAATGGCACAAATTATGTCCCCAAATTCTTGCCCCACATCATATGCAGAATTTTGAATGAGCTTAACTTCTGGTTGGCTGGCCAAATTTGGTAGGATTGTGGCACACCGAACCTACTAACATTCAAAAATAGCTTAACAAACATCCAGATCCAGGCACTATTTTGAGACCACCTTGGAAGAACTTGGCTTTCGAGTGCAGCAGGAAAATAAAAAGTTCTTTCAATAAATAATTAGGAGGATCTGTTAATGCTATACAGAGTAGAACAGAGTTATCTGTGCCAGTTCCTTCTGTAAATTGGTGTAGCTCCATTGGGACCAGTAGAAGCATGCCAATATACATCAGCTGAGGACCTGACATTAGTGGAGTTACTGTGGATTTGACCCCGTGCCAGCTGATACTCCTGGATAGTAAGTACATCAAGTAGCAGAGGATGTTGAAGAGTCAATTCAGCAATGTAATTTTAAGCCTTGAGAAAATGTAGGTGAAATGGTAGCAAGCTGCTGACAGCCAGGGATGGATGACCTGTGTTGCAATTATACAGCAACCAATGGCAAACTAAAAGATGTTCTTATTCTCTTATAAACAGAATTAGGGGCTAATTATAGAATCACTGATGTAACAGGAACATCCTGACTGACCATTATTGTCATATTCATAGTTGTAAGTGTGGTAAATTAAAAGGTCTATTTTCCTTGCTTTCTGCATACAAATTCCATTTCATAATATTTTTAGCTATTTCAGGGAGGTTACTGCAGTCCTTCCGTGATTAAACTTAGTCATCAGTTTCTTGACTAGTAACCCACTCAGGGACTGCCTATAATAGTATTGCTTCATTTAGTTATTTCTCTTGAAAATTTCTTAGTTAAAGGTGAGGTGTGGTCTGGAGAACCTCAAGTACCCATTAGTGTTCTGTGCAGCTAAAACAATCTCCTGTGTATTGTGTAAAATCTGGGGGAATGAGGAGAAGAAACAGCCTGTGTGGACATTTGAGTCTTAGATGTTGTATTTTTACAGTGCAGTATGGAGCAGTATTTAGGTAGCATGTGCAGTTTATTTATGGTAACAATGTGCTCTGTGGGGCACCATCCAGAGCAGTAACAAGAACAGGGAAATCATGCTGCAGGAAGCCTGTGCTGGGGTGAGAAAACACAAATGTGCTGGCAGAAAGCCCTGTTGTGGGGGAGTTTGAAGCCACTTTAGAGGATGAGTACTCCAGGTGAGGATGCAGCGCAGCAGCATGGTTACTTCTGACCCCTGTAGCACCAGCAGGCAATATCTACAGTATGTATCTCTCTGTGTGGTTCAGTGACTTCACTGTGTAGAGCCAAGTTCACTCATAACATGTTCGCTCATACAAAAATTTATGTATGTCTTGACAGATTAGTGCATTTTGTCTTCAATCTTATACTTAGGCCCATGTTTCTACAAGTCTTTCATTTCTAAAGTCGCTTCTGCATGTCTCAAGCTGTCTCCACGTGTCTCAAGCCATCTGTCTAATTGACAACTGACCTGTTCCAAGACAAAATCAAACTTTTAGCGGTCTTGCATAAGAGATCATTTAAGCTGATTTGGTTGACTTTGCTCTGAAGTGGATTTGGGATGCTCACCCTGAGCTGTTTGGTCTTATTTGGGAAGAGGTGTCTAGTCCATTTCTGAAATTGTTTTCAGATCAGAGCCCAGCTCCTCTGGGAACTGTCTGGGATTCATCTCTCAGTAGAAGTGTAGAAGTAGTAGAATCCTAGTGATCAAGTAATGTTTATTGTGCACCAGCGTATTTGGCATGTGGATGACTTAGGTATCACATCTCAAGTCAGCATCAGATTAATATGAACCTGTCAACAAGCTGCTGCTATGGTTGACTGCAGGTAGGTAATGATACTGTTCAGTCAGTAATAAGCTGGGTTTAACTTGCACAAGCCAATGTGGAAATAAAATTATCTGGGTTTCAAATCCATTTGGATCCAGAGTTGCAACCTCAGGTGTACTGAGTGAGATAGTGTCATAGTGTTATGCTTGGGAAATGGTCTCAGAGGATTTAAACTCTTTGGAAGAAAAATGGCAATATCCTTGGTTTCATATCATTAGTGAACATGCAGTATTTTTATTGTGAGAATCAACAGCAGTAAATGAAACTGTGAGCCAGATGATAGTGTTTGAGTTGACAGACAGTATTTGGGAAGCAGATATCACAGGGATAAGCTTGATGCAATTTGAGGCATGGCTGGAGAGGGTGAGGGGAAACACCACAGACTGTGAATAATCAGCAGAGGAAAGATCCTGGGGCCTGTAACCTAAGTCCAGCAAAGACATAATATTTATAGGAGCCAAAGGGGGAGCAGAAGATGTCAGAAGCCTTTAAGGGGGGCAGAAGGTAATGATATTTTCCTCCAGCACCACTTGGAGATAAGCCTATCTTTATGAAAGAATCAGCAAGACCTTATTTTATATACATCACAAATTTTAAATGCTGTATCGGCTGATCTCTTTGCCAAATACAAAATCTACTCTGAAGCTTTTCAAAGCATCAGAATCTTTTAAATTATAAGTCAATGTTTTTGCACTGTTTTGAGATTACCATAAAACCCGAGCCTTTGTGATAAGCTACTGCAGAAATGACTAGAGGCCAATAATTTTTGTTAATAATCTCAGGAGAAATTTCTAATTCTTCCTGAAAAGACTGGAAAATTGTTTCCTAAATTCTGTTCAAACCAGTGTAAATTATTCTGGCAATAATCTCAATTTTTGGTTGTATAGGGAGCAATTCTTTAGGTAAAGGTTAGAATATTGCTAATTAAAAGACACTTGGAAATATATTAGTTTAGCATAGCAAAGTAAAACAAAAGTCACATTGAAAAAGAGAAATTGCTCTCTTTAGTTTCTCTATCCTGAATAAAATGTGGAAAATAAATCAATTGCATAATGGGATAAATGCAGTGTTACAAACTCACCATTTTGTTGTGAGTTTCATGATTTTTTGATGTATTTCTTAAAGCTCTAGCTCCTATACAGTCATGTGAGGTTTTCTTGGCATATTTTATAAAATAAGTTTTTAGGCCATATGATTGCAAGAAACGTTTGAAAATGTACTCTAAAAACTCTAGAAATACAGATTGAAAAAGCACCCAAACTCCAAACATTCTTCAGTAAAAATAAAGTGATCTTTAAGTTGGTCTCAAGATTTGGAGGTAAGTAGGAATATCTGGTTCAATTTCTTTAAGCATATGAGATAGACAATGCTGGAAGTATATACTGCATATTCAAAAACCTTTCTTTTTTTTTTTTAATAAACCTGAAGTCACCAAGGTTCCAGTACTCTATATCGAGTGAGGTTCTGTTACAGCGTGTTTCCACTGGCTTTAGTGAGCCTGCTACAGATAAAGGTATTGGGTGATGATGTTGGCATCTGCCAATAGTAGCAAGAAGGGTAACAGCAAATTTAAAACACAGCAGAGAAGTTAAAGTTAATATTGTCCATCCTCTTTATGTTTGAGCGCTGAGTTTCACCACTAGCTTCAAAACAGATTAGCCAACCTCAAGATAAATATTTGCTGCGTAGCATACCCAGGTGGATCCAAAATTTAGATTAAGCTGATGAGGCTTCATGCGTGAGAAACTCTTACTGATGTACTTAGAAAATGTTTAGGCCAAATGCCTTATCTTCATGCAGAAAGAATTAGAAGCCAGGTTTCATTAGCGTTTACCTAAGTATTTTAGATGTGCTGGAGTGTGAGTCTGGAAAGAGTTTGATGTCATCATACAAGTAGACAAACAAGGGGTTTAGAGAAAGGACTGAGAAGAGAAGGAAAGATTCTAGCAGCACTTTAAAGACCCTTTGGAGCTAGACTCGTAACAAACATCCGTTACTCTGTTCCTTTGTGATTACAAACCTGCTGTAAACAGAAACTTCAGCATTTACTAGCATGGTGCCCTGCAAGTGGAATTAATAGGGAATATAGCACCTGATTTTCCAGCTTCTTTTTGTATTTTTATTTGCAAGAGTAAAAAGCACTTTTAGGGGCACTATGAAAGATCATTTCCTCTGTTCCTGCTATACTGTTGTTTAACCTGTTATTGATCAATTCACTGCATGACTTCGCTGCTATGTATTTACAAAAAAGAAATTTTTACAGACATGTAACCTGAAACACTTTTCTGCAAGTAAACTAATTGTTTTCTTATTCTGTCTCAAATGAGCCTGGAAATCATCTGATCATTGTCCTCTTTATAATGTATTTTTGCTTATTGGGAGAATGTTGACCTTTATCCCTTAGTATTCTGTTTCTAGATGATATCTAAGTTCTTCCGTCTTTCCTCATAGGTCGTGTTTTGTAGATCTGTAACAATTTTATTGCTCTTCTGTGGCTTTACTCCTCCTAAAATGTGATGGTCAAGTTGGGCAGAGTATTCTAGATGAGGTCTTGCCATTGCAAAATTGCAAAGAATAACTGCTGCCTGTCTCTTAGGAATGATGCTTAAGTTTTTAACACAGACCAAAAAGACCGTTGCCCTCTTGCAGTGCAGTAGTTTTAAGGTGTGTTTGGTGTGTCATCTGCTATAACCCCAGATCCTTCTAAGTTAGCCTACATTTTGTATTTATGCAGAACATGACAAAAAAGGGTTTTTTTTTTTTTTTTTTTTTTTAATTGAGCTGGCTTAAAAAAATAAGCAAATTCAATTTAACTCTCTTTGTAAAAATGGGGGGATAGAGAATTAGTTTTTGGATGGAGAACTTTTTTTCTAGTTTCATCCCAAAGCAAATTTTTATGGCCAAGTTATAAACCCCTGAAAATTGCAGTTCATAATGGAAACATTGGCAGACCCTGAACGGCGCCGCTGTAAAGTAGTATGAAGCTTTAAGTTTTTCCACTTTTAGACCTGGAATAAAACTAAATTACAACACTTTCCATACAGGCATTTAATTTTCCCCCCAGTAATTTTTGCTGGATCTGTCCAGTGTTTCCTGACTTCCTATGTTGCCACTGGACTTTTTCCTATTGACTAGGCAGTTCGTTTCATTCAGTCAATAGATTTACCAATGGAGATACTCAAACGAAATGTTGTTTACTGGGGCAGAGGGTGTTAGGAAATGTAATGCTGGCTTGAGGAAAGTTTCAGTGTTGCTGTATGGAAGAAATTTACAGCAGATGGGGCTGGAACGCACATTATGGGACTCACAAAATGTGGGAAATGACAAGGGACTGTACGGTGTTGTTCTGCAGAATGTAAATTTTTTTCCAGGCTCCAGCCAAACCCACCAACAAAGCGGATGCAAGAGCACTCGAAGAAGAGAATGTCAAGATTGTTTTCCTTTCCCAAGGCAGGAGAAACAGAGCAGTAATGTAGTTTTTTCATAGCATTGCAATATGCTAGGATATTCCAACCAGGAGCAATTTTATCCTAAAGTGGATGTGAAAGCAAAAGGCAGAATGGAAGTCAGCAAGTGGACAGGGCTTTTTTTCTGGAATTATTCCTGGAGTCATTTCTCGTACTGGCGCAGGCTGCAGGAAGCCAAAGATCAACATGTGGGTTATTTTTAGCCATTCTGTAAATGACTTCAGTGCAAATGATCTGTTTAGCTGCTTCACTCGCTAGGGCAAGAGTTGCATTGCCACTCGTTCTTGTTTGGCCCTCATGGTGTTCCTGTTAAAGATTGTGGAACCAAATCGAGAGAATATCCTTGCCTTTGTCTTCTGGGTCCCTCCTCGAAGATGAAAATCTTTATTAATTATGATTGTTGTTGTTAGCATATCCCCACACATCTGTGGTGATTCCTGGTCTGAATAACTGAGGGCTATGATATATTCCTAATATGGTTTGTACTTAACTGCCTTGTCCAGACAGCTTGTCTGCAGCCCTGTGACAGCTCCCCAGGCTGTCAAGACAGCTGGGATTTTGGCATACTGATGTGCTCACTGGCCAGCAGGTAAGTTTTCTTGGAATGGGAATGATTTTAGCACAAGATGTGGGAGACAGGTGCCTAAAAATTAGACTTTGGGCAATAAACAAAAGTGATGTGTACATCCCTTAAATGACTGAGTATCATTTCTGAGCACTGAATTAGCCTAGCTTGGATTAACATTCCCACTGAAAGCTTTATTTGTGTCCGCACTGTTCCTCTATTTGGTCTTGCCTGGAAGTACAGACAAAGCCTTAAGTCCTTTGTAGCAAAAAGCTCAACTGTTCTTTTCCAGTCAACTGGAAAGCTTTATATGTTTTTCCAGGGGAGCTAAGCTAATGGCAATAAGCAGCCAGGAAACCTGCTAATTCTGCTTTTCCTCATTGCAAAATAAGTGGGTTTCAGTGTAAAATATCTCCAAACCAGACCCATCTAAAAGGAGTTCAGACTCAGATGGTAGGCAAAAAACTTCCAGATGTTGCTGAAGCTTTTAGTTGTCATTTGCCAGAAGTGACGGTATCTCTAGCTCTTACCAGATGGAAGCATGTGAAATCTCCATAATCTGCTGTAGGCAAAGTTAGTTTACACCTTTCACTGATGAGCTGAGCTATTCCAGTTGACATTGCCTGTAGTAGGTTAATTCATGTAGCTGTATCTGGCATATTGTGTCTAGTGCAGAGCTCGCGGTGAAGACAGTGATAAACTGAAGTGAGCCCAGAGGAGAGCCACCAAGATGGTTAGTAAGCTAGGCCATATGATGTGTGAGGAGCTGCTGAGGGAACTGGGTTTGCTTAGCCTGGAAGAGGCTAAGGACAGGTGGGGGATCCAATTGCTGTCTTCCACTATCCAGAGGGAGGTTATAGAGAAGATGGAATGAGACTCTCCTAACAAGAGCACTGCAAAAGGACAAGGCGTGATGATCACAAGTTGCAACAAGGGAAATTTTTTTTGGACATGAGGAAAATATTCTTCATCATGAGAGCAGCTAAGCACCAGAAAAAGTCCATCTTTGGAGTTTTTCAAACCTCAACTGGGTACGATCTCAAACAACCTAATCTAACTTTGAAGGTGGCACTGCTTTGAGGGGGTTAGACCAGGTGATCTCATGAGGTCTCTTTCAACCTAAATTTTTCTATGAATCTAAATTCATTTTTCCAGAATTACAATGAACGTGAAAAAAAAAGTACCAGATATGAGTATTCAGGTTGTTGGGAAAAGAGAATCAAGTGTCTATGTGACCAACTGAGAGAAACAGATTTCCAACTATTCACTGCTGGTGGTTTAATTTTCCTTCAGAAAATAAAAGCAGCAGTAGTCTCTTCAGTTTAAAAGTAAGAAATCCATATACAATCAGAAAAGTTTAATATTTTTAGCTCATTTTTTTCAGAAGTAAAGCATTGTTAGTAAAGAGTATATTTCCATTGCAAAGCAGAAAACATGATTGAAATGTTTCTTAATGTGCATCTAAAAGTCACATGTTCCAAATACATTTGTGCATGTGTGTGTGTGTGTGTATATATATATATATATATATAAGCTTGATTAATGTATTTTCAATCATTTGATATACATGATTTTGCATTTAAAAAAAATCAGGTGCTTGGAGTTGCATATATAGTGTATGTTTTAAAAAAAGCAGTGTGTAATATTAGGAAAAGCGAAGGTGCTTTACACTTTCTACTGAGTTTTTTGTTTCCTTTAGCTAAAGCATGATTGCAGAAGGTAAGAAATATGAAAAGCTGCTCCCTGGCTAATATATTGCCTATATACTGGTCAAAGTCTGGTCACTTTGTATTAGCTTTACTGTAATGTTTACCAAAGAGATCACCTGGCCTATGAAACTTAAAGTCTAACTAGACCAGATGAATAAGCAACCAGAGACAGAATAATCCATGTTCCAAGGCACCGAATGGCACATTAAGGAACTTTGGTCATGCAGGAAGCCAGGAGGCAGATTTGGGATCAGAAACTGGATCTTCTGTGTTCTGGGCTAGGAGAGCCCATTTTATCTTACTCAGTGCATTTCTTAATTCAAAAACCAAAACCAACCAAATTCAGATAGCCCTGTGTAATAGGATCTTGATTGTTTTCAAACACTGATAAGGGCACACTTTGTAAGATGATTCTTGATTTGTAACTGTTTACATTTGGAAGAGACTAACTGAGAGATGCTAATGTCTCTTCTGACATTTGTAGCTATTTTGCTTTTTGAAGCTTCATGGGCTTTACATGGCATAAGATTGAGCAATAACAAAATTGTGACAGACAGGAATGCTGTTAAGGTACACAATCTGTCTTTTGGCTCAAAGCTTGTTGCTTACGTTGCAAGTCAATGTGTGCTTACTCCAATGGCTCCTTTTGCATTAAGGGTCATCACTTCAGGTGTAAGATTATGAAAAAAACCTATACATTTGGGTTGCATCTGTGAGTAGATGAAAGAGGCATTTACGGCTGGGATTTTTTTGCTGCTCAGGTAGATTTTCTCCTGTGCCATAGATGTCCTCTCAAGATAAGCAAGCATACTCTTTGTTATTAAGTCAAACAGAGCAGATAAATCTGACAAGTTTTATTTTTCTGCTGTTTTTCTTTTTTGGTGTATAAAAGGTCACAGTGTGAACCACTTCAATGGCTTCCACTGTTTTCTTTTACATTTTATAGTGCTTGCATGATCTCAGTGAGGGAGCATATTTATTGTGCATGCCATTCAATTTAGATTCAACTGCAGCACATGATTACAGCAACTTAGAGGAAAAAAACTGGAAAATAAGTCCCTAATGTAAAACTGGTAACTGAGCCAAAACAGTAGTGCCAGTTATTTCAATGCCTCACATGGTGATTTACGAGTTCACTGCAAACACATTTAATGATTTATTGGGACAACTGTGCATATTAACCAGTTCTGCCAAAACCTTGGATGCAAAGTTCTTTTGATATTTTTCCTTTTAATATTTTAAGGAGAGACATTAGAAGGTGACAGTAGGGAAAGCCTGTGTTTGCATCATATGTTTCAGTGCCACACATGAATATATCCCTTCAGCCTTCTCTGTGTTGTTTTATTTGGGAAAATATATGCAATGTCTCATCTCATGGAAGAATGAATGCCTATAGAACTGAACTTAATCCTGTACATGTTTAGTAAGCTCACTTGTAGCCCATTTCTTCACACACACATATTGCACACACGTGCCTAAGTGCCTCTTTCGGGCTGCTAAAGAGTTTGAGAAGCCATTTGTACCTGGTATCATGGGCTGTCTTTCAGCCTTTGCATGTTCTTTCCAATTTGCACAGGTTCAACCTGTGTTGCTTATGAAGAAAGAATGTGGCTGAGTGGAGGATAGGAAACAAGGACAAAATGAGTTTTAGGAAATGTCTGCCAACTTCCTGACCTTATCACTAGCTCATGCTCAGATAGGTCCCTTTTATTTTAGAATGGCATGTACATAGCTTTATAATATTTTTATCGCTAGCCTCTTGTCCAACAAAACTGTATCCAAATCATGCTTGTGTTGTTGGCCAATCCAGAAGCTTTGACAACCCTTCCAGAGTTTGAGACACCAGAATATCTCTTTACTAGATAATATTACAGCTGCCATCCTCTTGTGAAACCTGCAGTGAATAATGACCAAACACTGCATATGAAAAGTTTTAGAGGTAAATGGAAGTAATGAAAGCTTCAGGTTCTTTCTGTTCAGTTTAGAGGCTAGGAGAGGAGATAGATCAGATGTTTTAATTCAATAAGGTCCCATCTCACAGCCTTATGTAACTTCTATATGGTGGTAAGGGAACACAGAGGTAAGTGCCAGCAATATACAGATAGTAAGAGCTGTTTAAGGATTGTAGCAGCATGTTGGAAGACTTGTTTTTCACTCAGAGTGAAAGCATGATCTTCATCATCCTGTTTCACTAGTTACCTGCTGATAAAGTAGATACCATTATACATACTTCAAAAGTTATTTTTTGAAGTGTTCAGTGAGTCTTGGGTGGATCTTTCTACAGTAGAAAAGATTGCTTTAGTATCGCTGCATACTGCCCATACACATGGCTCAAGTATTTCATTCTGTTGCTTATCTATTTTTAAAAACTATGTTTTGGTAGCTTACATATAGCATGTCCAGTGAACATTTATGTGCTACAATGAGGTCATTTTTCTGGATAATTGGGAAAGTTAAGTAATTGCCTGAAAAAAGTAAACATTACTTTTTAACATCCATGAGGCAAGACTTAGAGCTGTTTGATACCTACACTTCTGAAATTAAACAGTGGTTTACGTCATCATGAAATCCGTTTTGAACTATCCTATGATGTCGTGTGGAACTGCCAGGGCATATGTTTTGATGCAGGCTGCTTCAATACCCTTCATTCATGATGGGGAGCCTCATTGTGATTTCACTTTTCCTTTGGACAGCAAAAGTAAATACATAAAATTTTGCGTCCATGTGATTTGTGTGTATTTTTAGCATACCTGTTTGATAGCTTAAGACACCAGTGGGACAGACTGGATTTCCCAAGGGACTGGTAGATTGAGGGTTCTTTCTATCTTCCTATTGCCTTTATGCTCGAAGCATGACCTTATGTCTTTAAAACAGTTTACCTCTTGGCAGAACCATGTGACAGCATTTTCAAACACTCCCCTTTTTTTTGTTGTGGTTTTTATGTTTATTTGGCACCAAAAACATAATGATCTTGGTGTGTGTCTAGGCTTCCTATCCTGCATGGTTTAGAGTCATATTTTTACCATTCCAGCCCTGCTGGTGATTCCAGCTTCTATGCTGATATGCACAGTTTTCTTTGAGGCACTTCAATACCTTCTTCAGTATAGTTTCTCATAAAAGTCTCCTAATTCATCATAGTCTTCAGAACAGGTTTAACCGTAAGATTAAGATTTGCCTTGGCACTGCAGAAACGTTGACTCTGTGATTACTGCTTGTAATGGTAGCAACACAGTTTAATCACTTCTTTGCTTCTACCTGCTCTCTGTAGTTTTTTACCATCTTATATCCTTTGCCAAACTCACTCAAGCTCCTTGGGACAAGACTTGCCTTTTCTTATTTCACACTGTACCATGACCCAAGCTCTGAGTGGGGTGTCAGTTAATTATTTGCACTGTGGTTATTGCCAGTGAATAGTAGTTTTTAAGTCACTGAGACAGTAAAGAAATGGAAAGCAATAAGTCAGATGACAGATTGGCAAGAAAAGGGCAAAGTTTATGGTCTAAAGGTAGAAAGGAAGTAATAGATTTTAAGTGTGTTGAAAGGTGCACTAGGTAGGAGGAGGAGGAATAATCTGGTCTCAGAGGTTGCGATGGTTCTTCATGATGGAATAGACCATGGAGCCCTCAGTTATGCCTTAGAGACTAAAGAGTAGTTTGAAAACAAAGATGAAGACTTTTCTTTTCCACAGTGTTGATTAGAATCGGGTGGTAAGAAATCCAGAATGAGTTCCCGCGAAGACCAGCTGTGAAGGTACCAAGGGGAACCATGGCACTTGAGCTTGAGTAGAGGACATTCTTGAAAATAGGGAAAAGAAAATGATGGGAGAAACAAAACACAAGTGCCAGAAGTGAATCCTCAGCGTAAGAGGTGAGCCGCAGTCCCTGCTAGAGTCAGCCCTCCCATGGGTCATTAGATATCCTGTAATACTTCGTAGGATGTTGAAATGCCCCTCAGCTTCTTAACCTCTTTTGATTAGTTCTGAATACTTCTTTGGTTGATATTTGGAAGCTTGGACTTTATTTGAATTCTGCTTGCAAAGCCTGGATAATAGATGGTTCTAGATTTGTATACTTTATGCAGCCTCAATTACTTTCTCTGAGGGAACCAGAACCTCCCAGGATTTCAACAAGTCTGGGTGGATCTGTCTGCTGGTAGCAGAAATCAGTCATCCTCATTTTGTTTTTCAGAAATATCAGAAATATCTGCTATAGACTAAATAAACTTATGTTACCCTTGGAACTAGCTGATTGCACGCATCACTTTCCAACCCCTGCATAGGTTTATCTTTCAAACCCACACATTCCTTCAAAAACATTAATTAGATTTGCCACTGTACCTTACCATGCTTCTGTAACTATTTGGTATGGCACAGAAATAGTTTCTAGTTCATTGCTTCAGGAAATGAGTGCATAATAAGCTCACAGCTGTTAAACTATGCCCTGCTTCTGACACTTAGTGGCACATTCAGCATTATTATGAATTAGAATGGGATAGCAGAGAAAATAAAATTTTATGATTGCAAAGGGCTTATGTTTTTAAAATAGATTTACATGTAAGAGGTGCAAATTACCCAATAGCATCTTAACTCGAGGCTAAATTGACCAAAAAATATTTCTAATGAGAGAGAGAATAGGTCACCATAATCCCAATTCACATACCGTGATTTTTTTGGAGAGTTGTAGAGCAGAAAGAATATGTAGTATAAGGAAGAAGTTGATATTCTTGTAATTTATTTGGGAATTTTTTTGTCTTTTTTGCTTCTATGGCGAGGGCAACCAGATTTCTATAAGAGAGAAGCAGTAATGCCATTGTAAAGGGTGTTGGTGAGATAGTATCAAAACTGTATTATGTGGCCCTGGTCATCTATGTTCTGGAAAGACTGATTAAATTAAGGATTTTTCTCCTGTGAAGGAAGTGTAAAAATTTGGTTTGTCCATCACAGAAGAATAAAAAAAGTGACTGATCAATGTGAGTGAATCCTAGGAACTGAGGGGGAAGGAAAGAATTACTTTAAAGGACACCCTTGGCCCATGAACAAATGAACTTGAATTGTCTGTGAATAAATTAAGCTTTCAGAAGAAACTTAAGAACAGTCTTGCAGTCAGGAGAAATGGGGGAAAGATTGACCTACTTCCAGTTGGAGTATTCTCAGTTTCTAAAGGAGCTTGTAAAATGTGGGAGGCCCCTCCCTATCTGTGGCCCTGTATTAGAGAGCATTGCAGAGAACACAAACAGAATAGCAGCATCATAACAGGGATATAAAATGCTATCATTCCTCAGTGACCTTCTTTTTTTCACATGTGGCTTTATTCTTCTTTGATTAAACAAAAATCAAATTAACACTACTCCTGCATTTCAAAGATTTTGATTGTGAAATATACAAATAAGGCAGCATGAAAACAAAAAAACTCCTATTTCTTCAAAGAGGAAAAAAAATTACAGTAAAGGTTTGTCTTTTCCATCTTTTTTTCTGTTCCTTGTGCCTGCTTTTTATCTCACCAAGAGCCTGTGTTGTTGCCAAAATGTTCTCAGTTCTGAATAAGGTGAAATACAGGAAGAATAAGGAGTCATAGAGATAGCTGTATCAGCTAGCTTTTTCTTGAGAATCTAACTTTTCTGGAAAATTAATATGAAATTAAAACTTCCTGCTCTGGTTATGATGACTAAAGTGAAATTTACTGATCATTCCATCTAGTATCGCAGGTGCATTCTGTCTAACGATCTTAATCCACTTTCTCATTGGATAAGTGGCAGGATCACAAACTCAGTTCTCTGCATAATGCTAGGTAACACCCTTCAAAGCAATTTTAGCTGAAGCCAAGCATTATTTGGGAACATGCAAAGATTAATAGGCACCGATTGTTGTCTATGGCAATAAAATCATTCAGGGGAGATCAGAAGTACAGCAGATTAGCTCTGTCTTTATGTGCATGCCTCCTTTCTGAAAAAACTTCAGTCAAAGCAATAAGGCAGGTTTCAATGCCCACTGTTGTTCAGCTGAAGGCTGTGTCACGGCTTATATATCTGCTTTCCAGCAGTAACAATGCATTAGCTCATTAGTAGTTTAATACAGAATAGGTCTGGAGTCCTTCAAGGAATAGTATATAGCCTTTTTTGTTTAATCATGATTCTGATAAACAGCTACAAACTGCTTCTTAAACTCTAAGAATGAGTGAAACAGTGTCAAAAAGAGACAATAACCATGTAGTATATTCAGTCAGGTTATTGATATAAACCTTCTTCCCTGATTAAATCTCTAAAAGTTCTGTGCCATCGTAAGACAGGCCCCGATATGTTTAATTCAAAGATTTGAAGTAAAAATTTCAAAAGCACCACGTCTCACTAATTCACTTTCGCCCTGGGAGCTGGAATCACCAGGTTGCAGTGAGACTGAGGTTTCTAAGCATCTCAGTCCTTTTAAATAATGCGATTTTTAACACAACCTGATTTAAAAAAATGGTGAGAAATGTTCCATTCAAAATTTCACCCTGTTCTCCATAGAAGGTAGGGGATTTTCTTTGGGTGGGTGCAGCACATGATCTATTGTTTATTACAAAATATTTAGTGATCTTGATGAGGAAAACCAGTCAGTCCAGATTTTAGAGATTAGATTTTTATGTTTAAATTGTCCAGAGACTGAAGCAGTAGGATCCTAATGGAATTTTATTTTAGAGAAGTGATAATTGATACAATGGCCAGACACTTTTGAAAATCCTACTAAAGCATATCTATATTTTTAGAAAAGCACCTAAGTGCCTTTGAAATTTAACTCCAATATATTATAAATCTAGCTCCCATCAGACTCTATATATTTTCATGAAAAAATAGTAATCATTTTCCACATGACCAGAAAACCAGGATGCTTACCACCATCCTCAGCTGATAACACCTGCCTTTGGCACACAGTATGGTATTTGATACAGGCACGTATTTAATGCTGCAAACACATGTGTAATTGTCACAAAATCAGGTTAAACATCAACTTTTCATGCAACTCTGACAGCCTTGGCAGGACTTTAATTCTAAAATCCCACTGATGGATCTTTCTTAAATACTCCATTTTAAGAGAGAAAAATCCATTTAGGTATTAAATATTGTAAAACATCCAGACCCTGGAGTAGCTCGCAATATGTAAATTGATGTAAATGATCAGAGTAATAAAGTACTATAAATTCTTCTTAAAAGAAAAAAAAAGTGAGAAAATAATCTTCATTTTCTTTGGCTCACCCTTTCTTCTCAGTTGTGCTTTTTAATGGTAGTGACTGAAAGGAATTAATTTAATGCGAACAGGTACAGTGTTGAAAAAGGATGGAGTTGATGAACATGGAAAAAAATGCATTCTCTATACAGAAACTGGAATCTCTCACATTCTCTCCTCAAGACTTTATAGAAATGCAGGGTGGAATTTGAAAATATTCAGCCCCCCCCCCCCCCAAAAAAAAAGTATGTGAATGAATTACTACCATCATGAATGGGACTGGACTGAGAGTTGGAATTTATTGCCCTGAATGGATCTAATTCTTAGTTTTTGTTTGTTTATTTATTTATTGTCACAAGGTATTTTGAAAGTAAGTGGTGAGTGCAATGGAAAACAACTTCAAAGAATGTTTGCCGACTGAGGTCTCTCTCTGTTTTCAATTTTTACTAGCATGTACATCCAACTTTATTCATTTCCTGAGCTTTTGGTCTAGTCTGTAAGGCAAACTGTATGTCTAAATTTGGCTGTTCATTGTGGAACTTTCCTTTTGGTTAAAGAGCATGGTGTTGCTATATTTAAGAAGACGTTATCAGTTTTTACTTTCTTAGAGGCCTCAGCTACAACAAAGGGGCTATACATATATAACTTTAATACTAATCATAAAGTAGTAGTGATAAAATGTAAATAACACCTTCCACCCCATAAATGGTGGCTTTCATCTAACCGTTGCTCAAAAAAATTTTTTTTATACCAGTATTAATCAGTTGAGTTTTGCAATGTTCTCATGGGGTAGGTGGTATTACCAGGAATACAAGGAATACAGACACTGCATCTGTTCTTGGGAAATAACAGTAATTTGGCTACCAGTGCTGCTATCATCAAGGGAAATTTTTTGGAGTTTCCTGAGGGAACAGAGGAATAAAAATACTAGTGACTTGTGGAGGAATTAGAAATTTAAACCGGGAGATAGTGGCACAGCCTGTTGTTTACTTGGAGTCTTACGGATGTCTGCTCCTCCTCCCATCCTCCCGCCTCACTGACAGGATCAAGGAGAAAATGACCTGGGCCCCCAGATCCCTGACCACCGTCCCCAGAGCTCTGAAATCCCATTTGATACTTTCGAAGTTGCCCTTGGCCAATATCGTTGGTGCCAATGTGGAAGAGCCATAGGGGGTAATAGTCAGAAGCAAGTTCTTGGGTTCTGTTTTGGTTTATTGTTTGTTTTTAATATTCCGTTATGAATTCTCTCTTTAGGAAAAAACAAGTTGAATTCTAAGTAAATTTTTACATTTATATGGAGAAATGTTAAGTCATGAAGATATTGCAGATATCAGAATTGGTGATGAGTAATCCTCATAATTTCTTTTTTGCTAGGTAAACCTACAAGATTTTTTAACCTAAAGTATTTTTAATCTCTTACCTCTATTCACCTGAAGTGGCCATCACATAGACAGATATAGTGGCTGGATGGTTTATGATCCCATTAAAACTACTTTTGCTTCAGGCCAGGTCTAGGAGAAATTCCTTCTAGAAGGAGTCTCTGAGAATTGACAACCTGTATAATCAGCTGAGCCTATATGAGCATTATATGGTTGAATTAGAAATGTTACATCATCAGCTTTCTTGCAGTTTCTCTTTCCTAAAATACCCTGAAATTGACTTTATGGTGTAATGGCATATTTGGTCCTGAATCTAGACAGCAGCCAATAGTGAAAACTTAATCTGAGGTTCCAGAAATTGTTAAAACAGGATCTACCTCTCCTTAAGCATCACCAGCATTCATAATGAAACCGAAACAGAATCACCAGCCCATTGTCATTTCAATGCAATAACTTTCCAGATGCATCAAAAGTTTTTCATAAAATTTTTCACCAGGTGGTTCACAGTGATGTTGAACAATATGTGACCATAGAACAACTGCTCTGTATTAAGATTATATGGAAGGTCTGAGTCATCTGCTGCTGCAGCCAGTAACAGTTCAAGAATAGGCCAGGAGCATGCAGAAATGAAGAACGAAAAGAATAGGCTACTAGCAGATGATAATTATTAAGGACAGAAAAAACAGAACAGAACCCTAATGTCTTCCCTTCATCCTGCTGCCCCCTTCCCCTCCAAAAAAATCAATATAAAAGGAAGAAGTACCCCTCTTCTTTTCCGGTTCCCCACAAGGAAATATGTCCATTTTCAGGAAAAGAAAAATCAAGACCTAAAAGATTCTCCTTAAAAGCAGGTGTTGGAATATCTTGTGGGGGCTCTGCTTTGCACATCACAACCTGCATCTCGTCCATGAATCAGGATCTACAACTGAATTGTGTCACCCATAAAAAACCTTGACCAGAGATTCCCAGGTGAACATTTCTCCTCTCATCATGAGAAGACCATGCTGAGAGCATTTCATGAGTAAATAGATGCAGAATACAGCTTTTTTAACTCTCCAGCTTTCTGTTGAAAGACAGGTACAAATGTTAAACTTGCTCTGGAGAGTGGGAGGCAGGACAAAAAGGGAGAGTTAGAGTTCAGTGTATTTTTGCAGTAGTCATGACAGAGAATGAACAAAGCACGATGTAAAAAAGAAAAATCACCCTTTCTTCTCCGAGACCATAGAAATAGAATAAAAATGGGCTTTTGAATGTTCACCAAGATCCTGTCCTGTTTGTCAGCCTTCACAAATTTCTTAAATCCCCTATATCATCATTCAAAACTCATAGTAGTAAGATTCTGTTTCCAACGAGTCCCCAGACAGTGTTTGTATTTTCCTACCTAAGAGACCCCTTGGCCTCCTATTTACTCCTGCCAGAGTGCAAATCAGATGTACGCAGGCAGTTTGGGTATCAGAGTTTGGGCTAAAGCCCAAGTCCCAAGCTGCCATAGGCATAGAGGTTACAAGGGACCTCCAAAGATCACTAGTCATGACTGAACTCTTAGTTTGATCTCTCAGAAAGGTAATTAATAATAAAAGAAACAAGTAGCTATATACTGGGAAATTCAAGTGTCTTCCCTAAGTCTTATTACAGCAGTGGTTTTTGTTCCTTTAATCAGGACAGTTCATAGGAGGATGATAGCAGTTTAAACTGAAGGACTGAAAAATTAGAGACTGACGGTAATGAGAAGAACTGAAGACTATGGTGGCATGAAGTAGCAGAGGAATAAAAGACAAAGGACAATGAGATGGAGAATCATTCTGACAAGGGCAGAAGGCCGTGACCCCAGTGCACGTCTCTCCTTCCCGACAGTCAATGCAGGACGTGCCCTTCTCCTTGGAATAGCTCAGAAATTCTCCACCAGGTGAGTCACAAGCCAAGAAGTTACTTACAAAGCCTTCATTTGCAGGAAGAGTGTCTGGATGGTCTCAGCAGATCTCCTCTCTCTAGTACCTCTGACTTCATGATTGTGCCTGAGCTTTGAGAGTGTTATGCAGGTAAATATGCTTCCGCTAAAATAAGTTTTATTCCCACCAGCATGACTTACCTATTAGATATAATACCTGTGAATCTTTAGATTTGTTTCTTCCTCACAGCTGTAGTATTTTGTTAATTAATCTTCACCACTGTAATTTTTCTTGTGAAGAGAATGAGAGATGATTGTTAGAAAGGCCTAGATACTGATGGTGGGTATAGTCAGAGAGCTGGAAATGAAGAGGTGTGAGGAAGATTTTTTTTTTTAACTGATAGTTATAGCTTATATTATTTGATCGGGAGTTAAACAATCTGTTTCTTTGACAGCATATTTTAAAAGAGCTTGGCAAGCACATCACTGAATGAGTTGGAGGGAGACCACCCCCTTGTCCCAAGGCAGATGGAAGGATGGGAGGAAATGCATTTAAGACAAGTTTTCTGTGCCTCCATTTGGGCGGAAGAAAGTAGGCCCCCCGTGGACACTGCATACTTTTGCCTAAGCAGAACAAATCTGAGCATGAGTCAGAAGGTAAAGTGAGATTATGGTCTCTGAAATGTAAGTTATGAATAACTGTTTTTTCTCACTCATTAGCCTTTTCATTTTATCCATTTATTTTGTTTCAAACTGACATTTTTTCATTTAAATAAAAGTTGATCGTATTTTAAAGGAAAAGTATCTTTGCTTATCAAAAATTAAAACATTTTCATTCAAAAATACGGAAAAGAAATTCAGAAAGACCAATTTGGTAAAACCATGACAAGTTAGTGAAACATTATCAAGCTGAACCTCTGTTTTTTTCTAAAAATAGCTTTCCCAAAATTTGGCATCCGACTCTAAAGAAGTTAAGACTGTGTATTTCTCAACAGCAGCAGAGTGTCCTAACTTCCCAACACCTAAATACAGCAGTTAAAATCCTTTCACTCAGTTACTAGGTGTGTCGATTCCTGCCCATCCTCTGTCCCTTCAGAGAAAGGGCCATCACTTCACTGCAGTTACTGTTGATATATTTGTTCAGGGGTGAATCCTGTTTTGCACTTGCTCTCTTTAGCTAGGATATGTTGGGCTGATCTTTGCAGATGAGCTCAGCTGTTTTCTGCATCAGACTCCTCGGCTGGGGTTATCAGACTCTGTCCAGTTATTTGCTCCACCTCTTCATAAATGAAATACTTTACGCTGTGGCAGAGGCAGTGTTTTCTCCTGCAGTTCCCGATCGTCAGCTGACTGCCTGAAGATCAGAGGCAATCCATATCTTACCAGTCTCTGACCTGTATTTTAGAAAGACAGTTATCTCTTTGAATGAAAGTCCTGTCATTGGAAAACAGCCTAATTTTAATGTCTGGAAGCCATGGAAATCCCTCAATGTGGTAAACAGTCCCATGGAGAAGTCCAGTAGGTGGTACACCTCACATGTCTGACCTTCACCAGCAAGTGTTCCTTTTTTGTAGTTGGCAAAAGACAAGATAATCAAGCAAGTGTCACTATGCAAACCTGTCGGGGATAGTGCCCAAGACAGAGACGTAAATTCCAGATAGGCAATGGCAAAGAATGCGGCAGCATGAATAACTGTGCTGGTAGTTCATGATGGGTGTTTTCAGGATGTCGAAGGATACTGCATGAAGTGCCATAAAATGGTACATATATTGATTTTGTGATTGTTTTTAAATGTAAAACACCTTGACATCTACAAAAGAGGGTTCTAATAAATCAGAAAAAATACAATGCAAAGGCAAGGCAAAAGGACTGGGATCAAAAAATCTCTGCTAACAGCTGATAGTTGGTGATTTGCTTCATTTAAGAATAATTAAGTTGAAGTTTTCTTTAATCACTTTTATGTGACTTACCTAAAACTATATTTTATTTGTTTAATTGGAAAAGGATTCCAAGACCCTACAGATGCAGATCTACATATACATACATCTGCTAGTTGATAGTTGCTGCAGAATTGTAGGTTAGGAAAAAATAAACTGTCTGGCACTCATTCAAGTTTATCTGTTTCACTAAGTCAGAGTCTTTGTTATTTGCATTGTTCCTAACTGTTGGGTTTGGGGTCCCCCCCCCTTCGGAGTAGCTTCAACTATGAGCCTGATCTGGTTACATATTTCTTTTAAACTTTACTCTTCAAAAAGTATTGCAGAGTCAGTATGTTGTCACAGTGCACTCACTGAAAATGCCCACTAATGATCTGGGAAACTGAAATAGTCCTCGGAATGGTTAAGGAGAATTTGCAGGAATTCCTTCATGCAAAGCTGGGCACCCTAAAAGAAAAATGCTTTCGAGTTCAAACTGTTGTTTATTTTGGAGCACGTTTCTCTTTCTGCTTTCAGTGGTGACCTAGGAATGAGCTCACAATTGGAAGCAAATCTGTCTTCTGTTTCCACTCCTAAAGAATTACCTACTCTCTGAAAGTACATATGGTTATTGATGGCCTTACACCAAAATTAGGATTTGGAATTTTGTGGAAAAAATAAACACACACACACATGTACACGTGTGTGTGACACTGACAGATTTCAGTTAAAAAGCTTGTTGAAACATTACAATAAAAGAGATTGAATTTGTAATAAACAGAAGGCTTCCTATATTCACAAGTGTTCTGCTTTGTGCTTGAGCAGGAAAATATCTAATCTAGCATGACTGTGCAGGAGAACAGCAAAAACATATTGTTTTGTAATGTGCACATGGTCTGTGTAGCATTTGGCAGCATCTCAAACTGAGATCCAATTAACAACCTCTGTCCTGTCTTTGTGTGGGGTTGTTTAATATTGTTTTCTACAAGTGGATCATGTGGACTGGTGCTTTTGGTGATTGGTTACTGTTTCGGTTACAGTTTTGATGACAAACCAAGTCTCCCTGCACTGTCCTCCAGAAGACTAGCACTGCAGAAGATGACTAACATGAAATCCCAGATCTCGCTCGTCTCCCTTTTGCCAAACTGAGTGTAGAACATGGGATTTTGGAAACAGTAAAACAAGCAGGGTTTTGTGTCAGCAGGGCCAGTATTAGGTAAAGGCACATGTCAGTCACCTAAGGTGGTACTGTCAGAAATGCCTTCATCCTGATTTCATATCATCTTCAGCTTTTCTGAGGTCTGACCTTCTAAGCACATGCTCCCGTAAATCCCTTTCTCACACCAGGACAGCTGGGTCCAGGATCCACTCTATAAATGCATTTTGAGCTTTGCCATTTTGACCTCTGCCTGATGGCTTGGGGAAGAGTTTCTGAGAGTCAGTGAATGACAGCTGGCCCACCAGGATGCAGAGATGGAAATTTGTTCCAGTACAAGTTAAGTTAAAGAGAGATGGCTTTATTTTTCCTTTTGCAACAGTTAACCTATTAAACTAAATCTTGACAGAAAGCCAGATACAGTAGTGATGGACATGGTATAACAATATGAACAGAACAAAAAAAAAAAGAAAAGGCCCTAACTTCCCTATTTGGTGAAGTGTCATCCTGCTTTGAAGTCCCTTATTGAAATCCCAGTGAAATTACCTGGCAACTGATTTCTTAAGTTTGCTTTGGTTCCTCCTCATACATACCTCTCTTGCTCCATTTCCCGCCCTTTCGTCTCTCTCCTTCACACATTTCAGGAGGAAGGATTATGAAAAACAAAACCCACCATAAAACTGAAATCTACAGATGCAGGAGAGACGTCTCTTAAGTCATTCCTTCTCTTTTTTCACTGATGTATTCTCTCAAGAGTGATAATCATCTTTTTTGAAATGCAGGTCTAAGACGGAAGGAATTTTTATCTGGAAGAATAATATAAATTAGCTTTGACTGCCAGTTTCCACTGATTATTACTTTCCAGGCGGAATTCCTACAAATTCTTGAGGCATGACCTCTGATGAAAAAATAAACCCCTTTAAAACTTGTTTGAGAAATTCCAGATAACTTTCACAAGAGATTTAATTTTAGAGCATTAACACAATCTTGGTTGGAAAGATAAAACTACAATGCAGTTATTTGGTAGGAGTCATTACTGAACAGTGAAGTCATTTGAGCTTATTTTACTGTGCTTATCTTTTTTTGCTCTCTTCTTTTCTCTCAAACTAATTTTATTATGCATTACTCAGTGCACTCTGGATTCACCCTCATAAAAGGATAAAGTATCTCAGCAGATATCCAGGCTTAGGCAGTCAGTTTGAGAGTAAACTCACAAGCCTTAGTTATCTACACCAAACAGTCAGTGCACAGGGTATCGTGTACATATTGTCAGTTAGTGTTCATTAGCTTGTAAATCTTGGGGTTTTGAGGCTTAAGCAAAGGTAGAAGCTGCAACAGATAGAAAAGAGCTGTTTTAAATACCAGTGCCAAGCACTTACTAATGGCAAATGCATCTTTGAATCAGATTTCACCTCTCCTAAGTAAATAAATTAAAAAAAAAAAAAAAGCACCAACAAATCAAGAAAGCAGCTCTTCTGCACCTCCGTTTGCTCTGCAGATACATGAGAAAGTGGAAAACATATGTTGGAAGTTGTTAGTTTATACTGCAATAATTTTTATACTTTTTGAATGCTTAGGGCCAGAGTCTGATCCTCTCCTTGCAAAGCTTCCTTACGCCGCAGTGAGGGGCCCCGATTCTGGAGGCGCACAAGCACGTGCTCAAGGTGCCATGCCAGGATCAGTGGTGATCTGTGCAAGCATCTGCCCACTGGCACCCAGCTGCTTGAGCAGAGCTATACAGTAAGTGGATGTTCATCTTAAAGTGTATCAAGAAGTAGAATAGTGACACTGACAGACAGCTGATTCACCAGCATTTGCAATTACAGCTAGTAGCTATTCAGGGTACTTGCCTCAGTGCGAAAGGATGAGAGCTGCAGTGCTGTGAAGGCAAGACACCAAATACATGGGACTGTCTCCTCACATGTTACTTCAACCTTGTCAACTGCATTATAGCTGGCTGAGACTTTCCAAGTAGAAATCAGGCTCTGGTTTCCATTCATTTTAAATGGGAATTAACAGCTGGCTTTGGTCCCTTTGAGATGTCCAGCTCTACTCTCACCTGTCTTTGAAGCAACACACATTTATTTTTTCAACCTGATTTCTTTTTTCCAAAGTGCTCCTCTTTCCACACAAGCAATAACCGCTAGTACTCCACAAGACCCACGTCTGCCGAGAGATGACAGCTGGCTTCCTGTATGTAGGTCTCTGCCCACTGATACTGGTCTGAATGTCTTATGTCTCTGTAGGAGTAGAGACAAACTGAGGATAAGAAGTTGAGCGGGTCATTAGAAGTTTCTTTTATGTGTGAGGACTAACTTAAAATAAAGTGTAGCCTTTCCTTCCTGACAGCTGCTTACAACCAGCTGTCCATTCTGCATGAAATGAACATGATTGCTTTTTGGCTAGAAAAATAGCCTTTTGGGGAGCAGGTTTCCACTTGGAGAAAGTCCCTATTTTCCTGTAGAAGCTTCAGATTTAGTCCTCCCTTATCCCCTTCTTTGCCCCTTCTTTTCCATTAGCCCATATTGCTCATCTCACTGGCAAAGTGGAAGAACAGAGTGGGGAAGGAAGAAGGAAAGCATCCCAGAATTTCATAACTAAAAATCCTTGCTCTCGTTCCATTCACATTTTTGCGGGCACCAGTCTTTTGGCTACACTTCTCTCCTTCTGTCTACGCCAGGTCAAAAAGGTACTCTGCCTTGATCTCTTCCTCTTCTCTCTTCAGTGCTTCCCCTGTCTGCTGACTGCTGCCTTATCCATTTCCCTAAATGCTATCTATATAAACTGTAAAGGAGAAAGGAGCATTAACCCCAGCAGAAGCCTTTTGGAACTGGTCTGAACTGGTAATAGAATAATTCTGGCTGAACTAGACAAGAAAGAAAAAACAGGTTCCAGTTTCTGCATTTCAGCTCAATGATTATATGGAACAATACCTGCATCCAACAACATCTTAAGATATGTATCACTGCATCCCTGGTGTTTATATATACACTTTTCCCCTCCCCCTTCTAGAAGTCCCCAACTACCTCAACCAAATTAGCTGGGTTTTCTACCGACTTAGCTTTATGGACGTGCTTATTCAATACAGCCTGGCACAGGTTCTCAAAATTTTCTCTTTGCCAGGGTCATTTAAGTTTGTCATCACTGTGTGTAGACTACAAGGGTGTGATTGATAGTGCTGCTCAGCAGGGTTTTGTTCACCTGAATTAAATGCACTTAAAGAGCCTAATTTGGAAAAAAAGTTATTTGAATACCAAAAATTTCTCTCTTGTTTTATGAGTATCTCCATAAAGTACCCACTGGAACAGGTCCATTCCTAACTTGACCAAACTTATTAACCAGAGTTAGAATGGAGCTCATTCCTCTGAGAAATGTAGGCTTTTGTTTTTAATAAAACATGTGGGCCAAATTAGTAAGTAAATAAATGAATGACTTTCAAGAATCCCAGATAACACTTGCTGAGCAATGGGTCAGGCCAGATTTAATCTAAAAATCTTTCTGCTGCGTGTAAATGATTATGTCATAGCATTTGTCTTTAATTACTAACCTCTTTCCAAAGACTTGACTCATGGCATGTTTCTCGGTTAACCACAAAAACTTGTACTACAAGATTTGTCATATAGATTCTTTTTTTTTCCTACAGCATTGTTAAGCCCTGGCTCCTGAAAAAGGAATGTAACGATCTCTCAGAGATAGACACTTGGACTTTACAGTAGTAAGTGGTTTTTTTTTTTAATAAAGTTTCCATATAAAGGAAAAAGGCACTTTTGACTCATAAGAAATAGTGTAACATCCCTAATATTGACAGAAAACCACAGAGATGAAAGTGTTTCAAATACATCTATATAAATATCTCTTTATAAATCCAAATACGAAGGAGCACTTTTGTAAATCTACACGCCAGGATTTCTGTAGTAGGTTCGATGCTTTTTCTATGTACCATGATGGCCATCCTCCACCAATGGCAGGTATTTCAAAAGAAGGTTCAACCTCTCATTGTTCCCCTTATCTGTAAAATACTTCTTGATATTCATGGACCCGTTCCTCTGTGTGACCTGAGGTTGAGGTGAGGATGATAATGAATACTATCTACTCTGTGAATTAACAGGCCAATCTGGGAACCTAAAAAGGGTTTGACAAAAGAAAAAAAGTGAGTCACACCTACACTCATTTTCTTTTAATGAAAATGTTGACCTGATCTTCACCCAGCTCTGAGAAGGACACTGTGATTCCACTGGTGGTTTTGTAATTCACAATGAAAGTCAGAGGAGATAGATGTAACAAGCAGAACTAGTTTGTGTGGATAAGCTGGAAATCTAAAATGTTTTTTTACGTGCCTCTATATAACTTGGCACTGGTATGAAGAAAGTGATGGGTACCAAGTGCTGTGAGCTGATGGTACTTAGGACAGAATAGACACAGGCTCCTGCTGTCTTTTAAAAGGAAATACGGCAGTTGAAGGCTGTCAAGGAAGAAGTACATTCCTTTAGTAAATTTATGCAGCACTACAAGGCACTTTCACAGGAACTGTTCAACTCCCTGCACTTTAAATTTCAGCAAAGCTGCTGTCAAAAATGCACTAGCCTTATGAAAAATTGAAAGCTTATCTGCTAAATATCCTTAACAGCATCTCTTTTTCTCCAGAGTCTCTGACTATTGGCCTTATATTCTCCAGTCAGGGACAGGAATGCCCACACAGTATATGTAACCCATCACAACCAAACAACTGGCTGCAACATATAAGAGGAGACTTATAATGAACTGCTTAGGCTCAAGACACTGAGTAGAAGTCTTGAAGGATAAACATATTGCCTATTCACTAAAATAAGTAACATCTGAGGAAAGAGCCACTCACCTGTTGATATGCCTCAAAGTAAAAGCTGTATGTGCTCTCTACAGCACTTGCCACAATTCATTTGCTCAGTTGGAGTGTTTACTCAAAAAAAAAAATCTATATATATAAAAATATAGGTGGTCTGTCCTTTTTAAAAAGCAGGGAGGGCCACTGATTAGGATAACTTTGTCCAGCTGTTGACTGGCTCTAGTGACATCAGGTAGGAAGTGCTGAGAGTTTCTGGTTACAAAAGAGTAGGGAAGAAATAGAGGAAGTTATTATGTTGTAGTCGGAGGACTTAGAACAACTGAAAGGAGCAGGTTCTTTTTTTGGAGTAAAGTCTCAGTAGGTACAAGAGTCTCCATCTACAATAGCAAGCTAGCTCTGAAAGTAAGGGGGACACCTCATTGCTAAACCCATGTGCTAGGGAGGGAAGTACCATCTTAGACACTGACCTAAATTACTGAAAGAAACAAAAACTATTCTCTACTATAAGCAGCCAAAACTGGGACAGAAACAGAGAAATGGAGGTCAGGTGAAGGGAAAAGACAAATCTGGGCAGCTATCTGCTTTTGGGATAGCTCTGATAGGTCCTACAGCTCTGGTTTTATTCTGTTCTCTTCCTCTAAGTTTTCCTGCCTCCAGAGCTCCTTGTGCTTCTTTCTCACCCCACCCCAGGATACAATTCACCATCTACAAGTACTAGATCTTCTCTTATCTAGCCAGGCATTTCTGATCAAACTTGTTTTCTCTTTCTGAATCCCACCTCCTTTCTTCTTTATTTCCTTATCCTCCTCACTGTATTAGGCAATTCATTTTTGCTTGTAGGCTTGCAGTATTTCCCTCCTACAGGTCTCTATACATCTTATCAAGGTTCCGTGTTTTGAAATGTTGCTGGTTTTTTTTCTGGTGTTCTTACATTCCCACCACCTTCTGTAATGCTACATATTTGTTAACTGTTGTTGACAGGGCTGGCTTTGTTTGCCAGCTGTGATAGCTCACATACTGCACTTGAATCTCAGTTACTTGTTTTCTTTCTAACCAACTTTTAGTAGCCTGAAAATGAAAATGAGTTCAGTTTTGGGAAGATAAATGAACCTCCTGTTATGAAAGATATTTTGTATAGGGTATAAAGTAGTAATACCTTTTGTTAAGATCCTTGATACGGATGTCAAGTGTGGACTTTAAGGTTCCAAGGCCAAGACTTAAAAAATTGTTGTGAATTGTCTCTTAAGTCCTTCAAAGGGTATAGAATAATAAATAAGACCTATGACAGTAGAGGATTGATGTAACATTTTCCTGACTCAACATCCCCTACCTACCTTCCTATTTTAAAGATGCGGGCAATGTAAGTACACTGGTTTGAAAGTATGTGTTTCCAGTGGAATTCTTACAGGCTGAAGAGACTTACTGCTGGGAGTGTGTATTAGACTGTAATACCTTTTTACCTTCCCAGAAGTTCAGAGGGGCCCAAAAGGTCTAGCTAGAAAATCTAATCAATTCTATTTAATAGGTTAAAGCATTTCTCCCAAAACATTCCATAATTTTTTGTAATAGCTTGCTTTGGGACTGCATATTTTAATCCTCTCTTTAACAAAAAATGATCCACATAACATACCAAAGCAGACAAATTAATAGCTTCTGTAGAGGAGGAGAATAACTGATTTTTTATTGTTCAACTGTTACAGAAGCGTACTGGATACATATGATCTTTCCCTACTTTAAATGGTCTAAGTAATGAAAATCAAAGTCCTGAGAGGAGAATTTAAAAATTTCACTTATTTTCACATGTTCACTAAGCTTTTTCCATTGCAACTATGGTTTTAGTGATACCAGCAAGACTCAGTTAATTTAATGTTTCTATGACATTTTCTAGAGTTTGGCACTTGTGTAACCTGTAAAGATGACAGTTCATAAACAATATTTTGGCATTCACTACAGTAAAATAATTTCTACCTCTAAGCAGCAATTCCACTAGGATAGTTTTATAATATCAATGAAAATTTTGAATAGTAAATTTTTTAACATTTATTAAAATATTAAGCGCTCCAACGTAAATGATGGTAAATGAAATATTCAATCACACTTGTATTTCTTATAAAATATCCTTCATGAAGAGTCACAGTTTTATTTCCAAAGTTGTTTATGTCCAATATTATTTCACAGAAAGAAGATGATTAACAAATACTTTATCCTGGTTCTCTTTCACATATATGGTATTTCATTAAGCTGAACTCTTTTATGAAGTCTTTCGTGAAGAGAGTTCTGCTTACAATGGACAAGATAATGTCTTATGCCTCCATCCAAGGCGTAAAATATATTTCCTGTTCTAAGACTAGACAAATAATGTCTCCTCTTCTTTCATCTGCAGTGTTCCTCTCACTGTGGTGTGCTATCAAGCTACTCAGCAGAAATACTGGGAGGTCTTTCTTGTAATAACATGTCCCAGAGGCATCTGAGAAGAAATGCCTACACAGAGTGCCCCCTGTTTGGAGGATGATGTTGGAGATGCTTGCCACAGAGAATAGTCACTGTATGAGGTGGGGATGTCTGTCTGAAAAAAGAGGGTACATCAGGCAGCCCTTCTCTAGCAGCAGAATACTTCTGTAGTTCACAGTTTGAGGAGCTGGTTGCAAGAGAAGTTTGGCTGGTATCAAATGCTGCATCAGTTTTACTTTCATGCTTTAACTAAGTTGCACTTCATTAGGCTTCATCCACTACCATTTTAAAGAGCCAGGCAGTTACACAATAGAAGGGAGATATTTTGGCTTTAGTATGTGAGGTATAAATTAAATATCTTACAGTTGAATATCTATTGTAACTTATGGACTGCACTTTCTCATTCATTATATGTGTGAACTAAACAAATCTGGCTTTGACTCAAGTGAATTTTGGCATGTGTCAATGCCCTACTGGCCTTTAGGCCTTTCACAAGCATGTGATTCCACATTTTATGTGGCTATGTACTAGTGAATGGAATGCTTAAATAAATAGCAAATTGAGTCACTTAGCCTTGAATCAACAAGTACAGTGTCCCAAAAGAGATTCCCAACAATTTATAGCCACATATTGCAGAAGATTTATATTCAAAACTGATTTCAAGAGCTTCTAAGTTGAAGACTGGTGACATGGCAGGCAACCTCCTCTCCTAGCAAATTCTTAAGGTAGAGTGCATCAATCCAGCTGCATGAAACCTCAACGTGGACAGCTGAGCACTCTGTGCTCATAGCAAGAGTATGGCCTTATGTCAACAGCATTAAGAAATTCCTTTTACTGTCTCATTCTTTTCCTTTTCTCAAGAAAGAAAATGCTGATATTTAGAAATTAAAAATATCCTATCTTCTGTGCAGCAGGTTGGTTCATTATTAATGAGTTAGTCATGGGTAAAAAACAGCTTCCATGGAAACATTTGGTCTGTTTGAAAAGAAAAGTAATTATAGGGGAAAAAAGACAGAAAGCAAGTTTATGCACAAACCTCATATCACAATAAGTTCCTGTTAAGTATTTTTATAATGTAACAGTTAAAAATATTGTTCACTCTTTGTTCTTCTTATCATCACAGATCAGACAGGTAGTCCATACATTACAGGAAAGGTCTCTTTAATCAGTCTTTCTTCAACTGCCTACCTCTTTTAAAGTGGAAGGAGAGGCTGTTTCTAACTGAGGAATATGAACCTTATCCCACTGGAAATTTTGCCAAGGTCATCTGCTTTTTTTCCTGCCTTTCCCTCAGAAGAAAAAACATTCAAAAGGTACTTTTCCTTATGTGATTTAAGGTCATGATCATTTCTCATCATGCCAAGTCAGTTTGTGTTTTAAAAAAAGTCCCCCCCCCCAAAAAAAAAAGGGATGAAATGAATTAGGATGTGAAGAACTTTTCCTACTGCCAAAACCAGCCCTAAGGCAATTCAAGTGCCATCCTCTCAGTGTGTGTCTCTACCTCTCTGTCAGTCAGTATGCAGAGAGATTTGCAACTTGTCAGGAAAATACAATTTCTGGAAAATTGAAAATCTTCATAAGGAAAAACAAATTGAAATATTTAAATTCGGTTGACTGGAGTTAAAACACTTGTCAGTCCAGAAGTGCCATTAATTTCACGTTGATCTGTGTGTGTTGGCTTGAGCCAAAATACCTCATTCAGATTAGTTCAGGTGTCTCATACATCTGCTCTATCTCTTTAGAATACAACTTTCATGATACACCATAATTTTACATAGTAAAGAAGGAAGGTGGTGCATCAGAAGAACTGGGTGTGGTACACCATGCATGACAAATGCAGTTTACCTGGGAAGCATGTGAATGAGGCAGGGGAGTTACTAAACTTCAGTTCCCATGGAACAGTTTCATCACTCCCAAAGAAAAAGAGATCGGAGCAGGGTGTTGAGTGCTGAGGTTTGCAGTGAAAATTGACACTTTCTATTGCAAAGCAAATCTTTTTGTTGATTTTAAACAAAAATCGGTTAAATGCTAGTCAGATGGTAACCTCGCCAGACTTTGTGAGACAGTGGTTGTGTAAAATGACAGTATATATATTCATCAGTACTGTCTTGCTGTTGCACAGGTGGATGGGAAAGCTGGGGTGTTTTTTAAGCTCTGCTTTAAAAACTTAAGGGGCATGGCTGGATGAGGAAATAAATTGATTTGGCCTATAGTATTGTAACCCAAAACAGTAATTACAGTGAAATACATGCTTGAGCATCTGAGTCATATTTGTTGCATTGTAGCTCATGCAGAAAAGAAAACACACACATACAAGCAAAATCCATATTTTGACCACTTAAAAAGACCTTTTTGTCCACATGTATAGTAAACATTTCACTACTCCTCAGAGGGTGGTTGTGCTCTATCGCTTGATTTCTAAGAACACAACTATTTATTACCTGTAAGATGAATGAGAATGAATGCTGCTATGTCTATGAAAAATTTTAATAGCACCAGAACAGTATCTTGCACATTTAAGAGACATCTGTCCCAGAGGTGTTGCTTTTTCACAAGCTGGGCTTTTACCATGCTAATTCTCCTTTCAGAGACTGATTTGAAATTCACCAGAAACCACAGGACTTTTTCTAGTAATGTTAATGAGCTTTGGATCAGTCCTTCGATATTTTTGTTGTTATAGACTGAAGGAGAGACAATGCAGTGTTTTTCTGGGATTCTCTCAGACAATCATCTTTGCACTTACCTGTTCCCAGCAGAACTGGAATTTAAGTAGAAATGAATTAGTAGCTCATTGATTGGGAGACCAAAGATGGTTGTGATCTCACAAAGTGGGTCAATATGAAAATGACTGACACATTATTATCTTTGTTTTAATGGTGCCAGTGACAGTGAGAAGACACTGTGCTGTTTATAAGCTGACAGTTCTGTGGGCTTCCGCACCTCCCTGAGCTCCTATTCTTCTCTTTCTGTTTCAGTCCCAGCTGTTTCCTCTTTCATTCCTCTTTCCTGTTTCACTTCCTCTCCCTTGTTTCTTTTTATTGTCTTCTCTTTCTCTTACCTATCACTGTCATTGTCCTTTTCCTTTTAAGAAAAGTTCTTGTTCTTTCTGTTTGCTATACTTTCATATAGCCTTCTATCTTGCCCTTCAATTTCTCTTTCTTAATCTTGTAAAACAATCCCTGCAGTTTAAATTGAACTTGTTACCTCTGTCTGGTTGAAAGGATTTATTAAGAATTACTCTAGATTATGTCAACCAACTTTAACAAAAATGGCTTTTGATTTCATATCAGTTCAGATACTGACTAGTGCTCGTGGCTTTTTTCCCTTTATTGGATTTGACATAAATATCCACATTGTGATCCTTGCCAGAGTTTGTTTTCCCTTTTGTACAAAATGAAGAATACAATAATTTTGCCAGTAGATTTTGTGATCAGCAAAGTATTTGCACAGCCTAGTTTATTTTTCTAAACAAAAGAGGTGGGGCTAGAGTGATTCAGGGAACCCATTACACCCTCTCCTCTTAGCTCTCCTGCAGTCTCAACTGAAGTCGGTTGAATGGCCTCAATTTTACCCTATGAACCTATCCCTGAAAGAGGCAGGTTGCTCAGGTAAAGAGAGAATACTTTTCCCCAAATATTTATTTCATACAGGACTCAGGGCTTCCCACCGGTGCTCAGTGAAAAATCACCAGGCCCATGAGTTATTTCCTAGTATATGGACATAAAATATGTCCTTTGGCAGAGACAACACTTTGTTTTCCTATGGAAAAAGGAGGGAAAAAATTCTTATTGCACTACTGGGGCACACGCAGCTCTCAAGAGAAGTGCTCTGCATTCTGGAGCAAGCACGTGTGATGCAGCATTTACCACTGCATTAATAAATGAGAATCAGCAAATGCTGCAATCGAATGAAATATTGCAATTAGGCCAGAGTGCAAGGGTCATAATGCGCCTCCAGGCCTCACTAGAGCTGGGGTGAGCAGCTGTGATGGCTGAGAAAAGGTAGCTTGAACATTGTGTTGTTGTTAATGTAAGCTGAATGTCATGAAGGGGGGAGGCTGCTGGGGACAGTGCAATCCCAGCACTCCCTAAACCTCCCTTAAAGACCGCTGTATGCATCTGCTTCCACAGCTGCTGTTGCTAGGCCTGGGGAGTCATGGAGCTGGGTGGGAACTGGCTGCAGTTGACGTTTCCCCTGCTCAGTGCAAGTGATACCGCTAAGTGCAGGAGCCACACCGGTGGGTCTTCTCGTTTTTTGTGCTCACTGGACTTTCAATGGGCCAAGACAGTGGAGGTGGGCGAGAGCTGGATAAAGGAATTTGTGCCCTTGTGTGTCCCATCTGTTCAGAAAAGCATTAATCCTTACAAGAAGGCTGGTTGAACATCCTTGCTATTTATTTGTGTTGTATTTGTCTTTAAGGTCACCATCATCTAGACTGATGAGCCCATATCTTGCATCTTTGGAAAACCAGCCTCTTCTGCAGCTAATATAACTAAATATCCACCTTAGAGAGTCAAAGTTCACCTGAGGATCTATTACCACTCTCCAGGTTTCAGAAGAGTCTTTGCAAACCTTTTCGTATTTGACCTTTTCAGCCATCGCCTTGCAAAATTGGAGTCAACTAAGACAGGGAACTAGGTATAACTGTGGTAGTCCAGTATTGACTTTCATGGAGTAGTGCATGAGAAATAAGCAGTTGCACATGCTCTCCTTTTGCGTTTCTCAAGAAGTTTCAGACAGAGTCACTTAAAAGTATATCCATTCAGATGAGTCAACAGACCTCTGTGAGCAGTGCTGACAGTGTGCACTGACAGTCGGATCAGACTGCACATTGCATGCAGACAGCACACAAAGAAGCCAGTCCTGTATTAGAGAGGGGTTACTTCTGAGCACAACTGCCACTGAAGTCACACGCTGAGAATTTTGTTTATAAAATGAATTCCGTAGGTACAAGTCATCAGGAGAAGAAAAAGCCCCATGGACGGTATTATATAATCCAGATAAATTTACTAATAGGGGATTTTCCAGTGGAAGAAACCTTACATCATGCTTAAGCAAGTAAAAATAAACCTGGCAATTGCATTTGTTCAAAATACAAGAAAAATCTTGATGAACTACTAGTTACATTTTTTTGGCTAATTATTAGTCATGGTGAGCATTGTGATGTTAGTTGCAAATTTATTCCATAACTGTATGCTAACCTGAATATTAAAGTAACATAGAAGTTCAAAATTGGTTTCTTTGTAAGACTCACTGTTTCCAGAGAACAATACATTTTCCTTTCCTAATTATTCCTGATGTTTTAGCCATATTGAACATCTTACAACCTTCTTCAGAGAAGAAAACAGCAGTGTGGTTTGGAAACAAACAAGTAACTTGTGAGGTAAAAATAGTCAGAGTAAACTCTGTTGGGTTTGTATACAAACCTCCCCTTTACTCCAGATACATTTCAAAAGCCTTCCTATAGTTGGAAAAAGAACAGTAGTCACTGTATTTTACGTCTGATGGTCACTAGTGAAAGAAGATGTGGTTTAGTGCTAGTAGACAAGTTTTTTAAACAGCACAGAAGAAGCAAAAATTGTTCACCATGTTTACGTTGGGTGAAAAAAAATGTCAACATAGAAAAGAAGCCAAAGTGTGACTGAAAGGACATACTGTGGCTTTGAGAACAAAGCAGACAGATAAGATGCAAAGCCTCCAAATCTGTTGTCTAGAAACAAAACCTTTATTTTCAGAGAGAGAAAAAAAAAATCTTCATCACAGGTCTATGTTACCTTAGATTTAAAAAGGAATACTCAAGTAGATTAGGTAATTTACTGATTCACAACATGCCATTGCTTATCAGTGAGATGTATTGTGCAGTATCCATGACTTTCCATTGCTGAATGGTAGAATTATCCAGAGAGGGAAGTGTGTTTGGGTTTGGCAAAACCTCACTAGCTACTTTTTACAAAACCTTACAGATAGGTCCATGTGAACTAGCTCCATCTGAGCAAACAAAAGTTTGTGGTAGAGAGGAGTTATTTTGATAAAAATGGAAGGCCTCTGAACTTCTACTGTACTGAGAGCCAAATATAAGGTGGGTTCATTGGGTGTCAGTTACGGCTAATATGTGCTGATCTTACACCCAAGATAAGTCAGAACAGCTTTAGACCAACTGGCTGTGAGTCCCCAAGGGCCAGATAAGAATGAGGGAAACACAGATGTTTCTTTTCCTTAACACATCTTTTGCTGGGGATGGACAGTGGATCATATAGAAATTGGCCAGTACTCGTTGCAGCTGTCTAAATTTGGCCATTCCCTTCCCTTCCACCCCCAACGTCTGCTCTTTCCAAGTAGCAAATGGAGCATCTCAGAGAAACAGAACTGACCTGCAAAGTCCACATCAGGTACAGGTGTTTCCCACTGGGGCAGGTCATTCCTCTACCACCTTCACCTTTGCCAAAGGGATTTGCCAAAGGAAATAATTCCTGTCATGGGTTAATTCCTCTCGTTATGCTGAGCCTTGGCATTACTTGCCTCTTAACTACTTCTTTCAGCTGGGAGAGAATCAGCCAACTCCTGCAATTCTCAAGCTTATTCCAGGTTTCTCCAAAAACAGGCCTGCTGTTGGAACTGTTACTTCTCAGTAAATAAAGGTAGCAAAGTCTGTCTGTTGGGTTTACCCTAGATACTAGAACAGCTTAGAAAGGGAAATAGCAAGTTTGATCATGGCAGCCTCTTGTCGGTCCCAGCTGGCAACAAGAAGGACTGAATACAGCTGTAGAGGTCTTCGCTAAAACAACATCTCAGCATCCCTAAGCAGAAATCTGGAAAAGCTACATCAGCTGGCCTAGATCCTCAGAGGACTACAGCTTCCATTCACTGGGAATGAACCAACCAAACAGGCTCAACAAAACAGGGCTTCTCTGGAGGGATGAAAATGTAGATGCACCTCCCAGATGACCACCGGCTCCTCTCTGCAATTTCATAGGGTGCATGAACTAGAATTGAAAGCCCTTTTCCTGGATGCACTCTGCTAGCTGACTCCACTCACAGTTCCCTTGGTCATCTGTAAGTAAAAAGCTGGAAGTCTCTTACCCAGTTTAGGCTGCTGGGAAGAGGGATCTTGTCACAGCTGAACTTCCTCTCAATATAAATTTTGAATGTGATTTTCAGTTCCTGTCCTATCAAAGAAAGTTACAAATACATAGGTAGAGACTGTGGATGCACTGATATAAACACTGAATAGTTTGGTCTGTACTCTCTCTCAGTTCATGTTAGGTATGAGAAGACAAGAAGCTTTTTTTTTTTTTTTTTTAGTCTATCTGAGTTTGTTGAGCTACCCCTTAAAAAAGCACATTAGCACTTAAGCTCTTCAAATATTAAATGGAAACACTGACACAATAAACACTGTACCACTCAACTACAGTTTTTTTTCCAGAGCAGAACTGGCCCTTAACATCACCTTGTTTTGGCAGATTTTCAGAACAAGCAGAAGAGAGAGTTAAGGGCCTTCGCTGAGACTGCTCTGACACTAAGTCACAGACAAGTCCATTCCAAACTGAAGAGCATCTCACCATGGGACATAATACAAGCGTCAGATTGAAAAAACAGCCACTTAAAACTAACTGGCTCAGTGTGGACATTTGGGTTTAGAACCATAAATTGCTAATTTAAAAAATACCCTTGCACTTTGGAGACTAACACTGACAACCAGTGTATAATATCCCACCAGCAGAATATGAAAGGAAAAAATCTGTCTTGGATGGAATGTGTGGGAAGTGTATGCCTCCGAATTTGCCTCTGAATCTTGAACATTCATTCCCCCTGACCTTTCTTCATAGTGCATGTTCCAGAATCTGAAATCTGATTCCACATCACTCTAACTTTGCATAAAAATACTTCTGATAGTTTTGTAATGTAAGAATATTAACTTACAATTTGGATTTTCTTCGTAAGAAGTATTTACACGTTCTTTTTTCATGCTGACCTTTGGCTTTGGGTGATGATGCCAATAACCTTTTTGCCAATGTACTGATGTAAAAGGGGAAAAATGGGGGGGGGGGGGGAGGGTAGGGGGAGCAGAGTGCAATACTACTGTCCTAGCAATTGGATCCAGCTGGCCTCCTCAAATACATTCAGCCACAGGGAGGGGGGAAACAACAAAAAACAACTTAAACATAAAAGACATGATTTCCAAAGGTTTTGTGCACCAACAGCTTTTACGCATTTGAACTAAGTGTTCTGCATGTTTGGAAATCAGTCCCAGGAGTGGAATTACTCTGTGCCAATAGTATTACAGGACAGCTATTCCTAATTCCCTGGTTCATCCCCTCACATTTTTCATGTTATGTTAAAGTTCTTTTACATTGGAATCAAAAGGATATTTATGCCTACCTTTCTTTCCTAAACCTTTCTTCCCCATATCCCTCTTCCCTCCTCCATTCTGGTTTTCCCCCTGTGTTTGTTTCTGCTTGATTGGCTGCTGGTCTGATACTTGTGGGGAAACTAAAATCATGAAATCATGAGGTCCTGGCTTTCACAATGCATAAAAGAAATGACTCTGTGGCTTCAGGCCATTTTTTAATAACTGGTGTGGTTCTTGTTGTTGTGACAAAGACTTGTATTAGCTTGGCTGAGAGCACCAGGCTCATTTTACATGTCCTACACAATAGCCATCACTGGGAAATAATTATGAGGATCTCTGGAGTTGAGCTGGTGACCTAGATGTGAAAACTTTCCTTATCTGTCATCACTTACCAGAACTTCTCTTTGAAGTGTTCAGCTGCATCATTTCGGTCTTGGCATTGGATGGTAGGCACTGCCAAAGAGCTTAATTTGGACAGAGAAAATAAGACATGAAATGAGGTATGTTTCTGCTGACTCAGATCATAACAGCAGGCAGCCTGGGAGTTTTTAGCCCTGCTGTTTGTCCCAGAGTACTGTTAGAGATGTGTTTGTTTGTAAGAAGGAGCTAGGAACATTACCAAAGTTGGGTGGTATCAGAGGGAATCGAGGTTTACAGAAGTGAGAAGCATACACAAATACCTTGTCTTACTCAGTACAGCTGCAAGACTGTCACCCTAAGGCCAGAGGGATGCACAGTAGCATCATTTTACTTCCTCTAAAGGCTCATGTACAGTCAAGTATGTCTGGATCTGAACAGAATCATGGGTCTGTCTAACTTTTGGTTTCATTCATACCTCAGGCTGCTCTGCTCGCATACAACTACAGAAGGTCTCTCTATTTTCTGAAGGAAGTTAAAAGGCTGTGCACACTCCGGTGCAAAATAAAGGGAGATGGAGTCCATGCTCAACAGCAGCGCCGTCCTAAAGCAGTCCAAGGAGGCCCCAAGGCCATGGGGCCCATGCCCATGCACAGCCACACTGTCTTGTGCTCTGCAAGTGCCTCTAAGCCCCGGGAAGGGCTGTGACAGAGCAAACAGGCCTGCAGGTGACCAGAGATAGGAGGGAGAATGACAGGGGAGAAGGAAGCAGTGGCATTTGGAAAGAATTCAAGGAGTGGAGGTGGACAACACTCCTCACCCCAAAATATCCTTTAAGGCTCTTTTGACTGCTCAAAATTTGGGTTCAGCAATATTGCCAACCTCAAGCTTTAATAAGTACTTGGGCAAATCTTGGGAAGTCAATGTGATTGAATTAAAATCATGAGACGGGAAAGACAATGAATTATTTTTTCTTTTTATTTACCTTCTGATGTTGCCTCAGATGCAATTCATTTCACAGGTTTTATTCTGCAGCTGTTTTCTCATCTCTTTTCTAGGACCCTTAAGAAAAAAGCAAAAACATTAAGGAACTAAAAAAAAAAAATCCTGAGTCAGATCCTCAAAGGGCATGAGTCACCTTAATCCTGATGACTTTAAAAAAGACAAAACCAGAACACTCAGCTCTTCCCTATTCCAAATATTCAGGCTTTGGCTGAATACTAAAGATTTGTCATGTAAAAAACTGCAGTGGTGTCATTTGAAACCAGAAGATGAGAAGTTCCTTCTATGTCTCATGCTCAGCTAATCACCTCCATCTTCTATGATTCGTTACCTTCATGCAGCTGAGTGACGAGCATGGTCTAGGGTGGGAAACGTAGCTTGGGCAAGGTGGGGGGCCCTCCTGGAAGCACAGACATTATATCTTTTTGTTAGAGCTGGGCAAACATAGAGGGAATTTTGTTGGATTTCTGGGGATACTTTTTATCAAATTTCTGTTGAAGGAGTAAATACTCCTTTGCAAGCTCTAAGTTGAGGTCTTCTTTGACATTCACCCAAAGGATATTCTGCCATGGACTTTGGCCCTAAACTTCATTTGCTTCACAGGATGTTATTCATCCTCTCTTATCAGTTTGTTCCAAGCAGGTGTGACAGGACTACATTTCCAGCCAGACCTCCAAGTTAGTCCTTTCTGTATGTATGATTTTGTTTTGCATATGTTTCAATGGAATTGAAACCAGAATTTTTAGTATTGTATAAAATTGTTTTTAAGTGAACTCATCATCAGGACCATGCTTCTTAAAATACTCCAGAGAGAATGAAGGAGAAAGTAGTATTTAGGGAGTGAGACAAGAGACGATGAGACTTCGCCTTCCAGTTTGGCTTCCTGGTATTTTGTAAGAGTGCACTCCTACATGTTCAATCTTTTTTAGCATAAATTATTTTCAGTATGGGGGTTTCATCAAACTTTTCTTTGGAATGGTTGGAGCATTTCTTTTATTTTGCAGACCAAAGATATCATTTCTTTCTCATTTTGATTGCTCTTATGTCAGGCCTTTAACTGAAAAGCTGAACAAAGTTTGAGATCTAACTGCAGTTTAACGTAACACTTATCTATGCTGCTGTTCACACTGTAAGAGGTAATTTTGAATGGTTAAAGCAGCTGGATTCCATTACAGAAAAGCAGAGAACTCAAAATGGACTTTGTAAGTATATTTTTGTGGAATTCAGGCAGCTGCCTTAGTCACCCCTGGGCCTTATTTTTTCAAAGATCTTTAGTATCAGCTTAAGTTAGAAATTACAAAATTGTTCCCTCTTCTGTCCCGGAAAAGGAATTTCTTTTGGATGAATATTAAGAAATAGTCAAAAGCACAGATATTTCTGCTTTTGCGTTTTTAATAATAAGTTTTATTGCAATAAGTGCTAAATCAAGAAAACTCTCTTCCATATGTGCTGAATAACCATTTCCATTTTTTTCTACACATAACATTTGTTTTAGAATGCTGCAGTTTACAAATCAAATAGTTTCTCACAGAGATAGTATGTTTTTATTCCATTTGTCCTTTTTCAAATATTCCAAACCTCTGTGGTTTTGTCATTAAAAGTCCAATTGGCAGATATATACTGAAACTTTATGTTTTCCAGCTGGGCAACTGCCAGTTACACATACTCATTATTATTCATATGACCATTATAGTGTTCATCACAACTGTGTAGGATAATTTCATGTGGCTTACACAGTCAGTACGCTGTGATCTACAGCAGATATTGTCCTGAAAGCATTGGAACTTCGCTATTCTTAAACTCTGAGGACATTTAGATTTAGATCTAAGCCTCCTGACTCGCCCCTTTGTTTAGGATAAAGCTAATGAAAACCCTGACCAAGATTTCTGGAAGTCGCTAGTGGGTTTAGATGCTTTCATTCAGGAGATTCTCAGTCTGGAATATTTTGGTGTTGAGAAGGGATGGATGGGGTTTCTCTCTCCTATCATTCATGGCAGTTTTACCTCCCTGTAGTTTTATTGACTGTGTTGGAGTTACTTTTAACTTACACTGATTGCAGAGCAGTGATGGGCTCTCATTCCCATTGCAAATGTACAGAATTTCATCTTTTAAATCACAGGGTTATTTTGGTGGGGTTTTAAATTGTGAAAAATTCTAAATCCTCAAAGCTTTCTTTTCCCCTCTTGCTGTAGTTAGAAATGACCACACAAAGAGTACTCACTCTTGGACAGAAATTTTGTATGCCAAATTATAAATCACTAAATGAAAAAGAATGTCAGAGAAGATGAGCAGAGTCTAAACCGTAACTATCCTAGTGGGTGGTACTATTATACTAGGCTAATTTATTGTAAAGCTTCTACTGACATGAGCATATTTCTGTTGTCTGACAGAGTAGTTTACGAAGGATACCAGAACTTTTCCATTAAGTCACTTCCGCAGTATTCATATCATGACCCCACGTTATATGAAAAGCATGATTGTGCAATTTGTGAGGCACAAAAACCTTAAACTCCTAGATTTGTAGCTGTTACTAATTTTTTACTTTTTTATTTGTTATTGTAAAAAGAAAGGAGATTGATGAATGGACACTTAGAGAGGTCTTTATTATTGGGATAGTAAGAGCAACACCAAGTGCCATGAGAGAACAAGAAACCAAGCTCTTATCTTCCCTCCTTTGTATATATAGGCCCTATTTCCATCGGCTTTTCTGCACTTAAATACTTGGCTGGAACAAGATCCTATGCAGGAGCAAATTGGGTGGATGCAGATGGATTTCCCCCTTGATTTGCAATCAAGAAGGCAAGCAGATATATCCAGCTGTTCTCATTTCCCCCAGGAAATATGGTCATCCAAGCTGAGAATATTGCCTTTCAGGGCAAAATAAACCCTGCAGGAGTGGGGTAAGGAGCACAGAGAGCCCATCACCAATTAGCTCCCGTGGCTAGCAGCAGGATGGTTCAAGGACCTTTGCTTAGTCACTTTTGCCCACCTCCAGGTTTAAAGGACAACATTTTGAAGGATTTGTCTGATTAACAATGAGACTTGCATCACTTTAGTTAAACATTTTGCTTCCAGTTCAATGTGCTACCCTCCTTTAGGTCAATCTACTGTGGATGGTGTTCTCAACTAAGAAAAATGTACAAGGCACGTTTTTGATGGAGTTCTTGGCAAATCGTTTGATTACATTCCCTGATATTCAACAGATGTCTGCAACCCACATGGCAAACAGATCCATGAAGGCAGTAGCTCACTGTAGCACTTGATATGAAGAAGCGATATATAACATTTAATGGAAATAATCTATTATGTATGCAATCTATTATGTATCCCACAGCTTAACTCTGCATTAAAAACGTATTTTTGGGGACAGCCAATAGTATACTGACCAATTTAATTTGTACTTTACTTCAAATCTTATCTAAATGTTTGAAGCTTCAATATGAGGGACCTTCGGACTTTAAGGAACTATAAAATGAACCAGACATCACTTCTGTTTAAAGATAAATTTGAAAATTAAACCATTGTTCATTGCAGATGTACATTCCAGCCCAGGAATGTAACTGGGGAAGTAGAGAGGAAAAATAATCAGAAGCGTTTAAGTATTTTCTGAAATGTGAATTTGGACCTGAGTTTTCCAGCATTGTTTTCTTTTTAATAAACATTAGCTCAAGTCAAATTTATTTATGGTACCCAAGAAAAATTCCAGTTGATTCTGCTAACATGATTATCAGAATTCTCCTACAAGTGTATTCTAGTTGTTGTTGAATCTTAAATGCAACCATAAGATAATTGTTGACAGTCATTGGCTTTCTTCTTGGTGCCCAATTAAAGTTCAAATCCTAATGTTGTCACATAAATGAGCACTAAAATTTGGCTCACTCTCCTAATAGAAAACAATATCTTCTTCAACCCTTATGTGATGTGTAGTTAGTAAAAATAGGTTTGATATAAACTTTTTTTGTTATACCTTTTAGCTTCATTTTTAGTCTTTGTTTTCATGTATGTATATGAATAAGATCCACACATATAGAATTTTCTGCATCCCTTATCAGAAATAAACCTTAGTATTAAATGCATTGGAATTCTACACTAATAATTATCTCTTAATCCCTATGTATCATATCTGTTGATGAGCAGAAATGTGGTAAAAGAAACACAAGAACATTTAATCCTGCTGTTCACTCTTTTTTTTTCCTATTCCATTAAATAACTTAAAGGATGGAAACTGACCAAATATTTTAGGAGAAAAAAAAAGAATAAATTTTTATTTGTCTCATTCTGAATATGTAAAATATGTTGTGACTATTTAGAAAGACACTCCTAGGATAGGGGCAGATCCAACCTCTGTGGATTTGAATGATGATAATTCTTCCTTAGACATTCCACCTATCCAGTAGCTTGGTACTTTTTATTGTTATTATTCAGGAGAAATAACAAGGTTTTCATTTCTTTGTGAGAGTGGGTAGCCTTAGCTATACAGTACGTCTTGAACTGTTACTAGTGTTCACAGGAGGACTGCCCAAAGAATGTGGAAATAGTTCAGAAATATTCCACTGACTTTGGAAAACATCCAAGTTTTTGGAGTGCTTTATTTTTTTATGTATTAAGTTTAGAGGCAAAATGTAAATTTTACGAGTATGCCTTTTCATGTTTATTCTAGTTGAAATGTATTTATATAAGAGAACCAAACTATATGCATTCAATACATCCAGCCATTTCATGGCAATATGTTATCAGAAGTCTCAGGTATGTTGATTCTTCACACTAAGTAAAACTTGTTGGTACTGGGTGTAGTATTTAGAGGTTTAATAAGGGGAAATAGTGTATCCAGTTCCATTTATCAGTATTATAGTTGTGTCTGAAGAACTGAGATTCAATAATAGGCAAATATCTGTTTCTTCCCTTTCAGATCTTTTAAACAGTCTTTCTAGTGCACTTGTTCTGATGGCCAGGCATGCAATGATACAGAATGGCATTCCATTCTTGACGTGCAAAAGAGAAGACAGCCAACTTTTCATAAGCATTGCTTGTTTTGTGGGTAACATCTTACCGTTGTTTAAATTTATTAAAAACAGGTATTTATGGAATAAATTTATCACTCTTTGGCTGTCACTGTCTCATCAAAAATCTCAACTTTACACACAATTTACTTCTTGACAAATCTTTTTCTTGGGGTTTCAGAATATTGTGAAAGGACAAGACCAGATGTTTGAAGAGTTTTGTCACTACCAGCTGTTTTTCCTGATGAGCACTCAAAAAGCACGTAGGCATACTAATCAAATATCATCACTGGAAGTCCACAAGGAATTCTTTGTTAGTAATACTGTCTTCTTCAAAGTATAATGTAACAGTCCCTCATGAGATAATATTTAGACTTTTTGTTGTGTAATGTTTGTAGTATTTGTTTTCATTCCTCATACTAGAAAAACTCCAATTTGACCTTTTATTGTAGAGTTACTTGTACAGTATTCCACATCAGTTAAAATCACAGTGGTGTAAGTTAGGTGAAATAGGGCAAATAGTCCATACATGTTATTTGTATACATAGCATATGTTTGCACCCTATTCATTATTAGTAGAGGACTGTAATTATGTGTTTGACATCACTGGCAAAGCTTCATATAAGCATACATGTTGCATGTGAAAGACCACCATGTGCACCTCATATTCCTTGTAAACAGTGATAATGAAAACTTTCCAGAAGTTGCTACTCCATCTCCTAACTGTAGAGGTCTACAGTTCTGTTAATATTTGTCAAATTAAGGTATTCATGAAGGGGACAGTGTGAGAGAAGAAATGTCCCCATCCTGCAATGCTGAAGTCAATAGCCAGTTTGCTGTTGATTTCAGTGGAAGCAGCGATGAATCCTGTTTTTACCTGTGTTTGTTGAACTGTAAGAACATGATCGTACACTACTGAAACCAAAGGAAACTTATCAGCAGTTTGAATAGTGACTGAATAAGGCTCCTTGTACTCTTAGGCCACACTTCTGGTTTGGCTTTAATGAGGACCAGATGAGATCGAGGCGTAGAAATACATCCACGAGTCTCTGAGTGAGATTTGTCTCTGAGACTAACTTTTCAGAGCACAAGCCTACCCCAGAACTGGAGTGCAAATCGAAGGTGGCAGCTCTTACTCTCCATAACATAATGCAGCAGAAACAATGAATCAGATAGACTCACTAGGCTCTTTTGAATAGGAACTCATGTCAGGGAAGAAAATATATAAGCCAATTATTAGCAGGCACTTCTTTTTCTATCTACACTGCATTTCAGATTTTTTATAGCAAGATGTTGTGTTTCTGGTTGTATAAATTGTGTTAATGGTTGCTGTGTTTTTGTCCAGAAGGGGCTAGAAGGTGATATGAATTCTGTTGCAGTTGATATAATTGATGAAGCTGGTACAGTGCTTTGGGATTACACAAGACAGACCATTTATAGATCTGTAATGATGTTAACACCATTGTGGTTTTCTTCTTTTTCTTGACCTGTCTTTGTCCTTCTTATCTTTAGTCTGGAACCAGATCACAAGTGGAATCTTACTTTCTAAATGTGAAAAGCACTGGCTGTTCTCCTGGCAGCTACTGGCACCTAATACTTCAGCAAATGTCTCACAGTACTCATTCTCTTCTTTGATTTCTATCATCTGAAAATTTTTCTGTGGCTTGCTGTAAGTGTGCAGTACTGAGAAAATCCTTAGAATCAAGTAATTTTTCCATTTTGGAGAGGATACTCAATTAACCTATCTTCTTTTAGTACAATTAAAGCTTAATGTTTTCCTGTTAGAGAGAAAGGAGGAGGCAGTTTCCAGTCTGTGTGACACTGCTGTGGTTTTGCTCTATCCCTGCAGATTTCACTGAATTTTGAAGGAGGATCAAAACAGGCATGAAGACACCTGTAGGCTGTTTTTTGGCCAATTAAATTCAGAGTCCAATTCAAAGGTCCTGGCAATGACCCAGCTGCCTCAGAAACCGTCTCTTTGTTCAGGTCTAAAGGAACAGCTGCAGTCTGTAAGACTGTTTCAGTGAGAGTTTCCAAGATCATATTCACAAAGGGTCTTGGGGATCCTTGCCTGCAGAATTTATGCATGCTGAGAATCAGGTTGACTCTTCTTTAAGGTTCCAGTATAAGAAACAGTGTTTTGGGACTTCCTACTGGAGACAGACTCTCCAAGCAATGCTCGCCTTGAGGCAGACCAGCTGGGGCAGCATCTGTTATCCTTTTCCTTGCTATGATCTTCCCTAGTGGGAAAAGGTGAAGTCTAGTGATGAACGAAGCAGATTGGGAATCAGGTCTCCTGAGTACACTTCCAACATCAGGATGCATGCAGCATGTAAGCGGCTAACAGGTGCTTTTTGAACTAGAGATACAGATGGCTCCACCTGTGTTTATGAGGCCTCTTAGCTCCACTTGTCTCTGTCACATATATTTAATTTCCTGTACAGTGCTCACTTTAAGCCATAAAGTTTGTATCTGCATTGTTCTGGAAAAACATGCTTGGCAATACCTGGGAGACCACATTCCCTCACTAACTGCACTGCCATGCCACGAGAGCTCCCCCTCAGGTGCTGCAGCCATGCCTTTTCAAAATGTTTGGGGCAAATCGCGTCTTCAGCCTCCTGGTGTCCTGTGCCGTGTGTCCTGGCACAGGAGCGTCAGGGGCCCTCCGGGGAGGCTGCTCCCTGCGTCACAGAGACAGCCCTCAGTCAGGCCACACGGGAAGAGCTGCCACACATCTTTAACTGTGCAAGTGTGTTCCCGTGAGCCACTGATTCTCCAAAAGCACAGCTTGAGCGTGAAGGATAGGGCATGCGGAGAGCTGAAATTTACCTACCAACAAATTGCCTGTGAGTCTTGGGTGGCATTGGCCAATCACAGTGCATTTTCCCACAGTGTGATTTTTGTCTGTCACTGTTTATTTGGACATGGTACGCTGACTTTCGGCTCTGGCTCAAGAAGAGGAGTGAGGGACTGAGGATAGGGATATTATACGAGAGCTGTCCCTGTCACATATGTCATCCCATAGCCATTCACCATACCTTGCCTCTGTCTTTTTGTTTCTGAACTGAAACAATAAACGATAAGGCGGCAATGCCACACAAGGAAGAATCCCCTGTTCTGGAGCAGTCATAACCTAACATACGTCAGAAACACTTTTCAAAACAAACTGGAGCTTCTTGTATTCATTTGGTAACTCCTCGGGGAGATCTGAATTCATGCTGGATCCTGGTTATCAGCACTTAGGGACAAGCCCAGCAGAAGCTCCCGCATCCCTGTGCTTTTCTGGCCCATTCACAGTGCAGCTGCTCACCCTGTGGATGCAACTGACTGGCCCAGAATCTGCTTTTATCACCAGCTCTTCCAGGGACTAGATGCACTCAGTTGTGCCCAGCCTTACAGTTCAGCCCAGCAGAGGATTTGTCATCCCGCTTGCTTTATGCATGGCAGTATGGTGAATGGAGAGTATATTGCTGCTCACCAGGGACCAAGAGGAATCCAATGATGTCTAGCTGGAGTCAGTAGGCCAGAGACCTGAACCAAAGAATCCAGCCTACTGGTCCCCTTTAATTACATGCCTTTAAGGTGTTACATCATGCAGTCTCCTGATGGTTATCATCTTCTATCAGAGAAGGTTTATTATGCACTCTATATTTGACTGGATATTTTAGCCACACACTGAAGATTAAATGTTAGCCTTGCTAATGCTATATAAGTTTCAAAGCCATCTTTGGACATGTTCCTTTTAGAGCAACTTTCTTAGTACTTTGGCAACCTACAGGCATCCTGCTCCTCAGTGTCCATGAATTTAGCAATCATTTTCTCTTCCTTACTTCAGTCTCATGGCTACTAGAATTTATAATTATGAGGCTTCTGTAATACTATGTTAGCCTAAAAGGGTTTCGTGAGATAAGTGGAAACCAAGGTCATTCTCTCCAGCAAGGGGTGAAAAGTCAACTCAGGAGATGAGGTGCCTACAGACCTTACAGCTGACACAGATCATAACAGATGCAGAACAGCTACATCGTTAAATGCAGACAGCGTGCCTCTACCAGTGTATGAGCCATTCCTGTAGATACAAGAATTGAAATTTGATAGTTTGCCACATTGCAAAAGGTACCTTTTGATTCTGAGTACATGAGTTATTATCCTCAACTTTGCATTTCAGAATTGGCAAGTTTATCAAATAAACTAAGTGGGTTCAGTGACATAATTCAGGCTGCAGAGACCAGTGTGGCTTCCATTCAAGTATTTTCTGAATCATTTCAACCTTTATCTCTGTTATTTGTGGAAAGAATGGAAAATAGGTTAATTACTTTAAAATGGAAATGAAAAAGTCTGGATTTGTTTTGTATCTTTGAACTTAACCTTTTCCTGTTATTTCCAATGCTGTGTTTGGAAAATCTGAAATGCCAGTCTTTTAAATAATGATATCATTGCCATAAAAATCATTTTAAAAGTTTCGAGTTTATTTGGCTAGCTTAGCCACACTTCAGTTCGGGTATCAAAACCTGAAGCCTGAGAAAAGGATACCAGATTATAAACAACAAGCCTCTCAAATGATAATTCGGTTAAAACGATAACATTACAATGTACCCCTCTGTATGGTGTACTAACTCTACCCTCCTTCAGCCCTTCAAATATAAGATCTTTTCTGAACTTTAATATAATGTTACTAGGGGTGCTGCATGTTGTTTACGTGATTGAAACATCATACAGTATTTTAAACAGAGTCAAAAATTACTTAATATGGCCAAGACACTAGAGTGTACAGAAAAGAAAAACATATCTTTCCACATTCTTCAGTGTTTCTCAGAAAGGCTGCTAGTACAATAGCTTGAGGTTATTTTAGCCAGAAAAAGGTCAAGTTCCAGAATCAGAAGGTCCTCAAAAAGATCATGTCAAAGGGGCCCACTTTTTTTTTTTCTCTCACTAGTATGCTTTGGTGACCCCAGCAGTGGTAATATGACAGATGGATAAAGGAGAAATCTTACAAAAAGCCTGACCTGTGCCCCTTAGGAAGCTAGCTCCATGGTAAGAAGAATTCTACTATGGCAACAAATTAACTAATAAAAATACATTTTTCATTCTAGAATTTCAAAGAAACAAGCTATACAGTGTCAAATGTATTCATAGATGTTAAGGGCAGAAGTAGCAATTAGGTCATCCAGTCTGGCTTGCAAATCACACATCCTATAATTTCACTTACGTCTGTCTCTGCTGAGCCAGGCATTTGCATCTGACTGAAACATACCTTTCAGCATTAATATGCAACATTAATTCAGCATTATTATATTAATATTCTTCCTCAAAAGAAGGAGAAAGCAGCCTCTCCCTTGGTTGTTTGTTCTATTGGTTAATCAACCTTACTATTAAAAATTTGTATCTGTTTTCTAATTTGAATTTATCTAGCTTTAACTATCCAGCATAGATTCTTGCTAAGCTTTTGTCTACTAGATTAAACACATCTTTTACTACTTTCTTCCCCTCTCGCTCTCTCTCTGAGGTTACTTACACACTGTAATCAAATCACTTCTCACCAGTAGGATTTTTTTTTTTTTTAGCAAAAGAATGCTTCTGTGTCTCTTTTTGCCACAAAATTTGATCCCATTGAGTGTAAAAGGATTTTAATATTCTTTCCACTGAAACATCCAGTTACCAAAATATGCTCAACTACAGGCCATCAAAGATCTGTCTAATTAAAGAATATGAATTACATACCAATTATGATATGATATGCTCAGAATAAGTCTGCAGGGGGATCTAAAACTTCATCTTTGGGTTTTTGAAGGCAATTGCTCTGCCATTTGAGCTAATGGAATATTTTGCTGGGTCAGCCCAGAAGAGGGGCTTTATATCTTTACCTCCATCTTCTTAAACAGTGTTGCCTTTCACTGCTGTAACAGAGGAATTCTCAGTGGGGCCTTCTTTGAAACACTAACATTCTCCAAGAAGTTCTCGGGAACACGATATTGCCATAACTTGACACCAAGTTAGAAGTTGCCCAATAAATGTTTGCAAGTCTGCAATAAACTCTGTTTCTAATAGTGTGCTTCATGCTGTGCTAGCAAAGTGCAGAGGAAATGACAGCAGAAAAAGCTTTATGCAGTCCTCGAGAACGACACCAGCGGCACTGCATATATAGTACCTCTGTGTAGATGCGGGCAGCCCTCTGCTCTTTTCCATGCTGAGCACTTTGCTCTGTTTGCCCAGTTTTGAAGTCCTTGGAGAGCTGAGAGGAACACTGAAACATACTTCAAATGAAATCTGAAGGTGCTATATTATTCCTTGTTCATGATGAGTTTTAAGTGAACAGAATTTGTTTTAAAGATAGCAGTAGATGTTAATGATCCTAAGAGCTCACAGGAATCCCTCTATATTGCTTTCGGGGGTTCTTTCCGGACTGTAGTGTCTCCACGGTGAAGTTATCCTAAACACATTACTGGGCTGAGTGGTTTCACTTTCTATCTACATGCTGATGCTGCACAAACCCAACTAATTTCAGCAGCTCAGCATAAGGTTTTTCTCTGAAAAGGCCCTTTGACCCTGAATGAATAAAGTTCTTCATGTGCATTACATTCAGCTACGTATTTTCCTTAGCAGAATCAGCTTTTCCATGATATCTAAGTCTCTTGTAACTATGAATCAATGTTTACTATTTAGTCATTGGTGATACACTGATTCCATAGCAAAAACCATCTCCCCAAAGTTCAGGGAACTTCTAAACACACACACACACACACACACACAGACACACACACACACACACACACACACGTGCGCAAAGACACAAGAAAAGTAGAAGCCCCCCAAATTCCTTTCATCCATTGCTTGCTTACTGGACTGTTGTGACCACCACAGCTTGACTTTCTTTCCATACAAAAATCCTATCCTCAGCTGACTTGGCTGAACTCTGGCTTCCTCTTATAAAGTGGTATATAAAATAGCTTTATGGCACAGTAATAAATAAGGCTGATTCATTTAGAGTACTTAAAATCTTGAGCATTTCAAAGAAGAAACCATTTAAAGAATCCTCTGGGGGTCCATTAAAGTATGGAAATATTATGTCTATTTTACAGATGGGGAACTGAGGCACCATGAGGTTAAATGATGATACAAGATGTCCCCAGTAAAGTAAAGAATTTAGTGTAAATTTCTTTAATCATAGGCTAGCACATTGAGAAGAGAGAGCATCATTTTTGCCTTGCTGCCTGGTGCTGGCATCCAGGTTATTCTCTTTCATAAACAAGTCTACATCCTTAAAAAAAAAGAGGTAGCAATAAAAAAGTAGTTACACAATATATATCCTTTGAGCTGAGGCCAGAACATTTTAACTGATTTTAATTTGTTAAAAAATTAAAAGTACAGTCTACCTTCTATTCAGGAAAATGAAGCTTTGAAACTGAGATAGAAATTTGATCTTTTGAGCATGGCTATAATGCTTAGAAAAACATACCATACATGACTCGGTACAGTTTATCTCTGTATCCAAAGGTATGCACCAGTCAAAGTCAAATGACTCTGCTTCACATTCATGCATGATAAGTTTCTGCTTCAGTAACTTCATTAAATAAGTTTAAGAAAAGAGACTGCTTTCTAGTTTTCAAAAATATCCCACATGTCACTAAGTGTGCTTTTTAAAAAATTCAGAAACTATTTAAAAAATTAAGTAATTAGACTTCACCTAGAAATATGTCACTAACATTTATCAAGTAGAATTATAGAGGAGAATTTTTGTTAGATTTTTTCTTTGATTTAGTTACTAATATTATTGCTGCTGTTCATCTAACTAGAATTATGTCTATTCTTAACTCCAACTAAAATGAATGAAAATCAAAGACTAATCTGCCTAGGCCTTTCTAAAAATGTTGCTAGGCACCTAGTGAAACACTTAGGTACCTAAAACCTTCGAGAAGCTGTATCTCTGTAGATGTAAGTGAAAAGATTTCCACACTTTTGCAGGCCAAACACCAATAAATGTTCTGTTTAAAGCTGGTAAAATTCATGGAAAGGTGTTTTCCAAGCAAGTGTGTTTAGTTCTGGATCGTTGGCAAATTTCAATTCTGAACTGTGGTTATTCATGGTGTTGAAAGAAATTTTTTTAAAGATAGGTATGCTGAAAGCTAAATTTTTGAAGTGTATTTAGGCACTCAAACCTTAGGCATTTTGTCCAAAGTTCAGATATGCCAACTTGAATGGGTGCATTTGTGTCAATAGATGTCCCAAATGTCTAACGTATTCCAAGTATATGTCATTTCATATAAACCATCGCCAGTAGGAGAAGCTGGCAGCCACACTGGTCTTCTGCCTGATGAGCTCAGTAGGTCCAATTTTACCTCTCAGTCAGGCAAAGAACTTGATAACAAATCCCAGATGAGAACCTTACATATGGGGCCATCTGGGAAGCAGAGGAGAACCACAACTGCCATCACCTTTCCTCCTTCCAATAGCCATGTTCAGTGACGGTCTGGTATGTCTAGGCCTTAAGCTTTGGGCATCATGGTTTTAAATCCTGAGGGAAGAGTGAGAGCAGCCTTTCGACCCACTACATCCCACTGAGAGGCAGAGGCTCGTGATAGAATTTCGTGAACGTTTATATGCTGTTGTGAAGCAATACTGCCTGTTTTACCCTCCCTGTTGACCACAGACACTCTACCCTGGCCACTCTTCCCATTATGCCAGCACAAGCACATGAACAAGCATTAATGCCCTGGGTTTCCAAAACGCTTTGTTGGGAAAATGATCTGTATTAAAATTAACCCAGTGGTTAACCCCAGAGGTTAATTTTCAGATGGTGATGAAGGAGGGAGGATAAGTGGTGCAGGGGAATTTCGGAGGTCAGATGGCATTTTGGTAGCAAAGCTGGCTTGAGGTGGTTGACACATCCAGGGAAAAGTGGCCTCAGTGACACTCGACTTCTGGGAATTTGAGATTCAATTGCACAGAAGCTTATTGACTTTGTACACTGCCTTTTGTAGAGCCTGTGCTTTGATACCTTAAGGTATAGCCACACAAGTGAGTACAGACAACCATATGTTTACCCAACTTATGCTCCACACAAACTACCTGAAGCTAGGAAGCTATAAAGTCATTTAATGTGGTCTTAGGTCTAAAGTAACTGATCCTGCCTCTCAGAAGGCTGGTTTGGGTAGTGGTGGTGGTGGGGTAGGGTCTGTTCTCATTTGGCAGTAAGAGACAAGGATATGTGGAGAATGCAATAGCTGGTTTTAAATATATATTGGTGTGAATATGTTCCCCTGAGAGGTGCTGCAGCAATTTCACAAACCTTCTTTCCCCAAGAGCAAATCTGCCTCTCATTCATGGTAACAAAAAAACTAACGCACTGGAGGTTTGCACCCTCGTTTACCTTGTCCTAGGTTTCTTGTGCATTCATATCCTGAGCCTCAGGGATTGAAAGTATCCAGAATGCTTGTAATCACTTTGCATCTTCCTTGTAATTTCTTCAGCAGAAAGTCTCCCCTATGCAGGAAGCAAGCACAGGTCTGCGTACAACTTAAATCCCACTTAAATTGCTATGGCTTAAATTCCCACTAAAATAGCTCCTGGGCCTCGAGTTGGCCTTCTATAGAGGGATGAATTCCACTCTTATGGAATTCCTCAGCATTTCTTCCTTTAATACTCTGCTTGTCAGCAGGATAAAGTAGTCTCATCTGAACTCAGTACTGCTGCATTTAGAAAATGCTGGTACCCAAGCTTGTTTCATACTTTTACACTAGAGAGCAATCACTATTAAGAATTGGCTTGATTGAGGGCAAAAAACTTGCCACTCTTTGGAGAGGATCTATCAAAATATTGTTATCAGCACTGTGACTCACTTTGTTTACTGTAAGATGAATCACAGATGGCCATGACTATGGAGAAGAAATTACCAAAAATTCAAGTAAGGTCTGTAGAACTTTGGAATTAATTATTGCCAGAGAGGGTTGGGCTTGGCTGGACTCACTAGAGAGGCTGAAGGATATTTTTGTCAGAGTTCACTAGTTTCAGTCTTGGCACTCCACTACTCTTAGTTTGCATCCAGTTCAATAACGTATAGGGAAAACGTACAACAAAAGTCTGAATAAACAGGAATATTAGCATAAAGGAAGCAACCGAATGTCCCTTATTCATTACTTCAGTGATATCTACTTCAGTGGTGAATGATCATTTCCTGTTATCCTTTCCTCATGAGATAATCTCTGCAATCAATAGACCCATCAAACTAAAGAAATGAACAGTGAACAAACTCAGCTCTTTTTCCATGGGCAAATGATCCAGTAACACATTAATTAACTTTTAAGATCTGTGTTTTCATTAACAATTCTTTTTTACCATTTGCCTAGCAGTTCACAAAGGGGACTTAAATTTTTCATGCACACCCTTCTAAGTGTGTACATGAACAGGTATTTTTATATAAATTAGAACATTCACATTATAAACATCTACAAAGATCCATAGAAAAGTCCTCTTATTTATAAATGTATTAGCCGTTCAGGCATACTATGATGCCATGCAAGTAAGCTGGCCAGTCTCATACTACAACGAATAAAAGACGGACAGTTGGAAAGGGTCATCTAAACAAGTTCCAAAGGGTTGGACAAAACTGTGGAGATTATGCCAGGAAGCTTTACACGATGTAGGAGACACAAGAAGGGAAAAAACTTCAGCATGAAGAAGAATGCCTGTAACCTGAATAGTGGAGCCAAAGGGCAAGGCTGAGTTGCACATGATGGCAGAAAATATGGAATTAGCTATGCTTTCGACCAGCATCATCTCCTAGGCCTTTGAGGCGCTTTGCTAAAGGCAGATGCAATGTTCAGGTTCAGTATATTTAGTCTTGAAGTATGAAAACCATGCAGCTTTCTTAGTCATATCTGGAATTCAGCAGCTCACTTCTGCACAGTACTCCATCATCAAGGAGCAGCTGTGGTTCCAAAACACCAGAGCACTGTACAAATGTGACAAAACAGTAAAAACCCAGTCCTTGCAGTGAAGTGATCACAGCACACTAGGCCTTTGACTCACTTGACCTTCCCCAGTGTTATTTTTAATGTCTTTCTTTCTTGCCATTGAATATGTATTAACTGTTATACAATGCTTACCAAGTTTGTTATGTAAAATTCTAGAGATAAAGCCTCAATCCAGGGCCCCCTCCAAAGACTTTTGAACTTCCTGAGAGCTCTGGGAGCACATCCAAGGACTTTTATTGTTCCCAGAAGATATATGGAGATTATTTGTCATTTGGAGAATGTGTGTGTATGAGAGTGTATTGGGGGGGCTCTGCTGAGCACACTATTGTGTTCCCTTCCTGGAGAGAAGGCAAGATTCAAGGGTGACCTAAAACAGATGTTGAGAAAAGAGAAAAAGTCAAAAAAAATTTAAAAAGAAACCCCCTGAGATTTGCTGAGGATTACTAACTGCATTATGCATTTTATGAGGGTGCCTTCAATATTATTCATCCACAATAAGCTCTCATAGACCTTATAGGTTTTCTTCTATTTGCATGTATTAACAATACAGCAGCAAGAAGCTGACACTCGTTTTCCATATCAAGCAAAGTTTTATAAGTCATTTTTTTCTGGCTATCACCTCAGCTTACGTTCTACACTGAACAGTAATTCCCTTTTTATGGATACTGTCAAATACCTTTTTATAGAGTTATTTTTTTAAAAAAAAAAGTCTAATTTTTAAGGGTGTCTTTAGTGACTTGTCTCACTTTGGATATTGAACCTACAGAGTTGCAGGTGCAGAGAGCTGCTGGGGCAATTAACAGTCCTGAAGAATGAAACCCTGGCCACACTGAAATCAGTGGGAGTTTTGTTAGTGTGACCAGGATTTCACCCTAAGAGTTTAATATTTACCTCATCCTCAGCTGGACCCACTGATCATCTGCGTCAACCCAAAAGGGCCACTGACTTTCATACTCACCATTGTTTGATATGGCCAGAAGAGCTGGTAACTAAATCAAGTTTTCCTTTCTGGTGATTCTTTCTTTTTTTTATCTGTCAAACACTGTTTTTTATCTCATTGGCTGGCCTGGACTGCAAGCAACTATGACCTGGATCCAAGAGGTATAAATCTGTAACATCACCATATTATGGTGATATCCCAGAGAACTCAGGCCTGTTAATTACCTCTTAGGGCAACTGAATGACTGTTTTGGGGACAGCATGCTGAAATAATGCTGGAATCAGCATAATAAAAGGCATATGAAGGCCTCAATAGCCATGTTGGTGGCAGGGTGGTAATTTTTGTTTGTTGTGATGTACATAGAATCTGGATTATGAAATAGATTCCCATTTCAAGATTATTGGACAGAGAAGCCTGTTAGTGTCCTTTTAAATTGAAGTGTACAGTGCCACTGTTTACTGAACTTACTGTGATTTGTTGTATTTTTAAATAAAAGGCATTGCTTTTACTGAAATGAGAATCAGATCCTAATGCTGGCCGAAATTCAGTCATCATTTCAGATGTTAGATAAGCAGCTCTTTGGAAGGAAAGAGGAAACAAATAGAAAATACTGGAGGTCACTAAGTGATTAATGTTCATATTAGGATTTTTGCGTTAGCAATGTGTCATTTGTGTAGCTGCAGGATGGCCACTGTCTCACATCATGATAAATGTGACAAAAACCTCTATGAATTCAGGTCACGCAGCATTTTGGGAATGTAGAAGGATCTGTTTAAACTGAAGAATGGGCTGAGTTCTTGACCATTCCTGTTAATAACCGGACACATATGTAGTGACACAGCTCTTAGAACATGAACAAATCCATAAATTCTGGTTCGAGTTACCTGTGACCTACTCATCTGGGAAGCAATGGCCATACTACCAAATGTAACATGGGACTGTAGTGAGGTTCACTATAGTACCTCTCCCCTCATTTTTAGCAACAGAGATGGTCTACATTACAGTGATCCCAGAAAACACTTGTGCTAAAGCTAACATTTCAGTTTCCAGTTTCCAGTTCCCAAGGTGTAACACTGTAAGTTGACTCTTTAAAATGGCAAAGGTGATGGTATTTGCTAGGAAGAGCCGACAGTATAAATACCAGACAAGAGACAGTAGATAAGGAGTGGGAAGAAACAAGACAATACTGGCTGTTGTGTTTAAAACTATATATACAGGAGATAACTAATGCTATCACCACATCAGATCAACAGAGAGTTTTGGAGGAGGAGTGTGAGGATGTTTGGGACAGTACATCTCTAGAAAACTACTTTCGAGTTTGGAAACATGGAAGAAAGGATGAAGACACTTGTTCAAATCATCAACAATTATTTAATGAAGACTGAGACACTGGCATGCCACATGCAGCATCTAATGTTTTTGAGTGTATCCAGAAACCAAAAAATATTTGGGAAGAGGTGAGGAAAGACCTAAAGGAAATAATCTGAATTTGACATCCTGTCCAAGAAAGTCAGGAATGCAACCCACAAAATTCTTGAATCCCATTTCTAATATTAGTTTGAAATAGTCAGGACTGTTATATCTAGTCTGCTTTCCTGACATTATGTTGTAGCCAAATACCCCTGGACGAAGTCTGTTGTCTTTCAATAGATGAATATCTACAGGAAACTGAACTAGTATGTGTTAGAGACCAAGAATAAGAGATATCATAGTTCCATTCATGCCCAAGATTGCTACAGCTGTGGGTAATCTATTAGTGGTCCCTGCACAACAAGCAACCCATGGACCATGCTACAGTGGATGACGAATCAAGGTCCCAGCTAAGCTGACCCGAAATAAAATGTCTTCCTAGGCCCAAATCTGGCAATTGTTTGAACTCAGCTTGCAGTTCTGGCACTAATCCTCACTTTTTCTATTTTAAGTATTTCCCATGTGACACCATATGAAACATTTCCAGAGACTCCTGACAAAATATTCACTTTTCCTGCATTTAACAGTGCTGTCTCATCGAAGAATGCATCTTCATCTTCCTTCATTAGTTTTTAACCCTTTACCCACTTTTCTCATGTACTTAAATTATTTTTTTTCTCCAAAATTTCTTGTAAAATATTTTTTTCAAATCAACTGTTGAGGTCAGGTTTTTTTGGTGCACGGGTTTCTCTTCCACATCCTTGAGTTAAATCTACACTTGCTATGATCCTGTCACAAGGTAATTTTTTATACAATATGCTGGGGCAGCAAAATTAGTTGCTACTGGAGTTGATGTTTCACATGCCAGTTCTTTCAGTACTCTGGGGAGGAGATTAGTCATTTCTTCTGATTTGAATGTATTAAGCTTTTTGAGTTGTTTTTCCCCTACCTCAGCATGATTCTTTTCTATCCCCTTGTTTCTGCTAGCCATCTGGCAGTGCTCTACCCCACCTCCAGACCTCTTCTCTGCAAGTTTCCATTTCCTTAGGTTGCAAGTTCCAGAAAGTTTTGAGTTGCAGTATGCTGAGCCTCCTCTGTGGTGATATTTGGGAATTCTGAAGTTCAATTGACTTCATGCACTGGGTCTATTAATGGCTTGAAATATGTCTTTCTGACATAAAGAAATCTTGGTTATGAGTGTGTTTGTTTCACTTTCCATTCAGTTTAAACAAAATCAACTTATGGTCAGTTTGATCCAGCGTTACTTTCTATGATCAGTAGTTTTATAATGCCACCACAGCTTACCAAAAGAAAGTGCTTTTGTGACTCTATCTTTTGACTTTTCTAATATTTTCATTAATGTCCTTGGCACAAGAATTAGGGATGAAATCCATAAGTCTATCCTTTGCTGTGATCCTTTGTAATCTATAGCTTGGTTTCACGCAATGCACACTGCACTCTGGAATATAGGAGCTTTACCTAGCACAGCGGGCATCTGTCTGCTGCCTGGCAGACACAGCCATAGGAAGAATACCACTTCAGTCCTTCTCTGAAAGAGATAGCTTTTAAGTGGCAGCTAGATGCTTGTCTTGGCTACCTGATATCTAGGCTTTCACCCAATGGCTGACATCAGCTAGAGTATGGAAACTGCAGATTCAAATATCAGTGTGTTCTTACGAAAAGCCTCTAAGATCTGTCACTCACTTTTTCTCAGTGGCCAGACAGAGCCTATTTGTTGACTCTGCAAGGCATAAAGAAAGGCCTGCTTATTTCCTTAACCATTATACACTGAATGCTTAATGTTGTTCAGTCATATTCATGTGTTTAAAAAAAAAATCACATTTGAGTGATCCTTCATTATGCCTAATAGGGCACACTATCACAGCAGGAGTCACCAACTGGTACAGCAACATAAATATCTCAAAAATTGCCATTTTTTTAGTAAGCAGAAAGTTTTTCCAAATTTTGAAGAAAATCTGCACACAGCTTTGATACATTCTAAATAAATCATCATATACAAAATCTCTGTTTTGTTATCATTTGGCAAATAGCAAGTTATTTTCTCTGATTTGGTCTTTGTGATCATGTCTATTGCTAGTAATTTAAGCAACACCAGGAAAGGTTCCTGGATGATGGATTTGATTACACAAGTTTTCTGACATGCTTTGGCCAAAGTCAATGAGCCACCTCCCAAGCCCAGGCAAGATTTTAGGAGTTAGCAAAATCTGAGGACCCTTCCCAGTAGGAAAGCTGCTCTGCATGAGCAATTCTCTTTTGGAGGATAAAAGAGTTTAATATGAACATGTCATGCCAATTGATCTCACTGCCAGAGAACAGTACCAGGGCATGCCTAATTTGCTTGTATAGATGTGATCCTACAGATGATGGAAGAGAAAGGTTTTGTGGATCATTATATATCCAATATACAGCTGAGATTTCTGGAAGGGGTGATTGCCTGCCTCCTATTTGTCCATCTGGGATAAAATATATTTTGGTATTTAGAATATAAAATTTTGATCACCAATGTCTCATTCAGCAGCCAGTTGATGAGGATATAGAGTTTGGATGCTACTGAGAAAGGGAGCAGTACTCGGACAGAGGAGTCTCATCCTGAAAAGCATTACATACATTCATTAAAGCCTGCAAATACTATTGAAAGTCTATAGTTTATAATAATTTATGTACTTAATATTATGCATAAAAGCAATTCCAGCACTAGAATCATTCATGTTATGAACCTAAACATGGACATAAAGGAAGGATAGATGTAGATAAGTTTTGCATAGAAAGGTATCTTTATTTTTCCTTTTTTGTAAAAGTTTTCAAAATGTAAGTGATCTGTTTAACTTTCAGAGCATTGTAAACTACCTTATAACTTTTGGCTTATATGAAATGATGTGAGAATGCTGGGCAACAATGATGATTTCCGATTGGCCGGCAGTGATGTCATACATGTGTCAATATTTCCCTCTAAAAGCACAGGTATGACCTTTTTACCTCAGAGTTTCCATATCGTAATAGCTATAAGGCACTTATGGTTAATAGATTTCTGAGGGATTATTGCACTCTTTGAGTAGCTGAAGTCACTTGGCTTTTGGCTGGTGCCTCATACTGCACCTGAGGTGTGTGATAATCCCTCAGAAATGCACTGCTTGTTGAATCTCATGCCTTAATTATAAACATTAACTGAAGTCAGCTACACATTAACTAGCCTGCCCAGATGTTTCTATACCTGATGGATGGATGTGATGACTGATGAAAAGAAATCATGCAGAAAGTCCACTTCTGGTAAGTTCCTTCACTGCAGAAAAAAAAGAGAGCAAACCAGTTGCACTACTCACTAACAAGAGAACCGAGATCTGGCAACTACAGTAGGAAAAGCAACTAATTTCATTCTAATTTCTCCATTTGGGGGAGGAGCATCTTTAAAAATCTTTGGGTCTCACTCCAGTCCCCATCCGCACAGCACATTCCATCTGGATTTCTCCTCTGGAAGCCTTAATGAGGCCCATAGCTGTGTAGCTCCCTTCTCTTAAATCTAGGATGTCTTGGAGGCACCTTCTTTTCCTATGGTTTTCTATGGTCCAGAAGAGAGAATTTTGTCCCCTGTCAAGGGAAATGTGTCTTTTCTTTAGAGAGATTAAAGCTCTTCATCTGACTTAATTTTCCTACCCCAACATTCTCCTTTCCTGACACTTTACTGCTTCAAGTTTTGTGATATATTTTTGATATGTTGGCATTTGGTGACTTATATTTCATTTAGTGTTTTTTTTAATGCAGTTCAGTGCAGTAATGAGGAACAATGTGAATAAATCTGCTTTTGGATGGTTTTACAGATTTTTCATTTACAATATTTACTCAGGGTATGAGATTCAAGCTAATTCTAATATCTCTGAAAGTCTGATCTCTTAGGAAAGCTTTTACTGAGTGGGAATGGCTGAGAGAGGGGAAAAATGTTATGGCATTCCTTCAGAGCCAGGCCAAACCCTCAGCTGAACTGATCTGTAAACCCCCTCCTTCAGTGGAACCAGCTGATAGCTGCCCTAATGTGATGATACCTGCAGCAATGTGATAGGATTCATGCTTACAAAGCATGCACAAGCATTAACCTAGCATCTGCATCTCCTGCTAATAACTTGCAGAAATGAGGACTAAAGTTTGTGCAGATTGCCAGAGATCCCCTGACATTAAGGAAAACCTCAATGGCTCTATGGTGGCAGTGTTCCAGCTGCTGCTTTGCCTGGGAAGCACAAAATATCTGTAAGAGGAACTGAAGTATAGTAATTTGCTTTCAATCAGTATTTGTTTTCATGCCTAATTAAACATTGATTGTAGGGTTGCTATTAATGTTTCCATAATAATGTTAACATCATGGTTAAATGAGCTGTGTTTAAACATTTGTAAGGAGCAAGTCTTTTTGCTTCAAAGTATAAGCCAGATCCATTCTCTAAAGTTGAAAGCAAATATTCCCCTATAAGCCTTTCATTGTATATTTGGCCTTAGAATTTTCTTAAACCTCCACGAAAGTTTTGAGCAAGGACTTGGAATTATATGAAGCAATAGTCTGAATTTTATTAAATTGTATTTCTATGGGTAAATCTTAAAGATGACTGATAAATGACAGTCCTGGGGTGGCTTGTTGTATGTTCTGTCATTTCAGCATAAGCAGCATGCAAGACCCTTCATCAGTGGGAAGCTGCTTGTTTTACTGGAGTTGCCTTGCCAATACACTATACTCCTTTGCTTCTGAGTAAAAGGAAGTGGTGCTGTATGATATTAAGAGGTACCACAATACGTATAGAAGAAGCTGCAGAGCTGGGTTCATTTCACAGATGGAGAAAGGACTGCATTTAAGGATTCTATTTTCCAGAAGGTTCTGGTTTCCTTCGTCTTTGGCATTATCTGGAGTGGAGGGCATCAATGAATGTTAATGCTAGTAAATTAAAGAACAGGCTTCTTCATGTTTGTCTCTCATTCTGTAAGCAGTCATGGGATTCCTAATATCAGCAAATGTAGAGATATTAAATGAACTATGCCATTACCATAACCACAAGACAGAACTCTTCTATTGCATGGTTTTAGGTCATTGTAGACTATGCATAGGTATTGACCCCATGGGCATGCAAATTAGGATCTTTCTGATGTTTATCTTTGAACTTCAGCAGTGACACATACTTGGAGAAATTGTTGTGCAGCAAGTTGTGCTCCCTGAGGCTGTTCATCTCCCCAAAAAAACATATTTAGGTGACCACAATTCCTTTTCTTCTGGATTTTTAGGTTTTGTCTTTTCTCTGTATTGTTTCATAGGGGACTAGTGATTTGGAGGAGGAACAGCGAGAGGAAGAATTGGATCTGAGATTCAGTGTCATTCTGATCCCAGCTTCTACAAGTCCCAGATCATGCAAGAGATCAGATTAATTCCCAAGGATGTTCTGTGCCTCTGCTTTGGTGCTGAAGACCTGGGTCTCCCTTCTGCTTTCAAGCAGCACTGCCCCATATGGGCTGCATTAACAAGGACCCTATAAAGTGTCCTTTTAATAGGAAATCCCACAGTAAGTACTCAAATCTTTTCTAATTGTTATGAAACACACTAATCATCATTCTAAAGAGAAATTCACACCCTGCTTTGTCTGATGCTCAGTCCCCTTTTTCCTCCCACCTATGGGATACACAGTGAACAAAATATATCTCTGTGACTTTGGAATTTCTTTTCTGCACTGTTAACAAACACTACCAAACACTACTTTAGTTATCTAGGGTCTGGATGGAGAACACTTAGTTGTAGTTGAATCCTGACCTATGTTTCATAAGCATCAGCTTCATTTTTCATTCAGACCACTTGGCCTTCTCCAGGTTCTTCTAAATGTATTGGTCTTCTAACATGCCGAGGTATCAAGAACAGTGAAAAATGCCATCTTTCTTTCATATGAAGTAGGACTCACAGAGAAGTGTACTGGCTAAAGCAAACCACCTTCCCACTCCATTTTTAAAAATTCTGTTGATAACAGAAGAAATGATGTGCCAGACCAGGCCACAGATCCAACCGGTCCACTATACTCTCTCCAAGAGTGATGAATAACGGGATGTACAAGGAAGAGTTAGAGAACAGGCAAGCATGTCATCATGCATTTTGCCTCAAGATACTCTCCCAGAACTTTATGGCTCAGGGACTTCCTGAGCCTTTTCCAACTTTACTACATCTTTTTCATGATGAGGAGACAGGAACTGCACATAGTATTTATGAGGCAGATGAAACACAGATTTATACAGTGGCATAATGATGACTTTTGTTTTCTGTTCTGTTCCTTTCCTAGTAGTTCCTAGGCTTCTATTTGGTTTTTGCTTTGCTTTGCTTTGCTTTTTTAATATTGTATGTTTGGTGGTGGAGTTTTTCTAGAGTTGTTTTGTAGAAATATATGTGCACTGCTTTATATTTCTCTAAATAGAATTTCATCTGCCACTTTATTTGCTGGTCAGTTAGTACCACAAGTTCCTCTGCAAGTTACTGTAGTCAGCCTTGTCTTTACTAACTTGGTAGTGTCAGCAGGCTTTGTCACCTCACTGTTCATCCCTTTCTTCAGTGTCAATATGCCAGACAGACGGCTGCGAGCTGCCATTGAGGAACTCTCTTCTTCCTATACTTTTCTATGATTTTTCCCAACTTCTGTCCTATCTGTTATTTGAAGATACAGGCTTTCTATGATCATGTCATATCAAGCCATGTGTTTCTCCATACTTAGTGCTTTTCCTCCACTGTTTAGTTTAAAAGCTTGTATGACCTTTTTTAATGCAGTCACCATTAGCCTGATTCTATTCAGGTTTTGTTGAATCTTCTCCACAGGATCCCTCTGTTCAACAAAAGTCCCCAAAGACTATTGAATCTGATTCCTTTTTTCTTACATTGCTTTCTTAATCCTGCAATGCAACTTTGTCTCTCTTGCCTGGCCTTGCATGTGGTACTGGGCATTTCATTTTTTATTCTTTGTGATACCCTGAAGGCCGTTATGAAGATCATCACTGCAGCTCTAAAGTGTCTTTTTAACTGTTACGCAGCTGTGACAACAGATATCCCTAGTAAAGCCCAAAGTCCAGAAAACTCTTACTTTTTAGTGCTTCACCTGGGCCAAAGACAAGTCATTAAACATCTACTAAAGCATTTCTGAAGTTGTATAGTCCATGCACTTCATAAACACTTAATCTTCATAATACTAGGTCAATTCCATGTGTGATATTAAATGTGTGAGGAACTACACTCTGTTTTACTAAAATTATCCTTAAAACCATGCTTAAGAAGGACAAGGTTGTGGGAATATTTTTGGTAGACATCTTTCAGCAAATATGAATATTTTTAGAATTCAAATTATTATCCCAATTTTATAACTGGGAAGCAAGGACAGAAGAATATTTTCAGATGTACTCTGGGAGAGGACCTCTCTTCCAGATCACTTAGTGTCTCTGGCTGTGCTCGCAGTAGCAGGTTGAGCCCAGTAGGACTAAATCTGTAGAGAAAGCCAATTGACGCTGAAGACTCAGCATCAACACTATATATATTTCAGGATGCATTTCAAACAGTTTTACTTCAGAGTTGGTCTAGTTTGTTTCCGTTGAATGAAGGTCCACCGGCATTTGGAGCACATTAGGTGAACTCCTGGAGCGCGTCGTCCAGTTTGGTTTCATCTGAAAGGAACCCGGTCCATGCCCTCTGGAATTGCTCTGGGATGTAAAACAAACTATTGCCAGTGAGGAAAAGGCACACTCCTGAAGTGATTTAAAATTTTGATATAGACCTATGTGACACCCCACTTTAGATGCCATTTATGAGGGCCATATTTAAATGGCCTAAGTTCTGTCTGAATCCACTGTTAAAGGATTTTGTAGAGAGTCTCAGAGACTCTCTGTAAGACTTTGAGTTGGCAGCTACCCAGAACCAATTAGTCCACAGGCTTAGAGTAGTAGGCAGAATTTAGGCAATCTGAATATTGCCCTAAGAATTTATTCCATTACTTTAATACTTGAAAGAGCTCTTTTATAAACCCATTAGCTGAAAATAAGAACAAAGCATGATATTCTTACTGCAAGAAGTACAAGAAATTCCTATCAGGCTTTTCAACATCACAAAATACTTCAGCACACCGTCTTTTTATAGTCTTCAGCACCTGCTCATTCTTTTGAAAGAATGAATAAATAAATGAGTAAATAAACAAACCAATATAGCCACAAAATCCTAGCAATAGTATTTTTTCAACTGAAGTCCTCTATTCTGAAACTCCGATTTTGGCATCCATTCATTCCCAACCAGCTGCAGTGTTTTATCCTCTGAAGAGCACAACTGACATCTGAGAGTCGAGTGCCATTGTGCTAATGACTCCATAAACAACCCCACCAAATCCTGTATGATAAACTTCCCTGTGATTAGTTAAACAGATATTGTATCATGCCAGTGGAAGGAGTTTTTGTTGACACAGCATCTCTGGAGACACTGGTATGTTTTCTTTTAGTATTTGAATGTTCAGCAACTGAAGTAGTGAGAATGACAGAAAACTGGTCAACATTATTCAGTCCTGATGATCATTCTTTCCTCCATTCTTTCTTTTTTCTTTTTTTATTTTATCTTTTTTTATTATTTTTTAATGCAGGCTTTTTTTACACCGCCAGATTCTGTCTTGTAAAAAGGAAATCAAGTTGAATCTTTGAAGGACAAAATATGAAAATATTGTTAGCTCCAATCACAATATGCTTTTTTTAGACTATAATCCTTTAAAGCTACTTCTGTGTTTTAAAAAGGAAAGAAAAAAATGCACTCATTTTATGTTTTGAGGTTATTTTATTTTTAGCCCTTGGTTTTACAGTAAATGCATCAGTGGGTCACTTTTGTGCATTATTTTTATATCTTAGTAGTACTATTTCCATAAGCATGTTGGTTTTATAGTGGAGTTTCCACTCAAGGCTGTTAGTAAATCTTTCCACAGAAGGCAGGTCTTTATAAATGACTATTGTTAAAGAAATGTTACTGGCTGCGATGGGTGTGACAATAAATGTGGGAAAGACCTGGCTCTTGGTTATGGCTGTTGTATCAGCTTTCCCAGTCTGACTGGAGGAAAGGGATAATTGTGTCTTCCCTTCCCCTCAACCTCTATGCTTTCATTTGGACAGTGGTTAGATGCATGGTTTTCAGAGAGAATCAAATGACGCGTGGAGGAGTGTAATCACTGTGGCCTGCTCAGGCATGAAATATAGACTCTTGGACAGACTTTCAAAATAGTATGACGTGTTCCAGATAAACAGCAATTTACTGTAAAGTGAATGTGAATTCAGTATGCAATGTCTTGGGTTCCTGAAGTAGTAATGTTTTTTCCATGACCTGTAAGGAACATTTCTGATGTTAGCTAACCCCTGTAAGGAAAGCCCACGTATGTGAGTGTCTGATCAACTGGACTTTACAGTTGTATGTCATACAGGGCTCTAATTACCATGCTTTGAATATTAGAGAACTCAACACTCTTTTAATCAATCCCATGGGTTCTGCTATTTCCATTACTTAGTTTCAATCCCTGTTAAAAACTAGTGCTGAGAATTTGTTTCACATACTTAGTGAATCCCTAAGTGCACTGCTCCTGAAAGCAGATGCTCACACTACATCTGGGTAGTTTATATTCATTCTAAATGAAAACAGCAGAACAGTGGGATGACTGAGAAATTATGACATAAAGCTGGTTCAATAGCTACTCAGATGCTTTGACTTCAACTGAGGACTAATCTACTTTTATCTATTTGCATTACTTATGAAGGAGCAGAAATAATCCATACATAAGCCTCAGCATGGAGGAGCCAAGGCTGTTTGAACACATTCCAGTTCAGCTCCCATTCTGATCAATGTCTGTTTGTTATCATATTGAGCCATTCTTTTCAAATACATTGGTGCAAATCTTAAATAATGGTAAGCACTCTCATTAAGCAGAAGAACAGCTTTGGTAAATGATATTTAATGAAGTAATGGAAGATTAAAACATGTGCAGAAGCAGAACTGCAGAACAGTGACAATGAGTTGTGAGGAGAAAAGAGAAAGGAGAAATGTATGTTGACTTGATATCAGTTTGAGCAATCCTGACTTCTTCTGAATTGTATACAATGAAATGTGGTGACTTGAGATGAGCTGATTTTAGTGCCTCAGATTTAGTGCTCACCATCCTATAGGATGAGATTAGAAGAAAGGAAATCCATAAACACTCCTTGGTTGATATTACTCTGATACTTTGGTTTCCCAGAAATGGTATCTGCAAAGTGACTGGTGAGTTAGGTGCTCAGCTTGAGGAAAAATTAAAGAAAAATATACTCAAATATTCAGCGTTTCCTGAAAATAATACCTTTTAAAAATAGACACTAAAATGAAGGCACATAAAAGAACACGTCACATACTAATCAGTCTATTGATTGCTTGTAATGAGGAAGGACTCCACAAACATCTTCTGTGATATAAAACCCCGACTTCCAGATTCAGGTTGCTGTGAACAAGGATAGACATGGTTCAGTTCAAGGCAGTAAGCTTTCAGGATGAATTTTACCTCAGTGAATTTAATGTCCAATCTCCTTTTGGCTTCAGGGAGGCCAGAATATCAAAATAAGCTGTGGATATGTTTTTTGGTAAAAATTTACAAAATGTATGCCTGTTTGCAAGTAACAATGTTTTTTTTTAGTAAGCTTGGAGTAAAGCACAAACAAGGAAGTAAACATGACTCCTACTGTTAGAAAATCCACACTTGTTTTTATTCAGTCTGCTCTTCCTCAGAAGCTTTTATGCAGAAGACCCAATTGATAGACACTGTAAGTTTTCTTGAAGCAGAAGTTTCTTACCTTCGCAATTCTTTTTTTTGTATGTATAGCTTGCTTTCCCATTTCTCGCTGTCTGAGTAAGATCTTGTGCTAAAAATACTAATTGGCGGAGTGTAATTAAACTTGAGGATGATCTTCTTTGAAAGAAGTATATTGTCGTAGGGGATTTTGTTAATAATTAAAATAGACTATTTACAGGAAGCATATTATTTTGATTATTTAGGCCTATTTCCTTCTGGAGGATGAATTCAGTACCAACATATCCTTCTTTCTGCCAAATTTGGCTCTGAAACACTGTCCTTATTCATTTTCGTTAAGATGAGCATACTCCAGCATAGTCCAGCCTTTAGCTATCTAATATTTATGAATCCATAACCACTGGTTGATCTTTTTCCTAAAATTATGCATAATGAAGAATGACAAGAGCAGGTTTGTCAGTATTTTGCAAAAGATATTCTGTCCAGAAATTTCTCCTAAAATATAACTTTGTTCATATTTTTCTTCAGATTTAAGGTCCAATCTATAGCTCATTAAAGGCAAGAAAAAGGATTTCATTCAGTTTTGGGCCTGGTATTTATTGATCTTTAAGTGGGAAATAAAGATACTTAGGAAGCAAGTGGTGACTCCAGAGAAAATACCTCTGTTTATTTGTATTCATCGGCTGATCATTCTCATTTTTGCATGGCAATGCAGCTGATGTTCTTCCTACAAATACCAAGAAGTTTGCTTTTTCAAAAGCAAATGTTGGAATATATTCTATAAACATCATGTAAATTCTCATATAAAGTTACATTTTATAGGAAATTTTACTGGTCTTATATCCATTAGCCAAAAATCTCAGGTGCTTAAGTCTGTGGAAAAATAAGCTACTGTCTGTTGAAGTTTCAATAAAAGAGTCAAAAAAGTTGATGTTAAAGAAAAACTGACATACAAAACTAATATTATTTTAAAGACTCAAAGGATTTTTTTTCTTTTTCAGTTTATATTAAGTACATTAGAACTCTTCAAGAATTTATTTCTTTCAAAGATTTTTTACTTGTTAATTTTTACTTTGAAGTTGAAGAGGAACAACAACATGGGTTCAGAAATTTATTCTTTTCATATCCATTTTAAAGATAGGATTTCTTATTTTCTTATTCTTATATTCTTGTCTTTTTCCAATATTTTCTCTGTAGATATCTGTAAATCTTTCCGATGTAGACGGAGGCATACACAAAAATCTATTCAAGTATGAACAGTGCAGAAAAGAGTTTGTGATATGACAGGTGACGTGAACACAACTCACTCTCTAATGTGACATGGAGTACTAAGAAAAAATGTTTTTTCAGGGTCTTAATACGGAAAGTATTGCAAATCACTGCTTTGGAGTCTCTACAACAGATAGATGCTGAGCATTGGCACCTGATCATTGAGCACATCTAAACTGCCTGTAAGTCTGGTTTCTTTTCTTTAATTACAGTTCAACCTCCCTAAAAGTAAACTTAGTAATAGTTTTCACACAGACAGCATAACATTTCCACTGTGAATCATCAAGTATACCTCTGAACTATCCTTCTTTCTTAAGTTTTGAAAATATGTGGGTTTCTTTTTTTTTTTTTGGGGGGGGGGGGTAGCAACACATACACCTAGAGTTCTGAAAGAGTTTCTTTTGTTCCTTACCTTAAAATTACAACAATAAAAAAAAGGAGGAAGAAAGTTAAAATGTTCTCTACAGTGCTTTTTTACCTTACATGCAAATTTTGAACCCAGTCCAAATTCTGTTAAGTCAATGGGAAGACTGTGATTGCTGAGGTGTAAAGTAAAATATCCACTTGGAGGGTCAGGGCCAAAATTGTTAAAATTTGACATAAACTAAATTTCCACACAATTGTTGCATTGATGCCTACAAAGATTGAAATAAATGCTCAACTGAATACTGCTCCCCAAAGTTTAATGCATGTGTTTAATATCCATTTCTGAGTAAGTTCTGTGAATCATTCCCAATGATCATGATCTGAGGGGGTGAAATCCTGCTTTTGCCAAGAAAGCTTTGCCTTGGATATTAAATAGACTGTCAATGAATAAGAATGTCTTTGACTTTGGTCTTCTGTTTTTGAATGGTTGAGTTGTAGTCAGTTTCTCGTTCCCATTTTCATTTAATGATAGTCCTGCTATTACTGCATCTCTGACACAAAGAAAATAGTTCCGTTCTTTTTTTTTTCTTTCAGTAAGCCCCCCAACTTTGTGGCTAACAGTTTTTCTGCTTGCAAATTCAAAAGACTTGCCACGAACTTTTCTTTCTATAGAGCAGAAAGTATAATAATGCCAGCAATTCTGGTATGATCTATGGGCTGTGGAGTTGATTTTCAGGACTTTATAAAATAACCATTGCTTACAAAAGGCAATCTATCAAAACAGCTGTAAAACGGCAAATACATAAGCATCCCATGCTATCAGCTGTCTTCTGTAGAAATTAGTAGAAAACAGAAGAAGTTTGGCAACCCCATCTCTCCTGTCTGCGTAGCAGGAGAGCCTTTTTCGCAAAGCTAGTGCCCATGGCAGAATATAGGAATCGAACAATAATAGAGGTCCATCCGCCTAACAAATTCCTGGCATGGCAGCTCCAAAGGAGAGGAAGGGGCAAAGCAAGCTTAAAAAGCTGTTGTTATGCCATTACCTTTCAGTGATTTCACATAAGGCTCTGCGGAAGCTATTTGATCACGATAGCCTCTGTTGTCATTTTACAGTCAAGCTCTGCATTCCTGCTGTGTAGGGATGTGCCCAAGACACATTATGTATTGTGGAACTAATTGTCTTAAGCTATTAGACCATGGCAGAAAAACCCTTATTCTTTGCTCCACAAAAGTATTATCCATGAAGCTGAACAACTTACCTCTTGCATGGTGGCAGACATCTTTTACAGAAAGGTTTTAGACACATTCAATGATGTCATGAACTAAGGGTGGGATGTTGGGAGGTTTTGGTTTAATCAAGTAAGAAATACTTCAAATGTTCTCAACCTGCTTTCCCCAGTAGGATCTTGCTGAGCCATATTTTAACTAAGTCATATTTATAGCATGTACCTAAACCTGATGATCACACTTGTGCTTTCAAGAGCAAACACATGGCTTTATCTTTTGTTATTACAAATGATGTAACCTTTAAGTAGGTAATAGAACAATGTTTATTTGTACCAGCAAATATTTTTCTCCAGATTCCTGTATTACTGTAACTTCCCTATCTTTATGTAACATAAAATATTATATTTTCCTAGGGCATTATAAAGTATAAAATCATTTAAATTACACATGTATAATAAATGAAATATATTTTAATGAGTTCCATCTTTGGGACTCATAAATGTGTTTCTTCATGTAAGGCCTGATCAAAAGACCACTGAAATTAATAGAAAGGGTCCCAGAGATTTCTATAGATTTTAGATTGGTCCCTTGCTAAGATTTAATTCCACGCAGTTTAACTCAAATAAGTCACATGTGGAGATGGTTGGGGGCTGTGTTTTAGTTCTTGTGGAATTTTCCAAGGAAAAAATAACACTTTAAAGATTTTTTTTTCATTTTCAATAAAATCAATTAATAACCCTAAGCTTTGACTACCTTCAAAACTTCTTGCCTTTCTAGAGACATCATAGATACATGATTTTGTTCACAAGATCAAATATTATTTTATAAATACACCAAATTTCATTGCTATTTTTGAACCCCGAGCAAACCACTTGTTCCAAGGATGGACATATTTTAGGGAACTCTAGCTGCAGTTATAGCTTGAAATATGTATTTGAATATATATATATATATATTCAGTATATACATATAAGAAATGTTTATATCAAACATGCTTATTTGACAGGACAATATATTCCACTTGAACATGTATATTTCATTAATACTAATTCCTGAGCTTTCGTAGACCACGTAGAGGCCCTTCACTATGTTGTACTTTCAAAGGTTTTCCATAGCTGCTTCTAAGATCTTTTGATCATGTCAGGAGTAGGAAGCAATACTTCTTTCTGAAAGCTGGATATTAAGCTGGGTTCTTCCTTTGTTTTCTTTTAAAACATGAAAATTCTGTGGGCCAAAGAAATCCTTTGGCTTTGCCTGTGCCAACCCATTGTTGTCAGATGATGCCATCAGTGGCGGATATTCAGTGACTGTGGTGTAGCTACACTTCATATATACAATAGTAGAGTAGAAAAGGTAAAAGGAACTGGCATATAAAAATCAGTAATCCTGCTAGTACAGAATATAATATAATATAGCTCACTGCTTGAGCTCTGAAAATAAAAATAAGGAAAACATGTAGGAAATTTTTCTTTATTGATGCTCAAATTGATGAGGTATATTAATGATGATAATGGAGGGAATGGAGCAATTTTCTGGTAATTACTGGTCCAGTGCAGAAAGCCATTAACAGAGGAGAAATACATGAGCTTCTGGTAATTTACTGATGTCTCAGACCAGAAAAATAAAAGACATAAATTGAATGCCTGACTTTTAATGTAGCCATCAGCAGTACTTACCAGTGTTTTCATAAAGGAAATGCCTGTGTAGTAACTAAGTGTGATACTTAGTATTTTGGTGCTTTCCATCTTGCTCATGAACTCGGTATTACACTGAAATACAGAGGAGTGCTGGTTGCTGTAGGAATGAAGACTCCAGAATCTTAATGACAAGATTTCAGTTTCTCCAATAAATTTTTAACTAAAGTTATACTTATTTTCTAATCTACTTTTGTATTACCTTATACCTGGCTGCTCTAAAGTCACTAGGGAAGGAAGGCTTAGTGAAGACAAAAAGTGTCTGAGCAGCCTGGAGGGTTGAGGGAGTCTGGTCTTATTAGTCAAGGCATTTGAAGACTGACCAATTTGTACCAAAACTAGACCATTCAAAGTTTTTGCTTGCATTTGCAGAGGGATGTATATGTTTCCACTGACTCATGAAGAAGTCTGACTTTGGAAGGCTATTTTAAATTAAAAAGAAGCATTCCAAACTACCAAGAACATTCAAAATCAAACTCAGCTACCTTCTGTAAGAGCCATATTTTCCATCTCTAGAGAAGACTTGCTCCAGCTTCACAGATGGAGAAATAATGACATCCAGTGGCCTGTTACCTCACCAAACTATGCCCATGTTTGTTATGTTCTTCAGCTTACCTCCCCAGGCACCAAAGTGGAAAACACTAAGAGAATTGAGCCTAAATCACCATTTAATATGGTCCAAATTACATTTGTGGCCCAATTGCAAGTGGTCCAATTTGCATATAACCCACTCCATTTGTGTACTCCTCCTCACCAGACCTTGGTTACAAAGGGACACAGGTTCTGACCTTCTATTGCAAAGCTCTGTGTAATGATTTGGCAGTTTAGACAGAATATTGATTGGAACATTTAATCAGAATCTTTATAAGAAATCATATTTACTTCCAAACATAAGTGAGTAATACATACTTATATATTGTGTTTTTTAAAAATACATTTTATATATATATATATATATATATATAAAATTTATAGTATATATTTATATCTGTAAAAAACATAGGGTCAGAAATCCTTCATGACCGAAATACTATCTGTTAATGCATAGCTCTATAGTGTAAATAAGTATGTATACCTGTATCTTCACTGACTAGTAAAATACACACATTTGAGAGATTTGCCTTATTTAGAAACATGTTTTGTTGTTGTCAAAATAGGCTTAATCACAAATAGGCTATTATCCATGTGAATGAGGTGGATCTTTTAGATCAGACCTTATAATCCATAACTTTTCTCCTTAGCTGGGACTCCAGTTACTTTTTGTAACTATTCATTAAAAATTAAGATTTGCCTCATTCATTCAAACAAAACTTTCCTTCTTTATTTAATATCTCCTTCCCCAGAAATGGCAGGATTTCGATTCTACTCTTCTTATTACTGGTGGTATTGTTATTGTAGCAACACATGGGAACTTGAGTAACGGACCAGCTCCCATTGTGCCAGGTGCTGCTCACGCACAGAACAACGGCTGGTTCGTGCTCCAGGACTTTAAGCTTGTTAAGTGCTTTGGGCTGAAAAGCATTGAGTGGATATAAAAATATTACAGCTCATTCGCAAAATTTGTTTAAAAACATAATCAGGTTCTAAAGTGATCTGATTTAATGAATGTGTGTAGTAATATATCAAATTTCACTGTGGCCCCATGTGATTTCATAATGACATGTGCCACACTCAATTCTCATTTATATTAAAGCCAGTTTGCATTGCTTTTACAATGAAAGGCTTAAATTAAATGCAAAAATGGGCCCAGGGGATGTATTCTTTTCCTGCTGCTAAGGCCAATGATAGGGTTGAAAAGAGAGGGATGGGTACTTGGAGCAGTTCTGCTCGGGACTGGAAAAGTGCTCAAAGAGGCCAACCAATCCATCTCCTTACTCATAGTCCCTGCGAGTGTTGCTGCCTTCACTCTTTTTTTTTGCCACTCTTTCCCCATCTGCTCTGATTCTTTCTGGCTCTCCCACTGTGGTTTCCATGCTGAAATCAGACATCTTTATCTGTCTGAACTGAACTATAGGAAGCAGTCCAATTTTAAGAACATCTGAAGACAGCAGGAGATTTTCTGCATTTTTTTTTCAACAATGCTTTAATAAGTATTATTAAGTGCATGAAGGTACAACAATCAAAGGATTTTCAGATTTGGTTGTGTTCAGTTGTCAGTATATAGAAGATAATAATGGATCAACCCAAGGGTCCATATATTCTGCAATCCCATTCCCTGCAGAGGCCTGTGTATATATAAAGATAACATGATGTCTCTTCAGTATAGCTAGCTTCTAATAGCCTAGGACTTATGAACTTTTGAGCCTGAGGCTGTATCCTGGTATTTTTTATTATCTCCAATGACTCTTTCTCTGATTGATTTATCTAATGATTCTGAACATACGTAAAATTTTGGTAACTACGGACTCTATAGAAAAGAGTTTCACTGTTTAACTGTATGCAGAATGAGCAAATGTTGGGTTTTTACTTATTTTAGAACCTGTCGCCTGATCGTTTTTGGCTTCCCTTAGTTCCTGTGTTATGGGAGACGGTCAGCTACTGTCCGTTCTCACTGCCTCCTTGCCAGCTGGGAGATCTCTCCCACATGCCCCCTCCATATCAAATGCCCACTACAGCAGCTCAGCTCCCTGGCTGACAGTGAAGTCACGGAGACCAAAGCCAAGCATGGAGACATGTCAGCTCCGATACTTGTTAGGACTACTTCACTTAGACAGGAACAAGATACATAAATCAAACAACATTTGGTAGTACAATTATATCTTTTCATCTATTTTAGATTGAGAGAAGACTTCAGATACTAAAGCTGTTGATTACATTAATATTACACAAAGATAAATACATAACTGGCGTAATACAAAACTACCTAAGTGTTACATTATCAATGTTTCAAAGAGCAATTACAGAATCAGCAAGGATTCAAGAAGATGTTCCTTAGGTTTAAACTCTATTGCTGCTACACAGCAGTGAAGTAGCCATGAGTGATGCCATGGGTCTCACAGGTAGAATCACAAGGTACAGGAGGAACCTGGCTACATAAGCATCCAAAACATTTTTTGTTTGGGACTTCCCCTCTCCCTCATCCCTGGTGTAGAATAGCTTAAACACTAGGTATTTTTAATTTGTTATAACTTGTGAGAAACCAGCTAAGCTGACAACTGTAAAGAGGCTGGGACTGTATCACAGTCTAATAAAAGCCCTAATAAAACTTTTAAACTAGTTCACACATCTGCAGTCTGTTGGGGGGTATTACATAATATGTGCCGTTTCTTCTGTGCTCCCCATTATCCCACTGGTTCTTGCAGGGGGAAAAAAGTGTTACTATGATGTCCCCTAGGCACTTTTATGGCCTTCTCTGAACCTCCACCATCTTCAGACAAACCTCATGAGAATTTATTAGAGGGATATAAGTAATTCTCTGAAGTGTCTATAATTCTCACTTCTCAAAAATCTTTGAAAGTATTACCCACCTTCTGATCCACAGATTCCTTCAAAGGGAGATAAAAATACATGTCTGGTATTTTTATACTCCGGATAAAAATAATCAAGCCGGTCCTCTGGGTCCAACAAGTGTTTTAAAAAATTTGTTCCTTCAAGTGCTATGATTTCACCACACAACCCACAAAAAGAGATTCCACAATTAATTTCCAAGATTTGAAAATAAATGAATGGAGCTATTTAAGCTCATGCACATTCAGGAGGGTGCAGAGTTTTTATAGTTTTAAATGTCTTTAGAAGATGAAGTAGATTCAGCTAATAGCATCTTTTTGGTTATTCCTGTTTTTGGTATGTATCAGGGTGCTTTTCCAGTGGTACGTACAGTGGGATTGCACAACCTTTGATTAGGTAATAAGATTCAGACTTTCAGACCTTGCCCAACTGAAGATGTTTTTCAAAGATGATGATCGATAATACAAAGCTACAGTCTTGCCTTGAAATGTAGACCTACAGCTCTGTTATGTGGTCTTTATGCACACATTGCATGTGATTCCCATGGCCCATGCTTCCAGCGTGGCAAAAGAACCTGAAAAGCCACACTGTAAAACCATCCGAATGACCTTCAATTACAGAGCTTGCAATATTTCAAGACACAATTTAAAGATGTGCAAGCTGCCTTTCTTTCTCTATTCTTTCCATTCAAAGGAAGTTATTACAGCAAAATGCTGAGAGGCCGGGGGGGAACAACGTCTGGCAGGAGCTGGTATAAATTCACTTTGAACTCTGATGAAGAACATTTCCACTCTGTTTATTACTAAAGCCACTGGCCGTAGATGATCCAAGGCTCATAAACTCAGGTATGATGGAGCTCCCTAAGGAGCTGTTAGAGAGAGAAAGAGAGAGACAGTATGCATTATTTCCCTCTTTCATTATGGCTGTGAGAAAAACAGTGACTGAGTGAAAAAAGTCACTCTATGCTCTCAGAAAATTCAGGGTACACAGCAGCTATTCTCAGAATGATGAAGGAAAAATGTAAGTGTGAGATGCTCATTCAAGTATCAACATCACCTTTTTTTTTTTTCTTTTACAGTTTTTCTCAGCTCCTTGGAAGTACCTCCTTTATATTTTAGAACAGTTTTGATGATTATGGCAGAACTTTAGGCAAGTTTATTTGGGAAAGGAAAATCTGTCTTATATCACAAAGTAGCCCCAAATTGCCAAAATGAGGGCGAAGCTCTGTTTTTTTGTTTTTTTTTTTTTTTTTTACTTCAGTTATTTTAATTCATTATCTCACATTATGGATTTGATATGTTATCTCTTCATGACATTCCCAGTCATATACAGTGCAATCCTAAATGAAAATGATTATCTTCAGTTCACATATATGTTGATGGGAACTGAAAGATCCAATGATCAGGAGCGAAAGAGAATTTATATGGCTAATGTGGCCATTACACGATAATCCAAAACTCTGATCCTGAAACCCCCTGCTTAGCTGTGACTTCTTTGTAGAGACATTTACCTTCATTAGCACATTAATTTTCGAATTTCCTCAGATGTCAGTCCAAAGAGGCAAACATGATTTTGTAGACTAGTGGCAATGGCAGTCCCTGGGGCAGGAGAGAAACCAAAGTCCAAATTTTTTTTTTTGAGGCTATTTTACATCCTGTTTGCCAGTTGTAGGACACATCTATGAAGCAGGGCTGGGCACCTTGGTGTCTCTTATCCCTGAGAGTACCCCAGTGACTTGGCTACAGGAGTGGGCCCCTCTCCCTGCTCTAACAGGAGGAGAAGACCAGGGGCTCCAAGGGGGGGAGGAGGGTGACAGATGCAGATTTGCAGCAGCTGGAGGCAGAAGTGGGAGCTGAGCCCAGGTCTCTCACATTCCCAGCAATACTGTAGCCCCTTGTTGTTGTTTTACAAGAAAAGCATGACTCTGCTTTGGCTCTGAAAGGACAGATAAAGGCTCCTTTCAGGCAAAGATAAAGTGAATTCCCCTTTGGCACCAAAGTTTCAAAGAAAAGCTGGGTCTCCTGTCCTCAGGGTTTGCATGAATACACTAGGGAACTCTCTAATCAACAAGCAGGTTATTCTGGCATATTCCTCTGCAATCATCTAAGCCCAGGGCCAAGATTCCTAGGAGTTAGTCATTGATACCTACCTGAAGCTGAGAGTTGCTGGAATGATTAACTAGATCTGGTTGGGTAAAGCGTTTAAGAAAATGGGTAATTTTCAAAGGACTTAAACATATGTACTTGCTTAAAGTCAAGCAAAGGACTGAATCAAAACCCAAACTATTTTGAAATCTGAAGTAAATAGTTGGTGTGACTGGTCACGACATTTATGGGGACTGAAAAATAAAAATGTCTACCACGTTTCTCTGTTTGTAAGTCTCAACCACAGTACAGGGGAAAATGCAGTAAACGTTAACAAAATTTTTACAAGAAACCTGTAAGCTTTGATTTATGTTTATAAAACCAGGACTAATCCTTGAAAAATGAAAGATAAATTCTTATCTTCCTTGTCAAATTTTTATAATCCCTTGTTTGTGTTTGCACAATCTCATGAAAACAGAACCATTCAGAGAAGAGTTTTACTCCAACTGCTCTTTCCAGGGGTAAAGAAATAATGAATTAACAAAAAAGTCATTTTAGCACAAGAAATTACTCTCAACAGGCAAAATACTTTGCAACAAAATAGGAAGGGTATATTCACATCAGCCCTTTGACTTAGACATATATATCCCTATTGTCAATGTGTTAAATGCTCTTCTTTGTTGACTGTGGAATAAAATAGTGTATAACATGGTTGAACACAGTATTTTATTATTACTGTAGTTATGTCATCTATTACCATCGTCAGCATTTGGTTAGGATCAGGATGTGCTTGGCATGTTTCAAACAGGCTAATGAACAGGTCTCTCATTTAAACAACATATGCCTTCCACAGAGTGGTAAGATACAGGAGATGGGGCTGGAGCTCAGTTGAGATGACAGAGAGGGAAAGACTGATGGCAGCAGGAATAGCCAAATATAATAAATACCTATTAAAATCAATAACAGCTTTTCCATCGGCTTAAGTAACTTTTGGACCAAATCCTAAATGTACCATTTGGAGGATTTATAGGTTTCTTTTAATAGACATGAACAAAAGTCTTTTTTATTAAATGATGCATTTGCCACTGTGGCTTATGGAAACGGCATGCCTATCTGCTACTAGTATGACAGACCTCAGTTCTAACAACACTTATGCATTTGTTTAACTTTACATGGTGAATAGACTTAGTGTATAAAATTAAGCATGGGTACAGGACTGAGGCTTTTCTTAATTGTATAATATTTTTATCTAGAGATGTACCAAATCCAGACCTACTTTTCTCTGAGATTTGCTTTTGTTTTTTATCCCTACTCTCTCTTTCAGGCTTCTTGAATCTGCATTTCTTTGCACAGAGAGCCACAGGGAATAGTATCCATGCAGAGTGGACAGTAGTCTGATGGACGGGGCATCCTCATGGAGACACAGGCGCAAAACGTGGGCCTCTTGCTCCTGAGGTAAGTACTCTTAGGCCTGAGCATTGTATGGATGACGTCATACCACCAAAAGAGCAAGCTGAGCCTGCCAAGTACTTTGAAAGAACAGTTATACTCAGGAGGGTTTTTTTGGCCTTGAATCTCAAGTAAACAAAGACAGTTAAACTCAGGAGAAAGATTGTATTTCAAAGACAGTATTCTTAGGTTCTCCTATTGGGTAGATTTAGGTTACTGTACACTCATCATGTAGATTTTTTTAATTATCCTTTTCAGGTATCAGACATGTGCAATCCATCAAAGAGACAGCCCAAGTGCAGGGTCAGGCACACAAAATGTAGGCATTAAGTTCTCTCAAAGGATAGCTTGATGATACAGTCCAGTTCATTTATCATTGATACCGAGAGAAGACAGTCGTTCCCCAGCACCAGCCACGCTGCACTTTTCTGCCAAATCCTGAGCTGATTCAACTCACCAAGAACTGGTAAGCTAATTTTAAAAAAAGTGAATTGCTTTAGGGGGCTGAATTGACTCAAGAAAGAGGCCAGGTAGCTCCTGAGCCTTCACACGGGCCAGCAGCAGAGGCAGAAGGATGAGTAAAGAGCGCAGCACAGCTTTTTCAGAGACAGCAAGCCTTCAGGTCATCTCGGCTGATTCATCCAGCTGTAACCTAACTTGCAAATTACGACTAATGCCTTCATGGGATTTTTTCCGCCTGATTTTCTTTAACAGTAACGGCAAAAATTTCATTTGAGTGCTTACTACGAGCAGTAGTTGCATTTTGTTTATTTTGCTGATTTAGATGAGATTTCTTTTCTTTCCTATAAAGAAGTGTCCCTCTTTTTCTCTATTTCTTTTAGTTGCAGTGACTACAGAGGGAACAGCAGGACAGACATCCTTTCCCAAGAGGAAAGGGCATCCCAGCGTGTTATCTTAACCTGTTGTTGGAGAGATAACAACGCCGAAGGCTCAGCAGTAGGGGAAGTAAAGAAAGCCACTTCGTTCCAAAAGGCGCTTCTGACAATGGCAGTTTTAACTAAGGCGGCAGCTGTGAAATAATGCTTTCACTGTTTGCAGTGATCCTATATATCTGGCTGTGGACTCACTGATAACATAATAACATTTTTCTATGGTGAAAAAGGAGGCTGGATATGTAACTTAACTATAAAGAAACATATCGTGTATCACACAGTCTTATTTAGGCAGCTCAGCAAAGGACTTACATCCATGTTTAATCACATGCTTATACCATTAGTAATGCTAAGGTGCTTAAGCTACTAGCAGCATGAAGATGGATGGACATGTACTCAAAAATGAAGCATAGACTTAACTGCTTTTAAGAATTCTAGCCTTAAAATGTTGCTGATGTTACATGGAAATCTTTGGAAACATTCTGTATTATTTGTAGAAACACTTCTATAGGAAAAAAAAATTCCTTGCTTTGGATTTCCTCTTTCATGTTCCTTTCTTAAAAGCATTTGCCTGAAAAAACTCCTGAGCTTTTTCTATTCTACAAAAATACGTAAATAATACTTTATTTTACAATGCTTGCTTCTCAAATTCTGAGCAATTTGCTCTGAAAAACAGAAGTCAGCGATTTAGCTGAAAAGGTTCCTGGAACTGCTGAGGGGAAGACCCAGTTTTTCTGTCTTCCCCACAGTGCTTGAGTCACCAGATCCTACTGCTGCTTTATTTCAATTTGTGTTTTTACTGCCAGGAATATCTGCAAGCCTCATGAAGTAATGCTTCTTCCATGTTAAGCTAAAAGATATAATGAGCAGATGTTTCAGACACTGAACTAAAAATCAGGCTATTCAGAGATTTAATAAATTTATACTCTGCTTTCCTTTGCTTCTGCATGGCTTCTTCATTTAAATTATTCACATCTTTTAATTTAAGGGCTGCATGTGGAAAGAAAGGGGTCTTTGGGATGAATTTAAGTCAATAGAAGGAAATTAGATAACAGAACAGAAAAGGGCAATGTCCCGTACATATAAACACACACAAAAAAAGGTAACTAATATGGAGTATCCATGTTAACCTACTCCAAAACCTGAAGACACTGCACTTTTGATGAAGACTAGAATAAAATCACTATTGAAAAACTTTCAAGGTTCAGAAGCATGCAGTCAATTCATTAATTTTTCACATTGTACATTTCCAAAGTCCATCTAGGGCTGAAAGTAGGTGTGCCAAAATACTCTGAGAAAGAATCGTTTCACAATTTTGCTGGACCTAACAGAAGCTGGACATGGAAAGAAAGTCATGACAAATCCATATTGCTTGAGATTTATTGACAATTTTGTTGATCCCAGATGTTTTAATGGTTTATGTAAGCTACAAATATTTGAGAGCTTATCCAGAATCAATTCCAAGATTTTGAAAATTCGTCTATCACTTCTCTTAGTGGCCCACTAAACATGAAATGATGAAGTAAGTCTGTTTTCCCTTAAACAGTGGAATAGCTGATGAGGCCAATGGGAGAACAAAGCGAGGATGGGATACTTGTTCACATCTGCTCTTCCACAGAGATCCAGGCAAACCACTGCTTGTTGATAGGGACAACCCACAGGCAATGGGAATAGGAACCTGGGCACAGGTGGGTTATCTAAGTCCTCTGCTTCCATTGATTCTGTTCTGGAGGTGAGAAGCAGCTGTGAAGCTGAGAGCCAAAGTGGCTGCTGGATCTGCACATTGCTTGTCAGGGACTTGGTCATAATCTACAATCTTTCTGCTCTCTTGTGCGTTGAAAAGACTACATTGCACACAATCGGCAGTCATGAGATTGATTCTACAAATGCGGTAGCTGTTCACTGGATGATTTTCTCAAACGGGTAGTACAGCAGCAAAAGAAAAAGAAATATGTTGTAAAAGTTATTATCAAAGTTACTTTGCCTCTCTTAAAAATGTGGAAATCTTTATTCTTCTGGCATTACTGCAGAACAGTTTAGAGAACAAAATGTATTCAATATTTTGTGTGGAGCAACTTCCATCAGACTTTGAGGGAAGTTAATAAATCAACAGAAACCACTTAACGGCAGCATTTTCATGGGTCCAGTGGAATTCTAAGCAAATAACAGGTTTGTAAGAATGAAAAGTCACTTATATTATGCGTACGATCAAACGTTCAAAGGAGTGTAAAAGATGCTTAAATGTTAATATTTTATGTAGCCTTCTCTCTGAGTAGTAATTGCAAGCCATTAAAAAGAATGTTAAGCGTAGCTGTTAGCACTGGCACAGCCCCAAGTAAACACTGAACCCTCACGGAAGGGGGTTAATTGCTACAAGAAGAGGTAATTTATTAAGGAACACTGAAACCCTGTATACACCCAAAGATCAGACTGAACTGCAAAAATCTGGTGTGAATATTACATCTGATAATCAGATTTTTCCTACACTATGCTTCAGAGTCTCAACTTATTCAGAAAAACGAAAAACCAACAAGGTTTTTCTACAAGGCTCCTATAAACCTTTACCTGGTGCCCTCCAGTCTGCCACTTCTCCGCTTTCGCCTCCCTGGAAAGTCTGCTGCTCACTAAAATATAAGCTCACTGGCAGGAAAAGCCAAAGTGACAATCAGACCGGGGGCGGGGGGGGCTCCTTTTGCTTTCTTTTGCTGTGTTTGGCACACTGTACTAGAGCCTCACTAGTCCTGCACAGGTCCAATTACCTTTCTCCTGATTGACAAACCTATGTTTTTATGAACCTCATTAAATGGCCATCTTCTACAATGGTCCAGATCTCCTTAGGTATGACAAGGCAAATGAAAGTGCGGAGCAATTAGTGCTTCTCACACAATCTTCTCATTAACAGCTTTTTTAATGACCTCTCAGAAAAATACAGTTTAGTTCTTTAGCTATCATGAGTGGACTGCTACCTTTAAATCTCCAGACAGAGCTTTAAGGCTGGGACCCACCTTTCTTCTGACAAACCTCAGAAGCTTTGTGCACACTCGCAGCACTCCTTTAAGAATTGCTAATAGGCAAGTCTGCAGGTCCAAGGACAATATCCAGTCCCCTAGTTAAAAGAAAGGGTATCAACTTTTATGTCTCTCTCTGGCATAATCTTTTTCTTGGCCTGCCATGCAGATGTCTCCTGCATAGTTGGTGTTTGGTTAGCTCAACATGAAATGTGTACAGAATACATGGCAGAGATTTGCAGTTTGGAAAAGCCAAATTTTATTATTTGGTTTTTAGAAATTTTGTCTTTATAAGATGTAATTAAAAGCCCATCAAGGTCCCTGGGAATTCTTGTACTGTGCTCAGCAGGATTTGGATCAGGACCATGAGATGGAATATCTTGAAATCAATTTTTAAAAAGCCAAACAAACCACAGTCAGACTTCTGACAACACTCCCATTCACAGAAAGGTAGCACAAAAGAAGGAAATGAGCAATCTGAGAGTGATAAGGTTTTCTATCACAGTAGCTGTGATCCCTAAATAGCCTTCTTGATCTCTAGAGGAAGTAAGAAGAGTTACATAATTTCAAACTAATCTAAACTCTTAATCTAAACTAAAATGGCAATCTAATACACTGAAATGATTTGTATTTGTATCTGTTTTGACATAGTTTATTTTACATTACTAAGTGCCATTATTCTGGGGAGACATTTTTATTTTTCATGTAGGAAATTCTGTTTACTCAACCTTTTGTCTCTAAAATTTATTGCACTGATGTCTGTACATCACATTTTAATGGGATGGATTTAAGGAAGTACTACATTCCTGCAGGTGTTGATCCCACTCCTGTAACTTGGCTGACATTTACCATGTACTTTTGACAACAAATGATCTACACTGGAATAGAATTGGTGTAAATGAAAGGAAAATCATACCTTAGTGCTTGTGAAAAAATTCTTCAGATTTTCTCAACTTGGAGTTTCATATAATAAGCCAAAACTAAGCCTTAATCTTGAGAAAATGGGCCTGAAAAACATTGTGAATTTCTACACAGTACTTATTTCACTTCTAATTGCAGGTTCATAGGACTTAACAAGGAGTAAGTGTGCAAAACTGAAAAATCAGAGTTTTCTCAGCTTAACATTTTGTTCAGATTGAAATACAATTTTGAATAAAGTCCTAATCTTTTTTAGATTTCTTTTACTAGTTCAGCCATCCTCTGCAATTTATTTTCTAAGCTTTTTTATTTATTCATCACTTTATATTGATCAGATGGAAGACTTTCAGGCTTTCAAAGCAGTCTCCAAGAATTTGTCACTCAACTGTTTTTAAAATATTTTTATTTTCGTTTCATTTATTACATAATTTCAGCATTTATTTTTGCATTAGTCATATTTGTATGAATATAGTTGCTATCTTCTGAATGAATTGGAAGTAAAACCGAGCAGTTTTTTTGAAAATAACCGTTAGACAGCTATACATAACCTGGCATACATCCATACGCACACTGACATAGTAAGTCAGAAAACTGCTAAGAATAGTTTTAATATCACCACATATGTTAAAAAGCTCATTATTTCAATGAAATAAAATTTATTCTACATGAATTTAGGGACATTTACAAAAATTTTAATATAAATTATTAAAATTTCAAGGTGTCTCTAATTTTTTTCTAAAATACTATGAAGAGGTCTAGAGTTCAGATAGATAATTTATTTTGCAACATGGTGCTTCTGTAATACATGGCAGTGTTAATTTAGATTATTCTGTCCTGATTGATCCCAGTTAGACAGGTTTGCTACTTGCACATCTCTTATAACATGCTATTGGCATGTGATTCCCATGAAGACCTGTACCATTTGCTAGGGGAAGACTGAAGTGCATTGTGGGAGATATAATCCATCCAAGGAGGACAGGTCCCTCAAAGACTAGTGCTTAACTACAAAATCTTTGCTTTTTTGTGGCAATGCCACTCAGTCAGCAGGCATAGGTTAATAAAAAAATTATACAGAACATTTCAGTTCAGCACAGCAAATTCTGAAATTCCCCTGAGATGCAAGCCAATCTGAAATGAATCTTTCACTAAATATTAAGACATTTCTGCACAATAATCATTTATTATGGCAGATTCCAATATTATACAGAACTGTTCTGAATCTCAAAACTTCCCTAAATGTCAGGAAGTTCTCATGTAAGTTGTGTCAGTGTATTATAAAGCACACTATACTATATGCCTACCTAAAACAGCCCTGAAATGCTGAACAACTAGCCTAGAAATATCAAGGTACTGTCCTAAACATGCTGTTCTTCAGCAGTCCCATAGTCCATGTCAACAGGAATTACTGTAGCCAAGCAACTACATTGCCATGACATGGAAGCTACTGCGAAGTCTACTACTACAATGCCCTATGGAGAACTTCCATGTGTCTCTTAATAATTTTTTGTAACCCAAATATATCAATGTAGTATAGAGCAAATATATGCACCAAAAGTTAGCATATTTTGTTTATACGCAGCACTACACAATACCAGATATCTTGCAGACAAGTTCAAAGACAAGAAATGCTGTACCTATAAAATCTAGGGAATGGAGCAACTTTGTTCATATGAAGATTTTTGACCATGAACCTGAACTTCTGTTATAGGAATTGTTCACTATAATTTACATCTGTCTCTGATGTTTTTGTAAAACAGGGATGAACTTCCTAAGGGCCTCACTTGGTGGCTTATTTTTGTCTTGTACGCCCATTGCTAGCATGCATACATACATATGTATATACATACATACATATATGTTTGTGTGGTAGTACAGCCCTTAGTGATACTGAACCATTAGCAGACAAATAGATACTTTTTCTTAGGACAAATATTTTGAGGAAAAAAAGATATTCAATATACTACTACAGAAATTTTCATAGTCGTTTTAAGAGTTATTGATTTAACAGCCCACAAAAACATATTTTCATCAGAACTATTCTTCACTACATTCCTTAGTTTTGTTTATATTTCAGCTCTTTTATAGGTTGAAGTGAAGCAATATTTTAGTTAAGAACATTATATCATCTCGTACAATGTTATCAGGAGCAGTATGTACCTTTCAAAGCAGATATAATGCTCCATTTGCATCCACCAGATGAGTTCACTTTTGAAAAATAAATCTTCAGATAACCCACAAAACAGAGAGGCAAAACCTGGGAGAAAGCAGATGCAGTGAAATTAGTGGGTGAAAAGGGGGCTCTGGAGAAACGCCTAATCTTACTTACACATGCATAGATCATGCAGTTCTGTTGAAACATAAGGATTTATCTTTTTTATATACGCATATTCCACAAACTATATGATTGAAAGTATGGCATTACTGTATACAAAAGAAAGAAATAAAAAGATTCCTAAATTGCAAAATCAGATGTTCAAAAGGTAAGTGATGTTCATAACAGGATGCCTTGCGCAGCTTTTGTTCTCTTCTCCTCCTCTCCCTCCCCTGCTTACAGTCCCTGTATATTTGGGCCTTTAGAAGATCATATGCTATCTTAACACTGAACCTTTGTTTCAGTCCATGTCCAAAGTAGTAATGGTGGAAATCATTAGTGAACAATCCTTTGGTAGGCTCTTTTACATAAATCAAGAATTCCTAACAAATTAATTAAAATCTAATCCTGCTCAAAACTGATCCAGAAAAGTGGGCTTCATTGACTTCCCAAATTCACTTGAATGTGTTCGCCCAGCTATGCAGCAAGATTACAGAGAAAGGCACTGAATGACAGAAAGGATTTATTTGCACTCATTTGAAATGACGTATATAATTCTCTCAGGTCTTCACTACTCACAGGTGATATAGTCATTTCAAAATGATGCCAGTAAAATCTGCATATCAGATCACATCATCATGTGCTTAGAATGTGTATGATGTATGACTAATTTAAAGAAAAAAAACAACTTAAAAACTCCATTATACAGCATATTTTCTTTTTCTTTATGAATTTCAGACCCTTTTTGTATGTGTGCTCTTGCTTAAGAGACCAGGTGTTTTAGCTACTGAGTCCAGCTGATTGAGACTCTCAGCAGAAGCTATTAAAACTTCATAAAATGATCTCAAATCACTTTCCTATACATAAAAATGTCATTATTTTAAGGCTTTTTCTCCATAGACTCTTCTGAGCTAGGAATGGGTCAGGCTGGAAAACTGGGAAAGACTGTTTCCCAAGCCTTCTATTTTTAGTCTGACAAGCTGTGAGATAAGTATCTGAAACACATCATTTATCTAAAATGAAATATTGTCCATTTTGGCTGCAATATCATGATGAGAAATTCCAGATCACAAAAAGAAAGAAAATGATGCTGTATAGGATGCTTCAGATTTCTTAATGACATGTGTTTGAAGCAGGGTAAAAGCACAATATATTAGGTATAGTTTCAGAAGACACTAATTATTAGGCATTTGCTAATGGAGAAAAATGTCATTTCCTCATAACTAATTCCCAAGCAGGGCAATTTCACTGTTATGGATTTGGACTGGAATTCAAGACCTCTATTTTTGTCCTCATGCTTGTATCAGATTTGTTCTTTTTATGTTACAGTAGCAAAGTGTCTTAGAAGTAAATGTTGTCCCTGCTTGGATCAATGGGAATTCCTCAGCTTGCACAGAATTTCACCTTTAATCATTTTATGCATCTTTAGAATGAGCAGTCTAGGGAAAAGTGTTCAAAAGCATTTGTGACTGCTTTTTTTAAGTAGTAAAGCACCAAGTTCTGTTGCAGCTTATTTTGCAGCGCTTGCAGTTTGGGGTCAAAGAAAAGAATTGTCAGTCACTAGCAAAAATAAGAGTAGCCCACCTCCTTATGATCCCAGTTACTGAGATAGTTTGCATGCCTACTCAAATTAACTTTCTAAAGTTACTCATTTCATTAAGCGTCTGCAGAAATAAAAATAAAACTGCTGCAAGGCATCATAATTTTCACCCAGTCACTAAAATCATCTTTCCATGCCTGTTTCCATGTGTTCTGGACAATCTGCTTGCTGTGTATCTATGATCATTTTTGAAGGACATTTCTACATTGAAATAGATATAGATATAAATATCAAGATATAGATCTATATATCCATTGCACTCCTTGATAATCATAGCAAGGGTAAGGACACTTTCTCTAACAGAAAGTAAAGACAGCACTTTTTTTCTTATAAAGCTTTAGTCTGGCTAATACTCTAAGGAGTGGAGAGCGGGTGGAAGGCTGAGTTCTATGGCTGCCTAGATTAGAGTATAGCTGATGTCCTAAGAAAAAAAATATGCATTGGATTTGCATAAAACCACTTTTTCTTTAATACGCTAAAATGACCTTCTTGTTTGGACACTCTTGGATACCCATCATAAAGTACTCTGGGAAGAACTCAAGTCTATTTGGTTTTAAATAGCAGTTAAATTAGAGACTTTGCCCTGGACAGTAAAACCTATTTGAGTATGCTGAGGGAGTTATTCACATAACAACATTCAGCTCAGAGGCAAGACTGACCAGGGAAGATTTTGCAAGACCAGCAGTCTTGAAGGTGCAGTGCTATCTTAGGCAGACCAATATGCATGAGCACTACTGGGTTGCCACAGTGCTGTTCACATACCTTAAGACGACTTATTCTCATCTGTCCCTTGCAGGACACTGATTTTTTTAGATGGGAAACGCACTGTGATCACTATAGAAACATTTTCTTTTGGATAGTCTTTCCACCTTCCATGAAAAATTATTGCACGTGTTGATGGTCAGGATCAGAATGGGATTGACACCACGAACAATTTCCTGTTTCAAAAACTGAGGCACTATGCTCTTTATTTTTGGTGACATTTTCTCAGCTGAACCAGGAAAAATAAAATATTTGACTCCTCCTTTTCCACCAGATGTGCAGGGAAGACCCAGAATTTCTGGATATAAAGGTATCATGTGAACACAGGAACACTGAAACATGCCTGTATATGAACTCAGAATTCCCATCAGACTTCAGTAAGAATTACTATTTTTTTCAAGGTTACCATTTGTTTTCCATTATAGCCACCTTCTGTTAACATTCTTCTGAGATGAGACCTTGTATCTGATTGTATTCATCCACAGTTCAGCCTATGACTGACTTTCCTGGCACCACATACATGTCTGTGTTTGTCCTGAATCCAAGATACTCCAGGAACTGTATGACTATCTATGATCATACCAGAAAAGATCTATCTGGGAAGAGATAATTGAATTCCCTCCTACCTGAAAACCAGTATTAATGTTATCATAATCGCAGAGAAAGATCAGGGGAGCATGTAGAGTGATATGTCTTCAAGATTAAGCAGGACATCCAGTTCAATTGCCTGTGCAACTCTCCTTATTAAAATGAATTAAGTGTCTAAATTTACCTTTTCTGAGGGAATATTATAGCAAAGAAGGGATGGACTACTTTATTCCTTTCAGATTTATGCATTACTGACTCTCTTTTCCCATTTTGCAGTGGACTTCTATTTCTGTCTTTTGACTTCTTGTGTATTTTCTATCAACTTCTACATTTCTGTCTGAAAATCATTTTCTATCTCATCTTTTCTGTTTTGTTGTTATATTATTATGCCAGACTTTTAAGCTTTAATTATGTACCCTGACTTCTCTTTGGAGACTTTCAGATCCTTAAAAAGCTCTCCCTAACAGTTTCTTACTAGATTTTTCTTTTTCCTTTGCATGAGTGTGGTTTGCAAGTGTGTCTTTATAACAGCCTCTTGAAATAATTGCCATCTCTCCTGCAACTTTTGTATTCCTTAGTTTATTACATTTGTTATGCTGCTTCTCTTGCTCACGCACCTTTCTTAAACTCAGTCATTTTATAATCAGTCATTCAAATAATATTTCACTTCTAAACACTCAATCCATTCTTCCCTACTAGTCAGTATTAAATGTAAATAGTAGTTCGCGTCTACTTCTGGAACAAAATGTTGCCTTCCATGCATTTGTCCAAATGGTTTCAGATACCACCACTTCACCTGGACATACTAGCTTTCAGCAGGGTTATGATATCTCTCTGGTTCTCCTCATGTCTATCTACATGTACAGAAATTATACTGTCTTCCTGAGGGTTGTCTCCGAGCGTTGGCTATGTGATAAAACCCTTCGTTCTTCCCATTTATTTTCCTGCTCCTCAAATTTTTTTAAAGGTGATGTCCATATATGTTCTTTCCCTTGTAAGATCGCATGGCAATTATCTAATTTGGAAAATTTCTGAAATATTGAAAAGGGAATGATTTGAAGTATCCACTGGGATGGTATATACAGGGTTCAAACAGGAGCAGCATTACTTCCTGGCAAACCTCTGTGGCTACAAATAGGATGAACAGTGATTTGTTTCCTATTACCTTCCCATGTGGATTCTGATTTAAGGACTTTTCATACTTGAAAATTTTGAAAGTTCCCATTCTGGACAATATGCCAAAACTTCATCTGACCAAAGCAGCATGTAGGCCATTTTCATGGAAAAACAGAGACTGATGCAAATTAGAGGTCCAACTCCAGATATTTTGAATTGGAAGACCTGCAGATAGTGCTGAGGACATAGCCAAGACTGACACAAGCCCTGCTTTAGGTATCATTTTTAAATAAATATTTTCTCCTGGTGGACTTTACAAATTGCACTGTTTTACCATATGATCTATATCCCTTTTTTGATATCTGCCAGGAGCCAGGAAATGTTAAGTCAACTTTTCTAGATGACTATATAGCTTAAGTTTTCCTTAAAGTTTTCCATTGTGTCAGTAAGATAGCAGGCAAATGACTTGTCTGAGAGGTAAATCTGAAGGCTCAGAGAACATCTAGCTGCCTGAAGAGGAGGGGAGCCCCATTTTCTCTCACAGCACAGGGCCTTCAAACTGTACAGTGCTTGGGCTGCACTTGAGGTGCTGATCCCTGATGTCTGTGCAAGTGTGGCAGATGACAATTCACTGTGTTTGCATACTTCTGCAACAAAAACCACTTCCAGAAGTTTGAAGTTCCCATCTTATCTAGGACTGAGGGATCTTGTGCCCATAAATTGCAAACAGCCTGACATTTCATTTTAATTTATCTGTGCACCTCCATATGTTAAAAATGGAATATTTTTCTTCCTCAAAGAGTTTCAAGGATAATTCATCAGTGTTTGCTTGGTGTTCAGATTTTGCAGTAATATGTACTACATAAATATGTAGACAGCTTAGTTTCATTACACAGATATCACCACCCATGTGTTATTAAAAAGCAGATTGTGGTAGAGTACATATTCTTTGAAATATACTGTGGCTTTATCTGATAGTTCCTGCAGAAAGGTAATTTACCTTCTATTGATCATTTCCTAATGACTTAGTAAAAATATTGAAAAGGGGATAAAACATATTAGAAGCATTTAGCAAAATTTGACTCTCATTTGCAAAATCAATGGAAACATGCCATGCTTTAAAAGGTAAGCAAAAAGAAAAAGAAAAAGAAAAGAAAAAAAAAAGATGCTAAAAATAAATCAGCAAAAGAGAAAAGTTCCTGTAATTTTAGGTTTAAAATATGAGCCTGAGTAATCAAGGAAAGTATTTTTACTGCCCTGTCAATATTTTTCCTGGAAGCTCTGGTAAATAGACTTTCTTTAGATCTGTAGTGTGCGTGCCTAATGGTCTTAGGTGTCTCTTACCGCAGAAAACTTTATCCTTAAGAAATATAGTAAACAGGAACTCTGTGGTTACGTAGTTCCTGAAAGAAAAAAAAAAGCAACATGTTCACTGCCATGACACACAGACAATATATACTGATTTAAGAAGAAGCTGTTCTCTTCTATTTTGAATCTTTCATGCCAACCTTTGTTTCCACTGCATTAAAAAAATCTATTTTTAAAACCTATCAGTGAACTGGATCATATTTTCTCAGTCATTTGAATTAACATCTCTATAACCCCAGGAGCCCTGCAGAAGTGCTGGAAAGCAAAAGGGAGATTATTCTGCCTTTCTAATGCTCTATTTATTTACTTTGCTGGAGAAAAAGATCGGCAATCTTCTCTTCTGAATCAGCAGCTAGTAAAAGCTGTGATCCATTCAAGACTGAACTAAGTTAGAAAAATTATCTCAAGATCACTTAGACACATAATTCTCATAGGTTCAGTGTCACACCAGTCACTTATTTCTTAATATGTGCATTGCTTCAAAAGCTGCCACTTGTGCAAATGAAATAACGCAACATGTCGTTGGCTGTACAGATCTCCCCATCAGCAGTGGCTCCTCTCTGTAATCTGGTTCATTGAATAACACTGATCTTACATTCACAGTAAAGTTCATCTTTCGATTTGGTAGGCCTCCCAGACAGATTCACAGCTCAATCGTCTAACGTAGAAGAGGGTTTACCTTACAGACAATGTAATCAAGGAAATAAACATCAATACTCAATGCTACCGCGTTGCTATGCAGACTGGGTGCTCTTCATCACGCCTGATCAGTACCAGTTGGGTCTGTTCTTGACCAGAGCACTGATCAGAATTAATAGTTAGGCAGAGTCTCTTTTCTCTCAACTCATGCTGAAAGCAACTGTCAAGCTAAGTGCAACCATAAAAGATGTAAGCTACAGTATTGCACAGAGATGCAGATACATTGTGGCAGTATTATCTGAAACCCAAATAAGACTGACACAACAATCAAAAGGAGTAATGTGAGGTTTAGATTTCTAAATAATTTCTTCAATGATAAGCTCCCCCTTGTCAAACCTGCCTGTCCAAAAAAAAAAAAAAAAAAAAAAAAAAAAAAAAAAGACACCATTTATGTGCTGATCAATAATTTTACTATTCCCCATGTCTGTGCAAGATCAGTGCTAGCAAATAGGAAGCATGCTCGACATGTGGTATGCCTGGTTTCTGCCATTCCAGATCGCAGTCCAGTGAGGAAGCTGAAGTTTGGACATATAACCCATTTTCTGTTATCCAGCTATAGGGGTTGGGTAGGGTAGACTGCTGGGGGTAGTAAGACATTAAAGCCTGCACGGATGGCATCAGCCTGACAAGCTACTCATCTCATCCCTCTTCCAGAGTTTGCTGCTCCATGGGAGAGAGGAGGTGCATATTTAGATGAACCTAAACATGTCGCTGGCTCCACAGTTACAGTAGCATCAACAGTGGCAGAAGCTGGGGCACGCAGTTTGGGTTTGTGTTTCTGAAGCCTTTTTGACAAGAGGGCAACAGTTTTCAACCTGAGAAGCTGCAAAAAACCTTATGCTTTGTGTCAAAAACACTGCCAGACTCTGGACTCCCACTGCTGCAGCCTTGTGCCATGGGTACTATCAGCAATGCAAAGTGAGACATGGTTCGGAGACCCAGCTGAGTCAAGCCAACTCTTTATTACTAGTGTGAAAACAGGGTAATAACAGAGTGAAGCTTTTAGGAGTCCTGTATTTTGGTCTGCTCTTTTATGCTAATGATCTTTGTGCTCTTATCTTTCCCAATATCCCTGTATTTTTTTAGTTAATTTCCCACCTTGACTCAAGCAGGCCATTTTTATCACTGTAATTTCTCTCTGTATCTCTCATTCAGGCAATTCAGGTATTTCACACAGCAGCAGCTGAAGATGCTGAAGGATGTCTATTGGGCCATTGGACTAATGTCTTTTGCTTCATGTCCTCTTTCTAGCTGATTTCTCTTTTCCTGAGGAACAGAGCTCACGCTGTTCTCAAACTGTTGTTTGGACACTGCAAGAAGCAGGTAGTCTTTACAGCCTGTGATGTGGGCTGTTGTGTCTCTGAAAAACACTGGGTTTTGGCACAGGAATTATTTTTACAAGACTTTTTCCACAAATAAATTGTCAGATTGCCAAAATTACAGTTGAAATAAGGGGAAGGGACAGGTCTGATGTACTTCCCAAAATGAAAAAAGGTTAGGGGGAAAAATCTTATCAACAAATTTGCAAAATGTCCTATCATCATTTTCAAAATCAAAAGGTTTATTTTACTTTGAAACAACTTTATTCAGACATCAAGATCAAACACTGCAAAAAATAAAAAAGAAACAAAACAAACAAGAATTGGCATAAACTTTTTTCAGAATTTCCAAAATTTCAAATATTTAGCCAGATTTTTTGTGAATGGCAGATATAAAATCTAAACAAATCTTTTGAGACCAAAACAAAAGCGCCGCCTGCCACTTCTAATCAGATGTGATAACTAGATCACAGAAGTAAACCACATGATTGCTTTCAGTGTCCTAAGGCAAATGATACTCTGCTTATAAAAGTTTTCTCTACCTAAAAAGATGAGTTTGCTCCTCCTGGAATCAGTTTAATAGCCTGTGCCAATGAAAAACAGGCAGAATTTTTGTTGAGTTTGTTAGGATTTTGTGGAGTCTCTTATCAGTGTGTATTTTTGTGCTGAACTTCCCAGGGTGGCTGTAGAATGGGAGTTCAGATCCCTTCAAAGAGATGAAGGAAGTCAATCCACATCCACAGCACCTTCAGGAGACAGTCTCATCAGGGCTTATTTTTGGTGTAATTGCCTCTAAGTGATTAATACTTCCCTTTCAGTTTAAAAGTAATTAATTCTCATTCTAGACTGAAAAGAACCCTGGGTCTGTGAACATCCTCAATTTTGTCATATATAAGTTTTACAGCAATTATAAATGAATAAATCCAGATTCTCATAAATTATTTATGTCACAATTAATGTTGTCTATTCCATTACCAAAGTATCCATCATGTAAATAATAGGTATCTACTGAACTTCATGGAGAACTAAAGCACAGTGGTTTAAGTCTAGAATACCATGTTTGAGGTCAGCAATGTTTTTTTTTTTTTTAATGGATTAGGAGTTAGAACTGTGGCAAGAGCAACATCTCATCATATAAAAATGTTGGTACTATTTTGGAGACACCCTTTTGGGAGCTGTAGAAGGTTAAGTCAGATCTCTCCAGAAGGAGGAGCAAATTGCACCTTGTCCCTAAAATTTTTGGAGAATCCTTTAAACTCCAACCAAAATGTTGATAGAAATGTCAGAGTGTCTCTTTCAGGTTTTCCTTTAAAGGAAAGGACTCATCTCTTCACAGGTTCTTAAAAGAAGAGTTTATCTAAGTCAAGGTGAGATGGACAGCTCAGCAGATAGAAATACTTCTCTGAAGTTCAAAATAAGACCCTGATGCCCGGACGCTGGACCAGTTCTGGTCTCTGTCTTTCCCCGCAGTCTAGCTCAGATAGGAGCCCTCCAGCCAACATGGTGCCTCTGGTGAATCTAATCTGCTGTGCTGGCGACTCTTGTTTGCATTACAGGTGGGTCCCAGAGTCCCATTGCTGGATACTGTGAATTGCATACAGCAATTCTGGTGCTGAAATGTTCGGCATTGCTGTGCCCTTGCAAATCTAATTCCTACCTCTTCATGAATCTAGTGCTGAGAGCTCACATGGTCCACTCAGTGATATTCATGCATTTACCGCAGATAACAGCAGTGCTCTGGTCCACCCACCAGTACTACAGCAGCCTGTACGAACCAAGCTGTACAATAAACAAAACGTTAACCATATCAGAAAAGCTTTTCTTTGCTCGACTTTCAGCTTTGTACTGTTTATTTTTGTTCAACAACAAAAACAGATGTTTTCTAGTGTTTCTGCTTCTCCAGATGTATCTTTTAAAATGTTGTCAACTGTTCAAAGACACTGCTGATTTTTGGAGAGCAGAAAGACCTGTGGGAAGTTAGCTATCTGGCACTGTAAATTGAATTTTCTAGGTGCACAGTCCATTTTTTTCTAATGGACACGCCATGATTAAGGATTCACTTAGGACTTCCTCAAAGGGTCCCATTGTGGCTTCGGCCTGCAGTACAAACCGCATATATCTTAGAAAATTAGACTTTGGAGTGAACGGAATATGTATTAGTGTACAAATCACAGCTGCCAAGACACACAAATTCTCTGTCCATTCACTTGGATTTCGGCTCTCTCTGTTGTTGGGAAGGAAATGTTGTGATCACAGGGAGAATTAGCATGAGAGGCCACTGTGAAAAAAAGATAAAATGGAACCATATATTCAGACCGGAAAGAGGAACAAAATTCACATTCATATTTTTACCAAATCTAAACTGCAATAGTATTACTTCTAAGTATAAGTAATGCTACATTTTTCATATGAAGAAGCAAGCAAAGTTTTCTTCTGTTTTGTTTGTGCTCAATAAAAGCAGAGGCAAAAGGGTGTGACTGAATTCTGCATTTAGAGCTGGAGAGTAGTTTCCTCAAGCGTGAATATTTTGTTATGATTCTATGTTTAGCTCAACACCTATAATCCATTAGTATGTTGGATTGTATATGCACAGCTGAAGGTGAAGGATGTTTATCGTAATTTACAGCTGATGTGAATCTGTCAAATCTGAAATACATATATTTGGCATTTAGATTGAGAATGTGGGAGAAACTCTTATTAGCCAGAAGATGATATTTCTGATAATTTGAAAAAACAAAGTCTCTAATTACTTCCATATTCTTGCCTGAGGATCTGAAATCAATAGTGTTTCTTTAAAATTCAATTTACATTTATGTGTATGCAGACTCTTCCATCGAATGTTACCAGTTTCACATGTCATATAAGGCATTCTTCTAAAGGGAAACCTGAGGACTGCTTAATCTTAAAATTTAGATCAATTATTTAATTCATAACTATATTCTACTGTAGATACAAAACCTTCCTAATAAAGAAAATAAAGAATGAAGGAAAATAAAATAATCTTTCTTCTGCAGTGTGGATTCTCATTACATTTTCTTTATCGGCATGCTCTGTAAAACCAGTGGGAATGAGTATAACTTCACAGTTCCAGATTAATATTTTCTTTCTTTCCATATTAACTGTATCAATAAAAACACTGATTTCACAAGTGAAATCAGTTCATTACTCCTGACCTTCAGAAAGATAGCTACATCTCACCCGCTCAGTGCCTTCACAGCTGCCCTGCAGGCTTTCTAATTCAGAAATTAGGAAGACCCAGCAGCTGTAGCCCTAAAGTCTGCAAAATTCCCTAACTCCAAAACAATTCACCAGGTAGATTGACCTAAACTTAGGATTCTGTTCATTCTACAGAAATGTGGAAGTGTTTGGGTCTTGTTCTCAACAGGAATAGAATAAAGCATTTGAAATGTCAAAGAAATAGAGAAAGGAAAATAGAGAATTGTGAACTGAGGCACTGACGTGGGGACACCGACTCTTTCTCATTTTACAGTAAAAGGGGCCTATTGATGACCTTACCCATTGATGACCTTGTCTGAAAAGTAGTAACTGTAAAAGTAAACAAGCAAAAATTTTTGTTATATTGTGACTGTTTCCTCTTAGAAAACTCAACACTGTAAATAGTCATGGTGGCTGAAAGTTCCTAGGATTATGAAAGGCTATTTACTTGGAAAATATGATCACTCAGGGTTATAAGTAGAGAAACCTTTAAGAAACTGTTGGAAGAGAAGCTTGCTTCCAGAGATAAGCCAATTTGGAAGTGACGGAAGAAGCATTCCTCTTAAGTATATCAACCTAGAGCTGCCTTTGCATGCTCCTAATTAGACAAGTGGTATTGGCTGCTGTCGGATGGTCCTATTAGACTGCAAGGATTGTTGGTTTGACTCAAGTTTCATGCAAGACTATGCTGAGAATTAAAAATTTGTAAGGGGACACAGTTACACTGATCTTGATCTATATCCCTCGTTGCACTGAACAAAGAGCATACGTACAGAAGAATATATGTATGTCATCACACATTGTCAAAGGCATAAAATCCTAAGACTGAAAGGGTCCTCACAACCCTGTGAAAAAGAGTGTCAGCTATACAAATGTTCGTCTAGTCTATTTTTAAAGGTTTCCAGAAATCTATTCCACATCTTCTCTATCCTCTTATTGAAGAGCTTTATTCTAACAGTTAGTTTACATCTCTCTTGCTGCAGTTTAAATAATTACTTCTCCTTAGACCCATCTTCGATATGTAAAACATTCAATTCTCATCTTCCTTACAGTACCCTCTTCTGAATTTGAAAATTCTTACTATGCTGTCCCTCCCCTCTACATACCCTGATAAAATAAACATTTTGTTCAATCTCTTCTTCTACACTATGCTAGGGACAGTATTTCAAATGACATTTCTCAGTAATCAATTTGTATGGCTTATTCTCACAACGTTTGTCTCGTTAGTGTGTATGTGTATGTTCATCATACAAAAATTTAGCATGATAAATGACTAACCTGTAGATAAGGTTTGGTCCAAAGCTGCCTGAAATCAACACAAAGAAGACCTTTACCTTCTCTGGCTTGTGAATCAGGCCCACACCAAGGAAACAGTTTAATTTTCTGATACAAACAGCAAGGAAAACCACTCTGTCAGCTGTTTCCTCTGCTCCCTTACCCCCCATGTCAGTTCCAAATATTTTCTCAAGTTGATCATGATGTTACTACAGAGATTGCACTATGTTTATTTTTGTCATTTTAAGTGGTATGTTATCTAAAGATTTTAATTTAGTGGAGACGCTGAGTGCTTTTAAAACATTTTTTCAATAAATGACCATCTTATCAACATTGGCCCATAATAATGACATTTACTACATTTTACTACAATAAAACTTTCACAGAGCGGGAAGAAAAAGTTTGATGGATGCTAAACTAAGTAAAGGTCATAACATTTCTGTATGTTTCAGGATAGACCACAAACAAAGCAATATTTCCTGGTGCCCATTTCCTTATGAACAAGAAACTGGGAAAGTGAATTTCAAAATGTGCTGATCTCCATACGCATCAAAAATCATCACCAAAAGCACAGCATAATTAAAGCTTATTTTTCCCCATGTTATTTCTCCACTTAAAGCCCTTTTTGCAATAGTAGTGGTATTTATAGTAAGCCAATTTCATATCCAGGAACAGGTTCCGTCTGGATCACAAGACAGGGGCAGGCTTTGGAGAGGACCTTCATTTAGAAGATAGGTATTGGTGGACTGTTACATTGATCTAAAATTTCCCAGCTGTTTTGTTTACTTACCCAAATAACCAGATACCAGGCAGGGGTCCAACTGGTTGGTTCTAAACATTATTATATTCTGTGCGGACAGCAAATAAGGAACATTAAAGGAGCATGTGCTAGGCTCTGAGTACTGCAGTGACCTGTCCAGTGATCAGTCATACAAATGTAAGTGACAGTAAGAACAAGAGGAAGCCCTCTGGCCATTCTTGTCTAATGAATTGTTTCTCTTAAAACATTTTCTTATTGCTTCTGTTTGGGGCTCAAAAGTCAGTTTCAAACTAAAGAAAAATAAAAACTTCAAAACCGTCCAAACTATAAATGCACAACCACAAAGATTACCAACTTAATCTGTTTGGGCAGACCAGCTTCACCTAGAACCCTACAAAGCAGACAGAGAACATCTACTATTAAGCAGCTCTGATATTTTGTTGAATTTCTTCCTGTTTCAAGTTTGCTTCAAAATTTGAGAAATGGCCATTTATTCAAGTGACAAGCAAATTGTGAGAGACTCAGACTTTATGTTTTCTTCTACTACATGCTTAAAGATTTAGACAATTATTCAAACCTTATCCAAATAATTTGAACCTCTTCAATCAGCACCACTAGCTAGAAATCTCACAAGAATATGGAGGCTGTCTTGTGAGATGTGCAGTACTTCCTGTTTCTGGTTAATATTTTGGCCTTTCACCGTTCATGTCTCGGTATTTTGGCTTTTATCAGTTCCTGTCTAGGTATTTTGGCTTCCCTTGATTTCCGTCCCAGCTGGAAAACAGAAGTGCAGATGCATGTGAAAATGAGAAATAATGAAAAATATAGAAAAAATGAACATTTCAAATTCTAAAAGTTTGATTCAAGTTATTCAAGTTCAGATTTTACAATGAGCAGCAGTTTGGTGAGGCCTTTTTTTTTTTTTTTTCCAAAACTGATATGGTAGGGACCAGAAAGACTCTCAGAACAGTATTATCTTGTTCATTTGTGACAGTCATCCTACATGACTCAGCACTGTACGTTTTGTGATGATTAAACCTCCAGAAAGATGACATTGAAACGAGCCACATTTTTCTAAGAAAGCAATTGATCCATGCCTCTGAGGGGAAAAAAAAGGAACAGAAAAAAGTGGGTCAAGAGAGTTCCTACATGAATTTTTTAGGATAATTAGTGGGTTAGAGTTTCCTTGCAACAAACAGGTATTTTCCAGCTGGCCAAGGGCAGCAGTGATTTCAGATCCAGCATGTCTGGTGAGTTTCTAACGAAATCCAAACAATGTCTGCCCTGGCTCTTTGCAAACAGAAAAGTCTGTGCTAAACCCTGGAAGGCTATAAGGCATGAACTCTTTTGTGTCAGCTTGGAGATTTGCAACGGTTTGCAAGGAAGGAACTCAATGGTCCAATGCAATGGCTGTCAGGACTGCTTGTTCTCCTCACCACTCTTGGACACCTCTTCTCCAAAAGGACCATCCAGCTCAAAGTGAAGCCTGGCTCATAGGCTCTGACTTCAGAGATTCAAAAAGTGGTTGCAGTTGATGAACTCCAGCCTTTCTGGAATGGCCCTTCAGAGTGCCAAAGCATTGACTGCCGTACGTCCTAGGAGCTCCCTTCAGAGAAGGGTGACCAAATAATTAAGCAAGGTGATAACCGATTTAAAAATAAATCATGTAATAGTGAAAATGTAGCAAGAGCCTGTGGGCTCACTTATTTGTAGTATTTATAATACCATTTCCAAAAATTTAAAGACCAGCTGCAAAGCTTTAGGAATGGACAAGTAAACCAATAAAATGAGCATAAGTACTAATGTGAAGCAGTGAGGAGGCCACCCAGGTTCATTCCCTCAGTAGTCACCAAAAGAAATGTGGGATGCATGAGTAGATGTGTCTTCCCAGAAGTATATGCAGTCTCAAACAGGGATTTCAGGCACCCTTCACTTCTACATGCTGTTCCAGCTGTATGACTTGGAAGCTCCGGACAGAGCATAAAGTAAGAGGGAAATAGTGGCTGTGCTTCTGAAGCTGGCAGAAACTGCTGCCTTGCAGGAGCAGGGGGGCAAAGCAAGAGGAGGACAAGCAAGATCAGCCCCTGCAGGCACCTGCCTTCCAGGATGGCAGCAACTCTCAATTCCTCCTACATCGCTGTAAGCTGGGAGAGCGCGTCCTTTCACCAAGGCACAGCCCTTAGTGCCTGGCAAGGCAGCAGCTCTCAACGCCCCAGGGTTTTTGAGTCCCCAGAATTTCACAAGTGACTTTTGTGCAGCACTGCATGTGGGCTGTTGGAGCCGTTGCACCCTGTGCATCACCGTGCATGAAGTCACTGGCTCTTTGCTGTGAGTCAGTCTTCAGTGGCTAACAGCTTGTGATTCTCTGGAAATTTCACCTAAGTCTCAAGGTACCTGTATCCAGCCCAAGGTACAGCTGTGCTCCCTGAGAAAAATCACCAGAAAGTCAAAAACCTGAGATTTTCCTAACAATGTTTTTTAGCAAGGGATGAAAGACAGCAAAATAGTCAAGAAAACAAATGTTTTGCTTTAGCTATACCATAAACAGTTACTTACCTGTGACTTATCATTTAATATCATAACTAATAATATTAATATACTATACTGAAAGGCAGTCAAATACTATAGAGTAAGTGTTTGGCCGATGGTGAAGTAACAGCGCTGTCATGGATGCCAGCAGGCCTGGACACCCTTAGTGAAAAGCCTGGTGGTGTAAAACTCAATCCAGAGAGAATGCATACCAATATTTAGTTATTATGATCCCATTATTGGAGAACTGAGGTCTTGGCAATGGAAAACAATTTTCTTGGATGAAAGAAACCACTCTTGGGAATTAATCTGTACTGTGCAATTATGTGTGTATTCACATGCTACTGTGTCAATGAACAAAAGGAACGGACTCTTCAGTGAGACTTGTCCAGATCCTTTGTTGTTATGATGCATCATCTCCTAAGGTGAGAGGTATTTGATGCCTTTCTGCATCACTCTGCTTTAAAGGCTTTCATGTATATGTACCACCTCTTTAAAAAGAAAAAAAGATTATCATTCAAGTGAAAATCTGAGTAAGCAAAGGCATTTGGCTCTAACATATGTGGAAAGTTTATTCTGGAGCCAGAGGTGGTTACTCTGACCGTAATTTTACACAGACAGTTACAAGCAGTTATCTTGGTGGGTTCATATCATTTTTATGTGAAGTACTTTAGTATTTTACTTTTAATTATTTTTCAATAAATAAAGCAGAATGAACTTCAGTGATTCATGCTGCCAACTACTTTCTTAACCACTGCTCTTTACTGAGAAAAATTTATAATGATCAAAGATAAACTAAAGTATTAGCTTGAAGAAATTTGACTTTAGGTTTAAAAGTTCATTTTATGAGGTAGATAATCTTCAAAATTTTTTTCAGGCCTCATAAATTTGATTGCTTTTTCCTTAGTTCTTTAATTGTTAAAAAGGCATAAAGTTCAGAAATACTATTTCATTTGCATTCACGGGAGTTTCTAGTCATTGCTCCGTCTAGCTTCAAGATCACAAGTCAGTCTTCATAGTCACTGAATATGCATTACTGACCAATGCATTTGTGTTGAAAAAAGACCTATTTAACACCTCTCTGTCAAGAGACAGTCTGAGCATGCAATAAATTTTCTTCCCATTCTATGAAGGGCACAATGTTTGATCTGTTTGATGCTGGTTGCTATATATTAGAACCATGAGAAAGATAAGATAAGTTAATGTTTTTTCAAAGAAAAGGCATATATAAAACCTGTGCTGGACGTAAAACAAAGAGGGTTCTAACGTGACAGCAAGCAGTTCCTAACCAGGCAAAGGGCAAAAGCCAGCCCTCATACTCTCACATACAATTCCCTATCAACTTCCTTCAGAGGGTATTGTGGGGGCTGAGATAGGCCCATACACATATACCTGCATTTGCTCTCAGTTGACTTCTACAGAGTTAGTCTATCAGTATACAGAAGAGCGAAATATACCTCTATACACATATCTGGAGAAGCTTTCATCTTCATCTTTCACTTTGGTGATCATTTAGCCACCTTCTTGTATACAGTATATATCTCTAAAAAGAAAAAAAAACTGTGTGTATATACATATATATGTATATATAATTTTGAATTGCTCTATATTTACATATTTTAACAGCTCATTCATAAATTTCAGTTTCATTTAAAGGCATCTTCTTATCCTCCCCTTGTGACTTCATGTGTTTTTGATGCCCTCCTAAATGATGTGTTAGTAGAAGGAGAGCCTGAGGACTTCTTCATTTTTTCTGGTTAAGAAGATAATGCAGCAAAAAATAAAAAGCTCAGATCTTTCAGATTTTCAGGCCTGTTTCTATTGTATTTTATCCCTGAAATGAAGCATAAAACTCTCATATTTCAATAGAATTGAAATTCAGGAGTCAAGAAACATTGCAGGACAATACCTGCTACTTATAAGTCTTCTAGACTTTCTAAAATAGAAACTATATCATTAAGATATCTATCTTTATGCTGCTTAGCAACAGAAAAATCTAAACCGTTTTAGGAAATAATGCTTCATCATCCTCATTTCTAAGCATATCATCATCATTTTGACATGATATAACAAGAAGTTACCTCACGTTAGCTGAGTCACGGCAGCTTATTTTTTCTTTTATTCTTCCTAGTCAGATTATCTTGCATTTCTCATAAATTCAGTGTGTTGCTCACCAGCTTGCAAGTGGAAAGACCATTTAGAGAATCATATCTATATAGGACTGGAAGAAATGTGAATGGAGAATTTAGTCCAATCTTTGCACAAAGACAGAAAACATGACGTCTTTAGCAAAACTAAAAATATTTCATAAATGTGGACTCTAGTGTTATTATAACTACTATTACTATAACACTAAAAGCTCCTGTATAGATCCAAGGTCTTGCGTGCTTAGGAAAGTTCCCTCCCCTAAAACTTTAGGAGCTCAAAACTAAGGTGGAATGAATAAGAGTAGGGACAAACAAACTACTTTTTCGCTCTTTAAACATTAGAAAAAGTAAAATATCGAAAAATATCAGTGGAAGGCAAATTCAGCCCCATTGCAATCTTTGCATATTGGGCATTGAAAAGCTGTTTTCACAGAAGATGTATTCTTCAAAATTTCCAGCAAATCAGATTTTCTGATTCTTGTGAAACCCTCCGATATGCATGAGACGATAGAATGGGTGTATTATGGCTGTAAGTATAGGGAGAGGCATGATGCTGGGACTACTTTTGGGAAGAGCTTGACTTCTGTGTGCTGGGCATAAGCTTCTAAATGCTCCAAGGAACTGCATTGCTTCTGCTGTCACTGTGATGTGATACTTTCATCCTCTCACTTTTATTGCACTGTTTCCTTGAATTCTCTCTGTCATTTGGCAGTTTTGTGTTCAGTATAACAGCACAATAGCAGCGAGTTCATCAGCAACTGAGTAGCTATGAAGCAGGGTCTACACCATGCATGTTCAGAAAGGAACACAGCATCATCTGGGACTGTATATGTCTAAAAATGTTACTTAAGATTGAAGCCAGGACTTACACTCAGGGATGTGAGGAAAGTGCTATTGTGCTATGAGAAGGATCCAGAAGATGACTCTGTCTCTCTCCATACACTGGAAGAGCAACCACTCCTGAATCTCGATCTTTGTAACTGGCTACAGAACAGAAAAATCAGGCAATTCTCTGTTTGCCATAAAATATTTCTGAACCAGCACCACATGATGTCACTCAGTATTGATTACTTTACATTCAAAATCTACTTCATTCAGTCCATAAACTGAAGCTTCCTGTTGTTGTTATTTTCACCTTCTTTTTAGGCATCTGTTGTGGGTGTTGAAGTGTTCAAACGGCACGCAAAGCAAGAATAATATCTTCACATTCCTCAGGATTTAATAGGGGTGTGTGTGTGTGTGTGTGTGTGTGTGTGTGCGCGTGTTCATGTGCACAGGGAGAGCAGGGAGGACTGGGGAAAAAGACAGGAGGGTGGAGGTGAGAGAAAGGGAGTGAGATTATGAGGTTAGTTAGATCAACAGTTAGTGACAAGCACTCTTGTGACACCTGTGACAACCAAGATTGATCAGGTATTTCAGAGCTCAAAAATGCAAGGCATTTGGCTACCTCCGACCTCCTAATTCAGTTGATGCTTTTCCAGGAGCTTTTCAAACTGATGAACTTTCTGAGCCTAATTAGATGGTAGGAATCAAAAAGAGGACACTAAAGAATTTTAATAAAAGGAATTGGATTGTTTCTTCATCTTCACAACCTGGGATTTATGAGGGAATTGCACTGGCTTTGTAGCAATGTAAAATAAATAGACATTAGATGATGACAGGGAAAATAGAATTGCTGCCAAAGCTAAAAAGAGCTTGGCAAAAGAAGAAAGAACTACTACATAGTCAGTCATTCTTTACTGCACAAACCTTTTCATAAAGCACAGAAAAGAGATATATAGAAATAATGGACGCTTGCTAAAAGATGAAAAGGACTTTCTGTAGCTTACATTTTTCACCAGCAAGGCTAAGATGCATCTCAGTTGTTACAAAATCTTATTGTTCTCTTTAGCCATTCAGAAAACTGATTACAGCTCTTATGGAGCATTTGCAGCCTGAACTTTTAACATCAGAAATAAATAACTGAAAAAAGAGGTCAGGAAAAGAACAAAGTTGTTACGAGCATAAATACATTAAAGAGTTATCAGTCAACCTCCATTCTCATATTTCCTTTTTAACTGTGCCATTCTGAACTAGACAGAGTAATTTTTCATACAGTTAACTTCTAGTGAAATTGTATTTCCATGCTTGATATAAAAAATATACATGGATAAAATATAAAAATTGATATAAAAATACATATTTATATATGGAAAGCTTCAATATTTGAACATTTGAAGAAACTGGAGATGGAAGAAGTCACCTTCTTCATGGGCTAAGACGTTTCTAATCCATTTTTATTTTTTCTTCACCAGAATATAACCTAGGAACCACCTTGTATAGTTACTAGCTAAGATGGAGTCACTAGGCACACCTTCATTCATCTACATACTTACTTCTGTTGGCTTAAATCATAAGACAGGAAGTCCAGTGGTAGTGAGTTTCACCAGAAAGACAGTTGGAAATGTAGCTTCCCCTTCTTACTTTCACAGGGACCAACAGTACCTGTGAGGGTTTCACAAACCAGGTGTTATGACACATGGGATCATAACAAATGTTTTGCTGCCCTGTGCTATAGCACTTTCACTGTGACTTCTTCAGGCACACTGCAATAGGTCACAGAGAGTTGCAAGGTACCCATTTTTGCATTAGAACGGGATGATTTTAATTAAGTGGTTTTATCACTTTGAATCTGTCCCAGTCTTTAGTCAGAAGTGGTAGAAAACTCAAAGATAGCTAAATACCTAGAAGTTTCATGGAAATTGCCAATTTCTAAAGGAGAGATCCAAGTCAGCACTACTCCTTATCCATTGAGAGAGGGGCAGGCATAACTCAGCTGTTGGACTTTCTGCTCAGGGAAAGCCCTGCGGCTAATCACTGCATATATATTTCAGGACTCACTGCAGTGCAGTTGTCTGATGGCCAAAGACATGTCGAAGGAATTCAGAGCAATGCTGGGGTTATTCAGAAAGTAGTCTATAGGAAGACTGATTCATTAGGTCTCCTGCTCGGGAAACAAAATACTTTACTCATAAAGAAGCTGAATAAGAAAAGGCCTCATGAAAGGTGGTAAGTATAAGAAGCCTGTGGTTAGGATAAGGGCAGAGGAGAACAGGATAGAATAAAAGTCAGCCCAAATCAATTTTGTTTAATATTTGTTAGATAGGAGATCAAATCTGGTAGCCCAATAGAGGCGAGACTGCTGCACCTCCATGCCCCCAGGTACAACCAGAAGTGAGGCTGAGCAGGTATTCCCAGTAGGCACCCACACCAACACACATATAAAACATATATATATGTATAAATAAATACAAGGCCAGCCACACCAGTCAGCACAGACAGACACACTCAGCACCATCTCAAGCACAAACAGCACCAACAGCCTCATCCTGGCCCCTCTCTGGCTGATCGGGAGAAACATCCATTAATGGGACATGTGTATACTCACGTACTGTGTGCATCCCTCCAGCAGCTGGGCTCAGACACTCACTCCACCCTGTAGCTGCTCCTGGAGCCCCGATCTTCCCCATCGCTGGCAGCTGGACATTCGCAGCCCACTCCAGCTGCTGGTACAGACCCCCCATGCACAGACCCCCCTCCACACACATGCACCCCTCTCCACTGACACACACACACACAGGGGTCTCGGTCAGCCCCACAAGCCCCACAGTCTCTCTGGCAGTCGGCCAGGACTCCCGTGTCCCTCTGGCAGCCAACTCCATGGTCTCACCCTTAGAGACACACAACCGTACCTGCCTCTCCAGCCACTTCCCCCGCACACCAGCTGGCACCACAGACACATGCCTCCCCCAGGACCCCCCAAGACCCATGGTCCCACTCCAGGTACTGGCACTGGGAGCAGCTGGGTCAGGGTGTTTCTTGGGATCCCCCACATTCCATTGTTCCCCTATGCTCCTCTGTGTGCATGCAGGAGAGCTTTGCATCACATAACCTAACAAGTTTGGCTACTTAACTGTGCTGACTAAGTTAAACCTGACCTCCCTTGGCTCCTTCTATAGTGAATGGAGACACCAATGCAAGTCCCAGGTGCATTTCTCTCTCTGTGTGTCTCTCTCTGGCTCTTTCTCGTTTGTAGAGAAAGTCCAAGGGTATCCATGCCCACCAAGCATTTAAGTTCCCATGGGAAGAAATTAGATTTGCCTAAAGCCCGCTGAAGTCAGAATTTCCACTTGCAGTGGAGTGTTTCCCTGACCAAGAAAACTGATTTTTCAGATGTTGAGGAGGGAGTAACATCTTCGTGAAAGAAAAGATATCACATTTTTAATGGAATAAAATGTTGATGAAAATTTTCACTCTGCTTTAGTAACAGATTTAATATTTTTATCTATTTGTCTTTTCCCACTGTCTTTTTGATAACTAGTTTGTGGCAATAATATTTCAGTCATTGCCAGCATTCATTACTGTGTTTCAACAATGTATGCAAATGACACAAAAGAAGTGTTAATGCAAAGACAGGTGTCTCCTTTTCTGAGGTGATAAGTTGTAATTACAGCAAAAGTGTGGCAATATAAGGTGCAGGAACACAAATCATCATATAAAACCTGTGGGTAAAATCTAGGCCTATTGAAGTCAGTTAGATTTTGCCATTTGCAGCACTAGTTTCAGGATTTTATCTGATATAAACATGAGAAAGAGCTGAAAAAAAATTCAGTGAATGAAAACTGCACAGTTTTGTATACTAAACAAACTCTCCTAAATTTTTGGAAACAAAATTTTTAGCCAGGATTCCCACTCTGATTGTCCTTTCTTAAGAAATGCATGTTTTATTCCACTTTTCATATTAAGTAAAGAAAAAAGATCCTCCTGAAAGTGATAAAAGTTCTTCTCACATAAAACGAGAGGATTATGTATGGCATGGTTTCGGAAACAAGGACAAACGTCCAGAGTAGAGCCCAACAGCTGTTAATATAGAAGAGCTATTAAAGGGGATCTCCTGGTATTACATTGCAAGCTGTCATTTTCAGTAGTGCTGGAGGTATCTATTGATGTAATGGTCTCAGGAGACAGGAGGGCTTAAGTAGTTTTTTGAGACGTGAGGGTATTGACCTGACCTACTCACAGCAGTTGAATTGTTGGGAATGTTGATTCATGATTTTACAAAGGCCTCACTATTCTTATTCTCCAGAGTGATTATACACCTGACAAATGGTAAAAGCAACATTACTGGACCTTGGAGAGTTATTTTACTTTTAATGCAAGCCTTTATTAAGCCTGATAGCCTCTCTTATTGCTGTTTTGATAGCTGCCTGCTGTTTAAATGAAAGCACCATGTTTCCTGACAGCTCATGCACAGGTGGCCCAGGTCTCATTCTAAACAAGTTGAGGAGAAACCAATCTTTGTGAGAAGTGGGTAGGAGAGAGATGTCAGTCCATGTCATCCCAAGTTTGAAGAGAGACTTTCACCTGGTCACAGGGAGAATGAGGGAAAAGGGCAAGAGCAGAGGAAGCTGACAGGCATCCCCATCTTGCTGGCTTACTTGGCCTGGAACCATTTCTACTCAGCATCATGATGCAAGACAACCTGTCCTGTAGCCCTTCTATGTAAACAGCTTAGTAGCTTATACTTGTAGGGATTTAAACAGCATTATCTATACCATTTTTCTGCAAACCACAGCCATATAGAATGGTATACAACTATTGCCATAGCCAGTTACTCTTCCTGACTACATAAGTTTGGGCACTACTCAAGGAAAGTCCATTTCGTGAGTCCATGACAGTGCAAAAATAGTATTAATGCTGACTAGAAGTGGCTGATGCTTGGGAACAAGCCCTGTATTTGCACGTACATATTGTTACAACTTTAAGGAAGCTATGGCAATGAAACAGAGGAATTGCCTCTTGATTTTGTAAATATGTACATATGTGATTTTAAATGTGTGGCTTGATTCTCAAGGGCTCTTGAGGCTGGCACTAAAGAACCATAAGGCAAGCTTTGACCTTCTGAGGACACTTTCAGGTAAGGTAATCATTTCTAGGAGAGAGATGAGACTGGCTGGAAAATTCAACAGGAACCACTTCCTGCTGAAGACATTCTGCTACACAAGAGTTTTGTCACCACCATCTTTTCCTCCAGCAGCTATGCTCTTGAAAGAACAAGCTCTCCTTTAGTAGGTATTTAGCTGCATCCAAATTCACATTTTTCAAAGTGTAGCCCAGTCAGGAATGTAAGCTCCAGAGAGGGAAGACTGTCTGCTATGCTCCCTTCTCTGAGAAACATTTACTATTTGCTAGTTTTAGGAGGTTGTCCTTTCCATATGTGATGTCTGAATCACGTTTCAGAGATACCAAGTTCTTTCTACTGATAATTTAGGAAGCTTGGACACCTATTTCTCTGAATCACAGAATAGTTGAGTTTGGAAGGAACCTCTGGAGATGATCTGGTCCAAGATGGGTCACCTAAAGCCCAGGACCATGTCCAGATGACTTCTGAATGCCTCCAAAGGATGGAGACTCCACAACCTCTCTGGACAACCTGTTCCTGTGGTCACCCACCCTCATAGTGAAGAAGCATTTGCTTATGTTCAGATGGACCTTCCTGTGTTTCAGTTTGTGCCTGTTGCCTCTTGTCCTGTCACTGGCTACGACTGAAAAGAATCTTGCCCCATCTTCTTTATAACCTCACTTCAGATATTTATAAACATTGATAAGATTCCCCCATGAGCCTTCTTTCTCTTCCCCACACTAAACAGTCCCAGCTCTCCTTGTATGAGAGATACCTCAGTCTCTTAACCATCTTCGTGGCCCTTCCCTGGACTTCTTCCAGTATACCCTTGACTTTTTGTACTGGGGAGCCCAGAGTTGGACACAGCACTCCAGATATGGTTCCACCAACACTGACTAGAGGAGAAGGATCACCTCCCTCCACCTGCTGGCAATGCTCTGCCTATTGCAGCCCAGGATGTGCCACAAGGGCACATTGCTGGCTCATGTTCATGTTGGTGTTCACCAGGATCCCAGGTCCTTTTCTGCAAAGTTGCTTTCCAGCCAGTCGGCCCTCAGCTTGTCCTGGTGCATGGGGTTGTTCCTCCTCAGGTGCAGGACACTGCACTCCTCTTACTTGAACTTCATGAGTTTCCTTCTCTCTGCCCCTTTCTCCAGCCTGTCAAGGTGCCTCTGAATGGCAGCACAGCCCTCTGATGTATCAGCCACTCCTCCCAGTTTTGTATCATCAGCAAACTTTGCTGTGGGTGCATTCAGTCCCATCGTCCAGGTCCTTGATGAAGATGTTAAACAGTATTGGCCTGCAGCTGGACTTTGTGCTGCTGATCACAAGCCTCTGAGCCCAGCAATTCAGCCAGTTTTCAGTCCACCTCACTGTCTGCTCATCTAGCCCATGCTTCATCAGCTTGTCTATGAAGATGTTATGGCAAACAGCGTCAAAAGCCTTACTAAACTCAAGGTAAACAACATCTGCTACTCTCCCGTTCTCTACCCAGACAGTCATCTCATTGTGGAAGATTGGTTAAGCAAGATTTCCGCTTCATAAATCCATAATGACTCACAGTCACCTTCCTGTTCTTCATGTGTTCAGAAATAGTATCACAGATCAGTTGCTCCATCATCTTTCAAGGCATCAATGTGAGGCTGACCCACCTGTAGTTCCTCAGATCCTCCTTCCTGGCCTTCTTGAAGATAGGGTTGACATTTGCTTTCTTCCAGTCCTCTGGAACCTCTCCTCATCACCACGACCTCTCAAAGATAATCAAGGATGGTCTCACAATGACATCAGCCAGCTGCTCAGCACTCGTGGGTACATCCTGTCAGGGCCCATGGACCCATGTATGTCCAGTTTATTTTGTGTTCCCTAACCTGATCCTCCTCCACCAACGGTACATGAATCTCGCTCCTGCTCCAGCTGTTCATTTTTAGCATAGCAACATGTAAAATAAGAATATCTAAGTGGGCTTTTTGGCTCCTATGAAACTGTGAGCCCAGGACTGAGTGAGCTCCTAATTGGATTAGAGAACATTCAAATGCACTGTTGGTATTTGTATACCTAGGGCCTCTGTAAGCCTGAGCTTGAGATATTGGTCCCATGAGGAGAATTGTGGTGTCATTCCCAATAAATGCTATTGTTCTCTAGCATTTCATCCGTGTTAATTCCTTCTTCCTCAAAATGGTGGGAATGAACTGAGGGATTATAGGTCTATTGGGAGGGAAGGAAGGTTCCTTCTTTCAGGCATTTCTTTTAGCATTTACTTAGCCCTGTCCCACCACAAACAGAACTCTGGCCTTTCCTTTCCAAACTTTCTTTTATAAAACAAAATCTTACTAAGCTTCTTACTTATAGCAGTAGAGCAGACCCTACACACCAAAGCTCTTCAGAGTTCAAGGGTGTGGGTTTGGCCTCAACTTTAATTATGGTTTGGGGTTATATTGGTTAATTAGTTGCTACAACTTTCTGTATTTCTGGCTTGAATGAGAGAAAAAGTTGCAAAAGCCACAGGGAAGAAAGTTGGTTTTCACAGAATTTTTGGCCTGGAGAGAAACAGTAACTACTTGAAAGCTTGTTAGTAAACTTGAAGAGGAAGTTTGCTACTGGCCTTGTTAGAAGTCTGTGAATAAATTTTGTACTCTAGCTAAAATGGTTACAAATCTTGAGAAACTTATCTGAATTCATGCACTTAACTTGGGTTTACAGTTTTGCAACCACGGTCTTGTCTGCACCGTTTATTTGGTAGTTGGTAAGACATTCCTGCTGTGTAACCTGCACAGCCACTCCAAATGCCATTCATAAAGACGCAGTGGTGTACTGATGGATTGCCTGTACACAAAAAACAATTCTTACAAGTGCAGGTATCTGCAGAATTCTGCCCCTCTTTTTCTTTTAGTGTATTCTCTTCAGTCGGTAATACCCATTTCTCATTCTCTTGCAAATGTCTCTCATTTCCCTTTCACACAAGGTGTCATGGAATATTTGCCCGAATTAATCAATCAGCTTGTCAATTCTTCTCCACTGGATCACTCTTCACAATGCTAATGGTTGCACAAATGTCAGTCATGGTGTGAAGCTCAGGCAGTGCAACAGCTAGAAGTGGCTAATCATTACCTATTAAATTCAAGAACGTATCGGTGGATCTAGGACTGTCTAATTTGAGATCTCACAATATATTCAAAATCATGCTGTAAACTTGTGATACTTTCTGACATTCAACAATGGGCCTGGACTGTTCCCATCTAATTATAAAGGCCTAGGTTAAATCTGAATCCAGTTCTCTAATCATAAAATTACCTTTCTTCTACGTCAATAAAATAAGGTGTGCCAGTACCTTTGAAGGCTGGACAATTTAGATGCTCAAGAAAAGGACTTTGCCATGTCTCTCCAAAATGCTAGAATCACCATGAGTTTTCCTCTTACTATTTACCTTAAAAGGATCATCTGCAAAGACACTTTGTTCTCTTATAAGATACAGCAGCACTTTGAACAGGATTCATTGTAACTCTTCTCCAAACTGTTTGTGTTTCATCAACCTAGATCAGAGGATTCTTTGGGCTGAGTGAGGATGTCTTCTTGTGAGTTTCCCTTGCAGTGTTTGACCTTCAGTAGGAGCTGGAGGCCTCATTCCTTGTGTATATTTTGAAATCAGACTTTGAACCCAGTTCTGATCTCTTTGACTCCAAGGTAACTCAGGAGGGCAACAAGGAATAGAGGCAGTGCTTTTATGCAGAAGCACCAAAAACATGTTCAAAATTTTATTTGCACCAGCCATGGTATATTGAGAAATCACAGATTTTGCTGTGAGGTCGGAAAAAAGATACTAAGTGGAAAAAGGATTTTTTAACGGCCTTCAGCTTTCCAGAGGAAGCTTAGGGAAGAGTAGACAGAACCAGCTATACCGGTGCATGTTGCAAGAGCCCAGCCTGGGACAACAACTTTGCTATACAGAAAGGGTCTCCTATACTGGTATTCTCTGCTTAGTGGATAGGGAACTTCACCTCTTGTACAGTCTCTTTGGCTACACCCATACTAGCAAACTAAATAGGGCCAATGTGTAGGTGTGACTGTGGTTGCACAGTCATCTCTACTGTTTCATTGCTAGCATGCTACGCTTTGCAGCAAAACACACAGTAAATATATTCTGTTCTATATCTATTTTTTTAGGTTGTCCTGTGCCAACTAGCATTCCCAGAAGCTGCTTAAGGGGTAGCACAAGGCAAGGACTGTTCCCAAAAATCAGGGTTGACGAGCTCATTATGTTGAGGAGAAGTAAAAAGAGTTTAGCCATATGGATGCAAGCCCATCCCTTGCTCTCACCCACTCTGCCTGTGCTTTGTGGTAGATATTTGTAAAATCCACAAGAAAATTGCACAAGTAGAACAGCCTAGATGCTTTGAGATAGTATAGCCACATTGATCCATACCAACACTATAATTAAATCATTATTAGTTATTAATAAATACTGCCATCTATTTTTAAAACAGGGTCACTTTGTTTGACAGAAAACTCTTTCTTTGGCTGCATGTAAACCTCATTGCTAATAGCTAAGCTTCCTTCTTTTTAAAGTATGCAGCTGTTTTGATTGTTGTTAGGCCTACATTTGGGGATTATCACTTTTATTTCTGATTAAAATATCTACATGGTAATGTAATTGAAACAATAGTTCCAAAGTAAATGCATTGGTTGTGGTTTTCATTATCAGGATAATCTTCCTCTCTCCCTCACACCCAAAGCGGTGAAATCTTTCCCTCTCCAGCAATATAAAACCGCATCAATGTGCACAGCAGATTTTAAACAGTTTACTGCTCACTACCCATTAAACTATTTTACAAACAACAATGAAACAGGAAATAACAAAGCATGGTCTTTGAATTAATACTTGAGCTAAAATACTCAGTTTTTCTGCAGTTCATAAACTGCTCCAGCTGTGTGTTCATGGTTTTATGACATTTTGAGAACTGTGCTCCTCAGCAAAATTAAAACCTTCTCCACAGTTGGGGACTTGCTGTAGCCCCATGAGTTGTACTGTGCAGAGGAAATGGCAGAAGCACACTGTGTTGCTACGAGATGCCAAAAATCAGGGTAGCTCCCAGTGGCTGTTAAAGTGAAGTACTCCCAGTTTAAGAGAAATATGGAACATTTATTTTCTTTTTGCTGTAAATAGAAATAAATCAGAGGAGGATCTGATGATACTAATGCTACAAACATGAATATTGTGATGATATTAGGTGCTTCTTGGGCCTGGACTAGTGGATGAGTACTGCCACCTTTTGGCTAGATATTAAAATGACGGTGTTGAGGGGAAGAGTTCTGTAAATGGGAGCAGAAACACTGCTGAGAGGTGTCTAGTAATGGGTGTGAATAGACTGGTTCTGTGAAAAAAAAGTCTGTTTTGCCCATGTTTAGACTACTAAATGCTACTTGAATATGTGAACATTTATTAGCACTTACTGGTTTGGTTTCCAATCTGCTCTGTCTGAGGCTGTGTCCACCAGAGTGCCAGAAAAACACTTTGGGAGTCATTGTATTGCTGCAAGAGCAAGCACAAAACTCAGTTGATGTAAAGCAATCCCAACAGTCTTTCAGTGTTGGGCTTATCCCAAGGCAAAGACATTTGTGAAGAGATTTATTTTCTTTTGTTACATTGTGATGGTGTTCTTCCAAAAGAATAAATTACGTATCGGTACTGCACTGACACTAGGCAGGTAACGATAGTCTCAGAGGGGACTCAGCAACATCTTGCAAACATCTGTGGTCATTTGTATGAGAGCCAATTAACCTGTGGTAGTCTAGTAAATGAGGAGGGCCATCTCTTATGTTCTGGAAGTTAAAAAACTTTTAAGAAAAAGTGGTGAGGTTTCCAGATGCTGGCAGACAAAATCTTCAGGTTCATTATGGAAAATGAAATACGCAGGGTGCTCTGTGCTTCCCCACAAGCCATCAGCTGTCCAGTCATAGTTGGAATAAGTAAGAACACGGAGGACTGGTAAAGCAAGAGCAGACATATCAATGCAATCAAGAGATACAGCATCATTCTTTTCTCTGCCATTGACTCAGTGGACATCTTCAAGTCATTTTTTTGTGTATATATTTCAGGCACCTCAGTAAAGAAAATCTGGCCACCTTAGCAAGGAACTTTGGGATGTACAGTCAAAAGAGTTGTATTTCGTGCCAAGCTATAATCATTCTCTATGCCCAGATGGCCTTGGTTGGCTAACCTGTGCAGGTCCTTCTGCTTAGAGTCTGCTTGTTGGTTTGCACATGGCAGGGGAAGACCATGTTCGATTAGCTAATCTGGAGAGTGAGAATTGACTGAATGTGGTCCAGATTCTATATCTGGAGTCCCTTGAGGCTAAAGACAGTAGAGAATATACATGAATGTGTGTGTGTGTGTGTGTGTGTGTGTGTGTGTGTGTGGCATTCGACGACACAGACCACAAGAAGAGTAGTGCAAGAAAGCCTTTATTGAAAACACAATGGCTGGTTATATAGCCATGAAGTTCAGCCACTCCTCCAAGTATCTCCTTGGCATTGTGGCATCCTGTGATAGGTAGAAGGCGTCTTCTGATGCCCAGCAGGCGGGCAGGACAGTCCAGCAGGACAGGCCCACCGCAGCTGCTGACACGTAGGCAGGAAGGCACACCGTGACTGCTGACACAGGCCGGAAGGCACATGATCACTGGCAACTTCATAGTTACCAGATCATTACTTTCTGCCTTAAAGATCCTCTGCTGTCCTACACAGCGTCACTCAATCTTGGCCCCCAACATGTATGCATCTGCACATACCTACATGCTGAAGAACACAACTTTGCACTGACACCTGAAGTACTGTAGGAGCTATAATAGCCATGCCATGGTATCTTTAAGCCACACTTTAAAATACATATTTTTATCTATACTCTGAAACAATTATTTCAAAACTTCTTCCAAGTTTATTAGAAGATCCCAACTGAAGTCAGGACTGAGGGCAACAGTTAACTCTGATATTCAGAGAAAGCTGTAGTAAGTTTTGAGAGGGTTACCTCTCAGCTCAGCCAAAGGTGGCCTGAATTTTGTTGCCCTGGTTAGGCTTATGTTAAAAGCAGTTTGGTTGAACTGGCTAGTTAAATCACAACCAACCCTTAAACAATTTGTTGAAAACTCCCCTGAGCATCTCTGTCTCCCACCAATGTTGCTTATCCTGCAGAGAGCAGTGCCGGTGGTGTGGGGCTGAATGGATGCCTCTCCTCTCTCCCCTCCAGCTTGCTCCTGGAGGTCCCAGTTGCCAGCCCTGGTCTTAGCTCTTGTGTCACACCTTCGGTCCTCCACAAAAAAATGGTCCCTATCTTTCTTTCATATTTCTAAGTAAAAAAATCTTCATGTCTTACAAGTCTGCCATGAGGATGCAACGTTTTTCAGTCACTCAGCTTTTTGGTCTAAGTTTGTAAATCATTCAAAATGCTCCTGAAGTGAGCCCTTTAAGCTAACAAAAGAATTACGTTAGGTTTTGAAAATAAGATAACCCATATTGCTGTTTAAATATGAACTAAACAGGAGAGATTTAAGCACTCCCAGTTTAAAATATTGATTTAGTTTTTCTGATAATTGGCAAAACTTTCAGGAGGGGTTTTAGTTGTGCAGGAGGAGTCCAAGCATTGCTTGGCTCTTTCCCTCCCCTTGGGTAACGTTCTTATAAAAAGCTTATCCCTGTGACTGTAAACAGGAAAAAAAATGAGTGTGTTGGGAAATTCAATAATAGTTTGTCAGAAAAAGCAAGCAAACTGTATCCGGAAAGCACATATGTATTCACCTTCCAAAATTACCATGAAAATTAAGATTTTCAAGATGAGAAGCACTTACCAGAGTGGAAATGAAAATTAAAGTGCTGAATGTCCACAGCTTTATACTCCACAATGAAATAGGAAAGTTTTTGCAATACCTTGTTTCTCAGAAACATCCTCCATATTTCTGAAATATGTTATGCTGCTATAACTTAATAGTAGGTTTCCGTGTTTGTTTTGTATGTTTTTATAAATAAAATTTGACTTTATAAAATATTTCTACATCTCAGGCCAACTTACAGAATAATTACAACACTGAAAACTAAACATTTGGAACAACTGTTTTGGTATATTGTAGAATCTTTTGGCTTTGTGTGTGCTGCTGTGAAACATCTTCAGTCTGCATAGAGGCAGAACATGTTTAACCAATTTTTGTAATATAAATACTTTGCAGTAAAGAATGAGGCCATACTTTCATGTTTATTGTGTCAGACACAGATCCGCACTATATCCTGCCAAGCTTTTGCAACTTTAAATATATATACATATATATGTTTTAATAGTACTAATTGCCCGATGAAACATTCCTCCACTTCCTATTTCCTCTCCTCAGGAGGCAGCTGTTTATAGCATCTACTGTGGTGAGAGAGAACACACAGCTCGGACTTAGGGGCAAAATGAAAATCAAGGCAGCTATAAAAATAATTTCACTTTGTAAAGGTTTATCTGGTTTAATTGAGCTCTTAACAGACATAGTAAAATGTGATGGTGATGCGATTGACAATTTAACCGTATCTTTCTGTACACGATGCTGAACAAATGTGTAATTTGTTCCAGGGCAGATTAATTTTGACTTCTGTTTCAATGTTTTTGAAATCTTCACATGAACAGGAAAAAGAATTCTGAAAAACTGAAGTATTTTGACTCTGCCTTTCAGTGCTGCAAAAAAAGGTTTGGTCTTATCTACTACTGTATGTAGTTATTTTTTATTCTTGTTTTAATAATAGAGGCTTCATCAGTACTCTGCATGATAAAAGTAGGACGTGTGATGAGATTGCTAACAAACATTAGCATGATTCTTTCATAATTTTATTTCTTTGACTTACTGTATCACTTAAAAGAAAACTTGATTATCTCAAACATTGCATTTTTAAAAGTCTTTACCTGCTTGATTAAGATCAAGAGTCACACCTCCAAAGTGGAAAGATATTCACTCACTGTTGCCAGCATATACTGGTACTCTTCTAGGCTGAACACCGCAGTCATTTTCGCTGCTTCCATTTTGTAAAGGCAATTTCCCTATGTAAACAGAAACGCATGCGCACACGCACACGCGCACACGCACATGCGCACACACACCCCTTTATCTGCCTGCTGACTCTGGCTATTAAAACCAAAATAATTTTAATTTATACATCTGATTTTCCCCACTTTTTGGAATTTGGCATTTAGGGGTTCCTGCATTCCACGCAGCCTGAGCAGGAGGTGCATGGTGACCAGGCTCTGTGGTCAAGGGGCACCATCCGGTTCTTGTGCACCTACTGGGAGGAACGTGGTTGCAGAGCAGTGGGTGCAGAGATATCACACCTGCGCCTTCCCTATTGTTTGGGACACCTGGTCTAAAATGCCTGGTCTGTGTGTGAAGAAGGAGAAAAAAATACTGAAGGGATCATTGCATTTTTCTTCACAGAGTTACTGTCTGCACTGTTAAGGTTCAGATGTCACTGTGGGCCTCCTTCTTACACATTTATTCGTATTAGGTAGCACTGTTTTGTGCTGTACCAATAGCATTTATATAATTCTTGGTAAAAGCCTACAAATACCTATGAGGTAAGTATTATTATTATTACCTCTGAATTATAGGTGAGGGAATTTGCACAGCAATGCTAACAGAGCAGACCTGCCATTCAGTGCCAAGTCATATGTTGTATTAATCTGGTTCTAATGCTTCCTTGTTCAGGGACTTTAGGTAATTACCTTTCTAGACTCCTTGGTGATATGATATTCACCCCCACCTCGCCATCAGTATGTACTGGTGCTTCCCCAGTCAGAGCAGGTTATCTACTTTCTCCTTCCTCCATTAACAGAGGCAAATAGCATTTTCCCTTCTTCTCCACTTGCTCAGTCTCTCCCTCTGCCTTAATCCCTGAAACACCTAAGGTACTAGTATTGTTCTACAAAGTACTAAAAACCTATGCCATTTCCCAGATCATGCTGCCCAAGCTTAGAGCAACACCCAAGGCAGAAATGGTAGAAGTGAAAGAAATCTTGTGTAAGCTTGTTGATTGAAAAAAAATATTTGGGGTGGGGATATAAAGAAAGAAAGACTTATTCTTCAATTTCCTTCACTTTAAGGACAGGCTAATTATCAATATAAGTGAAGCAGAAAGCTACTGCTGTTTTTGATACTGGTGCTTTCTTAATTGTTGACAGGACACCCAGAGCTAGGATATGTATCTCTTCTTGGCTGGCCCTATAAATCCAAGAAACACAAGACATAGGACTGGGGTTCCTGAATCATCAGTTCCAGTGCCTTGCTGACACAGGCAACCACACCATACATAAATCTATAAATATACCGGAGAGATGTTGTTCAGTAGAACTGTTTGTAAAAGGCGTACATACAGCAAAAGAGAAATAAGGCAACTAGTGAAAACAACACTCGGAGGGAGTTCCTGGCTCTGACCCACTAGACATCAGGCGTTCTATGGGGACATATCCACCAAACTAAAATAAGACTATTTCATTTCAAGTCAAAAACACAAAAGATGGCATATTTCCACCATTGCTGGCTCTTTGATATATTTGCATTTCAATAAGGAGTCTAAAAATCTGGGAAAAAATAACTGAGGGGATGAAATCCTGTAGAATGGAAGGTTGAAAACATTCCCTTAATATCTTACAAAAATTCACCATGTATAGAAATATACTTCTCCTTTTGAAGTATTCATATGAGAGGAAAAAAGAACTAAGAAAAGTTGTTCCCCATGCTCAATTGTAAGTATCAGACTGACACAGCTTTATAGGAGGGTGTAGCATTTTTATTGTATTTATTTATTTTACAGATAACAAGGACAAAGTTTGATGTGATTCAATCTGGATTGCTGTAATATACAATAGTTAACATTTGAAGCTATTAAAAACAGTGCTTCAATCAGCTGGCAAAGTCAATTGTATTTCTGAAGATAGTAGAAACTATAGGTTGACTCTCTGTCAGGGACATATATTTTCTACAGTCTTTGTGTTATTTATGCCTCATCTTATATTTTCAGCTTCTTAATTAAAGTGGAAATTGAATGCACTTGTTTTAAAAGGGAACAAAGTGGAAATGATTGATGAAAAGTAGTTGCAAGAATTGCCACTCTCTGAAACCACTTGATTTGGCTGTCACAGAGGACTTTTCAAAGGCTAAATTAGAAGGACAAAACAAAGAAGCATTGTATGTTGAGACTACAGATGGTAGTCTGAACCCTGGGGTCTAGGCAGATTAATTTCAGTATGAATTTATAATGCTTTAAGGATATACTGTTGCTGTATTGATAGCAGTGTAGTTAAAGAATCACTGTAGATTGATTTTAAAATACAGTAAAAATGAAACTTTACAGCAGAGACTAAATCTTCAGAGAAAAAAGTCCTTGTTTCATGGGATAGTTTGAAGGCTCTTTTCCCTTTTCTAAATATCCCAGTTGTCTTGCTGCTTTCAGGAGCTTTGATACTTGGCCAACGCTTGAGCAGAGAATAATGAAAACAAGAACTCTAAAATCCTGAGTCGTATTTTTTGCAAATGCCTTTGAAATGTCTTAGGGCAGCATTTCTTCTTTGAGGTTCATCTATTTAAAATGTTTGTGTTGAACTGAGTATAATTTGACTGAGGAATATTGTCGGACGCACTCTAAGGTTTAGGGTCAGGGTGATACATCAGTCAGAGAAGTGTGCGTTGCATAATGTGCCCCAGACTACATCCCATCTAAATATGGAAAGGAAGCAAAGACAGTATTAAAAAAATCACATCCCAGTTGCAGGACTGAGCCAAAGGCAGAGTGATAAAAAAAATGGCAAGCTGGACATTGACTTTCTCCATTAAGACGGACACAGCAGAGAATACACACTTTTTTTGTTTATGCATGCATTTGAATGGCTTCAAGCTCACTAGCATGCCTAATGTAATATTCTAAGCTGAAGAGCAGCCCCTATCCAGTCCTGTCTCAGAAACAGAGTTAATGTCTATCTCAGAGACAAGATTCATGGGGACCAGAAATGTATTCTACTATTACTAACTTTTTATACGGTATAAGAAGCCAGAACCTGGGTTCCAGAGCAGGATCAATGATGCTGCACACAGAACACAAAGTAAACACCAGCTCTGCTCTTGATTAGCTTGCAGTATAATTAGGACAATAAGTGATTGCAACACTAGGAGTGAATGAGACAAGGAGAAAAAGAGCAATACCATAATAAAGCAATTTATTTAATTAAACCAATTCACACTGAACTGCATGGATGTTTTTCCATTATATTATTTCTTTATAATAACATGGACAATAAAAAGAAGTCAACAAATACAGAAGATCTGATGTTCCTACTGGAGGTCTGCCAACCCATTATGCAATTTGACTCGTGGGAAAAACGATGCATGATCACTAGACACTTTCTACAGGGAGCCCTCATGGGCCACCACATATTGGAACCCCATGAGTGAAAATACTTCTTCAGCATCTTGCTTCCATAAACTAACAATTGTGTGCTTTGGCCTTCTCATCAGCAAACAAGAAAAAATGACAGAAGCTTCCACACAGAGCTGGCTGATGCTCAGACTTTTCAAGTTATCTCTGTCTTTCAAAATATTACTGACCTATCTATGTTTGAGTCATTTGTTTGAGTGTTTAACTCATATGTTTGAGTGTTTAACCCTGCACATAACTGTCTTAAAATATGCCAAAAGAGAGGTGCAGTAGGAAGGGAACAATTATGCTCCATGTCTGCAATGGATAAAAATAGGAATAAAATGCATTTAAAAAAAAAAATGAGACAACAGGGGAGAAAGTCCTAACAGCAAGGATGGCAAGTGCATTGACAGAATATTACAGTCTGCAAAAGTGTGGAGTTTCTGCATCTTTAAGAACAGGTGTTAGATAAACATCAGCCAAGGATGACATACAGCCAGCTGGTTCTTTTTTAGGACAGGAAAGGCTGAATGATCTCCTTAGATCCCTTATGATGACTGCAGTACTTTGTCACTTAACAAGGCACCAATTCTAGGAAAGGGGGAAGAAAATGGAGAAGGCAATAAGAAATCTCTCCTCCTACACCCACAATAACATTTCCTGAGTGAGCATCACGGTTCCCATCTTGGGAATAATGCAAGCAAAAGGGATACAAAGAAGGTAAGAATCTGGTTCATTTCACTTGAAACATTCGAGAGAGCCAGGCCAAATGAACAACCTGCTGTAGCACAGTGACTAGTAAGAGGCATCTGCTGTCTGTGTGCGTTGGGATAGCCAGTTGTGCAAGACACCATTCCCCATGTTTTCCACCGGCTGCTGCAGTGCCACATTGCTTTCAACAAGTGAGTTACAGGGTAAATCGCATGACACCACATTTAGCATTTCTCCAATAAAACAAGTCAATAAAACAATAGCTTAGGTTGTTCAAGAGCACAATTTCTTCAGTAATGTGGCCCTTGGGTATCTCTTCTGGATATCTGAAACATTCAAAGCTATATTCAGCAATATAAGAAAAGACCTGAAAGAATACAGCAGTGTGGGATATGGATACACATCGTAGTAACAGTAATCTTATCTAGTCAAGAGAATGTAAAAAGATGATGTGAACTCTCAATGTTCCCTGGGGATGGGAAGCCAGGCTAAGGAAACGTAAGCCTTCCTACCATAGTAATAAGGCTTACTATGGTTTAGATTTGACCATAAAGGATACAGGAAGTATTTATTTAGAATTAGAATTAGCACCTGCTCCTTCAGTGGTGTGGTAAGAACTGTTTAAAGGTCCCATTAAGGAAATGAGTAGGCAGAGGTCTGGGAGGTGACCAAGAGGTCTTAGTGCTCGTAAGAATCTGTTTGCTACGGGTCTGTTTATATTCACGTGGGCATGTGCACATGCAAGGAAAGTGCCCAGGTGTGTTTTGTCTATATAGGCCTTCACAGGATTTTTAAAAAATGGAACTTTTTATTACATTGACAAGAGGGAGCTGTTGATGAGCAGTCCTACATCAGGGAAATCTTTACCTATGTCGAGGTCCTCTTGCAGTATTTCAATAAATGAAGGAAGAGTAAGACATCTGGCGCACAGAATGGTGAATTTATACTGCAAGTGTGGGCTTTCAAGATCTGCCCATTCCTTTGGTTGGATTTGTCTTGCCTAATTTTAGTGGTCTACGGTGTAAGGTGTTTACATCTGAGCTAGTCATATGGTATCCCCTTGTAGTTAGTTGAGACCCAGGCAGTATATCAATGATAGTCTAGGGCATGATTCACCTGAACACAGCGTGGAATATCAAAATAAGTTTTGAATTCTACTGACTATACTGAAGAGATCTCTACTGAGTATAAAAGGATTCTGAGTGACTAGCTTAGATATACACATTTCCCTTTTTGTTCCCTAAAATTAGGCAAGGTGAATCCCAATCTCTTACCACACATTCAAATTTTGAAAATGATTAGTCCCAAAGGTTGTATCAGATCATTAGAAGACAGGAGAAAAGAATTAGACCTGACATTCAGAGATGGTTTACAAATGTTAGCTGCTCTGACACGCATTCAGGCCACTTTACTACCATCTTTGGACTAGATTTGTAGATGCAACTTCACTGGGCCTGTACGACCTTTTCATATCTGTGACCATGCATGGACAAGGAACAGTCAGTACCTTGGCTTTGCAGGACTATCTTTGATCATTAAGTCCTCCAACACCACTGAAAGGAGGTGATCCAGTCTGGGAAAAAGACCCATACAATTTATTCTTCCCACAATCAAGTGGGAAGCAAAGACTAAATTATGTCTCTCAAAAGCACTGTTCAGCCTGTGCTCTGCCCTGGGGTAGAATATATATATCCTGTCCATCCTTTGAAGCAGAACAGAAGTTACTCAGTTTAACCATTGTGGGTTTGTTTTCAGGGAGCTCAGGTTCTGTAAACAAGGCAGAGCGATGTTTTCTTCTGGCAACCTACACATTTCGCAACAGCTTTCACAGACTCCACCGAGAGACAAACAGGTAGTCAACTAGCAAGGAGAGAAAGCAAGCTCTCCCTTCAAACAGAGGGAGCTGTTTTTTACGCGCTGTGGTGTGTCCTGCTTCCCCAAGCACACAGCAGACATAGGGGAGGGTAACAGGCTAGCTGAGGAACATATTGAAAAGGAATTTGCTCCAGTGCAGCTCTGTTGGACAGAGATGGGAGGGTTGCACAGCAATGTATTTGTTTTGAGGATACTCACAATTTTTGTTGTTTCTGTGAGCTTTTATTCTCACAGCATAAGCAAAACCATGCCTTACTGAGTTAGACCCAGTGTGGCCCAGCACTCTGCTCTGACAGTAGAGAAGGATATTTAAAGAGAGCATGAGCCTTGCTACTATCTGTATGTAATCCATTCCTTCATACTCGCCAGTGACTGCAGTCACTGAATTGGGGATGTTAGAGGCTACATATCTTTCATATTTCTTTTGGACTTTTTGTCTCTGAATTTGCCTAATCCCTTTCTGATCCTCTGAGACTTTCTGCTTACCCAGTCTCTGCATGCATGCCAGAAGTCCACTACCTACTGGGTAAAAAGCATTTTCTTTTATCTGCTTTAAACTGATCTCCTGTTCATTTAAGTGAGTGGTGCTTAGTTTCAGTAGAGTCGCTACGTGGAGAACAATACTGCATTCACCTAATGCACAACAGTCATGGTTCTGTAAAACCTGTCCATATCCACCCCAGCCTTTTTCTCTCAAAACTGTACAGTCTCAGTTTTTTCAGTCTCTTTTCATAAGGCAGCTGTTCTATTCCATGTATTACTTTTATTGTCCTCCTCTAATTCAGAGACCAGAACCGTGCACACCACTAGCTGCAGGTGGATAAAGTTGCCAAATAACTCTGAAGATCACTGTTGGCAAGAGCATCTGGGGAAGACATCTGTCACAAACAGCCGTGAGGGTGGATAACAACTCTCATTTGAACATTTTTGTGTGGTCCTTTTGCAAGCTTCTTTAAGAGAGCTACTCACACAGCCAAAACCTTGTGGCTTAAGCTGTGGATAGATGTCTTCTTCTACCTCCAGCTGTGCCAGTGGAACAGGTTACTGCTTTTGGCTGCTGGAGGTGGCTGATTCCTCAGAGCTGACAGCTAAATTGCCCATATTGAGTGCAGCCCACCCTATTTTAGTCAAAATGTGCTAGATGAGCAAAGTCTGGTTATTTAAATGTGGATCTGATCTCCTATTCTGTCACAAGTCCCCACGCTGAAGGTTATTGCACCTTCAGTTGTGCTGACACAACTGTTCATGTGGCTATGCTCTGAATAACATTAGCTTAAGAATGGTTTGTTGGGTGGCAGAGAAGCAACAGTATAGACAAAGAGCTATTAAATTTATCTGTTACAGGAGTCAGCTTTTGCACTTGAAAATAGGACTAAGAAAACTCATTCTGTTGGACAGAGTTAACCTCCATGAAGAAGTCTGGAAAAGTCCATGCACCCACTGAGACTTACTAAGTTCCTAAAAAATAGAGGTCAGTTTTGACTTGAGAGCTTCAAATTCAGGACTTGAGGGCTGGATGTCTGCTTCTTACAATAAAACAAATTAATGGTGCATAAGGGTTCCTTTTTCTTAACATTTCTTTCCTTTTTTTGTATCAAATAGATCCATTCTTGAAAAAAATTGGTCCAATAGCTTACAAGAAATTCTCTGCTTCCAAAATCTCCAGCAAAATACCGCACCCAGTTCCAGTATAATTACTTGACTCAAAAACCAGATGCTGGTTAGTTTTAGGAGGTTGATATCCTCCTCTGCTACTTGCAAGAGGCTCTCACAAACAGAAGTGCATCCCAGCTTTGACAGAGCATTTCATCAGATACTGAACAATGTGCTCAGTCAAAAAAGTACTTACTTTAAAACTATATATATCGGGACCATCTGGAGACCCCCACCATAATGGTGCAATAAAAAATACTTTAAATTTATATTGTGACATTATGCTTATTATAAGTTTAGTTCTTTCAACAGATGAATAAACCAATAACTTTCCTTGTGTTAAATATTCCCCAAAGAAAAGTAAATTGACCTCTTCAGGGATTTTCCGGGGATCAGAAAAATGTCCTCTCAGTATCTGTTTTCCATTATTGTAATTACAGGAGGTGATGATAATCCTTTCAGCATTATTGTTTCGACATGTGCATGATTTATAGTCAGACATCTAAGTTCATTTGATGCTGTTGTTGAGAGCAGCACATTGTATCAGAGATAAATGGAATGAGAGAGAAATGTAATCTGATAACCAACTTAACCTGTGAGCAGAATAGAAGTATGGTCTTACTCAGCATGACTGTAAATAACTGCTTAAATTTCAAGTCATCAGTGGAGTGTAAGTGCTCAAAGACGAAGATTATAAATAAACAATTTCACAAGAGGGTATTCATATCAGCTGATAATACTCCAGCTGAGGGACAAAGGGTTTGTGCTATGCATCATGACACGGGGTCCTGCTCCGAACTCCTTTGACAGGCAAAGTTCTCAAGTAGATCAACAGGAAGTTCACATAAATAAGTGACAGTAAAGAGTCTGTTAAAAAACATCTTTGCTGGATTAAAAAAATCCAGATTTTTTAATAAAAGAGGCTCTGATAAATTGTGCCTACATAGGTAATTGTACATGCTGACAGGATAAACTGTGTCATTGAGGCAACAGCTTGTGCACAGAAGCCATCTTCTGTTCTGGGAGGGGAGGGGGAGCCACAGTAACCTCTGCACAAAAATGTTTCAAACTAGCATTCAGCGGGATTTGCTTGATATGATGGCTGTAAATTCCTAACAATAGCTTACCTAAAGCTCCCTGGAAAAGAAAAGAAGCAGAAGTCTGTTTTCATACCAAACCTTATGTCTTCAGAAAGCAGCACAGGCAGGTCTAAAGGCAGGAAGTCAAAATATTCCTATCAAGAAGCAGAGATATGGATTCATGTCTCAGCTACTATGCACCAGCTCTCCCTGCCTTGGGTAACACATCAAACCTGAAGTGCAGCAGTTGGGAAGAAAGCACATTTTTGCTTCTGCTGCTGCTTCTGCAGTGCAATAACGCTCAGCTAAGGGCTGGGTCAAGCAGCTGGTGTCAAGGATCCCTCACACGACCTTAGTGCGAGCTGCCAGGGCTCTCAAGTCAGACACACCAGCTCTTTAGGGAGGTGTAGCTCTGTGGAGGAGGTTTATGTGGCCAAGTGTGCACGTCTACAGCTAAGCTGATCACCCTAGGCTCTTTTTGTCGGCTGCAGTGGGAAGTAGACACTTTCAGGGTCTGGTTCCCTTCAGTATGTCAGTTTCATCCCTCTGGATGAGATGAACTATGTCCTAGGAGAGGCTACATTTCTCCAGTGACCGTGAAGGGTGTACAAGGGGGTTATAGCTATGTTGCAGATGTCAGAAGGTAACTGAGATCAGAGCTATCTGCAACACCTGGCAGAAATCAGCCTTTATTTAATAATGGTGGAGATGCTCTTTGTTTCCTACTCACGCATCAAAGTGAGCAACTGAGTCAGCAATATTTTATATCCTTTTCATTTTTTTAAGAGAAATTGTTGTCATATAGGGACAATCAGGAGCATTAGTCCATATTCACTTTAAACTGGGTTGTAAACTGGATTTATTAAAAGGTGTTAAATCGTGGTACAGATATCCTTACTTAAAATCTGAAGTAGCTTTATTCCATTTCATTCAACTTACTTTAGAAATTAAATCATTAAACTGATTTAAACCCACTGGGATTCTACCAAACAGTAAAAACATGTGGACTGAATACAGTTCAGTATCTGAAAATTACTAGGATAACAAAGCTGACAAAAGAACCCCAAAGTCCTGCATCTCAGCAGTGGGCTGACTTTCTTTGAGATTCAATTTCTTTCAATTTCTGTGTGTAACTGGACCATAACCTCAAATGGCAGTAATTATTGCTCTACAGACTGGACTGAGCCTTTGTTATAAACCTGGTAAGCCATTAACTGGTGTTATGCTGATCTACATCAGCTAGAAGGTGTAGGCTCTTATCTACCCTCAGGCTGGATTTGACTGGAAAATTACTAATGGAATGATTTTTATTACAAGTATCAATATTACAAGTATCAATTTATTCAAACCAGAAATTTTTCAGCAGGATTTCACTGGATTACAAATGAAAATGGAAAATTTTCTCCCTAGAGGAAAATCCTGTGAAAAGGAATCTTGTATCACCCAAAGCATTTCATTTTGATAAAACCATAATAGCTTGTTTCGCTTTGCTTTTTTGCATATATGAAATGAAAGAACACAGCATTTTAACTATCTAATTCAAAAATTGCTTCATAACCAGAACTGCAAATCCTTTATTCTGCAAATGTGAATTGATAATTTCAACACTGTCAGAACCTTTTTTCTCTTTTCAAAGTTTGTGAAGAAAATAAATTTCAGCAAAAACAATATGGTTTGTCAAAGTAGTTCCAGTGGAGAATCTTATATCCGACCAGTTCTTTGGCCAGATCTCATCATGAACTTCTCTCCCTTATCTGAAGTCCAGTGAGAAAAAAGTTTGGAAACAGGAATTGGAGCAGAACGGAGTTGAACTTGGATTATTCCAGTCTCTTTTTCTCCCTGAAGCAACACTGTTACATTCTCAAAAAAATGCATTTATCCATGTGACATGAGATCAAAAGACATTTAAATCTTTGGTTGTGATGTCTGTTTAATTAAGCTAAGAGAGAGATTTAATGGTTATGGCTAATCTTTATATAAAGGTTTCTTTTTTTTAGATTGTAAACTGTGTTCTTGAAATTAGCCTGAAAGTAGCTGCATATTTGACCCTCAGCAGCAACAACAAATGTACACAGCAGCTCTGACATGCTATCAGAGTAATGGATCATTTTAAAAAGCCTGGAAATGATTAAACACGGGTGCTGCTGCATGCAGTCTTTAATTGATTGATTTGAGTTTGCGGTCAGAAAATGACTGTCAGCTACAGCTTATCTATAATTATCAGTAATCAAAAACAGGCTTCTCTCTTCCTAATGCTGTAATGCTCTTTCAGTGCTCTTGACATCTGTGTGACTCAGGCATTCATCTGCACTTGCCTAATAGTGTTAGTCTGAATAACAGTATGTGCTGATACTAGGCAAAAAAAGCAATACCTTTGTACCTCAGAAATAATCACTGTAAGTAAGGTGGAGAGAAACTGGCAGGGAAAGGTTTGGGATATTCTTTTCATTTCGTGCTGATGAAAATGGAGCAGTACAGAAAAATCACATTCTTTTTTTCTTTTTTTCCCCTTTGTGTACTGGATGAAGAGCAACCAGAGAGCCCCTGGAGGAGGAGCAAATTTTATTCTATATCAGTTAATGGAAGCGAACAAAATAATCCCATGGTCTTGGCTATCCCTCCTGGAGTGATTAGAAAGGCATTCAAATTTTAAGAAAGACTCTGCAAATTGCCCTGTGTGAGGTCCATGAGCCCTACTTTGGTTGCACAACCTAAACAAGAAGCTGCCTGCTCTGATAGAGCAGCTGCGAAGTGTCATTGGCATCCTTGGCCAACAGCGCCACGGGCAACTGGCAAAGACAACTGGTGACAGGGAGGTTGTTCAAAAAACAGAAGTGTTTCTCCTACATCTTTTTGACTTATTGTGAAACGGTTGATGTACAAGAGATCACAGGGTTGAACCCACACCTGCCAACTCACACGGGAAGCTCTTTGAGGGAAAAGAGAAGGAAAAAATCTGCTCCAAATCCATTTTTAAAACAGGAAAAATTTGCTCAATTCCTGCTCAGCTGCTAGAACAAAGGATTCAGATACCTAATTCCAGAGCAGAACCAGGAGTATAAGCGCTGCATGAGGGAAGATACTTCCTGCAAACAGAGGTAGTAGTGTAAGGCCAGAAACTGGCTGGATGCAATTCCCAACCTTCTGCAACATTTGCTTTCAGCTGCCTTAGCCAGCTGCCAGCTCAGGCTGTTGGTCCTTGTGAACCCAGCTTAGGGCCCCCAACACTTCCTCCACGTCCAGCTCAAGGCTATAGGTGACCATGCCTCTGAAGAATAGGCACCACGTTGCTTATCACTGTGCCCAAATCCCATTTAGATTTAGCCTCTCACATCTAAATTATAGGGTAATAACCCTTTCAGGACACATACAGGAATTCTGCTCTGTATGAATGCTGAAATGCTTTGAAAGCTACAGATTGATGAATAACCTGTCAAAATTTGAACACTCCCATTTAACCTTCCCTTACTGCTGATCAGAGAGGGATTAATCTCCACAACATGAGAGAAGCACATGAGACCTGGAAAATGTGCAACAGGCAAACTGAAAAAAACAGATCCATTTTTTTCTGGTGTATGTTTCCAACTGAGTGGCAAAAAGGAGGAGATCCCAAAGGGAGACTTTCTGCTTTCCTAGTAAAAAAGAAAAAAGAATCAGGGAAGATTGCAGTGATGAAGAGGGAAAAAAATAGGTTATTTTATGTTCTATTGATGTACCTGGTATATCCTATCTGCTCATGGTAACTAGATCAAGTAATTACACAAAACACAAAAGCTTAAGATATAAAAAGGTTCTTTAAAAAAATAACTTCAAAAGTTGCCTATTCTTCCTGTACGTAAGCAAACATCAATCAGCTTTTTTTAATGTTTATAAAAAGGTAAACCTTATTAAAGCTAAGTGAGAAAAAAATAATCCTTTTCATCAGATGAGTCATGAGAACATGCAGCTTTCTCATTGTAGGTAGACCCTGTGGGTGGTTTCATTTCCCCACATTTCATCATGGGGAAAAGAAAACAAACTGCTGGCAAAAACACATCACATTCATAATAAAGAGATGAACATCTTGAAAGCCTTGTAGCCCTGAATCAGATCTACTAATGACTGACCTATGGTGAAATCTTTCTTCTGTACTGATTTGTTTGGTAACTCTGAAAAAGTTTAAAGCTCTTTGGGCTGTATTCTCCTCTGCACAGTTGTGGTACCAACCTATAATGGGTTTTTAGGTTGGATTCTGTGAAAAAAAAGTGCTTAAATTTGTTATACTCGTCAAAATAAAATGATCTTTTATTTAGTATTTTCTCTTCATATTTCACATAAAGACTTCCATCTTCAGTCACTGAAGGAGGAAGCTGCTATTTTTGTCCATAGGACTAGGTCTCTCTGTGTAGTCTTTTGAGCAAGTAGTCCATAGATGTGCCTTGTAAACAGGTAACGTCTCTTCATGTTAGCTAATGCTCTAAGAGCAATGTATATCTGCCTGCTTCTCCTCTCCAAAATGCATATATTCTGGCTGCACTTCCTATTTTTTGATTTATATGCCAAAAATGCAGAGCACTTTCATGATGCTTGTCTGTCAGCACGTGAGTCATCTCACAGAAACCTACAGAACTATTTGTGCTGAAAGATAAGTATGTACTATGCTGGACAAGGGCCTAAACAATTTGAGCTGAAATGCTGGGGCCAAACAGCTCTCACCATTCAGATTCACAGCCCAGATCAGAATGTTGTGGCTCTGGGTCAGCTCTGATATTTCTACCAAATTTCATCTCCTTAAGTAAGTTAAATTCCAACAGTGAGAGCTCTGCATGCTTCCACTCTTCCCAGGGCAGGCAAGAACAAAAGACAAGGCCCTAAAGCACTCAGCGTGTATGTATGCATTCTTTTGTCTTGTTCCCAGGAAAATGGATGGATAAAATGAATGGGATAAAAATCAGTATCATTCTTATACCATGTCCTTTGTTTTTATTCTTGAAAAATCATTATAGCAGAAAATATAACAAAAAAAAAAAGACAGAGGAGGGGGAAAAAAACACATTTGTGCTTTGATACCTATGCAGGGTTGATATCTGTGCAGGGTAGATCCCTGCTGCTCCAGCATTCCCCAACAGCTCCTCATTTATCAGGGAGGCCTTGTGTTACACTACTGTTAGTGTGCTACTCCAGATACTGTTCAAATATTGCAAGAGAAGGTGCCAATGGAAAAAATATTTTGGCCCTTTGAATTTCTCTTTGACAAGTACTTAAAGGAACCAGAGTTGACAGGATGATAAATTTCTTCTGCAGTTTTGAGACTGAAAGTACAAGTTGGCACACAGTGATCCCATTTTTTAATCAATTCAAGATGGACTTGGAAGGGGCGTATTGTCTTGGTCTTCCGCACGTTGTGCAAAGAGAGTGTGTAGTATCGAGCTCAAATTTCTCCTCCCATTTTCTCAGATGGATGTGTATGCCACCAAAAAACTGACTACGAGGCTGGCACATTTGCTAACCCATTAAGAAGAAATGTAAACCATATTCTAGTGAGATGCCTCACACACTACTATGTATGAGATAAGAGATGGGGTACAATTCTGTTACACCCAGTAGTAAAAGGGGAAGAAACAGAGCCCCTGGAGCAGCAGTGGGGTGCAGTTAGTGGTAACCCTGGTGGCAACCACTGCAGCTTTTCAGGGTGCAGAGCCTGCCTCTGGGTGTTAGCATGGGTGGATGGGAGCAGGAAGCTGAAGTCAGCAGGAAGAGTCAAGACAATTTAGCTTGTGCTCTGCTAGACCTAGCTGAGCCACATATCATGTCCCTGAAAACAGTGACCTATGCAAAAGCTGCATGTATGGCATGGGCTAATGCCTTTTGCTACCACCTGAACTCACATTCACTGAAAGCAGTGGAAAGACTCCCATTGACTTCAGCAGAGCTGGAGCAGTGACTCAGAGTTTACATGGAATAAGCTGCTATGGCTCTTGTCTTAGATCATTGAACAGAAGAAGTCAGCAGAGAAATACAGGCACATTCATAATGGGTCTCTAATTCACACTCACATTCACAGATTCATAATTTATAAGGAAAAAAGTAACGATCATGCTCATCTAATCTGACATCCTGTACAACACAAGCCACCGGATAGCCTTAAAATCTCTCATTTGAATTTCAGCCTCACTGCCTGGCAAACTGTTCAGTTTAACTAATGTCACTGTACAGGTCTATCTAATGTCCTATTTCTAGTCCATGTTTGTCATGTCTCGTCTTCAAACTAATTGTTTCTCCAGAGCCTAAAGTAACAATTTTCTTCAGTAAGTTTTCTGTACCACTCTGTGCAACAGTGTCTCAGTTTTGAAGTTTGTTCCAAAACCTTTGCTTTTATGTATGTTTAGGAAAGCAACTGATATAACTGTTCTCAATGTATAGATTATGTGCAGTCAAGTGTGCAACAGGTTTGGATGCCTCATCTGAAGCTCCTCAGAAACACTTCATTATTATTCCTTTTCCATAATCTTATTGACTAACTTTTCCCAGAATTCCCAAGACCTCAGAAGACTCTAAGGTACATTTTGTTTTATTTCTGTGTCTTTTTGGAGGCTGTTTTCTTATATTTCTGTGTAAGAAGAGGCAAGCTCCCACACAAAGAAACCCACAGACCACAGTAACCTCTTGGATGGGGGGAAAAAGTCCCCAGTTGTTATGTCCATTTTTGGAAAGTGAAGTTGAACTACTCGTAATCTGAGTTCATCCAAAACTATTTTTGAAGTCTAGCTGTCAGCATTTTCAGCTCAGCAATATTTCTGCACTGCACTGAAAGTCACAAAACTAGAGCATTGTGGCATTAAGTTTTCAAAAACAGGAGTCAAAAATGTTTGCGTGGAGTTGGATGTACTTTTAAACTAGGGATAAAGCTAAGGAGCACTTATCTCCCATCCCCCCAAAAAGGCCATGGACACTTTATATCCTTTGTTTTATTATGTCTCATCATAAAATCTGCCAGATGACAAGTTTCTTTTTTAGCCTTTTTCACATATCAATCTGTACATTTAATCCTCCTTTTGCTTACATGCCCATAATATGTAACTTTTCCTGCAGCAAAATACAGGCCTTTCTAAAAAGAATTTCTTTTTTCTGGCCCTCTTAACATCAATCAGTTTTAACTTTACCTTTACTAGAAAAGGGTTTCCAGCCCATCATTTTAACCGTCCTACTAAGAATGAGGTTAACCCACCACATGGCTCACAGGGACCTTTCCTTTCTCAGGGAAAGAAGGAATACAGTTTAAGGACAGTTGCTATCTAGTTTTTATTTTTAAAGCATCTTGCAGCTCCATTTCTATTCTCATCGAAATATACAGAAAAGCTTTCAACTCTTTTAAAGACACATAAAGCCCCATTGGCCATGAAGGGCTGATATTTGCTGTTTTACCACTGAACAGAGGTGATTAAAAGCAGCCAAAATAACCAGAGCAAAAAGAACATGTCTGCTGTCAACTTCAGATCTCCAAAAAGTGTCTCTGCTTTCAAGCTTTCTGCCATTTGCTAACCTTCTCCAACTATCCCTGCATTCTGGATCTTCTCTCAGGCCTCCTATACGATTTTGTTTTTTATTCCCTGTGTGTACCATAGACTCAGGACTCCTGTTACTGGTTTAAGAAGGCCAATTCTGTTCAGGGATCTGAATGGCGATTACCCAGCCATGGTCAACATAACTTGTGTTTTCAAATCTTACTCTTTTTTTTTTTTTTTTCTGAGACTAAAATAAATTTTAAAGAAAACTATTCAATTGTTTTACTTTTCAGTTTATAGAAGTCAGGGCTATTAACAGCAGAGTTTTTATAGGTGAAGAACAGTCAAGAACTACTTTTGTCCTAAATTTATACTGTGCAATCAAAATGTATAGGAAAATATAATACATTTTAAGAAACACTGAAAATTGTTCTAAATAAAACAAAACTTTCACAGGTATTTCTTTTAAACCCTTAACATATTTTAGTCAGTTGGTGCTGAGGAGTATTAGCAGTCTCATAACAACCCTTTTCATGTACGTATACATGTATAATTATGTTTCTAATTCTTTTTAATTTTCTCTCTAAAACTCTGAATAGGTGATGGTCATATTCTTCATCATAAAATTCCAAAATGCCAGTTTTCAGATCTACTGCAGCACAGAGAGATTTTCATAAATATTATGGACAAATCATTTTTCTTGAGTAATAATATTTGCTCTTATTATTTTAGCTTAGTATTCTCCCTTGATGATAATGTGTGGGTATAAATTATAATGATTGGTTAACTTCAAAAAACTTTAGAGGTTTACAAAAAAAGTCTTCATCTCAAGTGAACATGCTCTTCCATTAGTTTCCTGGCATGTTCTGACCTGGCATGGACAAGAAAAAAGAAAAATTTCCAAAAATTAAAATCACTTCTTAAAATAAGTCTTTACTTCTAAATATCGCTGACTATTTTCCCATGAAATGAGATTCATTTGCTGCAAACATTGTTCCACAAAGACCTTGGAGAAAGGAGGAGCAGAGGATACATGCGCATTCCTGTACGCACCCTATAACTAGACTTCACATCATTCTGTTGCTAAAGAACAATCCTATGACAAAATAATATAGTTTCACTTCTTTATGTGAGCAGCATCAGAGGGGAAGAATAAGAATGATAAAAATCTATGCTTATAGGCCGCACTTCATTGCTCATGGCATATAACATGCAATTCTAATAAAATCTAGGAAACGTTATATTCTGGTAACAATTCTAATAAAATCTAGGAAACATATAGTAGCATTCTGGTATTATAAGATTTGCCCAACTAGCAAAAGAAGCTACGTAAGATCACTTGGAAGAGATTCAGCAAGTTGTGGAAGATACTGCCATTCTGCTACAGAGATGGTCTTTAACCCACTCTTTTGGAGAGGCAAACCTGCACAGAAAATGAACCAGTCTTGCCAGACAGCTTGATAAACCCACTGAATACAGGTGGTTGCATTCTATTGTTAAAAAAAAAGAAAAAAAGAAAATTCTAATGTGCTATAACATAGAATCCAGAACTGAAGACAGAAATACAAGCCAAGTATAAAATTGGTATTAGTGAGAGTGGTCTCGGTACCTCAGTATGCACACAGTATGCAAAGGATCTACTCATCTTACCTCATCCTATTTAAGTTAAACTCATCCATAGCACAGGATCAGGTAAACACTCATTGAATTTCCTTGAATATGAAGGACAGACTAAAATAATTAGGCATTTGAAAAGAAACTGGGGACTACTGTAAGAGGACTTCAGGTTGCTAGTAGCCAGATAACACATCATGGTTTCTGTAGTCTTTCCCCAAAATTCAGAGCTATATAAAAGCTACAAAGAATGAATTATCTGTTAGCTGCAGAAAGTAACATAGTCCATGCTACGGAGGGAAGGATAGTAGACTGGCTTGTTCAGAAAAAGAGTAGGAATTGCTTTTGAAAAGTTTATCATTTAAATATATGTTATTCCTTCTGCAGGGGACCTTTGACAAATGAGGATGATAGAAACTGGTTAACTCCTTCTACCTGGACCTTTCAAGGCCAATTGATAGATGCAAATATTTTGCTATGGCAATGTAACCAATAATTATAAATATGTATCTTTGGCAACATATTAGATCTTCCAAAACATGAAAGGAAACAGTTAATAACTATACCCAATATTTATATATCATCTACATAGTAACGTATTCTTTGCATAGGGGACACCCAAGAACTTCACATTATGAATAAGGAATCGAGAGCGAGAAATGGTGAAGAACTTTTCCAAACTCCCCAAGAAAGACAACAGAAGAGCTGCAAGAAGAACTTTGATCATTTGCCTTGATTTTCCATCATTTCATCTTCTGGTTTTATTATCCTTTATACGTTCATATTCAATATGCACAAAAATAGACTTGTTTGTGGTGTTTGAATGTTCTCATTTCTCTGAACTGCAGAGGTAATTAAAAGAAAGAGTAGATCATTTTCTAAGATATATTTTTGTCTGCAGTTTGGACTCAAGTTTTGGACTCAAGCCTGTGGAATTAGGAAGAGTTTCTAATATATTTGGCACCCCCTCCTTTCTAAGTTTTACAAACATATTTTTAACTCTGTTCTTCAGGGATTTTATTCCCAACCTATGACATTTAACAGCCTAGTACAGTTGTCATTAATTAATGCTTATTCCCCCATAGTACTCTAAATGCCAAGATCTGTGGAACCTAATCCAGCCTAAGACAGTGACATAAAATGCCTACATTATCACAGACTGGCCTTTTCTTTGCCATTTATCAACAGCTAAATCAAGGAAGATGCTTACCAAATGAAGTCCAATTCAATTGCTTACAAAGACATTCAGGTCTCTAATGGCTAGCATCTGATTCCTTTTTCAAGGTTTTAACCATCAAAATGCACATAAAATACTAAAATAGTCATTTCATTCTACCTAGGATTTGGGTTGGATAGATACATAAACCAGTGAAGTTCTGCAAGGCTAGATATATAAGTTAGGGAAATAAAAAGCGGCCATTAATATCTCTGATGTCTTTCTTTAAAGACAAGAACCAAAATGTATCAAACATTTTTTTCAGCCCCACCTCTTTTTAAGTTGATGATGAACTCCTGCTCACTTCATTTAAAGACCTAATCCTGGTCCTAATTAATCAGGAATGTCATGTATTCTGCCACTGAAATTTTTGTTGCTAATTTGAGAAAATAATAGAACATTAAACAGTTTTGAAAAAATCTCAGTTCTTGAAAGCTAAAAATATACAGTTCTTATTTTGTCAGTGATTTCTGCTCAGCCTAACTGTGAGTATAACAGAATTAAGTGACTTCTGTATAATAACGCTGTTCCTTTTTTTTTAACAGATCCTTAAGGGCAACCCCACTACATAAATATGTCTCCTTTACTTGGAATAATGGAACCCAGGCCAGGGTGAGTCCAGTACTACCCAACACTTGATTTTCTGGGCTATTTATAGAGATGATCTTTAAAGCAGCATTAATATGACCCATTTTAGAGTGACTGAGAATTTGGCCCAACTTCCTTGCCCCTCCCAGAGCTATAGCTGTCAAGGTTTCAAGTAATGGAATCCAGTAGCATGAAATAGTAAATTTATTTTGCTTAGGCGTGCACACACACACTCACACACACGCAGAGTCATCATAATTTCCTATGACATTTAAGAGAAGAAAAACTCTCATACATAATATTCTAAAGGTTGAATATTTGGCTACCAGTTTTTTCCAAAATAACTATTAAAGTTGTAATCGAAAGTGTTCCAGGCCACAGGGTTGGGTGGTTAAATTACACACTGAGGGGGAGATGGGCTGTGAACACTCAATGTGAGCTTTATTCTCTCCAAAAATGCTTTCATTAGGGAAAAACCTAAGACAGGCAACTCAATTTTGTAATAAGAAAGTGCCGTTTTTTTCTATTGAACTGACCATTTTGGAAACTCAAAGGGTTCCAAGCATACTATTAATTTTTTACAATGTCAGCATGCTTTTTATAAACTGCATTTTTTTTTGAATTTTTACAGACCTCCGTTTTGGAAATATTTTATACTCCAGAGGAAAGATTTTGCTTTCCCCAAAGTGGGAAACAGTATCATATTTAAGCCATATGATCTATTTTTATAAATGCCATAAATATGGAACAAGCCCTTTCCAAATTGTTCACTTTATAAACAGTGCCTAGCAAGAGGTATAGAAAGGGCTTTGTTTGCTTTTGTTCTTAAAGGAGATTTCTTGCTCAGATTTTCTCTGCAAGTGTCAGAAGTGGATGCTCAGCATCGTTTCAGCCTCTTTGGGCCTGGAAGCGTGCTGGCACAGAAAGCTGCGTGGGTGGAATATGTCCTTCCTCCCTTCCTCGTGGCTACCTCCTGATGTAGGAGATCCAAAGGTCACTGAAGTCAGTAGGAGCCTTTCCAGAAAGGGTAGTAACTTTTTGATCAAACCTGCTGAATCAGGGTGTGATCAGGGAAAATGCTCCAACATGCAGCGAGACTGCAGGAATTGAGGCCCTCTGGGGAGAACTGTGCTCCTTTGGTCCCAGTCCTACAGTTCCTTGCCAAGGTGCATCACCAATTGGTCAAAACTGCCTAATGAAGTGTTTCTTCCAAACATCTCTTCTCCAAATTACCTCAACTTCAAGAAAGATAAGGAGGATATTGTCTCGAATATGTAACTTTTGAAAGGTCATGACTTTAAAGCCAAGTCTCTCATAACTAGAATTAAAACACAAAAATTGTTGTCTTTCAAGAAGTGTTTTTCCCATCTTATCCAGAGAATATTCCATGCTTTTAACCTTGAATATTTCAAGTGTTTCAAATGTTGAATGTTTCAAATACATTGTTGATTTTAAAGCTGTATTATTAAGTAAGCTACAATTTCCTCTTTTTCAGGTTTGCGTTGTCGCTTCTTTAGTAGGATGGATGGTGACTAGAGGACTTACAGGCAGAGTTCTAGGAACACATGCCCTTTTCCTTACTGTCCCCACCATCTCCAAAACAGCTTAAAACACATACCCAAAATAAGTATTTGTAGCACAAACAGCGTAAGTTTTGGAGAGTGTTCTCAGGTTCCTGGCAGTGTTCAGTGGGAAGGACCTGCAAAGCCGTATTGTGGGACTGGTGTTCATGAACAACAGAGCTACATCAGGCTTCCTTGGAGAACATCCGGAGTCTAAACCACCTGCTTGCAGGTTTGCTTCTTCCTTGCCCCCATTTACGGGGACTTGAGGCCTCATCTGTTAAACAGAATTTCTTTTAAGGATTTTTCTTTTTTATTTAAAGGTGGTATATAAAAGGTACAATCTGGCAAAGAGAGAGAACCAAGGAGTTCAGTAACTCTCCAGAGAAATCTGTTACAGGCCTGGGATATTCCTCTAGTAACCCAAAGGAATTAATCTCCTCCTTTCATTTAAATGAGCCTTATGTGGAGCCTAGGAAATAAAATAATTATAACCACACTTCTCATACACATTACCATCTACCCTTTTCTGACAGCAGTTCATCCTCAGCCTTAAGTGAAAAGGAAAAAAAAAAAAGATTAGCAGAGAACAAAAACATATCAATAAAGAAGAATGTGTGTTTCCTTATTAGAGAGCCTAGGCCCTCTCCTCCCTCCTTATTCCACTACATACAGAACTATAAAACACAGAAATGTTCACAGGATATTAAGTATTAAAATGCTGATGTCAGCAAGCCAACAAAAATGCAAAGGACAAAATACAGAAGTGTTGCTGGAGCTAACATTGTAAAGTATTCATTTTAGGATGAATTTTAGAGTTATCCCAAGAAAACTGTAGACATGGTAAACACATAAATTGGTAGATTAATTAAACCACATCCATCCTATGCATTTTGCTCCACAAGATATAATTCCCTAGCACCATCAGATGGAAATACAGCTGAGTCCTGACACATTTACAATAAGAACCAAAGCCCTTTATGTTTTGGTATTCTTCTTCATCACATTACTAAGAATTTACATTTTCCCTAATGCTCATCAGGCCCAGATGGGCAGGAAAAGAAGACACCAGTTACCTATAACATGCAAACTGCTATTTGCAATTGCTCACAGGTTAGTAGCCTGGCTACACTTTTCCCTCATTCCTGGGAAAACAGCAAATGCCTGCTTGAAACTAACATCAACAGCTTGTTTGCTACTAACCTAAACTTCGAATGATAGCACTGATCCTGCCCTGACAGGCACAGCACCAGTAACTGTCGCTTAGGCGTTTGTGCATGTTTGTGTACATGCGTGTGCATTTATGTGTGTGCGTGAGGCAGAGAAGAACATGTGTATGCAGTCTTCTCAGAGGAAAAAAATTGGGAATCCTGGAATTTTTGACTCCTGAAGTGTGTGCACTGCAGAAGGATTGACCTGTGAGCAAATTCATGTAGAAACAGTGCATTCCTTACTCCTTCCCAGAAAAATCCTGCCAAAAATCTGAGTAAATGGTGCAGAACAATTTATTTTCAATTGGGCCCCAAGGAGTCACAAGTAAAAAACAGAGAGACAAAATACGTAGAAAGCATCTATGCACCGTATGCTCAAAAGTGCACTTATAAAAAATAAAAAAGAAAGGAGGTGGGGGTTTACAGATTGGTCATTTTATCCCTGGAGTGCCATTAAATGTTCCAGGCTGTGTGTATCTGGGATCATGCCAGACGTTTCATGTCTATTCCATGGTGTTGCTGAACATTCCCGCTAATGGCCAGATCCTCTCAGACTTAAATCTGCTGACTCTTCCAGGTAAGAAATAACATTCAAGAAGGTGTTAGTGATGTGGACTAAGCAGAAGCACTGCAACACAGGATCTGTGCAGAGAGGGTTCTCCTCTCTGCTGAGCTCTGAAGCCCTCACTCAACATTTTTGGTCCCTGCGGGAGCTAAGTGGCCTGTTCCTGAAATGCAACAGTCTGGTTTGAATCTTGCCAGGAGCTCAGGGCTCTGGCACCCAAAGGCAGACTAACTGGAGAGTGAGTGGGGCCAGTCTGGATGGCGTAGATGGCAAGATCAGGTCCTGCTGTATGACATGGATATTGTCAGCACCCCTTTCTCTTGTTATGTGGGTCCACGTGGGCAGTGAGAAAACCATTAAAATGGTTTGTTTGGGGTGTTTTATGTCTTAGACTTGGCATAGTGTATGTAAAGTTTTACTCTCCTTGATGTCCTAATGGAGAAAGGTACTCTATAAAACTACAAAACTGGGCATTGACCTGGAGCTTGAGTGCCTCTTTCAGTTTGAACTCCTTGTGTTTCTGCTCACTTACCATAAACAATCGCTCTTCATTTTTGTTTAACGTGAAGAAAGCACTCCACGATTAGTCTGCGGGATAAGGGCAAATGTGATTCTCTCAAAAGGGAGGATTAAACACTGCAGTTCCTGAACCAGTCTCTGCCCCACTACTTCTATATACATTTCAAACCATGTGATGATTGTCTTGTTGTTTCCTTAAACAGCAGGACACAGACTTGACTAACTGTCCTCACTCTATACAATATTCCTGCTGAGCCATGTTTTCTCAGTTGCTTTAGCTTTCTTTCAGGGGTTACTCTCTGTGTGTATCTCCTTTGACTACAATGATTACATTTTAAATTTACTCTTAATGCCACTACTGTAACAAAAAGGGCACGAGTCTGACATCTTCTGGACATAAAGACATGTAGAACCCTCAGTTTTCACTGTCACCATGTTGGGTATGTTTTCCTAAGAAATAAAGAAAGCTCTTACTCTAAATTCCTGTCTAACCAAGTTTTTATCCACAGAAAGAAAGAATTGGAGTCTTTGTTTTTAATTGCAAATACATACCATGCTTTGAAATTGTTTTCCTTACTTGGCAATAGGCTCCACTGTTTAGGTCGTTTCCTTGCTTCCCTTTTCCTCAGCAGGGGACAATGTGGTCCTGGTAGCCTCTAAGAAACTAAGGCTCTTTTGTGTTTCTCTGTTTATCTTGAATATCTAGGACTATGCAGCAGTTAGTTAGTCTTTTCACAAAGAATAAGTCTGTTTTTCAATAACTGCTTGGAAAAGACATGGAGTGAATGACAAAGAAACACCCAAGACAGAAGAAAAGAGCATGGTGCGTATGCTGTCCAAACTTTCCTTCACCTCCTCTAGCCCTCTCAAAAATAAACCCTCCAAAAAAACCCAAAGCTTGACATGAAGCATATGTGAAAGCAATAACTTGCTCCAGAGTATCCATGTCTTTATGCTACCCCTTAAAATATTTCAGATAAATCAGTCAAACAAATAATGGAAATCTAAACTAAACCAGTTGGACAGAGTCTAGAAGCCCAGTGTTCCTGGAAGTGCTGAAATAACATTCCATATCAGCCAGCAAAAGAAAAAAATGCCAAATCTAATTTAAGGTGGGGGGAGAGCTTTATTTACTGAATGTAGCTGTTTTTAAAATAGTCTCCAAGTTGATCTTTATTTTTAAAGTACTGCTGCTGTTTCAATTAGGCCTATATTTAGCTGAAGGAATTGCCATACCAACATTCAGGAGCCAAAAAGGGAACTAGCATTTAAGTGGGCCAATGAGAGCAGTGTCACAAGGCCTCCTGGTAGTGACGGTAGATCTGTATTGCCGCTATAGCAAAAGGAGTATTCTGCCCCCCACACACACACTTTGCCCATCCTTAATTACAGAGATGCCTATAATTATAATCTTCCTGTAGTGCTTGGCAATGCTATGTACATCACCCCTTCAAGTGGCACATCTGCTACTTCTCAACCTCCTATAAAGACCTTGAGAGATATCTTTTGTAGTGTACTTGGAAGCAATTACCTGTCACTTTTTGCTAACATATGAAGTACGAAAAGTAAATAAAGCCCCAAAATCTCCAGTACCATGCATGTGGTGGCCTCACGCAGGTTGGACTTGGGGCCTGACAAAAACAAGCAAACTAAACATGCAGTCATTAAGACATGATGACACTCTATGGTGCCCTGTGTAGAATGTATGGCATGTCATGCAAAGTCTCTGGTAGCAAAGGAGTTTGTGCCTTCAGGAAAAACACAAGAAAGAAGTTAAAAGATAAGAAAAAGCAGTTATATTCATATTCATCTTGCAATAATGTGTATTTGAAAATAGAGGCTTTAGCAATACAGTTTAGAAATAATCTGCTGGAATAACTGTTGCAATCACTTCCCAAGAAATTTGGAAATCCAGCGGTGGTCTTGTTGCTAAATCACAGAACGAGACATCAAGATTTTGTTTCCAGATGATGCCAGAATTTTGCTGTGATCCTGCGCAAGTGCTTTAACCTTTCGGTTTCTTTAACCTTTCAGTTTTTGCACAGATAAAATACAATATTTTAGCACTACTTGTCTTCACCCTCTTCCAAGAGGGATTTTCTGTATGTTACTCAGTCACGCTGGTGGTGTACTTTGCAATCTAACGTTGAAAGGTTCCATTTGGAAGAGAAAATCATTAGTAATACTTGAGGTTTTACATATTTGTCTGCTGAATTTCATTTCTTTGTCTAAGGCTTTCTATAGTCATGTGTGTTGTCTGACGGTCCCATTCTGCACAACTTCATTGGGAGTTTCTCCTACATTAGAATCCCATGATCAGGCCAAACATGACTCTCATTCGTTAAAGGCTGAGTGCCATTGATTTAAATCTATACACAGTGTAGTGGGACAGATATGTTCAAGCTTAAGAAGTGTACCAAAAAAAAGAAAAGGTTTCTTGTGTTAGCCAATGTGTGTTAGCTAAACTTTACATTTGAATTGCTGGTCTCCTGTGGACCCAGAATATATTTTCCGTATGTCCATGTGTTGGAAGTTTCATAAAATGCTGAGCACGTATATTTAAAATAGCTCTGACAATGTATAAAAAAGCTCTAAAATATTATGACATGGCCAATTTCCATGCTTTTTAAAATCAATGACATGACACAATATATTTTATATGTGGAAATATACATCATAAATATTGGCCAATGTCATAATATTTTTAATGTTTTATATGTTGTCAAATCTGTTTTAAACACAGTATGTGTGCTGTACATTTACTGAAACATAACTCAGAGAGATGCAGGAAATCAACTATATTCTTTTTCCATGTGGGTTTATTATATATTTTATGGTTTTGTTATTCCTTATAGCACAAACCTCTACCTTTCTTTCTCCTTCTCTTTTTTTCTCCTTTCTCTTTTTTCTTTCTTTCTTTCTTCCTTTCTTTCTCTTTTCTCTCTTTCCCTCCCTCCCTTCCTTCTTTTATCTCTCTCTCTTTCTCTCTCTCCCTCCCCCCTCCTTCTTTTTCCTCTCCTCCACTTTTCTTAAACAAGGTGAATGTTGTTTGAAGAATAAGAACTGACTTTGCAGTTTTCTATTGATCACTATTCTCTTCAGCTGTGCTTGCGACCCAAATAACTCCGAGACATGGACAGGTATTATTTACGTAAACCTTGTCTGACCTCTGGGAGTGAGGTGCTAGTACACCCACTTTAAAAGCGAGGCAACAGCTGCCTTCCCCAAAGCTCCAGAGGGGCCAGAGCTCAGACCTTTTCAGGCGAAACGCCAGGCTGCAGCTCCTCCACAGCACAGTCAATCAAGGCGTCTGACATCGCAAGTACAAGCAGAGGGGCTGAAATCAAAGCAAGGCAAGAAAATCCTTTTCTCTGCAAAGCAATTTCATTGCAAGGCAATGAAATCTTGCAAGGCAGGGTAAAAGTTCAGTTCCTCAAAGGCACCCTGTCCCCAAGCCAACGGTTGTCACCTCCCTAGTATCCGAGGGGCCTGGCCAGTTTTACTGCAGACCGGCCAGTAGTTGCCAGAGGCCCCCTCAGAAGACTCCCCTGACGTCAGTGGGCACTGCAAAGTGTCCAAACGCACTGCAGTGTTTCCAGAGGGGGTCAGGCCCTTCATCCATTTCTGTGACTCAGACGCAACTGGACGCTTTTCCACCTCTCAGCAGAACAATCACCCGCACTGTAAGAGGAAACAATAATGCAGAGAGGAAGAATTTTGCCACCATAAAATGCGATGGGATACAATTCATAAGAAAGATAGCACAAAAGATACACTTTCTTACAGACATAGGCTGAAATGCTGGCTCTGCTGAGGTAAATGGGAAAATCCTCACAGAGTTCAGCAAGCAAAAGACTCTGCCTCTAAACTTCTGTCTTATCGGAGACCACCATGAGTTTCTGCTGCAGAAGTCTATATAAAAAATGCCTAGTTATAACAAGAAGTGCCACAAGTAGGTCACACAGACAACTTTTAAAAATTAGTTTAGAAGAAAAAGAACAGTTATGCAATTAATAATGTTCCTAGGGTGTAGGGGAGTGGGACACTAGCTGACAAAAAAGAAGAACCCCCCCCAAAAAAAAATATTTGAAAATGTTGTTTTGTGGTTTTTTATTTTATTTATTCAGGTTTTTCCCTTTCCTTTTTTATTATTCCTCCATTTTCCCTTCAGAAGTGGAAGGGAAGCTTAATTAAAACAAGTTATTCTGTAAGCAGCAGAGCTAATGAAGCCCTGTTTCCTGTGGATTTTTGTCCTATACCCCGCTGTGATAACCTTAGCTCCATTCTCATATCCCCCATGGCTGCCCTTGCTACCATACCCTCAGTTCCCCCAAACAACCACTACAATTCCCACACTACTTCCAATTCCCTACTATGTTCTTAAAATCTACTCCACACCTGTGTGACTATGTCCCCAGTTCCTTCCTAAGCCACTGATTTTCTCAGAAGCTGTAGCAGCTTCATTATCCTTGTGACCAGCACCAAGCCAGTTTGTTCACATGTCTTTAAAATCAGGAGTTAATGCTCACTCCATTATCTTGCATTAATCTTAATGTAGCCCATACTGCAGTGATCCTGGGGTTCAGGGAATAAATATAACTAAATAAAACTGTATTCTACAACATTAAAACTGCAAAAAATAAAAAATAAAAAAGAGAGAGAAAGAGAAAAAAATAGTGCGTAAGAAAATACAGAAAATGTGTACCATGATAACACTCTGTAAGGATTCACATCTATATTAAGACCCATTAAATATTTTACTGCAAAGAAGTGTTGCAACTGCATTGGCATATACAGTACTACTTATGAGCCAGGCCTTGGGCCTGCTGCATAAATTACTACTGGATTCCCTGACAGGGTGAGGAAACCTGGAAACCAAAGCCTGAGAATTCAGGAGGTGGGCATTGGGCACTAAATCAGCATATATTTCAGAAGAAAAGTGTTTGTGTCTACAGAAGTAATAATCCAGAGTTGAAGAGCCCCTGTATCCTGTTGCTGAAGGATATTTTGTATACTCAGACTTCTCTGAGCATAGAGACATGGACCGCCTCATATGCCGATGCATCCTGGTGGGGTGGAACTGACCCATGTTCATTAAAGAGATGCTGTTAAGATGCCTGGGTTGAATTCAATATGCTTTTTCTTTCCTCATTTTTTGTTTCTAATGTACGTGCAGTCATGCAGCTTTGACCTGCCTCCATCAAGTTGGCTTTTCCTCACAAGTGGTGAGTGATTTTATCTGTTCCAACTCCAAACAGTTAGATTACAGTATGAGTCTGAGTAGAGATGTTCAGTCCTTTCCGAAAACCCATTCCTTTACAAGTGCTTCACATCAGTCATGCAAAAAGCAAAGACACTCACAAGCATTCATCAGTTTTGAAACATTCTGGATGGGAACAAGGGTGCCTAAGCAGGATCTGCCTTTACATCTGAAGCATGTTTACATGGTATTTTGCAAGCTGGTGCAGGCAAGCTCTATGAATGCTCTGGGCAGAAATGAGCTCTTCCCCTGCTTATATTAAAAGCCAGCCCAAACCCTACAAATCTCACCAGCGAGGAGCCTAGCCTGAGCCTGTGGGCCCTGCAGAAGGGCTGGATGCATGGAGCTAGGCTGAGCATCACACTAATGAGCTTTCCTCGCTCTCAAAAGCACAGTCAGGACAAGCTCACATCTTTCTGCAAAAGCCCTCATAGCCATTCCATGTGAACTAATCTCCTCCTCCAAGTGTAGCTGAGCTCCATCCACCACTAAGCAGCAGGCCAATGTAAGGAGTCTGAGGAAACGTATTGTCAGAATGACTCTTTGAAATACTTCCCAACCTTAACTGACCTTAAATATGTATATAAACCGGTAGGTCATTCAGCAGATGCCTGCTCAGAAGTCAAGCTCAGCTCCATCTCCATGACTGTGAACAACATTAAAAGCGCAGTCTCAGTGTGGTGCTCCTACTTTCCAGCATTCTTGTTCAAGCCAGTGAATTCCAGCATCTATAGCACTTAGTGGTTAACTCCTGGTTAACCAGTTAACCATCGCTCCCATCATGCCGTAAGTAAGAAATACTTTCAAAGATGAAAAACGAAAAACAAGTCATCTGGCTTGACTAACACAACAGAGGGAAACAAATAAAATATAGATCCTCACTGCTCACCTTCTTTTCATTAATCTACTTTACTCCACTTTATGCTTTTGAGCTACCTCTTCCTGAGCCAAAAGTTACTCCAGTCAGGCTAGAAAAACAAAGTGTGCTTAGCTAACATGTGAAAGAACACATTTGTTAATGCATTTCTCTTTCATTTCAGGAATACATTCTCATAGTCTGTCTCAGTAACTCTAAAACTGGATGGGAGAAAGAAAAAGAAGAGGAACAGTTTTACTCTGGGAGGAGGGCATAGAAAAAAAAGGAAGAAGAAAGGAGAGAAGAGAATCTAAAAATTTAAGAAACACTGACCTAAATGTAATCACTTGATGTACAGAAGAGACATTAAAAATAGCAGAAAAGACAGCTCTGCTGAAGAAAGCAAGCTGAAAAGCAATATAAAGCAATGCTCAAGCCATTAACCAATGGTATGAATGAATTCTGGAAATATTTGTGGAATCTCTTACAATGCTCATCGCTCATCATTAAGCGATCCAAGGCATGTCCAGAGATACTGCAAAAATAAAAAAAAAATCAAAATTTTGTTTTGAATTTCTTTTCAAGAGGAACTTTGTCATGCATCCTCATTCTTTTTTCTTCAGAGAAAGACAAGATTTTCTGAATGTTTTTAAAAGATGATCCTTGGCTCAGAAATTTGTGTATCTCATAGACTAGCTGAAGGTGCTTAAAACAAAAACACAATTCATTTTTTCAGAAGTAGCACTCAGGCTAAAAATGATCCTCTTATGCCTATAGAGAATATTTCATTATTCTCTAATAGTAAAATCCATGGATAGATAACTGTGAACCATGTATAGGATAACAGTTATTTAAAACGACAAGGTCTCTCAGTATAGCAGCGTGCTATTCAATAGGGAGAGATCATATGAAGAGAGACAACATCAACTTAGAAGTGAAAGGGGCAGTGAAACAGTCTAACATTTTGTCAGCCGTTTCAGTGTGATTGGGATCAGAGCCCTGAAGGGACTGCCTTGCTCTACACAAAGTAAATACACTATTACTAACAAAACAAAAGCAAATCAGGGAAAAAACACAGAGCTTGGCACTTAAGAAAAAAAATTGCAAGCAACCTGGGTGTATGGGTCAGAGATGCAATTCCTCCATGCTCTCCCCAGGTACCTTTAGAGAGTAGGAACAATTATAGCTGTGTGAGAGGGAGAGTGCAGGGAAAAGGGCAGGAGAGCAACTGCCAAAAATAACCCTCCATAGGCTGGGGAAGCAGTGATGGAGAAAATAGAGTCAGGGCACTACACATAAAGCCACATGCATGAATCTCAGGGAGAGCAGTAAGTGTTGACTTCAAGCTACAGAGATTTTTGTGAAGGGGGAGAAGCTCTTCTACCCCTTAGATCTGGTATAACTATACTTCCACTTCCCACATCTTATATCATGCTGTAATTGTGCCTCAGCGAGCCATGCCCATACTGCCTATGTACTTCCCTGCCCGCCCATATGCTTCTTAAGTGGTGAGCTCATCTAAATCATCCCTCTCATTTCCCTCCTACAGAAACTATTCATGGCCCATCTATTTTTATTCTGACCAGATCACTGATGCTCCACAGGACTCTGTGGAGCCAACTCCACTGAGATAATTGTCAGATTTGGAAATGGTTAAGAAAAGCTGTTCCCAAAAATATTTATTTGGTTAAAGGAATCCAAGAGATTCTCCAGTTCTTGTGAACAGTAGGTGACTGTTTTTGCCAACATGTGCCCTCAATTCTTAAGACATCTTTTTATATAGCTGTAGGCACCAGGCACACTGATCTCTCAGAGGCCCATGCTAGGTTCAGTCCACATCAGGCTGACAAAAGCTGACAAGCAGACAGGAAGGTGAACTCAAGATGTGTCAAAAATCATGTACAAGTTCGTTCATTGCCAGAAGTATTCGGTGCACACAGTGGGAGAACAAAATGTCAAAACTGCTTTATACTTCTCCAACTGTAAAAGCCACAGGAGCCTGTGCTGTACTTCAGAGTTTGAGCTACACCAATAAATGTGTCTACCAAAAGCACAAGGACTATGTGCAGTAAAAGGTTTATGTGCTGCAAAGTCTTCACTGTAGGCACGTAAATGTGAGAGGTTGCGTGCCAGTCTTTCAAGTACCAGACAGCACATGACTGTAACCAGATGGGGGAGAAGAAATCTGAGTTCTTGCCATCACACGGTACCTGTTATCATATGAGCTAGAATGAAAAGGGACTGTCCTACCTCTTGCAGAGCAAAAGGATAAAGACATAATCAGACATATCACTGTATCGTATTGTGGGTGGGGAAGGTAACTGGTAAAACATAAATAAGTTTTAAAAAGTGCAGTGATAGGGGGGTTCTGAAAGACGTCTATTCTAAAAGAGGGAAAGGTAGTATTTAGAGTGGCCTAGTGGGATATATCTATGAATGATGGAGCAAAAACACAGGAAGGAAAATTCAAGATAAATATCAGGCAAAACTTCCTAATGGCGTGATATATGGTCTAATACTATGGAATAATCTTCCAAGAGAAGAGGCGGAAGCCCAGACGAATGAGTAATTTTAAAATTAGACTATAGGAAACAATTCAGCATTGGCAAGGGGAATGGACAAGATGACCTCATCAGCCTTTTCCATCTCAGATTTCTATGATTCTGAGGAAAGAGAACAATAAAAAGCCATTGCACAGAATCAATCCCAGAGAGAGCTGCAATGGAATAAATGGGATTGGCTATTAAAAGATGTAAATTGCAAAAGTGACTGTGAATGAGGAAATGTGGATGTGAGGAAAGATGAAGTCATTGATATGTTTAGAATGCAGACTTGGAGGCAATGATAGGCAAAGTTCTGGGCAAGGAATATAAAATCTGAACAGACCAGCTTCAAAGAGATAAAAGACAGCTGAGTGTGAGGTAGGGAGTCTAGGCGATTTTAAATAGAATCTAAGTTTTCACTTAGCAGGTCCCAGGTGTACACAGCTTATTTTCATTAAGAGCCGTCAAGTGTCGGGGAAAAGCCATCTTTACTATTAAAAGACTATGTGAGAATTTAAGGATGATGCCCAGGTACTTGGAAAGATAGCGATATAGGTATTATTCTTGTGCTTCGGAACCATGCAGATCTGCTGGTCTTGCCAGCTTTCGAAACAGCAAAGGAAGTCTCCAATCATTTTGCTGGAGGGCTCAGGGTGCATGGACTTGTTTCCTGAGCCAATACCATCATGGACCGTTTTCTCAGCCAGTACTGAGCGAATAAGCACATAAGGTTTTCTTTTTGTTCATACCATACCTGAACCTGGTTCTTTAGTATATATTGGAGAATAAAGCACTGCAAGAAAGAATAAAATTCAGAATTCAGCTTCATCCAGCACAGGTAACTAACTAACCATACAATTATTTTCTACTGAGGAGCTGAAAATAGACATCAGCTTCAAAACTGGTAAGACTCTTCAAATTGTAATTGCGATACTAAAAATATAATGCATTTAGGCCATTTTGGGAAGGGTTGGGGGTGATCTGTCCCTGATTTTTGCAAATGGATGCATTGTTTATAATTACTGAACCCAATTTTCAGGCAGTTCCCAAACTGTTCAGTGTAACTATTCGAGTGTTTGTAATTTGTGGTATATGACAGGTCCTGAGGTATTATTTCTGCTTGTTGACTGGATGCCTGAAACTTTTTAAGCAGTAGCATAACAAATGGTGTGTAACAAACTTCCCTGTACAAATTTCATGAAGCTTCCAAAATGCATAGCTGTTTTCATGAGTACATATTGACCTTTGGAACACTTGCAGAAAAACAAATATTGTGGGCCTCCCCATACGCTGCTGACGCACACAAAGGAGCTAATCAAATGTGAATAATTTATACATAGATCTGTTTCTCCAGCTAATTTCAGGACATAAGAAACTAAAGTGGGTAATGGCCTAGAAATGTTAAACAATGATTCAGTTAGGAACTTATGAAGCACAGTGCAAAAATGTGAACTCCTTAGCAATAGAAAGCAATTTTGTCATAGTTGCTAAAAAATCTATTTAAACTGTAAGAAATAAGAGTCATTGTTCTCTGTTTAGCCAAGTGTCCCACGTTATTTTAGAGAACACACTGAAGTATACAGTGCCTTGCAAACAAGATGCGTGAAAAGATTCTCCTAATATGGGAGAGTTTTCCCTTCAATTTAATATTATCCAAGACAGGACACTGGATGTGAGATCACAGAAAAAACATGGGAAAGAAACTTAATTTAGGGAGAGGGTCAATACTGTATTTATTTTGTATTTTTCCTTGGGAATAGAATGATTATTACAAGTTTTACTGACTTAAACATAATTAGAAGCGTAAGACTCAAAATGTTAAACATACAACAATGGGTCTGAGATTAGTGATGGATAATTACTAAACTGTATCACTGGTAACTTCATAAACATCACTGAAGACTTCATAAACAAGTTATTACAGATAAACTTGAAGTAAAAGATCAAATCTGCTTCTACATCCCTTGCTCAAAACTGAACAGTTGTCGTAATCAGTCAGCTCCCAATTTGTAGCAGGTGCAGATATTCGTTCCCAAATGAAACTGGGAAGAACACCTTATTTAAAACATACATTAGAAAATATTTTCAAAAGTATAAAAATATAATCATCTCAGTTTCTCTGATAGGCTTTAGTATAATTTCTTAGAGGGACTCTAACAAATCCACCTATTATTAAATAACTGTTTAGATGTGCTTTATTCACCCCAATTTTCTCATTTCTATTTATTTTTCCTCCCAACTCAGATACTATCTAATCTTTTTAACTCCTTCTCTGTTTTTGCTATTTACATCACCAATTCTCATACATTATCACATTGCTATTTATTAATGTTGGTTTTGCTGATTGTCACTATGAATGTTCTTTAATTGGTAGCATAAACACACATAAAAGCTGTATAGCATTTTTTAATAAAGATACAGTGTGATGAAGTCTCTGCACACACTTTCCAACATAAGCAGTAGAAAATTATTTTATAATCTTTTTCTCAAATAAGTAACATCATTATGTGGACACTTAGGTGAGGAAAGGCTGCTACCACCAGCACAGTTTTGAATACATCTCTTTAAAATGGATTCTAAAAGGGTATACAATAAAGCAAGGTAACAGCAGGCAGAAATTTGAAAAGGAGTGTTAGAAGTGGATGCAGAAAATATATGCTACTGCAAGAATATTGAATGACAGTGAGGAAAAAATAAAGAGGGACAGTATGGAAAAAAAATAAAACAGTGTACTAGTGAAAGAAATGAGCATATGCTAAAAAGTGACTGGAGTTCAAGGAATTTCTTGATTTTTTTATGTAATATTTCCAAAAAATGTGTTTTTCTTATATGGTATTCCTTGAAAAAAACAGTAGCATCATAAATGGGCCATCTTGCAAAGCTTCCTAGACAAGCATAGGAATGAGCTAATTTCACTGTTAGGGTACGCTAGTAAAATGAAACTTAATTCTTTCCCACAGTGCTCTTTCTATCGCCTGTAGAACGATGAGCCATTGGAAAAAAATGCTTGCTGAAATAAGTATGTTTTTCTTGAACCGAGGTTTCCTAGCATGAAACAAAGTAAGGTTGCAATGCCACTGTTCAATTATTTAGCCCTTAAGCTCTCTGTTAAAGTTCAGTATAGTTATTGCCAGAGGGGATAACTTTAGTGGTCTAAACCTCAGGTCTGAACAGACATCCTGGAACCATAAGGTTCGAATATTGGCAGAGCAGACCAAGTTCTTCATCCTTCTGTGGTAGCTGTATTTTACTATGAGACAGTTTATTGAGCAAGGGTCTTTAAGATGTGCCCTTAAAAACCCAAAGCTCCTGTGAAAAATAAAAGTCTCGTGCTACTTTTCATAAGACCGTGAGCGTGTCCCTGTGTCATGGGTGAAAGCTTCCCGTCCATCCACTGCTGTGCTTTTTGCTGTTCATTTGTTGTCATCTACTGTGTTCCAGCAACACTGTACTGCGAAACGTAGAGTAAAGCACTGTGGGTGCCTTTGCGATGAAAACTGCTACATTGAAATAAATCGTAATTATCATTAACACATACATGAGCCACTTTAAACATTTTGCATCCAGACCACAGTTAGATCCACCAAAGACTAATCAATTCACTTACAATTTGTAATCCTGTTCTCAACTCACTCTAAAGTGCTTGGGGATTCTTTAGTACCTCATGTATTTAATGTTCAGGCACTGTGGTGATATTGCCTATTATCATGATTTAACACTGATTAATACCCTGCTATTCCTGGCAACACCAACTACTGGTTGAAAGAGAAAAGATTTTAAAAATAGTTGGAGCTTTCCCTGCTATTTTTTACATTATTATGTAATGATTCCAGTAGGTAAATATTCTTATATACTTCATGTACATAAAAAAATACTTTCTGGCCGAAAGTATATTTTCAGCCAATGAGGATATCCTACATACACCCATATATGAACAATCTGTATGGATGAGCTTACAGAAAAATAAATATAGAAGTGAATATGTATGTGCATATACATGTGTGTATATATGCATGCACAACATCTATTATACATTTATATCAAATGTAAACCCAAATATACTTTAAGTGCTTTATAGGCTGTATGTTTATGGGTCAATAGAGGCAGTGCTGAAACATCCTCTCGGGTGGAAACCAGCAGACATTCTGCACCAGCAACACTACACAGCTGTGTTTGCAGAAGGGGAAGTACAGTCTTCCAAATTAAACTGCAGTAAAATTTAGATAGGCAAAATGTAACTACCAGAGTTGGATTTGGCTGGCATTCTGAGATCTTAATCCCTGCTCTTGCAAAAGGTCCCATGTGACCCTTACAACCGTAAATGGGTTATATCTGGTTTTACATCTCATTCAAAAGATAGTAGTGTCTGCATCCCGGAGGATATGTACACCTCGCACAGTACTGCCCTGCCACAAGTACTTTAGTTAGATTTTTGCCTATGCTGACTGTTTCTTCTGGCTCCGAAGCTGTGTTTTTGTCTGGCATATATCCAGTCAGTCTACCAATTGCCATCCTTGATGGTTTCAGAAAGTCCAGACAGACACAAAACTGTTGGTTGGCTACTACAGGACCTTAATATAGAGAATGGTGCATAAGAGAAGATCTGAAACCATTTTTTACTTAGGGAAGTGCTTCTCATGGCACAGGGCTTGAGCCAGAAGAACATTGACATTCTTTGAATCTGTCCTATCCAAGGTAGTGATTTCTGAACAACACATGGTCCCAGGAAAAAAATAGCCTCTTAAAATACCTTGAGTGAAAGAATGGAATAATGAGAAGTTCTGCCAGGACTAAAGCTTTACAGAACTGCAGAGGAGAAATGAAGATTTAAACAGCACTCTGTGTCTGCAAGTAATGAACACCTTCGAAAGGAAGACAGAGAAACAAAAGCAGATTCTAGAGCACTTCAAAAACTAGTTTAGGTGCAGGAGGATAAATATGAAACTGCAATGTAACAATTATCATGGCAGCTACTCCTTCTGAAACTGATATACACAAGCTGTATGTTTCAAACAGTGAATACAGAGAAGGAGAAAACATGGAAGAGTTCACAAAGGATCTAGAGCAGATGAACCAGTCCAGCAATACTGGAAAGAGCTTGAGAAAGGTGAGAAGCAGTGAATTTGGCGTCTCGAGCAAAACACTCATCAAGGTGCCACTGATAGACCTCAGATGAACCCATGCCAGCACAACCGGAATTTGCCAAGCAAAGTTAGCCTGGAAATCAGGTGGTCCAGACTGAAACTTGTATTGGCTCAAACATATAGACATAACAGTGAGTCCGAATCACTCCACACAAAGATCTGAGTTAGAATTTCACATGCCCTGAGCATGATGGTAGGACATTTACAATTTCCAAAGCATTCAAAGTGTTGGTGGGCTACAAGCACTGCTTCTCCACATCCCCACCAGAGTAACCACAGACCTGATGACCATCACAAGGAGTTTCTCATTTTCCTAAGGACCCTAGAAATGAAATAAAATAACATATCAGCATTCAGACTGCCTTTATTGTATACCTAGAAAGCTGTTGGCCAATAGTGGTTTCCAGGACCTACAAATAACCCAGCAAGTCCTTATGACTACCTGGGCTGTGATCTCTCAGAGACAGAAGTGGCATCTTATTCTGTGCTTGTGCAGTGCAAAGTACATTGGAGCCTCTTCTGCATTACTGTAGCAGAAACAGTAACATAATTAAAATGACTAGGATGATGCATTTTCAGCTTAAATCAATGTCTTCACCAGCAATGCCTCCAGGAACACCTATCCACTGCCAGTAATTCTTCTTATCTGCCAGAATCTGTTCCACTGAAGCTGGAAAGGGTTTCTTTAGAACTGAATTGACTGTGGAAGTGTCTCTTTACTATTTGTCTATTTGCCACAACTCCGAAACTCTTTTGAAATGGACCTGTGAAAGGAAACAAAAAGAACAAGCAAACAAACAAAATCCTGAATGTTGCGGCTGAACAAAAATGTTTTTCTTGTTTTGTTGCCATCCTACAACCAGAAAGAATATCAGAACACATTCCTTACTGTACAACTACAGGGCACCACGTTTCAATTGGCTGTTCAGGAAGGTTGTCTTAGGTACATAAAATGACTATTAAGTTATATGACATATGACAGCGCTTTCACAAGCCAAGACAATCGCAACACTTTCATAAGTATTTGCAAGTGCCTCTTTCTTGAAAAGAGAGAAATATTGACATATTAAATGGAGAAAACTCTCCATTTTTTTGACCTGTCTTTATTCTTGGTTTATTATATTTGCTTTTTTCCTGAATTCACTCATTAGTCTAGTCATTGCATCAGGCTATGTTATTACTGTGCAAGGCTGAACTGATAGATTTTTGAAGCAGCCATTCTCCACAATGGCTAGGAGGAGGGAGGAGGAAAGAAAGGGTAGCCAAGAACTGAGGAGAAGGATGTAGTGGAATGAAAGACGATCAGGGAAGGGAAAGGGAGAGTCTGTTTTGTTAATGCTGTTCTGGCCACCTCTTATGTCTTCCTCTTGAATTTTTTAAGTTCTTCAGCTGCATATGTTTAGCTTTCTGGCTGCGTTTGTTTTTTGGCTACCCAGCCTCTCTCTTTGCATCCACTCGCTTTTTTTTTTTTTTTAACTTTTTTTTAAGAAACTTTCTTAAACTTTTCCGGCCACGTCTCTCTCACATTGTGTGGCCGCTTCTCTTAGCTTCCTTGCCAGGCTCTCAATCAGGGCTGCTTGGCTTAGACCTCCCCCTACTGCTAGATGCTATTATGAAGCTTCAGAAAACTGCAGCATGATATGGGTGTACCGCGTTGAACCCATGCAAACAGACAATGGGATGTTTCACCTCTGCTAACACAGGGTGGTGAGAATGCACTTGCCTGGCCCACTCCTCACCTCACAGACGACTGAGCAGAAATCTGCCTGGAGAAGTCTGTTCCCTCACAGCTCTACCTCTCCTCAGGGGCCAATGTGCAATAACGGGTAAAGCAGCCAGGGCAGGCAAGACTGCTCCTAAAATTCTTAGGGCAAGGGCAGAGGCCTTCAGTGGGCAACATTACATTTAAGGTGGCAACCTGGAGCTGCCCTGATGTTGAATTCTTGGGATCCATGTTCTAGGTGAGGACTACAATTAAATTAACTCAAAGGGTTATCTGTATGGGGAGCAGACAGCTTGTGTATGCACGTATGGGTTTATCTATCTAGTAGCCAATTTATCCAGAAACGTTTCGAGGTGGAGTTTAGTAAGGTGAATTCCTGTGATCATAAATATCTATATGAAACCTCTGTAGGCACTTTTTATACTTACATGTATACACCATCTTAAAGTAGGAGAGCCTGGGAATTACAAAATCAAGTTTATAAAACTGTTTCCTGTAGTGCTACCTCATAATTCAAAAGGAATGCTATTCACCAACGTAATTAAATAAAAGCTTAATCTTAAACATGCACTTTGGCATGAGAATGGCACTGTTTATTTCACTTGTAACATTTGTTCTGAAATGCAAACATTGTTCCTAGTCTAATGAGAGCAGCACAAAAATCATTTACCCGTTAGAGAAGGAGAACAAGAAAACAGAGATGTCAATGCCACAAAGTTGCATACATGCATTCAGGCCTGTAATGGCAAAACTACCCCAGAAGGAGGGAAAGAAATAACCACAAGTGAAACTCCTTAATCCAATACATAGAAAGAAGGTGAGGAGTGGGTCAGCTCTCTGATTTGCTTATGCATCAGTATGTATTCACAGAAACATTAGGGGCATATACTGAATTGTACTGCAGACCTAAAGTACTAGCACGCATTGAAGGTTTGTCCTTTACTGCTCATTCTTCATTCTCCAATTCCTATAGCCAGAGAGCTCTCTCATGAGCGCTCCGGAGCTCTGTAGCAGAGAGTTTGGCCTTTGCGGTCGCTTGCATTTATTGATACAAAATACTTTTGGGGTGCCTAGGAAAAACAGGCCTCATGAGGAATTCCAAAGCTCCCATAAGCTGCTTTTTTAAGCATGTTATGATCAACCAAAAGAAAAAGAAGAAGAAGAAAAAAAAAGTTCCCTGCTCTGGCAAGACTCCACTCCTATATTATTCTGGCATCTGAGTTGCTTTTGTACATGGTTCCAAGTGTTGTCTAGCTTTTGATCTGTGTGTTTGTGCTGTAAGTTGATACAATGTAACTAAAATACACTGGTAATACAAGAAAAATATTGCCTAATTGTCAGATTCTTTTTTCAGCATTTCAGAAAAGCGTGATTTGGGACGGTATTGCATTACTTTTGCTGTGAAAGTTTGAAATACTGTTAAAACCTGGTCCTGCTCTCATCAAAGTCAGAGGTCAATAATCATTTGCACCCATGACTGAGTCTTCAGTTAACATTATTAATATTTTTAGAGGCCTGCTCATCTCATAGGATCTCAATGAACTAGCTAGCTGTACACTGGAAACAAAGGAATCGCTTTATATACCACTGAAGGTCAGCTGCTTCCTGGATGGTACTTGGAAGAGGCTTAACAGCATACAGAAAAAGGAAATAAAAATGAGTATGTCAGCTGAAATCTGAAAACTGGAGAGTATTGGTAGAATATAATTATTTAAATTGGAATTTCTCCAGAACACTGGGATGATTATGAATCTGGATATTCTCATAAGCCTTGTGAATGACTGAAACTCAGATGTGATAAATCATTCATCCATACAGTGGGGTCATTTTTGAATGCTACAGTACAGATTAGAGCCCTTACATATTGGAAAGAATTGTACATATCACATTTTTCTCCTGCATTTCCTTTCTTTTAGAACTGCAGGTGTGCTAGGTGTTTTGCAGAGAGGAAAACGAGCTATTTGCCTCCTCAAGAATTACAATCTGAATAGAAAAGAGAAGATAGGGGATGAAAAGCACCAAGGAAAAACTGAATATTTAGGGATGTTAATGGCTTTTTGTCCTTTATAATTTCGCTTAGTTGTCTTGTGTTGATACATGCAACAGGAGATCATACTCAGCTACAGCTGAGTTCTACTGATCCCCTTCAAAAATACTCATGTATTGCTTTAAAGCTGATTTGTACAACCCAAAAGAAAATATGCAAGAAAATACCTGACAAAGTTCTAAACATCTTCAAAAGGTAAACTTGGATGATTTTTTTTTCATTTTTTTGAGTATTCCCTAGTTTTTTTCAGTCCAACAAGTTAGGCTAACAAAGGCTTACCAAGAAGATACTTTAGCTATCTCAGGTCATTTCAGCTGTCACATTTTAGGGACTGCTCAGCCAGCAGATCAGAGTCTTCAGCATAAGGGTTCTGACAAGTAGCAGTGGATAAGCTGAGAGCAGTAACCTCTTCAGCTGGCCCAGAAACGTCCAGAAGAGGAGGTCTGTCAGTGCCTACACTGATGCCTTTGGTATACATAGTGCTTTCCATAAAAGCCTGTGAGTGTTGTTGATAGAAATAACTGACAGTGGCAGAAGAGAGGATGGTGGTCCACCTCCCCCAGCTAGGGTATGGACACATTTGTAAAGGCTGAAAAAACTAAGTTTTTGCTCGACTCAAAAGAATTCAGGAAAAAAAAATCAGAGTGAACTTTTCCAAATCTGACAGTGGCCCATGACCAACGAGGAATCAGGCTTTTGGGACAAAAAACAGAGGAAAGTTCCAGACCCCTTTTGCAGTTCATTGGTATGGGCAGGAACAATCATTTCCTATTCCTACATGTGTTGTAGCAAGATGACACACGGCTACTAAGCTTAATTCCACTAGATGTTTTTAAACTACATTAAGAAAAACAAACAATCTTCTTCTTTGGCACCTATGTACCAAATGAAACAAGTCCATTGAATGCTTAGTAAAATATATGGACTCTAGCATTGCTTAGCTATGCTGAGTTTAAATACACTTCTCAGTGGCTTTGTACAATGAAAAACAATACATACCATCCAAGCTTCTAACCTTTCTTCATTAAAGATTGCTTTCTGAAGACACTTCTTTCATGCAACTGTGCCAATGCTATTCTGCCAGCAATGTGTCATGATTTTTTTTAATGCACTGAAATACATCCATCTGCTTGTCATTCCAAGACCAGTCCAGTTTCCATTGAAGCCAATGGAAAGATTCCCTTTGATTTCCATGGCAATTGGCTTGTTCTCTGCTGTATTACATGGCAGAGTTATTTTACTTTCCATTGAAGAGATACTGTGGTTCCAATGCTGCTTGCTCTAATTTAGGGAAATAGTCTTTCATCACATGGTAAGCACCACTGGCTTTATATTTCTCTGACAGCAATACAAATCAGGAAGTCTATCTACTTATGGTGATGCAAACGAGAAGAGAGTAAAGCCTGCAGATTCTAGTGTTCACTGAAGAAGCTACATCACAAGGCCATATTCCACAAATTACTATTATGTATAGTTAATAGTCAAATATTAAGTAAATCATAATTAATATCTTAACTCTGTTTTGTTGAATTATAATCATTTAAATATGTAATTTATTTTATACCATACTTGTGTCACAGATGATATTCCAGAGCCAGAAAAGATGTTTACACTCCAGTTTTGAAGCTGAGACTCTTAAACAGGGAACTTCACATGAAACAAACTTTCCCAGCTGGACTCTAAATCCCACTCATTGTTCAAACGCTCCTCACATCTACTCTTACAGGCTTTTCCAATTATCCTATTAATATATATTAAATACTTTTTGGTTCTTCACAGCTTATATTTCCTTAATAATTAAGACAGCATGGCAGATTTATACTATTCCTTTTACTTTCCACATCAACAAATTACTATGCTTTTAAGTGCCTGATTTTGAATCACAGCTATGAGTAAACATAAGATGCAGATAGCCCTTCCCAGAAAAGAGAGGCAATAGAGTTTTGCAACTGTACACTATCTTTCCTCCAGCAGAAACAGTTCATTTTCAGAGCACATCTATGTGGATACAGATATAGAACATCAAAAGCTGAGGAGAAAAGGCTCATGGTGATTTTGTGACTGATTGTCACAGTGCAAAAAAGGAAACGGGACCTAAATCTCCTGGTCACTTCCCCTAAATATTGCCTTAAAAATCAAAACCAATTGACAGTTTAACCTCTTCACCAGTTCAAAAGTCTGAGGCATTTAAAAGACAGCTTGTTTAAGTAGCAGCCATTCTAACAGATTAATCTTGAATGGAACCAAAGTCAGTACTTCTTTCCAAAACTCTTTCTTGTCATATAACAAGATTAACCTTGAAAGACATTGAAATGGTACTGATGAGTGTTACCACTGGATGCTCCCTGATGACCTAAGTATGAGTTCAGTGATCTCATTTCCTGAATAGTGGATATCTATATGAATAAAATAAGCAAAATTCTAGGAGTGGCATTAATTAGTTATTTTGCTGGCAGTCTGACTAGGGATGTAAATGATGATCACGTACATACTGCATTGTTCAACCTCCTAGCATTTTTCCTTCTGGGTTTGGGCTGTTGCACTTCTGTAGGGCAGAATGGGAAAACTGAAGTACTTCTGTGGTAAGGCAGAGGATTTCAGTCTCCAGGACTGTGACTGAGACACTTTTTACAACCACTGAATTCACTTACACATTTAATTAGAAAAAAAAAGTCCTGAATAGGCCCATTCTAAAACAGCCTTGGTCAGAAAGAGGCAACACCGCTGAGGCTGTGCAGCTGATGTGTCCAGGGATCTTACAGCACACCGAATTGCAGCTCAGGAAGCTGTTAAGAGAGAGGCTTTTGACAGCTGGCTGAGTTCAGGCCACTGAACTGCACAATTTCTCTTGTTGCTGAACCTCTTTCATTACCTCTGTACTGTCTACTGGAATGTTCACCCAAGAAAGGCCACCTCAGAGTGACTATCTGTGCAATGTAGATGGTCTATATGAAGATACCTATATTTGTTTATATAGTAAGTATATGAATCCAGAACCAAAGACTGGTGGACTCCTCAGGACAGGACAGCTACCAGGCAGATTTGATCCAAAAATATAGCTTTTTCCTCAAAGAGCAATGCAATAAGAAACTGAGGACAAGCAATATTGTTGTGCAGGACAAAATAAAGGAAGGAAAGAAATGAGAGCTGTCTGAAGCACTCATTTTGTTTTCTTCAAGTTCCAGCCCTTTTGGTAAACATTATAGCCCTTAAAACTCTTCAAGTGGTGGTCTGAGAGGACTCTAGTGTCTGGCCTTGGATTTCACCCAAGGTCTTTCACTACTGAGAAAAAGGGACTGTTTGAAAAGCTCCTGATGCTGCTCTCCACCAGAAGAGCAACCATGAACACATCAATAATTTCTTTGTCACATGCTAAGTTGCCCTAATTCCTCTCCATACCACATTCAAATAACCTAAGCTTTACTAACAGAGTAAGTATCAGGTTCCTAAACTCCATTAAATACTTAAATATATCTGTGAATCCAAACTGAAATTCCTGTGGAGATTCTAAATTAGCAAGAACTTTCAGTTATTCATGTACAAAACATGCACATTTTTAAAACCTACAAACTTAACATGTTTATAGGCATTCCAATGGTAACTGATTCCAGGGACGAGATGGATGGAAGGGGTTGCTTTGAGCAGCAACGAAGTGCAGTACCTGAGGAAATTCTGAGCCCTGTGATGTTGTGGAGCATACTGTGAGTTATAAAAGACAGCACAGACTCTAAAATAATGGTCCTTTTCTAATTGTTGTCTCTGCACACTTGAGCCATGCGGTATCATGTCTCAGGAAGACGCATTTCTCTTCCTTTAATCTGGAACCACTTTCATGTTCTACACAGGCTCCATTACATGCCAATAGACACTACCTCTCCCATAAGGAGAGGGTCCAGATGTCTGTGACTTACCATCTGGGGTCTCATGGGGGAGAAAATACCAAAACACTAGAGCCTCGAAAATTACTGTGCATACACCAGTGTGACACTAATAAAATTACTTAAATTACTTGGATATTTATTAGGGCTATTAATACTGTAATTTACTAATCTACTTGTAAAACTACATGTTATGAACCTATCACAAAATGCAATTTTTCCCATTGTAGTGTTGTGTGTACTTTACACTCTGCAATAGTTTTGGTTGAGGGAGAAAGGCCTAGAGAAGTTTAATGGGTATGTGACAGGATCAGTTTGTCTGAGTCTAATTTTACCCAATAGTTGCATAAATGAATTTTTAAAACATGATACTTATTCTTAATGTCTAATCCAGGACCATGCGGTTTCATGCAGGGTTAATCCCGTGCAGTAATACATGACTTAAAGCCTTGGATCAGAAAACTACTGAATATCATTTATACCAAAATTATGGTGCCTGAGAATAGCTAAAATAAATAGAAGAGAATGGCACACAAGCAAAGAAATTGAAAAGACAGATAAAGAGTCAGTATGAAAAAGATCTTGCCCAAAAGATTAAAATTCCCTAAAATGTCACTTAAATTTGGAACAGGGACAATGTTAGTTTAAAAAGACAGATTTTAATTAAAATCTCCGAGCTGGGCAAGCCCAAGAGAAAGAAAAGCTATACTTGTACATTTAATCAGAAGATTAGCGAGAAAGTCATTGTAGAGACAGAAATGCTGGGGACACAAAAAAGTGCTTCAGCTATCAGGCAGCTGTCTCTCAGAAACCCGACCCTGCACTTCATGAAACCAATGAATAGTTCAACAGAAAGAGACCCCAAGGGTGGAAGGTCTTTACCCAGTCGGGCTCTTGGGAGACACCAGACTATGCCTCTCCTCTGGTGTCTTCCCACCTCTCATTGCCTCTCCTGGCACATGTGGTCGCCAACCAGCTCCAGCCCAGCTGCCCGGCTGAGTCTATGTTCATGTTGCCAGGAGCAAGGGCCGCAGTGGCTGAGTTAACAGGAGCTGTTGACTCTTCCTGGGTTATTTTGGGACCCATTCTTGTCCTCTTCTCCAGCGAAGCAGTGGGATGCCCTTGTAATCTCCTGCCTGCCACCCTTGGAGGCACTGCCCTTCTCAGTTTTTCCAGGCGTTTAGGTCTTTCCCTTGTCCCTCTTGTCATATGAAGATTCTGTTGGTCACAGATGTAGTAGATGAAGAAATGAGTTTCCTACCCAACTCCAGCCTGTCTGGATCACTTTGTTTGCATCATAAGGTATCAAATAGATCCTAAAGACCTTAATTTGTGTTGCACATGCTGTCATCTCAAAGGTGACAGAAAATTGCCTACTGGCTCAGCTTCACAGAGGGAAAGGACTCCCATGCTGTCCCTTGATGGCACAGGTGATGCAGTGCCTGAGTCACACAAGCAAAGTCTCAGAGAAGAGACTGCTGACCCAGCAGCAACAGCCCCTCCAATCTGGCCTGGGCACTGCTGCCCTTTGCACACTCCCTCCCTACCCAGGGACTCACAGCTGCAGGATTTGCACCCATGGACCCTTTCTCCCCGCCCTGTTGCTCCTGCGCTAGGCTGTGCATGGCAGGCAGGCAGACAGCCAGCGTGCAGCACTGAGAAGATGGACAGACTCCCACTGAGCCCCTGCTGTGCAAGGGAGTTGAGGAGGTGCTGCTGCAGAGGATGAGGGTCAGCGGCCTCCAGATGCTGGGGTAATGTCGACCTCCCATAACGGGGAAAGGTGGTTACCAGCATAATGGCAGATGTGCTATGTAATCCCTTCCTTTCTCCCTTATTTACTCCTGCCAGAGCAATCAGCAAGTTCAAGCTGTCACAGAATTCAAATGAGAACTGGATTATTACCAAGTGCAGTAATATTCTTCACGTATACCCAAGCACTTCCCACCATGTGATGCAATTGCAAATAAGTCACAAGACTTTCACTGTGTGCTCTCCACAGATAGTGGGAGCCTGCTCAGCTAGGGTGCCTTGGCTCTTCATCACACACTAACCTCATATTTTGCCTCTGGAAGTCTTCACTTGTGTCCCGAAGTGTCAGCGTCAGCTAAGATGGCAGTCATTATGCTCCCTTGAGTTTCTGTTTTATTAATGGTCCAAGTCTTTTAAATGACATTTTTATCACAGTAAATGATCCTGTGCTTAGTTTTAGCTGATGTATTTGACAGCCAAATCTATCACTGGCTTTCCCTTGGATGTTGTGAAATATTATCTGAAGAGATAATCTGCTGTGATAAATAAAAGAAAACAAATGAGCTCCTCAACAGCTGGTTTCACTATAAAAGTCTGAAATCGGAGCTGAGAAAAACTTTTTCTGTTATGACACAACATCTCATCAAACCCTGGCAGATTTTCCCTGTTGTTCATATTTATATGATGAAAACAATCAACATAATTTTTTTTAAAAAGGATACTCAAGACTCTCAGCCCGGCCTCACACAAAGCTTTTATTTCCAGATGTTCTTCTTTTCACAACATGAAAAATAAGAACTTTTGTACAAGATCAAGTTAAATGCATCTAGTCTAGTATCCTCACTTGGAAAGCAGACAGTAGAGGTTGTCTAAGGAAAGTGTATAAAGAACAGAACAAGTATGTGATGGTACTTGTCTAGTCTAGCCTCCTTGTTGCTGGTGCATCTTCCCTGCTTACAAATTTTGTCCTTTTGGCATGCCATTAGCCTTGCACACCAGGTAAGATTCAGAAAAATTGTATTAGTCATCTTGGTTGGGTGGATTAGGTAAAAACTGTATTCCGTGAAGATTTAAAAAATGTGAACACCTGAAGTATACATACATGAACACCTTCCCAAAAATTTTCCATCTTTTTTATTAAAACTGAAGAAGGCTGGCAAGATTGTTGTGCAACAAAAGATAAATTACATGAAGTGTTAAGAGCTTTCTCTTTCACTAGAAACATTGCATACCTCTCTACTAAAATATCTACCCTTTGTCCTTTTAATTTAGTGTCTATTTCTGTTTAATTTTCCTTAGAAAAGCTGTCTTCTTGCCACATTTCTAAAAATAAGAGCCAAAATTCCTGTTAACCTCAAAGGGGAAATAGCCACTCTAAAGTATGGTCAGGATATATAGCTACATCCGTCCAAATTCTATGCCCTGCTTGGTATATCAGTAGTGAAACAGCTGCACATTTGAAATAATGACATTAAGCAGCTCCAGATTTGTGGTAGCAGAAGGCACCTTTGCCTAGCTGACTAGCACTGACACACACAGTGAGAAAGAGTGCTCCATTTTTATCCAAAGGGGCCTCTGCTTCCAGTATTAGATCACACACAGTAGCTTGCATGTACAGGAGAGCATTGAAAGGCTGTGAAAAAAACCTGGGTAGGTCTCTTAAAAATACATTGTGAAACTGAATGTTTGAGGTTAAAAATACAAAATAATTTTTAAATGATAAATTGGTCTCTGCTTATGAATTTTATCCTGCTGGAAACAAAAGAAACCACTATGTGCACCTTATGGTAAGGTTTAAATAAATATTAGTTAAAAAAGCAAAAGTGTGGTCTTTTTTATTGCCAGTTACAGGTTTACAAAGTTAAACAGGGAAAAGTAATACTATAGCCAAAACAGGCTTCCAGAGAGCCCTCCAGAGTCTTGCTTGCTGTTCACTGGACTAACTTCAGTTATATTTTCATACCACATGAGTGGGCAGGGAGTATTATTAGGGTTTTGGTAGCTTTATGATCAGCTGCATATTCAAGATACTTTTTTCCAGAAAGCTACAAGTTTATGTACAATCCTTAAAAAATATATCAATGAATTGGAAGAAGCAGTAGTAGTATTTGTGAGAAAAAGAAAAAAGGCAGGCTCAGGGTCAATCTAGAAGTCAGATGTAGCTGTAAAATTTGGTTCAACATATTCAAAGCAAGTTGCTGGCTTTCTGCTCCCCATGTTCCAGGAAGAGAGCATTCTTTGGCAGGCACACTTCATTCAGAGGTTTCGATTTATGGGAAAGAGGCTTGCCTCAAAGAGGTTATTTTTCTTATTTGACCAAAGTTTGGTGTTTTCCATCATTAAACCTTTTTGCCTCAAAAAAAAAAAAAAAAAAAAGAAAGAAAGAAAAAAGAAAGAATGAAACTTAAGTTTAAGGAGGTTTGTTTTCATGCAGATAACAGGGAGTTCCTAGGTTTTTGCACTAAGACACTTCTAGAGGAAAGTGCAATCTACAAGTTCTTAAAAGTGTCAGCAAATAAAAATATACAACCCTTAAACAGATGTGTATGTGATCTTTCTGGACACTTACACTGGTTTAATCACTGTAGCATCATGCACATGAATACCCAGGTAAGCCAGGGACATATGCCATCTATGCTTTGCAAATGGAGATAAAAGGAACACTCAGTTGCCCACAGTTGTGCCATGCTCACAGAAGAATTTGAAAGGGAACCCAGATTTCCTGAGTAGTAATCCAGTGCTTTTAACCACAAAACAAAGCAAAATATAATGGGCCAGATCTTCTGATTTAGGAGGTTGTATCTCAGTTTTGCCAGCCTTATGTTGCCTAAAGATCTGGTCCAATACATATTTGCTGTGAGATTTCTTTAAATATAGGGATTGTTGGCCTATCTGGTTTCCTATCTCTAATATCTGGGGGTTTTTTCAAGAAAAGAGACTTCCACTAAAAGGGGTACTGTGCATTTTCCAGAGTTAGTGTGCAATAATGCCATGCATGTAGCAATGGAACATAATTTGCCATCAGGATTTTCATGAGGTAATGCCATCTGCATCACATCTCTTCTGCCATGAAAAAACACTAAAATGTAATTTAAGGTCAAGATTGTAGGGATTAAGATTACTGCTTCTTTTAAAGTACACTATAAAGCCAGGAACTTTTAGCTGGCTTGTAAAATGGAAGGATCCTTATGTCAGGCCATATTTTCAGCACATTGCCTGTTATTGCCTAGAACGGTATTTAACAATGAAGTAAATACCCACCATTCTGTACCTTGATGTATGTACCACATGTTTTCTTTCTTTTTGCTTGTGTTGATTTAGGAATCCCTATTCTTGATTTTCATATACGCGCGCACACACACACACACACACACACACACACACACACACACACACACACATATATATATACACATACATGTATTTCAGAAAGCGCCACCATGTTTTGAATCCCAAAGCAGGAGAAATCTCACTTAACTTTAGACATCTACATTGTACATGTCTCAGTCTGAATTATACACTCACTTTTTCTTGCCCTTTACTTTGTTGTTGCTCTACAACAAAAATCTGTACAGAACGTAGATATTTAGGGTAGATTCTTTTCTTCTCAGAAAGGAGAGCAGACAAGTCTCTAATAATTCAGCTTAAGGCTTGATAATGTAAAGTGTGAAGCAGTCTCAGCCGCAGAATGTGCTCAGCACTTCCCAGAACTGGGCACTTTAGTACCTAAATTCAGTTTTCCTCTCTGTGCCTGATCTCTGTTTGTGACAGTGTCACTGCTTCCTGCAGCTTTATTTGCTTGAGTTCAATAGTGTCTTCTCTTTTAATTCTGCAGGGTTTGATTTTGACCCTGTTGAAAATGGAGCTGTTTATGTGTGTGAGGCCATGATTAGTTATGGATTTGAGATATTTCTTTTTGCTTATTTCGTTCATAGTTTGTGTTTAAACACCATCCCTTCTGAATAAGAGTGAGCAAAGACTCCTGGAGGAAACAGCAAGTTGCAGTGGAGGATTGGTGGGAAACAGCATGGCTTTCCTGCCTCCCTGGCCTGTCTTTTCTCAGAAATTCCTCTCTGAGGCACCTCCCTAGTTGATCTTACCACATTGTCTAAGGGTGTCTTTAGAGAGCTTCTACCAGCAATTCCTCTGTTACATACCATGACCCTCATTTCATCAGCAGGGAGAATGGAAGTGCTGAAATTCAGGTGAGCTGAGCCAGGTTATAGGTGAGTCTGTATCAAAGGGAATGAACCAAGGTCTCCAGGGGCACAGATGTATTGCTGAACTGAAGGGTGATATCCAGTTCCTGGTTCCTGGTCTGCATGCTCATCTCAACCATTTCCCAATTCTGTATCAGTTCTGACTTCACTGTGCAGAAGTGCCTTTGCCAGTCTCTTCATTCTGCAGTCCAGTTTCTGCCTAAAGGCAACCAATGCACATGGGGCAGACAGGGGAGGCAAAATGCTCGTTTGGTCCTCTTATTCAGACTGATCAGGATCAGGAGTCTCGGCTGCACAATGGCCAGAAGGTCATCTAGATACAATGTGGTTACAGTGCTGTTTCCTCTCCATTAGTGGAAATCACTATGAACATATACAAAAAGACACCAATAATGCCTGTATTTGCAGGACTATCCATTTGTTAAAATGGGCTTTAAAACACTGTTCTTATTGACAGGACAGAGAAAGAACTTCTAAATTAGTATTTAGTAGGTATGCACCCTAGTGAGCTGCTTTTACAGAGTTAGAGAAGCTCCCCAGGTGGTGGACTAAGTGGCAAGTCTCTAGACTTTCAGATCGCTAGTCCATAAACTCCTCACTTGGCAAAGAAGCAGAGACATCTGCTGAAATTGAGAAATTCTTATTTGATGAGTTCAGGATAGAGAAGCCTGCAGCTAATCAGTGACACCACTACCACCATCATCACTCAGAGCTGCCAATGCAACCCAGATGAGTGAAAGGTCAGGGTTTCAAAGACCTCATGACAACAGAGCTAAACACAGAGAATAAAAAAGATTAAAAACTTTAGGAAATGTGTCAAAAGATTAAGTAGAGATGAACTTAGCCATAAATAAAGCAGTGGGTAAATTCTCATTGATGTGAGCCTCGGTACCAAGAAGCAGGAGAACTTTATATTGCCCAAATTAAAAGTGGGTAAAAGCTAATTACCTCCTTTTGTCATCAACTGTGCCAGTGAACTGGCCCAAAACAAAATCTCTACTTCTGAGGACGTTGTCTCTGGACTTCGTAGTCACTGCTGTTGAAAGGGACTACATCACATAGCTGTATTAGAAATCTCTATTAACTTGAACAGGTGATAACTTCTAGCACATCCAGTCATTTGTGAGCCAGCATAAATAATTTTTCAGGATGTAATGCAGTGGTGGAGCTGTTTTTACGTGCACACACAGACATCAGCAAGGAGCAGATGAGACCGCCAGACAGATTTGGAATTTGCTGCCATTATCATCTTTCCCAAATTTGTATGTAAAGACATGTTTTAAATATTTGAGATAAAATAAAGTATTGAATAGCTTGGAACATATTTTTGTACTGTATTTCAGAGCCTAGTTGATTTTTTAAAATCTTATCTGACTGACTCTAAAGAGACTCTCTAAAGAGACTTAGTTTCTTTTAAAGAAACTTTGCTTGTGTACTGGAAAACAAGAATGCAACACTTGGTTCTTGGGATTTAAAAGATGAAAATGAACTGGGAAAAATCTGAGAAGTAAATCCTCTCAATAACAAAAGTGATTTTTAAGCTACCTTATAGTTCTACAGCCCACTGTGTGAGTAACAAGGGCAGGGGCACCCCATAATGCTATTAAAACACTAGTTATTTACTTGAGGCTGTCATGACATGCTAGATTAAACTGGGAGTGAGGCCAGAATCCAGCCCATATTCTTGGTACAATCTCTAAATTGATCCATCTGTACTTTAGTTTTTACTTAGTTGCATTGCCTTGTAAAACTCTTCGGTGCCATTAAGCATGGCTTATAACTTCAAAGGATACAAATATTTATTGTCTCAATAATCCAAACACATTGCATGTATTCCTCTTGGACTGTTCTATCAAAGAGAAGTAAACTGCTTTCTTTGTGCCCTTGAAATGAGATTGAAAATGTCCTTTAAATATTATTTTTATGATTGCAGGCATTTCTAATGAAGGACTGAGAGGGCACCAAAGGGGTTTATACATCTTTTACCATTCCTTTACCATATGCTTGTCCATGGCCTCAGGGCAGGGAAGTGCAAGAAAGAGCAAACCCATAGGATTCACCCACTGGGAACAGAGCCGAAGAGTGGCCTAGGCGCCACTTCTTCCTTCCTCAGCACCTCAGAGATCCCATAAGATAATCAATAATTCCCTACTCAGCAGCGCATGTCCTGATATCAGGGAAATCCCTCAAGGCTCCATAACAGCCCCGGGAAAGTCTGAATTCTTGGGGTGTTTTTGCTCTGTGGAACGGACGCAGTGCTGAAGAGCTCGCCTGGAGCCTGTTAGTGTTTCAGCCTTTCACCACGGCTCATTAGTGTGAATGTTGCACCAGCTCAGCATGGCTATCTTGCTTCCAGAGCCTCGGCTAATATTTCTCACCAGTGCTGGCCTGTGCTGAGGTGCCTTGCCTACCAGCCGGCATGGAGCTCCACGGGTCACTCACATGGCGCCACACTGCTCTTTGCATCTTGCCCAGGCTGTCCCTCACATTTTGAGTACCTCATTTAAAAATAAAAAAAGACTGACTAAATCGGTTTTGCTGTCTTGTACTGACACATGCATGATTACGTGCCTGGCAGATTTTTGCTGGATATACACAGAGGGAGTGAAATGTGTAACTGTTTTTTCCTACTGTGCATGTGATGAGGTATTACAACACAAAGATGCTCAGTTGAAAGCAAGGCTCTGGTTCAAAGAAAATGCAGGTGGTTTTGATTGTTTCTATAGACCAGAATGCCTGCTTAATAAGAACAAGTAAGTACATGCAGAATTCTGAGGACCAACAAACTGTTCTCATTAAAGGCTTTCTACCATAATGTGCCTATAGACACATGCACACAAAATTAAATACATGTCACAACATAAAAATGTGGACTATCAGCTATTGTATTTCAATTCACTTAGGGATAATTGATCAGGCAGTGCATTCTCTAGTGATGTAATATAAAAAATTGCCACCCAATTGGGAAGGGTAATTAAGTAATGTGACTAGAAAGAATAAGGCACAGTGTAGTTGCAATTCTGAGTGCATGTGTTCTGTTTACCAGGCCACCACAAAGGCTGACTAATTTGGTCAGCCATTTTCCCATAGTTTGAATATAGCTAATCGTGTAGTAAGAGATTCTTGATTTCCACAGCTGCCACTTGCCTGGAGTACAGTGTACACTTCTAAGCAGGCTGGAGGAACAGGCCAAAACAAACTTCATGAAATTCAGGAAGGAAAAATGCAGAGTCCTGCACTTGGGAATGGAAGAACCCACTGCAGTGACACAAGCTGGGGAATGATTGGCTGAGGACAAAATCTGCTGAAAAGGGCCTGTGGGTCTTTGCAAACTGACCACAAGCCAACAGTGTGTCCTGGCAGTAAAAAAAGGGCAGCAGCATCCTGGGCTGTATCAACAGCAATGTAACCAGTGAGTAGTGGAAGGGATCACCCCCCTCTACTCTACACTTCTTAGAGTAGATCTAGAACATTGTCCAGTTTTAGTAAGAAAGACATCAACAAACTGTCCATGAACAGGAAGCAGAGCTGGCTGTCTATAGAGGTTATGCAGTCTCCACCGCTGAAGTTTTTCAGCTGGCTAAAGCCCTGAGAAAGGTGGTCTGACCACGCTGTGAGCAGAAGGTTGGATGAGAGACCTCCTGAGGCCCCTTCCAACCTGAATTGTTCTATGATTTTGTGATTCTACGAATTATTCTTTGAGTGTCTTTTTTTCAGCCAATAGAAAAAGAATGATGCCAAACAAACTAAATGCTTAACTGTTCTGTTTGTGCACTAGAATACATCAACAAGAGTGGGGAGGATGAAATATGAAGCAAGGAGGTATCTATCTTCTTACTTTCAGGACAACATTGACTGCCTTTGTCGATATTCTACTTGGGATGCATCACAAATGGCAAGTGTTAGTCTAACCTGTTCTTTAAAACATTCAAGAGAAGAGATTACACAATGCCCTTGAGTAACATGTCCATAGGCTCAACTATCCTCACCATTTAAACCTGTTTCCCAGTCTCTAACATAAGTATTTTTCCTGCAATTTTAGTCGATCGCTTTTTGTCCTATCCACAATATATGTGGGGCCAGACTGATCCCTTTCTCTGCCTTTTCATGTTTGATTATTATTAGAAGGTCTCCTTCACTCATCTTTTCTCTAGGTCACTCAACTCTGATTTTTCCAAAACTTTCTTTTAATTCTTAGTTCTAGGCCTCTAATTCTTTCCATGCCTTTCTTTTCTTCTGCCATGCCTTATCTGTTTTCTTCTGCCTTGAAGTGTGGTGCTGAGATTTTACCAGTGTTGAGTGGTGAGAAAAGATTATTTCATGTCTGGTAGTCTATACATCTGTTCATACTTTCCAGCATGACGCTTGAATTTTCTCATGTAGTGTCTCTCTCTGCGAGTATCCAAATAACAAGACACTGCAGACAAAGTTGGAAGAAACACCCAGGAGGCAAGTCTGAAATGATCTTTTCACTATGTTTGGACTCAATCTAATATCTTATAGTCAGGGTGAGGTTAGGTAACAAGCAGGCAGCCCTGCTCCACCTTTTCTCCTTCCCTTTCCCTTCCCCACTCGTTTGTCTCCCATTCCTACTCCTAGCTGTGGGGTCCTACCCCACCTCTTTGCTGCCTTCCTTTAGCTGTCTAGCAAGCCAGTTCAGCTCACAAATCCAGAAGATGCTATTTGCTTTATCTATTATGTTAGTTTTCTGCTGTTTTATCAAGTAGAATTGGCTTCCTGTGCAGGGTGAACCAGAGCAAAAGATGGGCCGGAGCATGAAGAGGAGAGCGATGGAAAGGGAATGGGATAGTTTTGTCTTAAAATCTGTAGCAAACAGTTTGGGTTTCCTTTCAACATTTTTGGAGCGAAGTGCTTTCAGTGGATGCTCATTAAGCCTTACAGCATCCTTGTAGAGCATATCTTATGCCCTTTAATAACTAAATAAAGCAAGTCCAGTCCAGAAAGAAATGGCCTTGCTCAAAGAAATGAAGCAAGCTAAGAGGAAAGCTGGAAATAGGACTCTAAGCCCAAATCCTCCTGCTCAACCTACTCACTTTCCCCTTTATCTCTGTGGCTCACTCTTCATGCCAGTGCTGTTTTGCTAGTTTGTTACAGCTGAAGCTTTGAATGTTTTTAATCAGTGCTACTACAAATAATGTCTCTACTTAGAGATATGCCAATAATGTAGGTTTTATCAAAACTGGGCAGACGGGATCTAGGGGTGTATCTAATAGGAGATGCAAGTATTTAAAATCTAGGAGATGTAATATTTTTAGGTTTCTGGCCTTCATAATAGAATTCCCAGGTGAGGAAAGGACATAATCAGCTTTCAGCACAGAGCAAATTAAACAAAATGGGATCCAAAACTGAAGGACTTCAGGCAGTGCTCTATTCAGTGTTGATATACTGAGTTACCAGCCACCTAGAGCTAATCAGCAGTCTTCCCTGGATGATTTGTGCATTTTATCTCATATTTGTTTGAGGCAAAATACAGTAGAAGTCCCTGGAATATAGACAAAAGTCCATGACTTCTCCCACCTCACCCTAACTAATAGGCCACAAAAACATGCTGTCTTGCTAGTCTTGAGAATTTTAGTCGCAATGACACTGCTTCAGGAGAAAATGAAGGAAGTATATCCAGCTTTGCCTGGTCAATAAAACACCTTCCTAAGAAGTGGGGGGGAGGGGGGGGGGAAGGTTTGAAATAATGAATACTAAACTTCTTGCATGAATGTTTTTCCTATTACATTATTGATAAATGAAAGAAGTGAGCAAACACAGACAAGGGAAAGGAGTCTTTCTGCTGCTGCATTAAAAGTAGTTGCTTCTCTGGGTGTTTTGTGAGGAGCACAATCTTCCCAAAGAGCTGAGTTAAAGTGTCTGTTTTGGGGATGCTGTTCAGGTGCAGATGTAAGTGTGATGCAAAGCAGAATTCTGGCCATGAGCAGAGGAACAACTCAAGCTGCCAGGGAAACCTGAAAGCCAGAAGGTCATGTGGAGCTAGGTGCCAGGTGGATTTAAGGGCCTAGATGCTGTCAAGCCTCACATTTCAACATCTGTGAGCAGACTGAGCAGGGCTTGTGCTCTGTGAAACATATAGTGTACAAGGTCCTGGTTCCCTAACTGTCCAAACTGAGTCTCTGCCCAGAAGCTACCATGACTCCTTTACGGCCCACAGGCCCAGGACTGCCTTCTCTGGAAACCATGCCCTGAGAGGGGAGCTAGTATGCACCACTGTCTCAGTGCAACACACATCATGCTGCTGGGCCAAGCACCAGCCTTGAAGCTCTGAAGCCCTCTCAAATCCATCAGATATAGCCTCAGTCTGAAGTTAAATTCTTTCCTCCTTTGTGAGTTTCATTTTGTGAGTGAAACCTTCAGCTTCCTGCAGTTGAAGATTATTTTGATAGCAGGAACACATGTATTTCAGCAACTTTTATTCTTGTTAAAAAGGATATGAGGAACTTTGCACATACATTTCCTATATAGAAGACTGAATATGCAAAGCTGGATACCCACCTAAGGGCTAATCCTGCAGGAACTCCACATAGCAAAATCCCACTCAATTCAGGATGTGTTTTGCAGGTAGAATGTGAATGGACCCACAGCTCCCCAGTGGTGAGGCAGAAGTATTTTTAATTGTCGTGGCAGGTGATCCTAACAACTATAAAATTCTAATAACCTAAAACCCCATTTAGAGTCTTGTGCATACAACATAGCCCGTCTCAGCAGTTCTCAAACAGGCTGTAGAGGAGGAGAGCAAGTGAGGGGACAGTTATAGATTGGAGAGGGAACAAAAAAAATTCTCTGGCCAGAGACTCACTTTGGACAGTTAGGGAACCAGGAACCTCCTGATTTTCTAGAACTCAGCAGCATATTTTTAAGCACTCACCTATCCTACCAAGTATCATCCAAAGCACTGGATGTATGGGTAGTGTGGAGGCTTGTAAGAAATGTCAGAAAAATATACCTGTTTTTGTACAAAGCATGAATTTTGGCAAAACAATAAAGTGCCTGCAAGGGTTGTAGTGAATATGCTTACTGTGCATATTGTCATGGAGACAGCTGTCGAGGGACTAGGGAGATAGCTGTTCCGATCCAGCTAAGACAGCTGTATTGGAAAATTTTCAGGCCTGATCCTGTGAAGCACAGATTTCCAGTCCTGTTAGTGTTAGTGAGAGTCATGGGTCATCAGAGCCTTGCAGGATTCACACATTAGCCTCAGTGCCTGCAATCTGCAAAGACACTTAAGAGGTCTGCTTATCATTTGATTTTAAAACCTCAGCCTCAAATCTAGTTGAAAGCCATTTATCTCTGTAAGCTGTTTACCCTTCTCCAAAGATAAAGTGTTGTAAAAGGTCTTTTAGATGGGCTTGCTGTGCCTTTTCCTTGGGTTAAAAAAAAGAGGGGGTGGGGCACAAATGACCCTCTTGTTTCTTGCCAACACCCTGCTGAGGTTGCTGACACTAGGACAGCATCAGGCCCAGATTACTCAGCCTGGACAAGTGAGTGCTAGGAAAGGCCTTGGGGGCTTCTCCCAGCTGTGTCACATTGCAGTCAGGCGTGGTTCCCAAGCCAGGGACTTTGGGGAGAGAGATTTGACACAGAACTGCTGCTGCCTCATATGAGAAAACCCCTCAGGGGCCAGACCCACCGGCTGTAGCCGACGTTCAGCTGCCAGAGTGCTGTAAAGCACTCAGGGCTGGGCCCAGGATCTTGGCCTAAGCACCTAGATGCTAAGGTACTAATCCCAGATTTATAGAAGTAAATCTATGCTTAAAAAATTTTTTTTCCACTCTTAAAATTCTGCTTCTAGTAACCAAGCTAAATATGACATAAATATCCTGGACAAATGTGTGGCTCTGGAAATACTGAAATTCTGGCCCAGTGACATGGCTGCTGGGATTCTTGCCATTCTCTAAAAAGTTAAGCTGGGAAACACTTTGTCCAATTATTAAAAAACAATGAAGATATAAAGGAATTATAACCTAAAAACAGAGGTGTTGAAAGAAAGAAAACAGACCCACGTAATAAACAATATTGTTTTAATTAAGGCAGCAGAGAAAAACGTTCACAAGCTTGGATGACCCTCATCTGTGTGTGCATGGGCCTGAGTGCGCAATGTGTGTGTGCATGCATGCGTGTGTGTGTGTGTGTGTGTGTGTGTTGGGAGGGGCTTCTGCCCAAGTCCAAACACAGGTGTCAGAGACATGAGGGACATAAACATCAGCTTTTCTTCTCAAAAGCTGCTGCAGAAAGCAGTGCTTGCATGAATCTTTACATACATTCATAGACCCATCTGAAAAAACTGTTGTTGGTTGTGTGTGCAGGGAGGGACCCTGAGATGGGCTTTTGTGCTCTGAACTTTTGCACTCTGTAGGGGATGAGCTTGGGTACCCACACTTTGGCTGTTTGTGAAGAAAGTCATTTATTGAGCTCCCTCCTGGAATAAACCACAAGACATTCTGAACAGCTAAATTCAAGAGCTAAAAATATTCCTCTAGAACTGGATGCAGTGAAAAAAGCTTCAAGATTTAGACAGATGCATGTTTCCAAGGGCAGTATTTTGTTCTTCAGCTCTCAGAAAATAGTATTTTAGTGCTTTTGCTAATTGGAACAAAGATTCATTCTGCCTCATTGCATGAAGTCCAAGCGACCAAAGGGGAATTTCTGGCTGGTTTTTTTCAGGTAATAAGTAGAAGCAATAATATGTTTGGTAGTTCACATTTCTCTAATGGGAACCTGCAGCAAGCTTGTGAATGATGTTTGCTGGAGAGGCGAATAAGCAGACAAATACCTCAGCTAAACATGAAGTGATCTGGAGAGAGCAACCAAAAGAGCGAGAAAAGAAAAAGACAAGGAACTTCATGTTTGTTTGGCTTAGGAATTATGAGATTGCAAAAAAAGGCATGTGATTCTTTTCCTTTGCTCTATGGTTTCTGAGAATTTCAGGAATACCTGCATCACATTTTGAGACTTCTTTTTCATATACATGGAATCTATAGACTTTCTTTAAAAAAACCTGTATGAATGTGAAGATTCTCACATTATCATTCTAATACTGGAACAGGGTCTCTAGACAAGTCGCCAAATACCTTGGGACTCAAATGAGGAGAGCTGGTACAGTGCATGCAAAAAGCAGTCACCTAATTTCAGAGCAGAATGAGATTGTAATCAACACAATCTTATTTAATTGATAAAGAAATAAAGACAAACAAATACTCTCAAGACCAAGTATTCCAGGGACATTTCCACTATGCTCTCAATTTTTTTCAGTAACTTTCTAGATGATTCATTTTTTGTTGCTTTGGACATATGTTGAAAACCACAGAAATAGTGGCTAATCTCTGGAAGTGCTGAAGTTTTAAGCATCTCAGAGCTCCCAAACGTCTTTCAAGAAGCCTGAGCCTTTTCACATAGGAGTTCAGTGATTTTTTTTTCCTAGAAAAGAACAGAGTAATAAACACCACCCACAATAGACTAGAAAAACAGGCAGAAGATTACAATGTGGTTCAACTATGAGATGAAATACTTGGGGGAAAGGCTTTTGTCACTCCTGGATTTGTAAAGACAGAGTAAAAGATTAGCTCTGAGGAAGAGCTTCCATGCACAAAAAGTTAGGAGCAAATACCCAGCTGGAAGGGGAGATCTAGGTTCGAGTGCCTTCAGTAGCTCTATGACTGTTTACAGCAGTTCAATAACTGCCCTATTACAATAGGCAGAAATATTATGGAGAGGAGCCTGGAAAAGATGATACGAAGCCTGGGTTTTCCATAAGCAGAAGGTCCACATACCACATTTCCATATACCGGAAAAATGCATGCTAGTGTGATACTACAAAATCAATGCCAGCTACTTTGCCTTGTCCCACAAATGTACTCTCTCAATAAGAGTGAGGGAAGGAAAAGGTTATTGTAGCTTTTTCCACTGAAGAAGAAACAGAATCCCAACAGGGCTGGGGTTTTTTGTACTGTCCAATTAATATTTTTTTCAAGGGAGAGTGTTTTCAGATAAGCCAATGTTCAAGAAACATGAGGGGTTAGGCTTTCAAAAGCATTCTGTTCTTGTTTAAATATCTAAATGAATTGATAAGAAAGGTGTACATGTGGCTACCCCACTTAGATGACACTGCTGACCTCTTTGTCCCTGGCTGGGTTCTAAGCAATTTGGAAATCTGTCCACTGGTTTCTCACTCAAGGGAAGGCTGATTACTTTGTTTATTGGTTTATAAGCACACTTTCTACTCTTTTTGTCATTCTATGTTTAGCTGGTTACAATATCAAGGACAGCCAAAGATATTAATATCCTTCAAACTAACTGAGACGCAGTATAAAACAAGAAGTAAGAAGCATTGCGTGGGGAAGGAACTATGATTCAGTTTGCCTATGTTCTGCATAGGACATAGGCATATCTGTGTATGCTGCACCCTACAACAGTGGTGTTAACCTTATGAAGCTTCAAAGCGCTACCACAAAATAAATATAATAATTATAACCTATTAATGCATAAATTGCTTGCTTGCTTCCATAGAAATATTCAGGTTGGAAGGGACCTCAGAAGGTCATCTAGTCCAACTGCTTGTTCAAAGTATCCTTTTCATCCTACATCACTATAGCTTTTACTTTACAAATCTCTAACTACAATTCTCTCTCTTGTCATTAGTGTCATTTTTTTTCATTCAGAAAACCCACCCTATGGCCTCTCATCCTTTTCATCCACATCTTTACTGCACTGATACTCACATCCTCTTTCACTGATTTTCTGCTTTTTCCCCGTTCAGCTGCTTTTTCATCTCATTCTCACCTCCTAGGCTGGACTGAAGGACGCAGTTCCTTTGCACCCCTTTTCTGCTCTTTTGCTTGTCTCCAGTTCCCCCAGATGTTACTTTTTATGATTAGTTTATCTGTGTAGTAATGTATTCCTGTCACCCTTACTCATGCTCCACTTTCAAAGACCCTTCTTTATCTAGAAGAGGTTGCACTACGCATCTGACTTTTATGCATAGTAGAACTGGGTAGCTTGAAGAAAGTCTGTCTGGCAGGCATGCATGCCTTCTTTTAACAAAACAAATTCTCCAGGTTCACCATATGCGTATGCCCAAAGCAAGCGTTGTTAAAAAGTGAGGAGAATTTTAAAGAGAGGAGGAAAATGAAGGCAGCCAGGAAAAACACAGCTTCTTAATTTTGCTGCAAATCTTTCTCCAATGCTCCCTTCTCCCAAACCACCTAGATCAAGTAATCAGTATGTGGCTTGTACTAAGCTGGGTCAATAGCAGCAAACACTGTCTGGGTGTCTGGGTAATGTGCTGTCAGCTACAGGTGGACTGATTGATGTTGTGGTTCCTTTTTCATTGGAAAAGAGGCCATGAAGGAAGGCAGGTGAGCGACTGGGACTGGGCTGGGTATGCTCTGCACTGAAAAGCTCACGGACCATTGGCATTACAAACTTCCTAACAGAACCAGTGCTGTATTCAGATCCCCTTTTCAAATTTCTCTGCACTACCTTGACTGCTGGACAGTCTGACACTTTTCCACTACTTGGAGGTTACCTCTGGAGTGCTGTTCACTTTGGGTGGGTTTAGGTGGGCCTCAGAACTCGCATTTGCCACTGAAAACCCCTTCGAAATACGACCCTACTTATGCAACCCTTGTGGGACCCTTAAGGCTTCAGGAAGAACAGGTTAGGCCACCATGGGCAGAGGCCCCACGCAGCACACACAGCCAGAAGTGGCTGTTGTCCCAAATCACATTCTTCTGCCTGGGTTTTTCCTGTATTTTTGTTTTAAATAACAACAATTTCCTCTGACTTCCTTCCAGCCTTGTCCTATCTCACCAATACATTAGAAACTGACCGTATCTGAGGATTTCCAGTTGTTGGCATTGGTTAGAGGGCTAAATCCACTAACTTTAAAAGTCTTGGCCTGAAATGTTTCTACGGCTGAAGAAAATTAACAAAATCTTCCTGGTGCAGCAGTTAATCTGAGTTAATAAAAGAGCTCTGCACGTCTCCCTTAATATCTCCTCTGAATATTGCTGGAGTAATGAGTCTCTGATGCAGAGATTCCCATTCTGCTCCTTCAGAATGAAGGACACATTTGATGAAATTAGCAGAAGGGCTTAATTCAGACATCTCTGAGGTGTGACCTGCACAGTTGCAAGGAGAGGGACATTTTTTCCTCAGCCATCAGTACTGGGAATGTATGAACACCTCTCCAAAGATGGTTTGATTCTCAGAAACAAACTCTGAGATAACTTTTAGCAGTTTCTTTTAGGATGATGGAATATCTCAATAAAATGATACATGTTTACATCACCATCTGATGATGGTGTCTGATTCAATATGCTTGTATTTCTTGAAATATAGTATAATTTTTGCCAAAACTTCTTGTTCTTAACAGGTGTAGAGTAGCACTCCAAATGAATGCCATTATCTCTTGCTTTATGTTGCAGCGACTTCCACATATCTTCATCTTCTATCTTCCCTTCTAGCTCATTCCCTTCCTTTTCATTTACTGCTCTATCTCCTTTACTCCCACAGAAAGGAGGGAGGATGTTGGCAGCACTCTTCACACCCTGTCTCTTTGCAGCTCTCCAGCAGAAGGGGCAACCTCCTGTGGGCCATCTATGTTTAGATCTTTAACGTACAAAAGCCAAAGTAGTAAAGCTGTGGTATGGGCACAGTTCTCAAGACTAAATCTTCTGTTTGGATGCTGCATTGCCAGCACTTTTATGTCAATTAATGCTTTTCTGAAGTCAGGTGTTTTTCATTAGCAAGAGAAGAGAGATTCCAGGTGAAGATTTTATAAATGTGTTGGCAAATGCCAACATTTTTTATTCAAGTTATGACTGAAATGATTGTAACCTCCTAGGGAAAATGCTAGGAATGCTCTTGATGTGGTTAGGAGGGGGGGAAAGAATGGCTGCAGGTGCCAGAACAAACTCTTTGTTTCTGCAGAATAACTGGACAACAGGCCAGAAGGTAGGTCGTTCATGGCCACAGTGAGGATATGTGGCTTAGCACAGTGTTCTGTGTATACAGGTTTATAATTGAAGCATAGAGGTGCCAGTCTGATCTAGGTTACATTTTAAACTAAATGCTTAAGTTCAACTGTTTTTCCCAGCCTGAAGCCCAAATCCTAGCCCTCTGATATAGATACTATTTTTTACCGTCTTCAGGTTCTTCTCCTCACCAGTAGGGTACTTGAACATCTTTCAGTAGAGCACCAAGCAAAATGACTAACACTTGTCATACGCTTATTCTATCATCTTTCCCTTAGGATACACACATACTTATATGCATGTCTTTGTTACATCATGCAATGAAGAATTTTCTCTTTCATTTAGAGCACATAGTCATATGGCTTCTGCAGGCCCTGAGTTCTTGTTTTTACTTAAGGGTCCAGTCAAGGTCCCTCTCCTGTGTTACACTATATGCAACTCGTGCATGTACTACTGAGACAACTTCTCAACATGTTACAACTACAACTACAACATGCTACAACTATCACGCTAAGGAGTGGGTATGTAGTTTAGCTTAGCTAATAACCAAGGCTGTTCCCTGAATTGGCTCACAGAGGAAGTTCTTTGTGAAATGATTTTATGCCCCAACACAAGCATAAAACGTGAAGCCTAACCTGCCTTTTTTATACAGTGAAGTAGTGCCATCGCTGTCTCAGAAACAACATAATACCTCATCTGGCAGCTGTTTTGACAACTAGTAAGTTTAGTAAGTCAAGCAAGTTTAATAAACAGCTTATTTCTATGTTTTTATAGAATTTTCTAGCATGGTCAAAGACTCAGTTTTTAGCTGACTAGCCCCTCCTTATACTGGGATTCTGTCATCAATAATACTTACGTTTTGAGAGGGCAGAATTTTCAGACCAAGGTGTTTCACAAAGAGCAAGCATTGCTATTGCATCCAGGCTGCACAGGTGGAGTAGGCAGGGAGGCCAAACCAGGTCACCCTATGGGGCGAGACTGCAGCAGCTCCATGTCCCAGGTCCAACCAGTAGTGAGGCTGAGCAGGTATTCCCAGAAGGCACCCACACGAACACACATATAAAACATATATATATAAATAAATACATGGCCAGCCACACCAGTCAGCACAGACAGACACACTCAGCACCATCTCAAGCACAAACAGCACCAACAGCCTCATCCTGGTCCCCTCTCTGGCTGATCAGGAGAAACATCCATTACTGGGACATATATATACTCAACGTACTGTGTGCATCCCTCCAGCAGCTGGGCTCAGACACTCACTCCACCCTGTAGCTGCTCCTGGATCCCCGATCTTCCCCGTCGCTGGCAGCTGGACATACACAGACCACTCCAGCTGCTGGTAGAGGTGCCCTCATGCACATGCTCACAACTGCACACACTGAATCCCTTCCATCCAATATCTGGTCCAAGATCCTCACTCTTCCAGTTTCCTCACTCTTAAGGACACATACACACCAGTCACACATACACACATGGGTCTCTGTTGACCCCTGGACCCCACAGTCTCTCTGGCAGTAAGCTGGGCCTCCTCTGGTCCCCCCAGTAGCTAGCTTCCCTGTGGTCTCACACTTAGAGACACACACACACACACACACACACACAAAACTAGATCTCCCAGTTGACCCTCAGACCCTACAGACTCCCTGGCAGTTGGCCAGGACTCTCTGCTGCCCCCGTGGTTTCACCCTTAGAGACCCACAAACACGCCTGGCTCCCAGGTCACTGCACCTACTCACCAGCTAGTCCAGCTCGATGTTCGCTAGCGATTGCACACTCACTCACATCCCTCACACGCTCTAGTTGCTGGCACCACAGACACACGGCACCCCTAGTACCTGTGGTCTGACTCCAGTTACTGGCACTCAGACCTCCACACACACACACGTGCACACAGGATAGACCCCCTCATCCAGAAAACCAGAAAGGAATTTAATAAGAAGACAGGAGACACTGCGCTGATCAGTCAGAAAGCATGGCCAGACAAGCATGCTGACCAGCCCCTTTTTATCCTCCTATCCCTCTAATTTCTTGTTTGTTTTTCCCCAGACCACCTTGATCGTTCCCTTTCCCCACTTTTGGTTCCTCCTCTAAACATCCTGTAATAAGTCTTGCACAATACTGAAATGCTCTTCCCCTGCACCCCACGATGTGCCCCATACCCCTTGGCAGTAACCTCCTCAGCCCAAAAGGTGCTCCAGAGAGCCATTCACATTGCCTCACCATGCTGGTCCCCCCCCCCCCCCCCCCCCCCGCCCAAGGTGTCCCTTCTCTGAGCCAGTCATTTGGGTTCCCCGCTGTCTGCTGCACCTCTGCACTTCTCTGTGCTTGTGGAGATGAGCTCTGGATGGGCTGATCTCTGCTGCGATGGCCTGGGGCAGGTGTTACTCAGGTTACCCCGCTGCCATTATGTCTCTGTGCTGCTTTGTGCTTCTGAAGACAAGCTTTTTACCACATAACCCAACAGAGGGATTTGCACAGCAGGTACCAAGCAGACAGCAGCACAGCTCTGCGCTGAACCCCTGCCTCTGCTTTGTCTTTGGCCTGTGCTGATACCTTTCAAACTACATTTCCCCCAAAACCCATGTGTAAGATTCCAGCACTGTTGCAAAATATATTTCCATTAGTAATTGAGAGGGGTAATCTATTTTACAAGTAATGCAATCCAGTAATCCTATCAGCCCAGTGACCTGCTTATGTGCATTTTTCCAATCTTTCCATTAATAAACTAAGGCACGAAACAGCAGTTTACTTTCTGTAGGTGAAGGCCTGACCTAATAACAAAAAAGGGGCATGTTCTAAAAAAAAAAGAGGGAACGTGACACTTACCACTACAAGACAACTTCTGTTATTTAAGTGGCCCATGTTATGAAGCTCCTGTGGTTGTCAGTGGCTGTCCTTATTTCCCTTTCCACATGAAGTGCGTCTCTCTTGTCGAACACACATGTGCATTACAGCATGGCCCCAGAATTAGGTTTATTATTGCCAGAGCTAGGCTGAAGTCAGTGTGGATGCTGCTGCCCAAACAACAAAAAAGTAAACAATTGAAAAAACAACCTCATTAATTGCAAGCTGTCTTGAAACAATGAGGAGAAATTAGTAAATTATTCATCAGTAGAAGTGCAAAAGAATAAAATCACTATGGAAAGAATTTCTGCTTTCAAAAGCAGACAGACTCTCTATTGTGGTTTTAAAGGAGAAGGGAGGAAATGTTGGTTTGGCCCATTTTGATCTCTAAAGGCTTGTAAATCAGTGATAATAAGCTTTCCTAGTCTAGCCTGGGAGAGGCCGTGCTAGAGTGATTCACATTTCAAAGAGCTCAAGCTAAACAGAGCACAGCTCTCCAGTGTGTTCATGTGGAATAAGCAGGACAGTATAAACTGGGGAAGACTGCTATTCAGGGTGGACCAAATCTTCCACCAACCTCAAAGCCAGCAGAATTAGTACAACGGGGTTCAATTTCTTTCATATTCCAGCCAAAATCACTCCCTTGTTAAACTCTGTTAACTAAATAAAGGATAAATAAACTAAATAGAGGCATGGATGATTGTTGCCTTGCTCTTATTACTTGTATCAGAGAATCTGTTTTCCTCAGGGCCCTCCAGGGCTTTGTCTTTTAGACAAAGTCTGTTTACTTGGTTGGACTCTGCAGAGGGCATTGGTCCTGAGAAACAGAAGAGATTTATGGTAAATAAAATTTAGTAACAAAAAGAGCCTGATCCCTGTCAGGTAAAAGGCTCAGAGAAGACAGTTGTCTCAGACACAGTCCCACAGTTCAAGCAAGATAGCCAGCGAAGTCCCAGGCTCACAAGGATGTCAGTGGAGAAGGCACCATGGGGCAACCACACTGACTACTGCGGCAGTTCCAGCAACATTGCAACTTGCAAGGTAGACCAGAAAGACTTAAGTCCTGTGTACATAGGAATGTTTTTCAGTATAGCCTAATAACTACATTAAAACTAATCAATAAGAGAATAGTATCAACTCTTTTCTCACAAAATCTCATTTCTAATACAGCAGGAGCTTCAAGCAGGTCTCCAGTTGAGACCAAAAAAATATTTACATTTTTACTGATGCAATAGATGATCAAAAAAAAAAAAAAACCCCCCACAGAGCTTTTGTGTTGGATTAGCTGAGAATAGGGAACAAAATCTCAAAGAGTTTTGCAAAGCAGACAGACACAGCAGAACTTGAAAGGCAGCCAACTGGCATAAAAATTGCTACAGAGTAGTAGATCTGGACAAAACAAAGTAAGTGGTATAAATGCTCCATCACAAAAGTGCAGGGATTTTTAACATCCCTGGAGCAGCCACATTACTAGGGACAGTAAAGGTGCATGTACACAGTGACCTGCAAAGACCGTAGAGCTAGTGCTGAATTGGAAACCATAAAAGTTATTGCTCTGGCATCCCTATATGTCACTGGACTTTGTCATGTAGATCTCTGACACTGTACTGTATTGTGCAGGGCTGACATGCCCCACACTGTAATCTACTCATACCAAGTATTTGCCTTAACCGTGTGACTCAAGTTCCATCTACTTATTCAAATCTTCTCAGTAACATCTGGGAAACAAATTGACATAATCAGAAACCAATTCAGAGAAAAAGAAGTGTTCCAGTAGCGACTGGTTTGAGTAGCTCAAGGAAGAGGTAGGTCTTTAGCAATTAAAAGATGTGATGTTGTATTTTGTGTTTAGTCTGTAGACAGTAAAATCTGAGTACCTTGAAAAGATGAAGCAGTGAAACGCCTCCCTCTCTCTTTCTCTCTCTCTCTCTCTCTCTCTCTCTCTCTCATATTTATATTAAGGTAGTGCCTAGAGGCTTCAGTCAGCATTGAAGCTCTATTGTGCTACACGTTCCACAAACATAGTGAGAGATAATCTCCCAGCTGAAAATAATTTGAAAACTAACCAAAAATACAAAACAGGAGAGAAGAAACAAAGGCACAGAGATGGGAGGACTTGGCAGCAGCTACACAACAAGTCAGTGGAAGAGCTGGAGACAGAGGCGTCTCCTGCCTTTCAAGTGAGTGCCCTAGCTGCTAACTCACATGAGATGTTGGAGCCGGGAGGTTTATATGCTACAAACCTGTTGCTTATAATACTGTATTGTTGCTCCCACCCTGTCCCTGAAAGGCTCTGGAAAATCACACTTCTTTCGTAAAGGTATAAAAGAAAGATTAAAAGACAAAAATAGATGATGTGGAAGGATGTTGATTCACATCTTGGAACAAAATTCATATTCGCAGCATAAAAAAGTTTAAGGTAGCAAACCTTATTAATAAACCTGAATTATAACCATTTCATATTCGTGAGACTAGATCTACATATAAAAGGCTTGACTCTTGAGCTTTAAGTAAGGTATATAGAATAAAAGATTAAAAGAGAGCAAAAACTGGTCCATCTTCCTCATTTTATGTTTTTGCACACTAGGAGGACAAGGAGGTTATTGCTGAATCACAAGGCAATAAAAAACTCCTTTATGAACATATGCTGGAATCATCTTGTGGAATTCACTTGTAAGGGAGGTCATGCAGTCAAGCAAAAGTTGGTCTTTTATGAAGGCTGAATAACTTTGTGAGTCATTACCACTAACGTTTGCTGTTATGCAAAGAAAGGTATAAAAATCTCATGTTCTAGAGCTCAGGATGATTCTTTACATAGCTCATTTTTTAACAGACTGAAGGACTCTGAGTAAGGGATTAAGAGCAAGAATCGCTGTCTGATGTTTATGTGTTTCTCCTAGCTTGGTGTGCTATTGCAGGACTATGATGCTTTTTCTATCTATGGAGTTACCTTTTGGGGAAAGGTTTAATGCTAATGCTGACACCCCAAAATACAGAATGAAGTTCAGTACTGTTTCAGATGCACAGTCTGTCTTTGTTTTAAGACAAATCAAGATTTCTATGCTCTACACATGGCTCAAATCTGTAATTTTGAGAATGAATATTTAATATTTTGTAACTCCCAAGATTTAGCAGCTTTATATTTTACACCATATTACTGCTGACCAGAAGAACACCTCGTCCCTTAAAATCATGACAAAATATAATCTCCACTTTGAGGTTTGCCACTCTTACAATGTTCAGTTAAATCATCAGTAGAAAATCACAACAAAGGTTTCCATCATTTATTATCTCATCACAATGAGAAATTTATGTAATTCCAAAAACACTAGAAACATTAAAATAATATTGTTTTGATAGCTTAAGTACAATATATCACATAGGGGTGTTCCTTTGGCTTAAAGTAAGCTGTGGAGATGATGAAGAATACTTTATTTCTAGCCAGCTCATGTAGGGGCACTCTGAAGTGCCTCCAGGGGTATGTGCTTCTTCTTGCTGACAACTGAAGGAAAATTATCTCCCTAAACTTAAATGCTCCAGAATATCATATTCTTTAGCTGCCTAAAATGATTTAAAATAAATTATGTATACCCATGGGTGTGTCTGCTGCTGCTTACTCTACTCACATAAGCAATATGACTAATTCTATTTTAAGGCCAATCAGCCCAGTTAGTCATTCAGTCTACCTCCTGTATAAAACAAGGCAAGGAATTTTCCTCACTCCTATGGTGAGTTCAATGAAGGTTGTTTGATTAAAGCTTGCTTTTAAACCACAGTCTGATTTCCCCTAAGGAGAGTCACTCCAACAACCATTGTGTCACCACAGTTTTTTATCTAGACATTGCAGTTATTTCCAAATCATTCTAAAAAAATTGGAAAGTGACGGGGTTCATAGAATACCTGTAGAACTATGGTAGAAACACACCCATACAGTAATGGTGCCCCAGAAAATTTAAAGAAATGGAGAAGCTATGTCTCCATTTAGTACCACACACCAGAGATTAATCACCACCATTATTTTAAAGTTGGCACTTTTTTTCTAAAATGTGGATTTGTCTGTATTTAACATCAATTCACTGTTTTTTGTAAAGCTTCTCTCTCATTAGTAAAAGAAGTCTTCTCATTCTCTCTTTATGAAAGTACAACCCCTAGCTCAAATACAACATCAGGTTCTTATTATTATGACAGAGAAAATGAATATTTTTAATCTCTCACTCTAAAGCATTTTTACCAGGCCTTACCATAAAGCGGGTGTCTCTTTTTCCCCATTACTCCATCCTTTCTGAAACGAATTGCCTAGCACTGGCCCAGCATGCATCTGAAGAGAGATAAGCCTCTGCCTTTGCATTGCTCCCCTTTCAGCCAGGCTAATGTGTACGTTACGTTGCTTCAGTCTGCTACGACCAGCTATTTTTCTTGGAGCCCTGCTGTCTGAGGCATGGTCCCCTCTTCTGTAAGCACAGCCTGTATTCCCGCTGCACCCAGGTGTGCTGGAGCAGGCTCAGAGCAGCAAGCAGACTGCCTGCTCTGCCTTGCTGCCATTTACCACTCCACCGAGTCATTCCTGCGGCACCCACAAACGGTATCATCAGCAATTGCAGTTTGATTCCCCAGACTGCATAGTGCAGGGAACTTCTCCGGCCTCACAAAACTCCACTCAGAAGTCCACATGTTTTTGGTAATAGCACACTACTAACAATGCCTGTCTGACAGTCAAGGAGCTGGTGCAGTAACCAGGCTGTTGCTACCCTTTTTCCTCAAATGTGTTCATGCCGACTAAGATGTGAATTGCCGGCATGTCATGGAGTCATTTCCCTGTGGATCCTGGGGGAGAAGCAGACTGCAATACTGTGGAGTGCATCCTCCGTGCCTGGGTCATGACGGGGATAATCGGGATTACTACATCTTTCCTGTCACAACCACTTTCCTGCAGGATGTTCAAGTTCTCAGAAGTGTAACTACGCAGGAATGAACTCCAGCCGAGGAGGTGTTGCAGCATGGGTACCATAGCGGTGCCATGCCCATGCGGCCTACTCCAGGGTCAGGGACACTAACACAGTGAACGATTTCAGACAAGACGCAGCAGCCTAAACAAGAACAAAGGCCTGGTGCATATGAATAATAACAACATCGTCTCCACTGGGGAAAATGAAGACACTGAGAGGAGTTAAAGAAAACATACAGTTCCTGAAGTTGTTCACCTTAAATAGAAAGACTAAAACACTTGCAGTTTGGAAAAATAGTGTCATCTTGCCACAGAACAGAAGCAAAATAGCTTTCAGCAGACCAGTACTCGGAGCTCTCTCTTACAGCAGTTTGGTCACAAAGCCACAGCCAAGCCCTTGCTCAGGGCTGGCTTTTAGGTTAACTGTTGCCAGATGATACTGAGCTCTGACTACTAATCTTTATTTCCCCAGCCTTGAGTCCTTCAGCTTCAGCAACGTTCTTCACTCTTCCAGCCCTGTTCCTACCCTGGGAATAGTAGGCACCAATATTATATTTACCTGAAGCAGTAGGTAAAAGAACAGTTTTAGACTGTACATCTGGGATAAAGCAGAATTCAAATTATCAGACCATTTTCATTTGAAAAGATTTTTTTTTCCAGCTATTCAATCGTATCACCTTTTTGGGCTGCAATTTTCCATACCTGTCGTTTGCTTAAGACAACCGTTTACGCTGGGTTTGACCACAAAGAGTTAAACCATTTCTGAGAATACTGACAGAAGAGTATGTCTGTGTCTGTGTCTGTGTGCGTGTGTATAAATTTGCCTTTTTTATGTTGGCAACCTTTTTTATTTTGAACAGCTCAGCATCTCAGCAGGAAGTGGAAGAGAGTTAAAATTTGACCCTAGGTCAAAAATGTTTTTTGATGATCCAGTGAAAATCTGTCTTTGCTATGACCAAGTCTGTAAGATACAGGACTTGAATTACATTGCAATTAAATAGTCTGTCAGCCAGACAGTGGGCCATTCTGGTTTTCATTGTGTTAGTTAGGAAGACTTGCCATTGTTCACAACTAGCTCTGCTCTGAGTTTTCACATGGTGAAATTAGGTATTCAGGAACTCGTGGGTTCTTGTGCTGTGGGGGCTTAATGCTGTCTAAACAGGACCACTCAGGAAATAAAAACTCATGAACTGTGTGAGCTGGAAGTATGTTAAACTCTTGGATGGGTGCTTTCATTCAGGGCTGAAGTAGCTTTAAGTCAATATGATTTAATCAAATTATAGCAAAGTGTGACTACTTTTCTTCTGAAAGACAGCATCTATATCAAATTTACTAACACATCCTCCTTCCGGTCTTTTATTTTATCTCATCTGATTTTAATCTTAACTCGTGGTCTTTGGCATATAGAAAGCAAGACCTACATATATTCAAGGAATTGAATTTTAAAAGGAAAAAACAGTGTTTATTGCATGCTGTCTTGCTTTGTGAGAGACATCTGTCACTTCAGAGCTGTATTGCTCATCTGGTGCTCACATGCGGGAGGCGAGACACTCAGACCTAGAGCCTTGCCACCTTAAGCAAGACCTGCTGGCAGAATGCAAATGTAAGTTGCAGCTTGTGCCCAGCAGAATGCAACTTGTAAACACAAGTTAAAGCGATGCATACAAAAGCGCTGGAAGAAGTGCGGCTGTAGAGAAAGTTAGCGGCTTTCATTTCTGAAGGAGTTAGGCCAGCAGATACTGCTTTGGAGTAGTTTCTTCCTCTTAGAAAGTATTTAAGTGACCTTAAGCTGCTGAGCTGGCAGCAGATACTGTTCGAGTTCAGCGGATGCACATGTCTGTGCTAAGTGATCCCGCTCTAGGGACGGAAGACCTTGGGAAATAGCTTTAATTGAATAAAGCCATCCAGGGCATGGACAGTGCTTGCATTGAGATGTTGGAATGGATCGGACTGAAAGAAATGCTATGGCCTAGAAGCCATAAAATTGTACTGACCGTGTCTTCCAATCATTTTTTGGCGCCAAATTACACAAAGTTCTCTTTTCTTGTTTCGTTCTACAGATATATGACACAGATTATTTATTCATTTTTTTAAAGACCATACATAAAAATTATCTTCAGAATGTCCCTAAATGTACTGCAGGAAAAAGCAGCTTAAAATCCTTTAAAGAAAGGGTTGTCCTTCTATTACCCTTGCAAAATAAATAGATATATATTTCTTCAGTTTGAAAAGTGGGTATATATTTAAGCATATCTTTCTAAAAGCTAAGAAAACTGTGAGGAAAACCTACTGCAAGGACATTTTCCTACCACTTTTATCTTGGGACTTGCTATCCTGAGTGTAGTAGCCTCAGGTACCTATAGTGTTTAGATTGCGTAATATGATGCAAATGAAATATCATTGACAATATCTTACGCTGGCAGCACTGGCTATGGAGTAGTCAGTAGAAATTGTCCAAAATGTCCAAGGACTATCAGTCTCCTTTTTTTTTTATTTTAAATGGCATAATAACTTTAATTTTTGTTAAACACATTTTTTACACTATGTAAGGGCAAGGAGCAGCATGTCCCAGCCTAGTTCTACATGGATAATAGGAATACATAACATTATCTTATGTTGAAATCAATTAAAAATTTCATTTTCCACTGTCTACATCAACTCTACATGAAAAGATTGGAAGAAACTACCCATGGATCTGTTCATAACAGAGATTCTTGTGCGTTCTCCTGACCTCTCAGAGAGTGCACTTTTACTGGGGAAAATTGCATAACGTGTGATAAAACTCCTGTTAGCAGGTAATGTGGGAACAGTGAGGAAGCCTAAGGTCTTCCTCAGCCAATTAACATAAAAAAGCAGCATAATTATAAATCATAAGTGTCTTCACTAACATTTTGTTTCACATTAGCTGACAAGTTTTTACCACAGTGAATTTAAGGCCAAAGAAAGTAAATAGGACAAGTTAAACCTGTAGTCTAATCCAACAGAATTCCTGTGTCACTAAATAAAAGCTTGTAAGAAAAATTAAAATGCTACATAAGTCAATCAAAGTGGTATTGTGGGTCATACATTATTCATGTATGTTTAATGTTAGTGTGAAAATAGGTGCTGGAGGTGTTGCCCGTACAGTAGTCCTTCTGGCCCCATATAAACTTTGTGATACCATTCCAGGAACATTGCAGGCAATAAAAGGTCCTGTTTGAGATGAGAAAAAGCAGTAGATGGAGTTATCTAGTGCGAGGTTCTCATAAGAAGTGCTTAAAACACAAAACAGCTTGATATAGTAAGTGTGGTATTATAAAAACCCCTCAAAGAGCGAGTATAAACACTTAACAACAGGCCATAAGCTGATTATTAAGTCCTAAATATGTTACAACCCCTCTACAGCGAAGTGGAATGTGCTTAAATAACGTGAACCTCAGATTTTGTAGATGTGGCTAAGAAGGGATGGGACACTCCTAAGTGTGAATAAAGGGCTGCTGCTCAAGCCCTGGTGCGCGGATGGCCAGGTGAGCTAGCTCAAACGCCCTCCTGGCGCCTTGCAAGCCCGTGAACCTGCTCAGATGTCACCTCGGAGGTGCAGGCTGCACCTCCCCTGCAGGATCACCCCGCTGCCTGGGAAGGCAAGCACAGGCAAGAGGCGAGGGGCCATCTGAGTGTCAAATCACGCCGTAATGCAGCCAGTCAGGCAACACTACCTTGTGGGAGTAACTTTTCCTGTGGCTTCGCAGCTGCCTGTGCAGCTCTGGCAGGGAATTTCATTACAAATTTCATTATGTGCCTTCCCCCTCATCTCACAAAATAAGCAGTCCAACTACTTGGAGGAGAGATCTCCAAGAACCGTATCAGTATTTTAGGAAGTAGTGAGGTTAATTAGGCAGATGGCAGTCTTCCATGTGAGCCTTTATTAAATCAGTGACCCGGCACGGTGTCAGGAGGTCTTGTCGTACAGATAGCGCAGGCTCTTTTTTCCAGAGAAAAAGCAAAATAGAGCTCCCCATGGCTATTAAAACCTCCACATCTCCTTGTATAAAATGACAGGATTTTAATCGCAAGGTATCCTAGAAATTCCAGTCCAGACAATACAAATTCTACCTTTTCATAGGCTTCTTAGTTGTAAATGTTATTTTTCTGCACAAATAACTATTCTCAGTGAAACTGCTCTTTGCCTTTATCCCCAAAGTGTCTTCTTCGAGGAGTTAGGGAAGTTGTCCCTGCAGAATTTCCTACTTCATTCTAATGCTTTAAAGCTTAATTTACATTTATTACTATGCTGTATATAAAAATTATGGTCAGGAAAGCTAAACTGTGACATTTCAGCTAGGTCAGCAAATATTGTTGCAGGAAATTTAACTTTAAGCACTTTATAAAAACACTTTCATAAGTAAAAAGTTAACTTTACTTGAAAGCCTGCTCAGTCAGGATTTTGTAACAAGACCATCACCCAAATGCCATGGAAGTTGTGGGTTTTGGAGGTGCATTTTCACTTCTTTGTCCTACTTTTCCTTCCTTTTTTGCAAAAAGCTCTTTCTGTTCAATGAAACATAAGTAGTAAATCTTGTCCAGAAAGGGACAGAAAGGTATTCTGGATAACACCTAACTCACTTCCAAACTACAATTACTTTAAAGAAATATTAGCACTTGAATATTTCTTCTTTTGCTCCAGTCTTCCATATTGCTTATCATATAAATATAGCAAAAATTCAGATGCAAGGCATAAATAAAAGTATTTTTGACCATGTTATTGGACATGCTCTATGAGTTATTTGACCTAAGAGCAGTTGCAAGCGGCATTAAGTGGAATGTGGAATGTTGCTCCTGCAACAGAGTACCTCCTAATGGGCAATATACTAGGCAATGTTTTTAAATGTAAAAGTTATACAACCTCAGTCCCCTTTATTTTGTTCTATTGCACTGCTTCTTGCACAATTCCTGCTGAAAAATGCTTCCAGAAGTTGTATAACTCAGATATTCAGGTTTTCAAAGCAAATATGATGGGTATACTCAATTGTGTACTTTTTCCCAAGGAATCATGTAGTTCAGCTGATGGTAAGCTTTATTAAAAAACAGTGTATATAACAATTAGCTGTTGAAATGACAATGCTTAAATAGGAAATCCAAATGGGATAAATGCCTTTAGATTACAATTCTGAGTAGGGAAAAAAAAAAACAAAAACAAGGGTACACCTTTTCAAGACAGCTGTATTCCTCTGTAAAAGCATCAATTTATCAGTTTGATGTGGTCCAGTGTAATCCAGGATTTATCTTATCTATCTATCTGCTTGGAGCAAAATGTTGCATTCCTGGCCTAGCACAAGTTATGTAATCTAGCTTTTCAGATGCAGGGATTTAAAACAGATCATATAGGATTTCAGTTATCCTCAATTTGGGGTGCTTGTTAGCCAGTTTTAAGCCTTTTGTAGTGTCTCTTACTAAAATCCCACAGCAAATCCCAAAGCTGACACTTGTAGGAAACAGCTACATATAATGGTGATTCTAGAGTGGTTCTTCCATACCTTTTTACACACCCCTGCTTAGGAAAACTTAAGGTATTTTCAGATGCATTAACGAGATTGATTGGTGGCAGATACAAAGCTATGTCTAAAAGGAAATTGCAAGACTTTGTTACCCAGCCTTGTCAGAAAACGTTGCTCTTTCTCCTCTTCACCTGCTGAATGACATTGGCTACTTCAGCTAAATATCTGGAACTTTTATTTCAATATGTAGCATATCAAGAACATTTTCTGTTGGCCTCTTGTTCCCTAGGAGAAATCTTGCTTCATGAAGTTAAATACAAAACGCCAGCTGATTTCAATAGGACGCATGAGGATCTTGCATCTATTACCATGGTATATGAGCATCTTCAGGGACCACAACTGCTAAATTATATAATTTCCATGAATGCTCAATAATGTCATCCTTTTTACAGAACAGGATATTGAGACATAGAGAGGTTACATCTTCAATTCCAAATGTTAATCACTTAAATACTTAACACATACTTCAAACATTTTTTTTAAATGGATAGTCCATGTCTTTCAGATAGAGGAGTGCCTTTTTTCCTGTTAATAATTTCCCTGAATTTACTGGAAGCCAAAAGTGAATTGCAAGGACGTCACTGCTAGAAGTCTTTATGAATGCACATTTGACGTTTTTCTAGCTAAACATTTTGGTCAAAACTGGATACCTAGTCAGAGGAAAAACCAGAGGATCCAGCCTGAGATTCCATATTAACTTCCTTGGACAATCTTCTTATTCCTTTCTGTTTCAGTTACAGTCCAATCTGGTTAGACTGTTTGTCCCTCTCTATTACTTAATCTCCCATGCACAGTGATAGCAGAAATAGCATTACAAAACATTTATGAGTCTGGTGCCTATTAAAAGAGAGCAGGGTGTGGACACCATGAGCCAGTCCTTCTGACTGCAGTGCAAAGGGAGTTGAGGGAGTTACACAAGGGAGAAATCTAAGCAATCAGAATAGACTCTCTCAACTCCTTCCAAATACGTTGATGATAGATTGTGTGCTCTTTTTATTTATGTATACAGTGATCTCAGCTTTATTCAGCCCTGCCTTTCGAGTGGCAGTATTTTAACTGAACAGATTTTAAATAACCAAGAGGAGTATATAGCTCAGTAGTCTGATAAATGTTCTAGGATTTGATAAACATTTTCCCATCCCGTCTTTGAAAGGGACTCTTGAGATACTACTGTAAAGACTAGAGAGAATCAGGACATATTCTGTGACATATTCTGTCACTTCTATAAAACTTAAAATCTTCAGTTTTCTTTTCAAACACATCTGGTAAGAGTCAGTCTCATTTGCAATTTTTATCTGCAGGTGAGTGCCAAAGACCTCTACGAAGACTAGACTTACTCTCTGGAAAGGCCTATGTGCATGACAGACATGGCTACTGGTGTTAGGTAGTCTTTGCTCATCCTCTCAGAGTGCTCTGTGAGGACGGCTCATTGTGGAGGGATCTTTCTGCAAAAGACGGCTGGTGTCACACAGCTCTGTAGTGAGCAAGATTACACAGTGTTCACGCAGGGATTGTTTAACACCAACAATGGGTGTGTTTACCAGCTCAAGACGCATTCATGCCATATATATCTGCAGATGTTTTACAACCTGAATTATTTATGAATATCTTAACTTAAGGGGCATCTGCTGTAGACATTAGTACAGGGATCTCTTGAGATAGATCCTGCTACATCAGCTCATGAAATTCAAACAGGCTGGGCCTTCAGGATTCTCACAAGTCGTTTCTCTCGGTATATGATTCGACTTTCTAATTTTAAACTAGAAGCTGTCTGCTGGACAATGAGTCAGAGAAAGGATAGATGACTTAGGATGGAGGAAACAAGAAGCCCAATCATAGTTAACCCAGACTTTTGACCTGAGTGTGAGTCACATTAGTTGTATATACTGTTACCCCCACACACACACATACACACACAATCAAACAATTACTTTAAAAAATTTATCTGAGCTTACATGAAGCTCTGGCTCTGGCTTAGTCTGGAAGTGAAAAAGAAGACAAGAGAAAAGAGGCTGTTCGTGCAGTTTTTCCAGCCTTACTTAATGAAAAATCTGAAATCCTGGCCTCACCATAACCGATAGCAACATTGTGTTTGGTTTCATTGAGCTATTCAGGAGTCCAGAGCATGTAAAGTGTGTCTGGGATTCGAAGCTGATATGACAGGAACAAGGTTTCTCACTGCAAAAAGCATCATCACTGTCAGTCTCAGATGCTAGCATTCACAGAAAAGGGGGCAGACTGAGAGGGTCTGAGGAATAAAGTGGCTTCTGGCCTCACATTCTTTTCTAAATCAAAAAGTCTATGAACAAAATCCTTGCTGTATCTTAAGTTTCAAAGTGCTTTACAAATCAGATAAAAAGCTGTTTTCCTGCATTTTAGAGTGGGGTAAATGGAGGAACCTATGGAACTGAGCCACTTGCAAGAGGTCATGAAGGGAGCAGTGATAGCGATAAGAAAGCTTCTCATAGGTCACCCAGCAATGCTCTGTGCACTAAGAAACACTGCCTCCCATCGTGCAGGAGAACATCCAAAGCAAAAACTACCCTTTGTAAGATAAATCTTATCAATTTAGCAATAAAAAAAGCCAAGAGAATTCCTCAGGTTACAGTTACCCTTACTTAAAAATTCATATCTTGTGCTTATTTGGCTCCACCTGCTCCCACTGAAGTCAAAGATAGAACCTCTGGCCATTTAAAGGGTAAAACTGGGATGATGTATTTTTTTAATTCACTTCTTTCTTTAATCTGAACATAAAGATGATTCTCTCTGTGGGTGATGCAAACCACGAAATATGTAGGAGATCAAAGCCTGCACCATTATAGTTGCTGGAATAACTCCAGTGTTAAGAATTTCCTTATTTTTAATCTTTTTTCTCACAACTTTAACTTTGGGCAAACTGGCTTTGTGCAGATTTCCCTAAATATCAAGACAATCAAAAATAGGAATAAAGTTGCCTATAATATCCCAGAGAAACCGTAAGGATCAGAATGGGAATTTTGACTTTCAGTGTGTGCAGGGCCCTTCCCAGCTAATCAGTTAGCTGGTGAAACAGCACTTCATTAGACCAACAGAAAGAGTTACTGAACTCTCTTCCTAGAAATGCTCCTCTGCTCCCCTGCCCAAACACGTATGCAACATTCACCGTCTCCTCTTCACATAATCTTTTTTCATGAGATTAGAGAGGAAGTCGGGGACCTTTGGAGTCTCTCAGTAGCCATCCTTGATGAGAGAAAGGCTTCACTATCCAGACCCTTCACAGCAGTGCTGCACTTTGTAGCTATCAATAAGTGACATTAAAGACAGATCTGCAGAAGGAAGTTCAAACTGAAGGATGGAAGAGGCAAGGATAGATGTCCCTGCTTTATGAGGAGATAATGTATCCACTACTCCTTGGCTGGTTTTTTTTGTTTGTTTGTTTTGTTTTTTTAATAACTAGCCTGAAGCAGCACAGTCACACCTATGGCCACATTCACAAGGAGAGATTTTCACTATTACTGTTAAGAACCAAATGGTGAGTTCTGTACTGTCATTAAACATTACCACATACCTAGTTCCACTGAAATCAGTGACTGTTCTCAGCTCAACTTCAATGATTCCTGAGAGGGTCTAAGGGAATAGTCCTACCACACAGTCCAAAAATTATTTCTATTGTCCCTAGATGAACTGCAGCAGTTGTCCAGAGGATTTTGTAAGCTAGGTCACATAACACTACTATCTTGGATTCTCCTCCCTGGAAGGGAGGAAGATGGCAAGTTCCTTAATTTTATATTGGAAAAGCACTTTTAAAAAGAAAATGGAGCCTTTGAAACTTTAAATGGAGCCAAAGAGCTGTAGGAAGGAGCAAGCCCACAGCAGTGTCCCAAGAAATCAGTTTCTGCCACTCCTGAAATCTGAATTCTTCCAGAAACCAAAAGTGGTTGTTCTATTTTCATACCAAACTGAGCAAAATTTAACAGCCTATTGTCTGCCACACTTTTGCTGGGGTTAAATGCAAAAGGATCAGAAAGAAAAGTCATGAGGCTACCATCTCCATATACTTAAAATGTAATAACTAGTCTGCCTTCACTCACTGTGACAGTGGGTCGCCTCCTCTTTGAAAAGTGTTTCCATCAGTGGAGCTCTGAATTTTTTTTTCTGCTGCTGTAATTCAGGAGAGGACTGTTATGATAAATTTGAGACTTGGCCTTAGATGAATCTGTTCCATAGACACAGTCATTTATTCAATTACATGAGCTCTACTTCTTTGGATGAGTTTCTGGGAAAAGGAGAGCATGGATTTGGAAGAAGTTCTATTTCTGGGAAGCTAAATCCCTAGGGATCAGATATTCATGAGAGAGCAACCACTCTACGTTAAACAAAAGGATCATCCTCTGCGCCCAAAGAAATGTGATGTGTCATTCTCACCAAATGACTTGTCCACTTAAGCATTTGTTCAAAGAGAAACCATGAATTCACTTTTACAGGACTGAGAAACCTTTTTAGCATTTTTCTGCATCTATAGATAAGCGACTTGTAGTACATTAGAATGTTTTCTGGAAGTGAAAGTCCAGTGAATATTTTTGTGGTTGTTTGCTTGGAAAATATTTTGCATGCTAGAGTTAAACCAGTCATCTTTGAAACTCTGAATTCCTTCCTTCCATATACTAGCACTCCAGTCAGTAAAACTGCAGACTAGTCATACCCCACAAAATAGTCTACGTGAACACAGAGCAAAAAGATCGTAACAAACTTCCAAATCTGAAATAAAGTGATTCACAATAACTGAACAAACTTAATAGCTAGCTTTTCCTAAATAATTTACGAAGAGGAGAAGGGTTAACTTTTGCAAAGTCATTTAGTACTTTAGGGGCCAGGATCTCTTTAGTGCCCTCTAAAGTAACAAGAGTGACCAAAACAGCAAAACAAACCTCAAAAGACAAGTAATCTAATCTTAGAAAGATGAGTCTTTAGATCATGCTTGAATCACCACTACTGAATCCGAGCAGCAATTATTTCATGCAGACCTTGAGGAGAGGTGGCACCAGGGAGCCAAAGGTAAGAAACATGGCAAGAAGCAGCACCAACTTGCCACTAGCAGTAAAAAATTTAATGAGGCTGCTTTAACTGGGCATTTCCAAATCCACAGGGATGTCTGCCAATTACTTCAGCTTTCTTGCTCTTTTAGTCTACCTGGCTAGGTCCTTATGGTACACTCAATAGAGTATCTGAGCATTTTTATTAGTGCAGTAAACAAAGTGTCTAAGTAATTTTTACAAGCAATTACAAGTGTCTCACTTAAAATTTTTTATTTCACTCATTCCCTTCTGCCAATCAGTATGCGAGAAGTGAATGTTTGAGATGCTCTTGAGTATGATTCATGATACCAGTGAAGCAATATATCACTGTATCTTCATTCTCATCTCTCACATGCTTTGCTTGATGGTTTGCTACCAATCTGCTCTTTCATATCACATCTGAAACTAGTCCATGATTCTGAAGAATTGTTGGTGAATAACAGTGTTACAAATAATTTTCACCTCTTCCTAGGGAGTAGTTGTTCCTACTAAAACTACATAATGAAGGCAAAACACTTGGGATATATACAGTATTATACCTAAGCTGCATGTTTGTGTGCACCCCTGCTCAAGGATGGCATGTACTCACCTGGTGGCATGGAGAAAGACACCATCAAAGCTCTGCATTACTGAGTGCGTATGTGTTCATCGCTGGTTTTGTAAGGGTCACCTGTAACACTGCGACTACATCTGTGATCAGTGAAGCAAATGATTCTATCAGTTATTACTATTCGTGAGCCAGCAAAAATAAATATATCAAAAACTCTGTTATCTTTTGATTTCCTTTCAGCGTGTGCCTATTGTTTTCAGACCAAGATATTGAATCGATTTTAATTATTTTTTCCTTCCGCTTCTGTCACAGGGTAGAGCACTAAGAAAACTTAATGGGTATGGCATTTATAGAAACTCAGCAAGGCTTAGCTTTGCTCTTCTCTGCTTTCATAATATGTGAAATTATGGAAATCTAGTTCTTGCCTCATTAAATTCGGTTCAGCCCAAGTGATGGCATTGCCTTCACCTATCCAACATTGCAAAGTTTCTAGTGTAAAGGAGTGGAAGTGTATTCCATAGAATGACATTGCTCAGTTAGCTAAAAATAGCTATGCAGACCCCTCCATGGACCCTTAGCTGACACTCTTGAGTTGTGCCATGTCAGTGCACAGATTTGGGATATTGCTGGCTTTAATTGATCAAGTTTGAGGCTGGTCAGGAACAATCCTAAAGAAAATTTCAGAAAGTAAACCATCTTCTCTATGAACTTTGGATCAAGCTCTACTGAAATTCAACAGCCAAACTAAACTCCTATGTTTAGTTAATGAACTCTCCTATGTTGACAGTGCATGGATAGAAATATCTAACCTCCAAGAGCCCTCTTATATGTGACCCATTAACAAGGCCTTTTCTGAAACTAACAGGTCGAGTCTTAGCAGACTGAGAAATTTCGGTAATTTAACGCAAGCAACACCTGGATTTGTGAAACAGACACATTACATAAAATAGAAAAATAAACTTTTGCAAACCCTGTCCTTCAGACTGCTGAGAATCAAGAAATGAATAGAAACATGGGTACTGTTTAGGTAAAAGAGGAAATGTCATATGTTGGTGCCTATAAAGGACACAACAGAAGTTAGATTTCCATTCACCACAGTGACCTTTTCAAACCTCTGACTATACTAGTTAGCAACCACACAGCAAGGTTCAGGTTTATCTGATGTCATAGGTGATCCCAAAGGGTGGGGAGGATCCTATGGTGGAGGAGGGGCATTAAAAACTTCCCTTAATTGTTCTGCATGTCTCTAATGAACATTATCGCCTAGCAGAATTTTGGCAACACACAGAGCTAGGGTATTATTTTAAACTTTGCTTCCTAAATCAAATATTCTACCGTTTCAAAGCAATTTTGTTCCTCAGCCTGAGGATTAGCTCAAGCATTAAGCTCAAGCATTAACAAAGTGAGCCACGGAGGGTTGTGACAGAGACGGCGTGTGGGCAGTGCTTTTGCTAATTTGACCTCTTTTCACAGAAATGAGAGGAAACTGTGATCTGAAGCTGACATTTCCTTAGAACATCGCCCAGCTTTCCTAACACTGGGACCACAATTCACTGATAACGGGGCTTTGAAGTAGCTGGAGCAGAGCCAGGAAACATTGGAAGTATTCTTCAGAGAATATCTGTTTCAGATTACCCCAATTTATAGTAAGCCACACATGCTAACTTTAGCATTTCTTCTGCCTTTAAAGCTTTTCGTCTTCTGGTTGATTGATCTTGAGCCTTTTCCTTTGGCTCAGTGCAGTAATATTTCTTGTCCAAACACCACATTCCTACTTTGCATCCAATTCCTTCCCTACCATGTGTCACTAGGTTCACTTATCTTTCTCATCCTCTGACCCACATCAGCTTTTCTAAATGCATGATTTTGCTAGAGTTGAAGCAGAACCTGTGGCAAATATTGCATTGAATTAAGCTAAGCAAGTGTATTTTGTGTCTTCTTTACTTTTGTTTGTTCGCTCTTGCCGTAATGAGTCTTTTAGTTTTACTCCTCCCCTCTTCAGCGTCGGAGGCTGCCTGTGGGTGGGTATGCATAAGGTAAGACAGACAGGAGTTAGGTTGTCTAGTCCCACTGGAATTCAGTGGGAGGTGCACACCCAGATCTCATAGCAAGTAGTTCAAATCAACAGGAACGGCTCCGTAGACTGGATCAGCTGTTACCAAGGCTCTGACATCCACAGTGTGTACACCTGAGAGTGAGTGGTTTACCTCATACTAACTCTAGTCTGATCACAGGTACTGAACCGCACATTGAAATACACAGCTGTTAGAGCAAGCTGTGGTTGCACAAGCACCCCATGCTTGCCCAGCCAATGCTGCATGATGGTAGCTTTGATGGAGCACCTCTGAAGCAGAACACAACTCGCTGTCACCTCTTTGATTGCACTGTAGGGCCCTTAGCAAGCATGACTCTCACTCCCCAGGGTAGTCATGATTTCAGATGATGATAGCTAAAGAGATCCCACTAAGTCCATTTACCAAGTCCATGAAACAGTCAATCCCACCATGGCTTAGTGTCTAACCTATGAAAAGCTTTCAGGTGGAAGAGTCTGTAAGCTGTGATGCTCTGAGACACTCTGTTGCCTGTTCCCAGAACGGAGCTTAACATCAGCCAGTGCTAGACAGAGCAGAAAAAGTGAATGGCAGGCCATTTTACCACCAGGTATTCATGGTGGAGATATAGCCAGAATTTATACCAATACTTAGATTCAACATATCATATCAAAACAGACAGAAATAATCTATATGAAAAGCTTCCTTCTTTGTCAAACACAGAAAAAAAACCAGCTCTGTCTTCTAATAGCAAGGTGATAATTCCTTTTATCATTATTACAAATAGCTCAAGTTGCTTTGCAATCTATTTGCAGCAGAAATGATGAGTTGGGCTCCCAAGCTATTGCATATTCAGTTGCTATTTTTAGGTCAGTCATTTACTGACCATGAGATTCTCCTTTCTTAGGAGCACAGAAAGATATTCTGAAACAGTAGGGAGACCAGCTCCTGCAGGAGAAAAACAGAGAATCTATACATGGGAGAGGATTGCTTGTTGCAGTTCTTCATGAGCCATGAAACAAACACGGGCAAAAAAGCATGCACCCATTTGTGCCTCCTGCTAGCCAGCAAGGCCTGTGTTTGTTGCAGTCAACCAACTACAGTAGCTTGGCCGCTGCCAGATGCTGGCGGCAGCCTGGAAGCTTAGAAGATCTTTTCAAAAGGGAAAAGTCCACAAAGCAGCTAGAAAAAAAAAGGTCCAGGGAGCGCCAGCTAAATCTGAGCTCCACCATTAAACAAAAGGCAGTCTTACTTATTGCCTGGAACTGGGATTAACTCCCCACACTTCCTACCCTTCAGCAGTTCTCATTCTTATATAAAATACTGTTCCCAGTGGTTTCAGCACTGGTTACAGCATTTGCTGTAAAACTGTTACTGCTGAACACAAGTGCAGATATTCACCCAGTATATAAAGCCAGTAAACTTTGGGAGAGAGCAACTTCCCTGCTGTTATCATGTGTTTCCGCTCTTCTTCTCCTCCTTGGGAAATTAGACTCTGATTTCACAAGAGGCTGTCTCCTGAAGTTTCTGAGCTTTCCTTAATGCTATGAGAACAGCCAAAAAAGTAATGACTTTGGAAAAGACAAAAATGGAAAAAATCCATTTTCCAGATTGAAGTAACATTTTGAGACCAAGTTTACCTACATTTATTTTTACTGAAACAATTTTTCTTCTTATGTATTTCATTCTGAGCGGAATAAATATTTAATTACAAAAATGTGAATAGAACTGATCTCACTAGGAAAACTGCAAGTCTTTCATTTCAGATTGACCTACATGATGTTTCTTCCTTCCATTTTTTGGTTCAAGTCCTAAGAACGTAATTGTTCAGACAGCCATTTGGCAGAATGCTTTATCATTTTTTAGGAAAAATTTAAACTGCTTATCAAGTGTTGTGGAAGTAAGTACTACTACTGGGGCACACACCCACTGAGACAACAGGTACTTTAAAATGATGAAGCATGGTACAAACTGCACCCTCTAGGGTAACCTCAGAAATTCAGATAAGGTAGAGGCTGTCCTTCTTCCTGATTTTCATTGCCATCAAGAACTTGGTTTTTCCCACTTTAACTGCACCTGAAATGAACTTCCCACTGCACCTGAAAATGTGCAATTTTTGACAACCAGAGGCTGTTATTACAAGACTGTCAAAAGTCACAATTTGGTATGAAGAAAAACTCGTTTCTGGTACTTACCCTTTGAATTGCCCAAATTAAGAGAAACCAGCACTAAAGAATAAATGGAAGGCTCCATTTCTGCTTCATCCTGGTCCTCTAGTGTATTTGTTGCCTTGTGTAAAACTTGATACATTTCAGTTTGCATTACATCTAGTGAAATGTTACCTGAAACTACCTTCTACATTGTAAAAGCACATTGCTAATCATGGCAAGCTTCCTGCACAGCATTGTAGCCACTCTTTTCAGAAGCTACCATCCAACATATGAATATGTTAAAAACTCCCTAACTACCAGGATGTCAAGTCAGAGAGAAGAGTGGTTTTATCAAGGTCACATAAAGGTCGTATGGGAAAGGTGAAAGCTGAGTTTAGATCTGCCGCATCCCAGTAAAGTGCCTTGACAGCAGCCCATCGTCTCTCGCTAATGTCAGCCTCTGTAATAAATAATGGCTCCTTGGTGGGGAACTGCCCAATTTGACATCATTAGCAGATTTGGAATTGCTAAAAGGTTTAGGGCTTCAACATGTTTTGTTTTTAATTGAGCATGAAGCTGTCTTGGCAATAATACCAAAAAAAACTTTACACCCAAATAAAATCTGTTTGGATTGGCTGGTTGTGGCGGACAGATGAGTGAACTTTTGCCTTAAACATTTCTTGGTACATAAGGTGCAAGCAAACCAAAACCCCAAACAAGCCATCTGTTCCCAGCGGAAACAGGACTGAGCTGCTGCGACCCCTGAAATGGTCTCCCTGCGACCATTCGGGACACACCGAGCCTGCGCTGAACCGGACCATGATCGGGCAGAGACTTTGGGACCTGGACTGCAAAATACTGCCGCTTAGCACAACTTTTATAAAAGTTGCTTAGCATGAGTAGCTAAATTTGCTGAAGCCTTAGGCCGCACTCCCTAGTTCAGTGAGAAAGGGCCCCAGAGCTGGTGCAGACTGGAAAGATAAGGGAGTTACCAGCAGTTTGCATTCCTATGCGTCACACTCCGGGAGGGAGGATGTCAAGGCTTTGAAATAAGGCCTGCTTGGGCGCCAGGACCCTGAGAAACAAAGCCTCCCCTCACTGCTGAAACAGTGTTAATTAGGGGGGTCTGGATTGTATCCTCTTCATCAGGACCTTGGAAGATAACACTGTAAGTGCTAATTGCTGGAACAACACCTGTTTGTCAAGGCCCTGAGAAAGAAGGGCAGAGTAAAGATAACAATGATGAGACCCAATAAGGGAGCAGGAGACCCCAGACCCAAAGATTACTATTGGTCTGAACTGCCGCATGAGGGGAGGGAAACTTAATTTGAAAAAAGCTATAATTGCCCAGGGATTTCTTTGTTCAGGGTCCCTCTTTGGAGGCACCCAACTCGAGCTGTAACTACTGCACGCGTGTCATTACAATTTATTTATTTAAATTGCCTTGATTTGGCTCCAAACTTTTCAGCGGGAACCTAGGGTCGGACCCTGCTCGAGTTGTAATTACTGCACGCGCATTGCTAAAATTTACACCCAGGGTGAAGAGGACCAACGGGACGCCGCTGGATCCACGGGTGGTGATATCTCTTTCTCTCCCCCCCTTTTCTCTCTCTCTCTTTCTCTCTCTCTCTCCTCCCCTTTGCCTTTCCCCACCTTTATTCCCCACTCTGTGGAAAATAAAGTTAAAAGGTTGTACGATATTTGACCGGTTTTAGCGTCTTAATCTCGTCCTTGGGATCGTAACGAAACCCTCCCGATATTGGATCGGGACACTGGTCTTCATGAAGTGATTCAGAACAACAAAGCAGCACCTTCTTTCTTCATGTCCACACAGTTGTCAGGACTAAATATTATGGGCTGCACTCCTTTGAATGAGATTGATTGCACAATGTTTGCAAAAGTACAAAATATTTGAATTGCATCTTGTGTGGGAAGAAAACAAATGGATCAGCCCTCCTCCCCTTTGCATCTATTTGGATGTTGTAAAAACAGATAAACTGCTGAGTAGAAGACAAATACATAGGGCCATTTTTGCAGGGAAGCGTTCTCTTATGTCATGTTGTTCATCCTGGGTAAAATTAACATATCCTCATTTAGCTTTGGAAAGATTTCTTCTTGGTTCCAAAAATGAACAGGTGACAGTCCATCTTTAAAAATAAAGGCATGTTTCTAAGCTTAGGAAAAGTAACATATGAAGACCTGAACTTAAAATCATCTTCAATGGCACCATTTTTCCAGTGTTAATTGTTCTTGCTAGAGCATGTCACTTACAATAAGACATACTTTTGAAGATCAGAATCCAACAAATACTGGAAGATGTTTCCCCCGTTCCCTCCTGACTCCTGGTTCCTCAGCTCATGAAGGCATTCCACATATTCCTTATACTGCATGCTTCAATTTCCAGAATGTATGTAATCTATGATTGATTTAATCCCTCAGCATTGGAAACCATAACTATATAATAAAATAAATGGATTGTCTCTGTTTCTTGTTCTCCTCACCCCAGTGATACATGCCTTTTACACAGACAACAGAGACATCTCCTTTCTAGCATCATCAGATTTACTCAGTAATAGTCCAGTCCTACTGCATGGGAGTTTTAATGCTCATATCAACAAGAGCAAGGCCCCTGTTTGCAACTATATATCTAATGGTGCCTTTTCACAGGTAGCTTAAGCCAGTCTGTGAGCTGCTATAGAAAGGGGTATCTGGCCTTTACCCCATGCACATCAGTGCTGCCTTCCCTGTATCAATTCCACCAGTTGTGTGGTCCTGCAACTGCAATCAGCCAGATCAATAAGGTGTGCTGGCAGAAAGGAAACTCTACCAAAGGAAGTAATCATTTTCAGTCTGATAACTTGCTGCGTGATCATTAGTGCCAGAACAAGGGATGGGCAGGAACACCTGGTTAGGGGCAGAGGCAAAAGTGGAATAGCCCCTTCCATAACAGCTTGTAGTCAGCTTAGCCTTGGAAGGTCATGAGCAAGAAACATATCTTTCAGATGTACTGGGCCACGTCCTTTGCTGGTAAGTCAACAAAATTAGATTATCCCTATATGGTTCTGGACTTATACTAGCTAACAATTTGCCTCACTATAGCCAGTCTCCTCCTGAAGCTGAATATAATAAGTAGTTCTCCAATAAGAATGAAATATATCCTCACTACAAATTATTTCTGCTTTGAAAAAGGGCTGAGCAAGAAGACATATTCTTAATCACGTCTGACCTTGCAAAACAGGTTGTGCTTATCTGTTCGTCAGCCCACAACTATCATGCGACATAGTTCTGACTCATCTCCTGAAATGGCAATTTCATCTATCATTATTATTATCATTATTATTACTGCACTTTTTGAAAAGTGGCAAATCACATCTACCTACATGGAATGTAGGAGAACTGTTTTCCTTTTGATATTAAAAAATTCTCCCACCAATTAAGCAAACATTGGCTGAACCACAGAGTTGGTATATTGTTTAGGAATGCAACCTTACACAAAGCCAGCAGCTTTTCAGAGTGTTAAAAGAAACCTCAGGCACTGGAGTCATCCCCAGGAAGCAGATGAAAACAATGCATACATGTGTCAAAACACCAACTTCAGCTGTGTGAATATGTCACTGATTTGAGCTGGTGGGAAGGGAAGAGCTTTATGGAACAATAAGAACCTCTTTCTAAAAACTTAAAAAGAAAACAAAAATAAATGAGAAAAAACAAAAGAGAAGCTAAAGCAGAAATTTAGATTGAGGTTCTGATGCTGCTCTTTAAAACAAAGTTAGTAGTTACAAACTACAAAAAAAAAATCTGAAATGCCATACACTTTGTTCATTTGTAATTAAGAGTTCCGTGTTATCTTAACTTTCTTTCTACTCCTTTGTTTACAAGTTGATCTGTCCGAAGCTGGTCTCAGAACAGACTTTGTGGGAAAAGTGTGAACACTGCCTATAGAATGCAGCCTCAACACTACAGTCTCCAGATCTATCAATATTTCTCATCTTTCCCCAGTGTAGTAGCTCACTGCCATATCACAGAAGTCTGTTCTCCTTACCTTTACCATAAATTTGCCTGATGCTGTGTTTTCTCAGACACTTGAAATTCTTGCTTGTTACTCTACCCGAATAGCCTTGTTTATCGATTCTTTACTGATTTTCCAAAACCAAAGGCCTGGCAGCTGCAGTCTGGAGTTCACTGTTCAGCTGCAGATGTGAGAGCCATGAGGTAGGACACTTAGTCTTTTATTGCTCCCAGCACTGGGGAACTGTATCTGCTCTATCAAGCATGGTTGCTTCCTGCATACGACTTCATTTGTTTCCTGGGTTAATTCACACTTACTTTTCCACCCTGAGGGCATTTTCTGTTCTGCTAAGGCAGTGCCAGATCAGAGCAGTGGTGGAACCTAGCACTGTCCCTGTGTCATCATGTCCTTGTAGTGCATGTCTGAGTAGTGGTGGATTGGCCCTACTATTCAAGCGCTAAAGAGGGAACAGAGGAGCAGGAGAGGAACAGCGACTAACAGTGTTACCACAGGCTGAGGTCCCTTCACATAACTTGGCAAATGACCTAGAAAAGATAGCACATATGAACAGTCTGGAAAATAAGTCCCTCATTCTGTAAGGTCAGGCTGCTAGATCTTCAAAGCATTAACAACATCAGAAGTAGGGCCAGGCAGAAAATGGAAATGCAAGCCATACAAGATTTCAACTCTTCAATAAAAGCTAAAATATCTTGGTTGGGAGATATGGCCCCAGCCCCTCAAGGGTGGTATAGCTAAAATTCTGCAACCTCCTCTGGGCCAGAGTTTAAGGCAGACTTTACCTTGCCATGATGCACATCAACGACCACCTCCTGGAGGTGAGGTAAGCCAGCACAAGGCTCTGTTGTCAGCATTTGTCCTCCAAGATATCCCAGGCCAGAGGAGCCAGGCTTAGAGATAACCCAACCATGGCAGCAATATGCCATGACTACAAGTAGACTGATACTAGGCTTTAAGGGTCTGAAAGGGGAAATGTTTTTTGATTTCTGTTTTCCATTTCCAGCTAGAAGCCAATATTTTTACATGTAAAATCACAAACATATTTCTCTCTCATATCTCTAATAAATCTGAGTAGCAGTAATGAATCAAAGCTGCAATTCTGGACCTAGCTGGCAAGTGATCTCTCTGATTTACATAATGAGCATGAAAAAGGTATATTTGATGAAACTTTCTGGCTGGTAGAGGAGGATGGGATAACACTTATTGGCCTCTCAGTTGCAGATTGATATAATGAATGATAGACAAGATTTACCTGTGGAACAAACGTGAAAGGCAAGATACAAGACAGCGCTATGTCTGGCCTCTAGTGAAAAAGGAGAATGAGGTCTCTGCACAGCTGTAGTAACAAGATGGTTTAGCAGTCATTATATAAAGTGCAGAGATTTGTGGTTAGGAGATCAGATGGGAAAATTAGATAGGTATGAACAGCACTGCCTTGAGTAGTGAGCTGGCATAGAAGGTAAAATTAGTGATGTTAGATGCTCTACTGAAAGAAAAACAAAACCAATAAAATGAAACAATCACAGACTAAACAACCAAGAACCATGTATTCCTGAAACTCAGCATGGTTGCACCGATTATATCCAAAGTCATAAACTTTTTAACAAAATATTCAGGAAGCTTACTAAGATAATTAGAAAAATAATTATTTTCTGCTCCTTTTCCTCAAATTTAACCAGAAATCACTTTTAATATAATAGAGATTTCTCTCACCACCTATACTCAGGTGATAAGGCTAATTCCACAGATTCTTCTGTTTAGGCTTACAAATTCCTGCCTACTTTTGCAAATTCCATGAAATCTGAAATACAGTTCCCAACATATGCTACAGATATATCAAATAGAGCCCGTCGTGAGCAGAACTGTATGTCAAGTCACATGAAAGCTATCAGTTTCACCAGTGTAATCAGCAGAATATGCCATAGTTGTGTGTCTTGTGTTTCACATTTCTCACTGAAATTAGGTAAGAATGGAAGAAGGAAGGCAGTGATACCAGACAAGATAGGGTGCCCAATGCATATCATGACAAAGGCTAGACAATGGTTTTTGTAAAACCCAATACAATCCACCAAAAGATCCTTAGAGCAAAACTGTCCGCAGTGAACACTAGTGGAGGACTCCTGGCTTCTCCTTGTTCAATTCTGTCCATGAAAAATCACCGTAAGTTCCCACGGGAACTCAGATACAATTTTGGTAAGAGGGTCCGTCAGAGCAGACTAGGATGGACTAGGATAGAGTTACACAAACTCAAGGTAACTTTTTGTTAGATTTTCTGCTCATTTTTTGATCTTTGTGGTGTTGATCTGCAAATGTTAAAAGAAGTAAATCAAATCTTGGATTTTTGTACTCTTTATAAAATGTCATGAACATGCACCTACTTTACACCCTTAATAAAGGGCTTCTCAGTAATATAGATAAAAAGAATCTGAAATACCTTATAAAATTGTAAGTAGCATCTACAGATGGCATAAGCACTACATTAATTACTAACTACAGATACAAAACTAGTCAAATTCTGATGTCTCTGTTCAGTGTTGTAGCAAACATGGAAAAAGTCAAAACCCAGAAGTTCTCCATGAGGCAAAATCTCTAACAAAAAAGTAATAAATTCAGGCCCACTGAAACATCCTGCTTTGGTAAAGGCAAAATATTACATTTGATTTTGCTTTTTGAAAATACTTTAATTTCCATTTTTTTTTACTTTCAGAGGAAGATATTAATTACAATTTTTAAATTGCAGCAGCACCAGTAAATAAATAAAATTTGCCTCAAAAATGCCAAAATATAAATGTGTGTTCAAGGAAGGAAATATTCTCTTTCAAACTTAAAGTGCATCATTTATTTTTATTATTTTCTGAATGAAAATTCACTGAAATAAAAAAAAATCTATTGGAAATTTTTAACACCCCCTGCCTTGTCAGATATCCACAATCCCATCTCAAAAAAGTAGCATCAACTTCAGAGCATTTTTAGAAGTCAAGGGAGCCGCAAGTCAGTGTAGCGCTAAGATCAGCCTCTCATCTGTCAGACTGTCTTTAACACGAGTTGGCATGGAGGTAGATTGTAGCCCTTTTTCATCTTAGAGCTATTCGATGCAGCACATTTGTTATTCTTTGCTGCCAAGGAGACAATCTGTTTTTCATTTCCTCTGAAGAAGAGCATAATAGTATGAGTAAAACATCAGATATAATTAGACAAAATGGTTGAGTGCCTCACTGAACAGAGAAATGGAACTGTCCCAGATATGAAAAATAGCCATTCACCTGAGAAAGGAAGAGAGAAAGGAGAAAAGTGTTGCCCTTCTAACTGGAGTATGCAGAGATTGTTGCAGGTTATCCTTTTCTAATGCAAGTGGGATATTTCCTAGGGCTTGTGCAAACTAATTAAATGTCCTCTCATAACATCTGGAAAAGGGAAAAATAATATGAAGATCCTTCTGCTTTCCTACATAATGAAGTAAAATGTACCTTAAGATGGAAAACCTGATTCTTGCTTTTATATCCACATGTACATTTGTAGCTCTGCACACAACCTGGATGCAGCTCCGCAGTGCTTTATGCTAGTTATGCATGCGCTTTTGTCTGAAAAATATCCCTTAACTCACACAGTGAGAAGCGTGTCAAAAGCCTTTAACTGCTAACAACAAATATCAATTGCTTTGTTACTGTTTGTGAAAAGAGAACATTTTTTTAGAGCAAGAAAACCTGAAATCTTTGCCCTCATATCCTTGTGGAGCACTGAGCCACTACTGTGAACTGCACCGTCTCACCCAGGCTTTTTTTTCTGATGACCAGGTGGCTCTTGCCTAATTTGATTCATTTTGCTTATCTTCATTTTATCATGTGGTATAACCATAATTTTTATAGAGATAGTCATGACAAGTAGTTATTCTGTAGAATGAAATATTTATGAGCCAAGTAGAATAATAGAGTGTAGATGAATAGGGGCAAAGTAAGCCCAACAGCAGAGGACTTGAAAGTGAGGACACAGACTGCAGTGCAGCGGAGTACAGTCACGGGATGATCAGAGAAGGAGCACATGATGTCAGTGGAGACCCCAGGGATATAAACAACTCACTGATGGTCAGTTAAAGAAATGCAAACCCAGAGAATGGGCAAAACCAGTTTTAGGGGAAATGAAGCAAACATAAAACAAGTATATTTAAGACACCTCATACAGTAAATTTGGATGTAACGTAGAGTTGCAGACCAAGGAAAAAAACAACAGAATGTTAAAGTGTGTTAGAAAAAAATGTAAAAATAGTTCCAAATGCACCAAGGGTAAGGAGGAAAAAAGCCTTTAACATCAACATACTCCTCCCAGTGAAGGACTTTGGACACTGATGGCACACTAACTCCCCTCTCAATCTGAAGCCAGTGACATTAAGATCCACAGTGGCAATGGAAGAGTGCACACTCTGCAAGAGTGCAGAGAAAGGGGTAGGTGCTAGGAAGTACATATATAACAATTCTAACTGTATCATGGAGATATTTTCCATAATTGTACTCTTTATTTTCTTTTTATTTCTTTTTCTGTAATACTTAGATCTGGACTAATACTTATTCATTGATTAGACTGTTAACAATTCAATTACACAAATAATAAATTCTTGAAATTACATATAAGATGCACTTTCTTTTTGCCTGGAACAAGATTTTGAGTGTACCACTACCTTTCACACTGTGGATGATCTTCATACATGCACTGGCCCCTATGAATGTAAGAGTGTGGTATGTCCACCTGCATTAATGGATGACTCTGGACAGTGAATTCAGTGCTGCCAGCAGAGAAACATTGCCAGCATTTCCTACCAGCACGTGGGCATGTCTGCACCATGTTCGATGGGCTGAAACAAGTTCACTCTGCTTGTGCTCCAAGCCTGCCAGACACAACCAGTTCCAAAACTGAAATCATAGTCGTGGTTAGCACAGCAGTGAGCCCAAGCCTTGCTGACAGCCAGGTTCAGACTACCTCCAGGTTCTTGGTTTACAGCTGGCTCACATCTGGCTGGTTCAGAGCACAGGCTTTTGTCCACCTGCAGATAACCTCAGAGACATGCTTGAAGTTATAGTCCAGAAACCCAAAAAACCCACTCCTGAAAATTTTTGGCCTTCACTGCTTCTTACTTTTCTTGTTTTTTCTTTTTCTGCTTTTTTTTTTTTTTTTTCCCCCCAGTTTTCAGGCGTGGATCCTCTTCAGGAGGATACTTGAATGGTGTCTTAGCAAGAAACACCACCTATGACTTCACCAATAGGTAAGGCAGCAATGGTAGTAAAAAAAAAACACCATTATGCAGGGTTGTCTTCTATGAGATAGCTGTGGTTGGTGGTTCTAAAGAAGCACTAGAGATGAGCAAGAAGCGCACCTCAGTCCACTATAGCTTAGCACAACATGGTCCCCAAGTGGATTTCCCTCTCCATCACCAAAGCAAGACGTTTGTCAGCTACAGGAGGCAAATGGCTTTGTTGTTCACTGCAAGAGTGCATTAAAGATATTACCTGGATGAGTAGAGATGCATGAACATTTTCAGCTACAGCTAAAGAGGGAGGCATGGCTTAGCAGTGCAAATTGATTCAATATAATAATTGTCATAGCTGATAGTGTCAGGAGGAAGTTGACGGTGGTTCTGTAGTCTGTCTTTAACCATAACAGTTTGGGTGGGGACTGTAAAGAATTGGCAGCTGATAATAGAAATGGAATGAAATCAAAATATCTATCTTTTGTTTAGTCATCTTCTTGAAATATTTGTAATGGCCCAAGTATCCCTCCACCCACTGCATATCAGGACACTAGAGCTTTTAAATCTGTGTCCAGATCTGAGGCTAGCAGCATCTCTAACTCATCTCTGGATTATCCCAAACCCTTTTCCTTGGGCCATTAATGCATACTTTGAGAAAATAAGACCAGAGTCTAAGCTAGCCTCAGTTTTGAATTTTCTGCCTAAACCCAAGCTAATATTGGGTGTTAAAGAGCTAAAATGATCCCTAATGAACCAGGAGATGGCACTTTAGATGAAGCCATTCAAGGACTGACTCTAGCCAACCAGCCTCTGTTTAGGGCAGTCTATGTTATAGTACCAACCTAGAGAGATTTCAAGTCTCCCTCTGACTCAAGTTCAGCATTTCTCTCAGCTCTCTTTAATTACTTTCTTCAAAAAAGAACAGTACACACAAAATCCATCTTCAAATCATGAACATCCATAATAGTCCTACAGTTCATGTCTGCAGTTTTCTTTGCTCTCTTCAAGGAGATAGCTGCCAGTAAGGAAGATTATATGTTGCATCAAACTTTCCCAGATTATGACTGTTTGGATCCAGCATTATGGTTCAGCTTTTTGTACACATGGATAGGGCAGCTGGAACATTTCAGATAAAGATGTGAACACCTCCCCAAAGTTAATTATTCACATTATTGTTTGCATCTTCGATTTCAGTTTTACTCAACTGTTTGAAAACCCTACATACTATGCACTAGCTTTGGTGTGCCAATACCTTCAGAGAATTGCTGGTTGCAACCAGTGCTTCATATGTACATTCCCAGATACTTTTCTATTTGCGCAATTGGCGGTGAGATTGTGAACACATATAGGGAAAAAAATCTTTTACCAGGAAAGCAGTTATTTAAACAATTAGCAGCACAGAGGAGACTGAGCACAGCTATTCTAAATCCCTTCAGTTGCTTTCTTTACCCTCCACCCTCCCCTCCCTTTCAGATCTGAAATTCCTAACCAGAGAGTAAATGGGGAGACAACAATATGCTGCAGACAGTTGTCTTTGTGTTTTGTTTTTGCTGGAACTGGAAGACAGTTTATCATAAGGGTTTTGAAAGATGACACTTTCTTTCAGACCTGAAGAAACAGCTAGCTCCATTCCCTCCCACGTCCTCCACGCACTTCTTAGCGCTGAGCTGTGAGGTGTTTATGATGATCTATTTCAGCCATTCCTTAACGTTGGAGGTTCTGGCCTCATGGTCTGACAACTGATTGATAAGTCCTCTTTTGTGGGCTAAGAATGGCTGACCTTTTCCTCTTGGATTCCCATTATAGGGTAGCCCAGTATCCTCTTTCTTGGCCAAGCGCCGTGGGAAAGACAGTGTGCAAAGGCAGCTCAAAGACTGATATATGGATTAAAAAAAAGAGGAAGATGACAGCCTTGAAAATCATTCAGCATGACTGTGCACATACTAAATATACATGAGACTTTTTATCACGTATGGATGTTTCTTGCCTCTCTATGCTGGCCCTGTACGTTGAGATGAGTCTTTCTTTAAATAGGTTTTCCCTGAACATGTCTGATCTCTAGGAACTCTTTCAAAAGAATTATCTGCTGGGATCAATTTCCAGACAAAATCCATCACATTCAGGGCATGGATTTCCAACTTCACAAGCCATTAGTTAAGCTGAAAGAACAAATTGCAACAACCATTGTGGGTTTCCCCAAGCTCTTAAGTTATATTATCTTGTCAGTGCATCAGAGGCCGGGGAGACTACTATTGCTGGAAAGGCTAAGGGGAGACTGATAGAAAGGAATAGCCAGACATCTACTATGTGGAAAAGTCACTCAGACTCCCTGTGAAACTTCTAGGATTCCCTCTGATTTGATGAGGTGCTCTCCATCTACCGCTTACTGCAAAGATGTACTTTCTCAGTGTAACCTTGTAAACATTGTAGCTTACCTGATTCAAATCCATATCACACTTCACCCATAACTGTACTTAAATCAAGCTTTTTCTCAGCTTCCAGAAAAGTTAGTTAAAAAAAAAAAAAGCTGGAAAGCTACAAGAAAGAAAAGCTGCTAGAACATTCTGATTTAAAGAGGAAAAAAAAGAGAAAATTAAAATCATTGGTAAAAACATTTGTATAAGATGGAAGTAGCTCATTAGTTCTATGGTTTCAGGCTGCTCACAACAAGGGAGAGAGTAGGGAAAGCAAAGCATCTTGGGATACACATTGCCATGCAGGATTGCTCAGGAATTTGTCAATGAATATTTTGTCAAATGCTCAAAGGAAATGGGCAGAGATGGAAAGGGACATTTGCTCTCAGACATATTAACCAAATACATCCCCAAACCCAGCACGATGTTCAACATATTATTCCTGATGAAACCTTTGTAGCCGTGGTGCTGATATTGCTTAAACAGCTAGGGAAGTCTACAAGAAGTGAGCCCTGAATGTAGGAACACTAATGCGTGCTTGTTATGATAAAGTCTAAATCTAGCAACAGTCAGAGATCAAGTCATCTCTTGGAAGGTATCCACTGGCCATGGTCAACAGAAAATTTACCTCAATAATAAAGACTCTGCTAAGAAGGGGAATCATTAAAAGTAATGGGATGCTAGAAGAGGCTTTAACTTAGGGAACGTAGAAGCAAACTATGATAACAGTCGTGTACCACGGAACTGATAGTAAACAAAATGAAGCACCCTACGGTGTCACTACTGCAGCCTAGGTTGGGTTAAGTCATAGGAGGTTCAGGCTTTTATTGCAAATGAGTAAACTCTGTGACTTGCCAGATAATTAATTCATCCAAAGCTCTGATGAACTTGCTACTACTTTCAAGTAAAATCTGAACGGTTTTCAGATGCCAGGAAGAATTTTATAAGTGGGGATGAAATAATATGAAATCCTATGGTTTGGGCCTGAAAACAAGGACAATTCAGCACTTTTAGATTACCTGAAGTTTATATTTGGGGGAATCACCTGATGCAGAACCTGATCACCTATAGAAATAATTAACTATTCTCTTACCTCATATGATTTCAACAAGAGATGAATCTAATTAAATTCAGATTAAAAATTTCACCAAGTTTTTGGTAAAAGTTTTTATTTGCTAGATGAGTCAAGGTTGGCCATACATCTGAACTACCCGAAGTCCTCACTCATCTATGGATCAGAAAATCAAGTCCAGCTATGTCAGTTGTCAGAGCATTAAACTCAGTATCATGGGTGTTTATTTGATCTCCAAATTAGATCAGCATTGTCTGCTCAATGAACGGTAGTTCTACAGAGCTAGCAACAAACATACTTTTGCAAAGCTTTTTGTGATTGGAGGTGAGAATGCTTCTGTGTGGCACCCTTTAACTAGTCTCTGTTGAGTTTGGGATTTCCAGAAAAAGAAGGATCAAGTCAGTAAACAATAACCACTGTAACAAAACCAAAATGCCAAAGTGTGACTGACCAATAAACCCCTACAAGAGAAGACGGCTCAGAGGAGATGGGCAAGGGTGAGGTGCCCATGAAGCTCAGTAATAATGTAGGGTATGACTCATTAACCTCAGCTGTGCACAGAAAACTAACTCTATCGCAACACAAAGGTGACCAGAGGTCACCTTTTCATCAAAACGGTGTAAACGTTTCTCCCCGAGCTAGCCAGATCAGCATGGGGGAAACGTATACGTGGCTCAGCCCAACGTGGAGTATAAAACCTGAACAACTAACAAAAGAATTTTGAAGAGAGCAATGGGCTTGAACAGGCTTCAACCCACATATTTCTTCCCAGCAACTGGGGACGCCCAGTGTCGTGCCAGTGAGCGTATTATGGAGACCAGTAATGGGAATCACACTGGTATTATGATTGTACTGTATACTGCAAGTGCTATATTTTGCTAAGTATATACACTTGTATTGTGATTTCAGTATATTGCTGTATCACTCTGCTAAATCAGAAATCCTGTGTAACATCAAATACCTTCAAAGAAGTAAATGTTGATATTAAACATTACACTCGCCGTGTGTGGAATATCTATAAGAACCTGGGCAGAGAGCATCGGGCTCTGACACAAAGGTGGAGGCGGAACAATGGGGAAAGGGGCACTTTAAGTCCCGAAACTTTTTATGTTGGATAATTCCATGGAGAGAGACCAAAATTCCGTGTTTGTCACCCTGTTTGACAACATCACTTTAGACTCACACTCTGCTTTATCTGACTGGGCTAGGAACTGAGTCAATTCTTTTTTCAGTAGAACTGAAAACAATATCAGAGGTTGAAGAGGGAGAGCAGACAACCTCAAGGTTTTGCACAGAAGGGATAAAAACTGGTAAAACGGTATCTCCACAGAGGAAGAAAAAAAACAGTGCCCACTGGTAAAAGGTCCAAGTATACCTGACTAGCAGAGGTACATTTCTCCAACATCAAAGGCATGGTGCAGTATCTAATTCAAATGGCTGAAAAGCCTAACAGCTGAAAATTAAAATAAGCTGTCAGTCTGCTAAAAAAGATTTTTAATTCAAAATAAATCGAACTAACAATTTGCAGATGTTTGGAAAGAAAATGTTTGGGTTACTTGCTTTCAAAGCCTGAGCCCTCCCTACCTTTGGTGCTCCACTTGCATTTTAATGGTTGTGGTGGCTTCCTGCCATTGCCTGCTCTCTCCTTATTCATAGCATAAACCTCATGAGTTGGCAGGTCTTGCACTCACCCTTGACTTTGAAATCACATGACTTCTGTCATCCTTGGAGTTAAACAGTGGAGGTAGGGAGAGAAACCCAGAGCTCATTATCCCTTGACAGAAGGAATTTATTAAGGCAGAAAATCAAATATATATGTATACACATATATATATGAATATATTTACATATGTGTGTGTGTGTGTGTGTGTGTGTGTGTGTGTGTGTGTGTGTGTGTGTGTGTGTATGTATATATATATGTAATGTCATACTTGGAAAATACTGTGTTGGTAGAATGTTGGACATCTTTAGTAGTAAGTTAGATCCTTAGAGAAAGGAAAAGAAGAAGAAATACAGGAGACAGATCTTTTGGAATTCATGCTAGCAGTTTCTAAAAGCACATGTTCACAGCCACAGTGTACCTTTAAACCAAAAACAACTGCAAAAAAAGAATTAAACCTTTAAAGTTCGTATCTCCAGCCCAAATCTGCCTGCTCTTAAGACAAGCAGCATAGCGAATGAGCAGGCATGAGGTGGGCTGTCTTGGCGGGAGGGTGCCTACCCTCATCCCAGGCTCAGCCCTGCAAAATTTCACAGGTAGATTCCTTTATTTAGATGATAAAAATAATTAAAGGCCATTAATGCATGCAGCAATAGAAAGGAGAGAGCCCTGAGAATGCCTCAGCCCCTCTTCCCTCCCAAGCCTGCCAGCTCAGCACTCCAGCCCGGATGCCCTCCCTCATCCACAACTAGCAGGATTTTCGGTTCCTTCTGCACTTGGTTGCCCTGCTCAGCCCCTGTGACTGTGCCACTGGCATTGCCTGTGCTCTGTCCCTCCAACCAAACCTTAGGTGAGGAATAACATGGCTACAATCTGTTTTCTCCACTGTTATTTTTTTTTTAATACTGTCCAGGTTACACTGTTCCTGCTACCTACCATGGGGTTACTTCACTTTTTTCTCCTGACTGGAATTGATGTATTTTTTCATATGGAACATTTTCCCATTGAGGGATGAGGGGTTTTTTTTAGAAAAGTCTTAGGAACAAATTTAGTTCCCTGCCATATCCGCCTTCATCAACAAAACTGGAAAACTTAACATTTTCTGTTTTTCCTTCCCCCCCCCCCAGCTGATTGTTTTTCTTTCTGAAGTTTTCCCTTGGAAAAAGTACACATGGAAAAGAAAGAGAAGGGGCAATGAATGCCTTTTCCTGGTAAATCTTTGCTTTTTTTTTTTTTTTTTTTTTTTTTTGGGAATGGGGGAAGATAAATTCCAAATAATTATCTGCATGAAGTAGGGTTTTTTAAAAAAGGGATGAGAATATAAAAGCTGAGATGAAATTTAAATTATTTTTTTCCCAAACATTTTGTCTCCCCAGGTGAGAAAAATGTGCATTATCATCTCTATGCTAATGCTGATCTGGTGAAAATTTCTCTGCTCCTAGTTCTGATGACCTGAGACAAGACCAAGAAGGGTGATGAGGAGCACCAATAACAAGACTGCAGCTAGTGGTATCAAAGCACTGGAGCAAGAATTGTGCAGATAATTAAGACCTGGAACAGTGTCTCATCACTAGTGAACTTATTATAGGTCTTTCTTCAGAAGTGAGCTTTGGAGCCCGGATCATTCTGAAACACATTCAAAGTTACCCTAGATACATTTACAGCATCAACTGTGAAATTGCAGAGAAAACCTTTCCAAATTAATCTCTTACGCATTTGTGCCATCTAGTGAATAAAAACAGGTTGAAGTGTTGCTTTGGTAAGAAGGAAGATGGATCTTGGCCTCCTAAGAAGTGCCTAGAAACTTTGGCGCTGAGGATTGGCTTGGTGGCTCGTTCAGTTATTGCTTTTGTCCACTGCTGATGGACTGCCAGTTTCAAATCCTAGAAGGACTGAAAATGGTTGTGATCTGGTAATTCAGAGCCACCAAAAGCTGTTCCACATTACAGGACAAAGTAGTTGCTTCCCACCCTCATTTTCGCATGGCCCCATAACTGACATAAGCGGTAATCGTACAACAGAGTAATGAGCAACTCAAAGTCATTCAGTGCTCAGATGTATAGGACCTAATGCCTAAATTTAGGCATCTTGATCTGTTGCTCTGCACAGGGAATCATAACTTTGTTCAAATTAATATCAACTTGGACTATTCAAAATAGAACGGTATTATCCTGCAACAGCAAACTTGGAAAGAAAAAAATAATCCTTTCAAGGCACTAAGGATATGCTGTAGAGGAATACAAAACATTAAGAAATCTGCATCAACAGTCCATAATTTTCTCAAAAGACTGAACAATAACTGGAGATCAGGATCTCAGTGATGTGTATTTCATGAATGATTGACAAATCACATACGCTACACAACATCGGCACTGTCGGCCAAATGGTTCAATGCTAACAGCAGTACTATAGTACATTATGAAGGCTTACCATTATTCAGAGTAATAGTGTGTCAGCCCCAGGGAAGGGATGCTTGGGTGTAGCTAAGATTTACAGTCTAATCATATAAGAGAGAAAGGAAAGAGATCCTCATTTTATAGATGAGAACTGAGACATTACAAAGTCAGGCAAGGTATGTTTATACTGTATTTTTAGGCCAAATCCAAGGCCCAGTGATCACAGTGGTGGTGACCCTGGTGGCAGCTCCTTTCCACATCTTTAACTCCTACAGGACCCTACCTTGTTACTTAGACATAAAATGCAGGTGAACTGCCCTCAGTGAGCTCTTTTCTTGAGAATGGCTGCTGGCAGGATGAGAGCACTGCTTCTGTGCTGCAGAGCTCACGGCACTAACGTCAGTATTCAGAGTAACCTCTTTCCCCAGGAGTGGGCAAAGGACACTCGCTCACATCATCCACTGCAATTGAGAGGCAGCTCAAATAACTGCTCCTTACTGCAACTCAGCTGATGATTTTTACCTCTCAGCTACGTGCCTCCTCAGCCAAATTGCACATAGATGGGCTGAATTGCCTATAGATGGGAATGCAAGAGCTACCTTTTCTCTGGCACTGCACTCCTGGATGATTTCCAGGACCACTCAGACCAAGGGCTGAGATGAGTTGTGAGAGTTAGAGGTCCTCATAAACCTTCCCAAAACATCAGAGGATTCTGGCTTAGCTGGCCTGATTTTAAGCTTCAACTGTGGAGTTTGTTTCTAGAGTCAAGGCCAAAATCCCTAACCAAGTGCTGTTTCAGTATCTTGCTATGAGCCAAATTGTATATTAAATGACAATAATCAGATACTGTGTAAGGTGTTGATTTTGTTTACCAGGATTTTAAATGTAACAACTATCTGAGTGCCAACTTTCCTTGCAGATTAATAAACCAAGTTCCAAGACAAATGACAGGTACATGAGCTATAAAATACTGCCATCTAGCGCATACTGGATGTTAGACTAAGCAACCATTTTTCTAAAGAAAAACAAGTTAAAGTTAGGTGTTGGTTCTGTGTCACATGTCAGATTTCAGTTGTGTATGAAATTTAGGTCTAGACTAATGCAAATTAATTCTATCTGTTCAAGGCTCAAGTTCCTTCCAGGCTACTCTAAGACCTTAATCTTCAGGAGAACGCTTCACTGCAAAACTAATTCATACCTAGGCTGGATAGTAAGCAAGTTCCTGCTCATGGTGAGATGCCTAACAATGCAGGTCAGATGCATAAAAGGGAGGTCCATCCTCCTGTAGCCCCAGCCCAGAACTGTCATTTTTTCCTACTGTCAGTCTGCAGTTTTCTGCACCTATCTGCTTCTGAACACTCTCCCAGGCCCTTTAGGCCACAGGTTGCTGGTGTAATCTAAAACATGCTGCCTGTCCACTAAGAACATACAACCAGTCCACAATGGAGGAAATATAAAGGTCATCCTTGCATCTCTCTGTTAAGAAAAGCTGTATATATATATCTGGCCCCAAAGAGGTGTTAATATCTTCAGGCACACTTGTCTGAGCTGTGATTTCAGCAGTTCTCACACTGGGTATTGTCAAGTCCAGTTAGTAAGCAGGTGGAAAGTATCAGTATGCTAGAAATCTGCTAATTCACTGAGCGGCTGTCTTCTGAACTGGCAGTGGTCCAGTGGTCCACTTCATTGGTACCAGCAGAGGTCCCTGCCACTGGACAAGGTGGAGAGCTACAGTCTTGACTATTCACTCTCATTTAAGGGTTCTGGAGCTCTTTCAGCTAGAGGAGACATGTCAGCTCAGGTGTCTTGGATTAAGTCCAGTTACATAATTGCATTCTTCCTGTCTACATTTCCCCTTTGCTTTCAGTTGGATAAACAATTCCTCATGCTGCAGCCCAAATTATTGTGTTCTGCTGCTCTGCATGCTAAAAAGCTGCCATATTCCACCCCAAACTTGGCTGTCTTTAAAGGATGGATTAACTGTTCTTTATGTGTGCAGTTTGGAACCGGACTACATGGTCCATTGTGTGTTTTAGGATCATTGTTATTTAAAATAGCCATTTACCATTTCATCTTACACCCACATCTTGAAAGAAGTATACAGAAAATATGCCACAGCAGAGAGTGGGTTAATATCCACCATGGGCCAAAAATCAGTGTTTGGTTACAGTCTGATTGCTGCAGTGTTTTTCGGAGGGGGCTGGGAAGGAAATAGCCTCCTCAGAGTTAAGGAAAAAATAATCCACTTACATCATAGAATGCTGGAATCACATCAAAGGCCTGTAAAAGCTCAGAAATTGGCAGTTGGAAATCCACTAAGAATTGAAACGAATTTATACCTTTTTTAATAGAGCTGGAACAATTGATTCGAACAACTTGATCCCTTAGCAATTTCACAACCTTTTGCTACTCTTCCGAAATCCGTCTCTTGTCCTTATGTCTCAAACCATCTATTTAAATCTTTTGCATATTTAGGACCAAATTCTACTCTCTTAAATATTTGATCCTGTTAAGTTCAATAGAGTTGCATATGTGTTTGAGAGCGCTGCAGAACTTGGCCTGTGATCTTTACACAGAGGAGAGATTAGACATAGGAAAGGGGACAGCACGATCTGAGGACAACACACAACTCAGTATGATGCCTAACTGTGATCTGCTGTATGACTTAGTGAAAGTTAATCAGCCTTTGTTTTTAAAATGGGAGTAGTACCAGCCTGCTTCCTGGAGGAGCTGAAAAGCTAAAACACATATGACAAAGCCAGTTTGGTATGAATTTGCAACAACAGGCTTAATGGTCCCTTTGAATCAAGTGCTTAAAAATGAGTGAACTCTTCAGCCCTAAATTGTCAGTAAAACATGGCACGGTTGCAGGCTGACTGATGAGATTTATCATCTGTGGTCACAACTAAAGCGTAGATGGTCTCCTCACTGTTAGGATAGGCCGCTCTGCCTGAACTTGTGATGCAAAAAACGGCTATGCCAAGCCCCGGGCAGAGAAAGGGCACTAACACCAGGAGCAGGAGGCAGGGGGTTAGGGGAGGCTCCATGATGCCCTCCCTTCCCAGACTGTGCCTCAGCCATGAATGAGCCAGATGAGAGTCTTGGCCATTCCCCTCTTGAAGATGAGTGACTGCACAGCCAAGAAGGAAAGGCTCGTGGAGAAAGTAAAAGGAGCCTGATCCCATAGTTTAGTGCTGGAGGCACTCACCTGGAAAGAGGGTGACTTGGGCTCTGCTCTAGGGGTTTCTAGGGCTATTGAGGTATTTCACTAGCCACTGGAGAAAAGAGAAAGAAACAATACAGGCAGCAGTGACCAGCAACCCTGATTTTCCCCTTCCAGCTGAGTATGCTGACCATTGCCCTGGGTATTGGTTCCAATCTCTGATTCATAGTTCAATGTTTCCTTAACAACAGCCCTGAAATAGCAAGGTAAGCTCCTGCTGCCACCAGCCTTTTTTTTTTTTTTTTTTTTGTAACAAATGCCAGTGTTTTCTCAAATCGTACATGGGTAAAGCTTCACACACACAGGCACACATGCACACACACATGTATATTGGTTTTCTGCAACACTAGTCCTGTTGGATCTCTGTGTGTTCTAGGTATAAAGTTACTTTTGCCTGTTTGCCCTGTTGACAGCTGCCTTTTCAAATCAGCAGCCCCCTGTTACCCTTCTGTAGGCGCTCAGGACTCCTATTCTACAAAAATAAAACCTTTGTCTCAGAGCTGACCCACAGCCCCACTGAACCTGCAAGTCCTGTTTCTCACCTCTGCAGTGGCAGCTATGCCTTTCTGCAGAGCTGCCAGGAGACCTGGGAAGGAAATGTACTGCAGAAGCTCCCGGGTGTACCCCTGAAGCTCAGGTAGTAGGAGCAGAGCTCTGGCAGTCTTAGTTGCTCTAATCTGCCCTTTTTTAAGACTTTGCGATCTTCTATCTGCTCTTTGTGAAAGAGAACCACTTGTTCTTCACCTGCTAACCCTGTCCGGCAAAGAGCATATAGCTCTGGGTAAGTCAATATGCACTCAAGGTCAATATGCATTCATTTCTTCCGGATGGAAACTCTGGGAGCCAGGAAAAGGGATGGAGATCATCCCAGACAGCTCTTCTGGGGCTAGCTGAGACAGCGATTGCCCATGGGAACGGCTGGCTTGTGATCTGAACTGTTCCCAAGAGTGAAGTGTTCAGTTCCCCACACCGAGGACCATGGCAGTGCACCAATTCCTAGAAGCTCAGTTCTACCAATAAGTGACATGGAAGGTGAAGCTCGCCAGCCTCTTACAACAGTCCTCTCTACTGCATTTCTCTCCACCTGGCATAAAATGTCTTTAATGTTCAGTGGTGCATGGGCTAGAACCTGGTTCTCCCAGATGCTCCCCCCTGGGAAGCGTCAATCCCCAGGCTATACAATCATTCTTACCCAGGACATATTTAAGGAAAAGTTTAACTAGTAAATTTTTTCTACAAATGTTTAAAAGTAATATAACATTTTAGTGAATGAGGACTTAGTCTCTCCCAGTTTTGGATTCAAGGTCTTAGTCTGGTTGACTCAGTCACTTTCAAATGAAAGCAACTGCCCAGTAGCAATGTCAAGTGAGAGTGCTTTACAGGCACAGTAATTACAGCAGTTAATTATTTGCACAGTGTCATAGGTGTGCAAAGCAATACATTGTTTAGACAAGTCCCTACCCCAAGGACCTTACAGTCTAATTTGGATGGACACAGTATAGATAATTAAAGAATAACCCATGGAAGTAAGAGCAGAAGCCAGCAGAATTTGAGTTCGTCTACTATTATGACTGTGGGACATGTTTATCCCTTTGACCACCTAATGTTATTGCCAGATTTGCTTTTCAAATGGATGGCGCACACAGCAGTTTTCACAGCTTATCTTTATGGATGCAGCAGTTACCTTCATTATTTAGGTTCTGGTGCCCTCCTGTGGCCATTTCGTTTTACCCATTTGGAGCTGTCAATTTTTATAGCCCAGCCTTCTATTTATGAATGTTACTTGATATTTATATTTATGTAGCATCCTGAAATCCTAAATCCTTATCTTTTGTGCGTCTCTTAGATAAAGAAGTGTTTTCTCTCCACAAAGTATAATTTATTTCTGTTTCCCTTAGAGGCACCAAGTGATCACAAAGAAAAAGGCTGAAGAAGTTGGTACTGTGTTGTCAATGATACATATTGACCCAGGGCAAACTGATACTGATAGCAGAACCATAAGCTTCTGGAGCTGTTATTTACATTACAATGAAGGTTTACATTAAGAATCTAAAATAAAGCAACATATGCAGGCCAAAGGAGAAAGAGGGCTAGCTGTTAGGAAACTCAAAAAAAAAAATTCACCACTGACTAGTAAATTTCTCATTTCTAAACCATTCTTTCTGTGTAAGAACAGTGTTCCCTCATTTCTTTTATTTTCATTTCCAGACTTGCCTGACATTTCCCATTTCCCCTGGGAATTAGAAATAAAAGTACCCTCCTGCATGGGAGGAAAGTCACATCTGCATATTATCCAGCCTGGATCCCAAGTAATATGAAAGAGAAACCATGCAAAACTACTTCTCTGAAAGACTGCAGCCAGCGATCTAGACTTATAAGGTACTAGTAAGTAGTGAGTTTAGCTATTAAATACTAGAGGGATAGTGCATACTTCTAGATATGCTTACATTAAAAACTTTCCCTGATGCAACGTGTGTCTCTTGTTACACAAAAAAAGCATTGAGTGCCAGTCTGTGGGCACTGAGACACTTTTGCAGACGGGGAGAGCTGACTAGAAATAAACACCAGATGAAGGAAAGGAAAACTACGCTCCACTGTCCTGCAATGAATACGGACACTTGACAGCTCATCCGAGTACTAACCAGGAGAGCATGGGAAAAGGGGTTGTAAACAAGCTGTCAAGCAGTGGCTGTGCTAACACAATCATGGAAATACAATGAACTCTGGCTTCACAGCGATGGCCATGTCCTCTAAGCAAAGCAGGAGAGAGTGCAGGTGTTGACAAAATCCCAGCACAGATGTGAAGAGTCAGGGAGGAGGCCTGAGCCTCTGTCCTCCCTTCCTGCCTTGCAATGGGAGCATCCCCATGTCAGAGAGCTGTGAATGGGGAGTCACACGCTCCCAAGCTCTGTGCCACCCTGCACTTTCCCCACATTTGGAGCATCGTGGGAATCACTGAGGAGGAGTGAAGGAGCTACCTGGGGAAATACGAGCTCCCAGTGTCACAGGAGAAGGAGCAGAGAGACCACCACAATCCCAGTGCCCCATACTCCTGGTGGACCCACTCCTGAAAGGTCCTTCTGAATCCACACTTCACTCCCAGCGTGATCTGAACAAGAAATCTTTCCTCCATCTGTTTGACTATATCCTTATGCCTAGCATCTGAAGAAACCGATACATTTCAAAAAGTATCTGAAGTAAAGTAGGTTATCTGAAATATTGCCTTTGATTATGCACATGGGTACTAATGATGACAAAGCCTGGATTTCAAAGAGTTCACTTTGAAAAACAGTAAAGCTGTATGAATGAAGTGCCAAAGCACTCTGCGACCAGAGAGGAAAGACAGACTTGGGCTGTTGTAGGAAATATGAAGAAGTAACAATAAAAGCCAGAATCAGAATTAATATTTTGCCAGGGAAGATCTTCCCTATTTCCTATTGGCACCCAGACACAACTGTGACAGGAACGCAAAGAATTCTGGCTTGTGTGTCTATGAAACAAAAAAAGACAGAGACAAGCAGGCCGTTTGCCCACGCATACGCCCAATAAACGACAGTTCTGAATATTATCTGGGATAGTCAAATCACCCAGCTCAAAGGAAGAGAGGATTGAGGATGTCCTAGCCAATTCGACAGCAAGTGTTTACAGGATAAGAAAATCATGATAGTGTAAATATTATTAGGTTGCCAGAGAAGTCATAGAAGACTCACACCCTCCATAAATGCATGCACATCCTTGGACAAAGACCACTCTGTGGCTTTGGACAGAATGTGAGAGACATGCAGAACCCTAAATTATGTACAGTGCGATACTGGAAATCCCTGACTATCCATTAACCTTTTAATATATATTTACACACACATTTTCATAAATAGATCAAAACAGCAACCTGAATAAAATATTTAACACCGACACTTTACAGGGACTTTATATGCATACTTATGCTTTAAAGATATGTTTTTCATTATTACCAAAATATACTTTGAGTGTCCCACATTCCAGATAATAAACAACAAAATCATGTCATAAATATTGGTTACCTAAAAATGAAAATGTGAGGAAGTTAGAAATCAATCCAATTCAACATGAAAGCATGAAAATAAATTTCACTTACTCTGAACCAGCCAGCATAGGAAATTTCTCATTCCTGTAACAGCTCTCCTATTTTCATTATTTCAGTTTTCTTCCACCTCCTCCACTCAAGACTGTGAGGAATATTTTATATGTACTTACTATATTCCTAAATTCTCCAGACCCTGACAGAAGTTGAAAAAGGGTTGATTCCAATTTGGAATAAAAATTCAATATTTTGAGATTTTTTCTAAAGAATGGAAATTTCCAGTATCTTTTGTTTAGACAAAATCATCCCATTTTTTTCCCCAAGAGAAGTAAAAGCAATTGGCTTTTTCACTCCACTCTTCTCCCCAGTCCCTCAGAGGACTCCTGATATCTTCCAGAGATGAAAGCTGCTTGAGGTGACCCTCAAAGCCAAAGAGCTGCCACAAGCCAAGGTCAGCTCAGCATGCCCTCAGCAGAAATTCTGTCCACTTCTTTGGAGGGCAAAACTAGAAATACTGAGAGCCTGTGCTCAAGTGGGGGTTCCCAGCTAAACTTAACGAAGTCTGAAAGACTCTACACTGGTCTCTTAAAACTTTTCGGTAAAACAGTGCTGGAGAGCACAGTTGTACACTTTAATACAGGTGAAGATGCCGAGGTATCACCTCAGAAATGTACTCATCTCCTCTGCTTAGGCCAATATCATCCCTATCGCTTTTGGCTACACACCAAACCCAACAGCTCTTTTAGAAAATTTCTGGCTCTCTTTTGAAAGAAGCAGCCAGGTGAAATCTTCAAATTCTTTACCATATCAACAACTCATGACTCCATCTATAAAAAAATCCCTGAAAAATCACAGGCATATATATAGATATTTAAAGAGTAACTTTCAAACCACTTTCCTCCTTCAAATAGATTTTCATCTTCTCAGATGCTTATTGCTAATAAATTGACTTTCCAATACCACACTAAATAAATAACAGATAGTTAAATAAAATCTATTGAGACAGAAATTTCTTCTTGAATTCCAATGCTGAAGTTTTTAAATAGTTGTATTTACAGCTGTCCTTCAGCCCTGCACAGGGCCGTTCTCCTCTAGAACATGGAGAGATAAGGAAGTCAACTAAGATACTGGTGCTTTCTCTCCAAACTAACTGAATAATATACCATCTTATGAATTTGATGCAAGAGAAGAATTTCCAAAAGTTAAAAAAGAAACTAGACATTAAAAAAATGTTTCCAAGAAACTGTACCTGGTTACTTGCAGTCGCCTCAAGCAAAAGTTACATGTAAAGAAAGCAAAGATTTTACAAGAAAAACACAATCCACTCTCTAGCACAAGTCTGTTTCCTTACACCAATCATATCCAACCAAATGTATACAAAACCTTACGCAATCCAAGGTCCATTTTACAAATAACGTCAAGTATTGCTAACACTCATTATTGTCTTTAGACTATCCCCAAAACAGTATTAAAAAAAAAAAAAAAAAAAAAAAAAGGAATCCAACAACTATTTGCTTTAGCACAATAAACATCAAAGTATCCATCACCATACAAAGTTTTACTTGTCTGCTGCCTTCACATTTGCTAAGTGACCTGGGAATGCTCCCCACATATCTCTTCAGTCAAAGTGTAAGCACAGAATAACCATCTCCATGCACATTACTGTATACAGAGTCACTATAGTATGACTGTGGATAAATTTACAAACATGAAAGAGAAAATATGGTGTTATATGAAGACTAAAAATAAACTCTGGAACTAGAATGAAATTACAACCTTTTCACATTATCTAATTGTACTGTCACTTGCAATGAGTGGCATCCACTAACTACACAAAATTTCAGTAATGCCTTTCTCAATAAAAAGGATCCTAAGTAGACTAATATAATCACATCATTAATCAATGGTGTGCTAAGACACACTCACAATTAGTGAAAGCCAGCTTCTACATTATGCCTAATCCTGAAAAGCAAAGCCACTGGAAAAAGATTATTTTTATGCTGTTGCAATAATGCCATATAATGTCATTGCATAAATTCTATCTATTCTCCAGCTCAAAAGCAACCACATTCCCAAACACCCTCACACCCCAGGGCATTTGTAACCCCCCAACTCTCTGTACTGCTGCATCCCTCAGTAAATGCTTCCAGTCATAATATTCGAATTACCAACAGCTTCCACAAGTGTAATTCGATCTTTGCAAATTTGCCAATTAATTCTGTCTTCTCCTTTCCAACACTCTCACTCCAGCTGACATGAAAAGCAGGCATCCAGTTTTTCATCTAGATGGTGTAACTACTGAATGTTTAATGACGTAAGTAGTTCAATTCACTGCTGATTAAATCCTAGTGAGGTTTCCAAAGTGAACTGCATACATGGTTTCCCACCAAACAAGCCTAAATATAAGGCAGCTAACTTCAGTTTAGAATTAATGGAAAACTTTCACATGTTTGGTTTCCTTTAAGGGAAATAGATGTTTTTTAGCAAACTCTAAAACTTAAAAGTCCCATTAGTCACGCCTTACTCAGCTAAAATTTTAGTTGGCCCAAATCAAGTCTGTTCCCTGAGTTCCTTCAGCTAGCTGCATCATGGCTCTTCCAAACTGGCCTGTCTTGAGTCTGGTATTTTCAAATGTGGTTCTTCCAATACTTCAGTCATTCAAATACTTTGAATCCTTCAAGAACAGGATTATCACTTATGCTTAAAAATGTATTACAGCTTCTCATTTTCTACCTTACAAATCAACACTCCTGTTCAATGTGAGTATTTGCCAGGACCCCTAAAAGAAGAGAATGGGGAGCTGAACTGATTTTTGTAATTAAAACCAAAATTTTACACATGCTTCAAAAGCCCTTTGTCAGATTCACTTTATGATAACCTTGGGACTATTTGATGTTTAGGCTCTGACATGCTTTTAGAGCACTAGGCACAGAGGTTTGTGATTGCCAAAAACAAGGTTGTGTTGAACTCCTACTTCACTGCAAGAATATAACCTATAACCTTTAACAAAAAAAAACAAAACAAAAAAATCCCCCAGACTCTCAACAGCAGTGAAACCCTGTGGGTGATGCATTTGGGGGTGATTTATGGATTCTTTGGGTTGCTGGAGTCAGCCCCCTGCCTAAGAGTATATTTGAAGCGTATAACAACACTCCCATGAAACCCATGGTCTGTCAGGTCTGATCGCTTAAAGGATCTACATAATTGCACAAATTGCTTTCACTTCTTGTGCACTGTACACAACTCAAATGTTGAGAGAATGGGCATCATTAACAAACATACCCTGCTCCTTAGTGAAAACATGTCATTAGACTAATTAACATATTAATGTTGATTATTTAGGATTGTATAGCTCAGTGAGGCAATTAATATTACTGCACAAGTTTTCAAACATAGTTTCTATAGAAGTCAACTGTCGCGAGTCTGAAGATAAGCAGGTGCTACATTTTAAACTCCACTGTTGTTCCCTTTGCCTATAACAATCCAAGACAAGGCGTTAGGCTTTAATAACCCTGAATTTGGATCCCAAATATGGAACCAAAGTCTGCAACTCATGCTTGCTTCTAATGAAAATAATAGAGGTTCCCGCAGGCAGCTGCAACAGACACATTTAATTCTGTGAGAATCCGATCCAGTTGTTGCTTCTAGTGACGATGGAAAGGTTCCTGCTAAATTTACCCATTAAATACAATACATAAAATCAGCACATAAAACCAAATATAGACAAAATGATAAGCTCTCCACACACAGCAAAAAAGCCTCTACAAAAACAACAGCCTAATCCACCTTGAACATTCAACTTGCCATCTGGGAGCATCTCTACAAGATCCCCCTGTGGCAAGCTAGAAAGGAGATGCCAGTTTTGATCCTGCCCATCTATAACCCTCTCTGCTGCCTGAACTCGCATTGCTTTGCTCTCCATAACATACTGTTTCCTTTTATAGGGTTTCTGGGAGCAGATGAATTCAGCACAATCCCTGGAAATAATGTTCCCATGAAGTACAGTCAACACCACCATAAAATGCCCTTTGCTTCCTCTGGATCTTAGGAAACATCCACAGATTAAGAGAGAAGTCGTCACAGGGTATTTTTGTTTTGTTTTGTTTTGTTTTTTTAAATCGCCCTCCCTACAAGGACAAATAAGTAGGGAACTCCACCAGCACCACCCACTGGAATTGATCTCATGTGTCTTACAGATGTTTTGAAGTCAAAGCTTGATGGAATATTTTTAATTGTTCTTTGCAAAAAAGTAGTTAGCAGTTTTCCACAGACACTTTGCTTTTATGCAAAACTGTTGTGAATAAACAATCCAAAATGTTTGGTCTGTGAGGAATACTTAGAATGAGCTAATTCCATTTATTTCAGTGGTTTCATATTTTTGTCAAGCAAAGCATGAATACAACAAATTCCTTTTGTTAGTCATGATTTAGATCCAAATGAAAATGCCACAAAATAACATTTTGTTTGACATCAAGGAAAATAACAGTTGTCATCAAAGCCTCAAACAACTCCATTCTATTTGTCTGCTTTATATTGTTTTAGCCAAAATGAAAGATCAAGAACAGATTTGAAAGAATGTGAGATACTGGGCCAAACTCTGAAGTTCTCTGGGATGTAGTGCCATAAAATACCCAGGAATCACTGTGCTATTTAGACCTGAGGCTGGACCATTTGCTTTACAGAGTCCTTCTGTGTCCTTCACACATTAAAGTATAGGTCAATAATTTTACATAGGTTCCTAAAGTTTTTGAGTGACTCAAATTTTGGCGTGATTATATTTAGGTATCCAGGACCTGATTTTCAGACATGCAGCATACCCACACTTGGGGTTTTCCTAGTCCCCCGAAATGTATGAGAGCTTTTGAAAGTGGGAATGATAACATACTTGAATTTTTCCAATAAACTCTGTTCATTTCAACATGTAGCAGTATGGGGATAAAACAGGATTGAACATTCATACAGAATAAATTTTAAACTCTTTCAGGCCAGTCTAACCTCACTGGCTTAAGCAGAGTTGTAAGAAAAACTAAACCCACAGACACATCAGTGTGCGGCATCAAAGGGTCGTAGCAGAAAATCCCATACTCAGAGGAAGTGCCTAACGCCTACCCGAAGTCGTTATAAAACATTAAATTTGTAATGCCTAGAAGTGGAATTCTCCATTGTCTGACGCTGGTAGAAGAGCACTGAACCAGTTTCACTGAAAACTAAAATCATGCTATTGCCCTCCCTCTTTGAAATTATTTTATGATTCCAGGGAAGGTGAAACTCTATAGTGATACCAAATCATCACTCAGCCTAAGGCCAGCATTCAGCCTTTTCCTTTCTTCTCCCCCATCTCCATTTTCTTCCTTCTTCCCGCCCCCAACACCCCCTCCTCTTTATTTATAGCTTGTCTCCAAGGAATGTAAGAGAAAGAACATTTCTAGGCTTGCCTCCAAATCAGACAAATTTAATCTTTTTACTATCACATGTCCCTCATTATGGTCAAGGGGAGACCCTCCAGTTAGGAACACAAAAATACATCTGGAGAATAAAAATCTACATAGGTTATACATGGAAGCTGCAATACAGATCTAAGGATAGATCTCTCTTCTGGCCTACCAGCAAAGCTACGTGGGGCAGGGGCAGGGGCAAGCATAGTTCCTGAGTGGCATGGCTTATCAGTACAGGCCTTTTGCGTAGTCACACAAAATTGAACAAAATTGCTGGTATCTGACTGACTGGTACATGAACGTCCCCTTTCGGAGCCCTGTCTTTTCTTCTCATATTGGGAGAAAAGCCTGTAAAAAGACATGTTTGAAACCCTTACCCTGCAAAGAGCTGTTAGCGATGTGGCTGGTGGCGTGCAGAACAGACGCTCCCAGACTTACATGCACGGCAGGTTGCCCGGCTGGGCTGGAGCAGCGGTTGCGGCTGGGCCAGAAATGGGGCAGGTTTGTGGCTCTCCAGTGAAGATGATGCTTTCCACCCAGGGCACCATGGCAAGTGGGAGGGTGCAGTGCCGGACCGAGCTTTCACCACCCCCCTCATAGGAGGCATAGCTGTGGGTAGGGAAGCACTGGAGTCACAGAGCTGGGAGAGGGTGAAAGGAGATATAACACCAACCCATAAGAAACCATATTTCAGTAGCTTAATTCATGTCCAGGCCCCTTCCACCAGCCAGCCGAGCAGGGGGTTGTTGCAGAAAGAGCTGCGTTCACTTGGTGGCATGTGGTCACCTGGAGGTTTATCTGAAAGTTACCGAGATCACAGCAACACAAGGGAACACTTGTTGCACTAGAGGATTAAGCTGTCGATCCTACAGGGAAGTGTGCAGCGATACACTTTCAGGTCACACAGAGGGGAGCTGGCTGCAGACCACTCAGCAGATTTATCACAGCTGCAGAAGCAAGAAAATATTTGCTATACAAATCATTTCTTCAGAGCAGCTAAAGAAAACCGACTTCCTCAGACCTGCATCAGACACCACCCAAGCCCTTCACTTGCTCTCATGCACAAGCAGAGCATATAGCAGCTTCAGCACACACCTTTTTGTTGTGAGGACAGCAATCTTGATCTTTCATGCTTTGCTCTGGTAACAGTAGGACCAGACAATGGATAATTATGTGTAATGAAAGACATATGATGTGTCTGGCCCAGGTGCAGGTGGTACCTGTAATGCTTTTTAAACCACGAAGCCTGGTCTTTGTTTCTTTGTTGTTAGTTGTTTGGGTTTCTTTAAGAAAAAAAGATTGAAAATGAGAAAATAATTTCAAGAAAATACTTAAGCCTTCTCCTCAGTGATGTAATCAACCTTTCTTCCTCCTGAAAGTTCAAAAGGTATTTCATAAATATTTAAATCTTTTTCTCTCAAAATGATGCTTATAACAATGTGATGTTTTCAATGAAAAAAATCTAAATAAAAGTACTTTAAGAGTTTTGCAAAAGTCCTTGAATGAGCATTTTGGTGATGTTTATCGCTTCTTGTAACAGTCATTTTTAAATGTGTTTTACATGATAATGGTTAAAAAAATTGACCACCTCATTTTCATTCATTCCTTTATTAGGCTTTCTGCATTGCCAAGTGGCAACATTGGGTAATTTTTCAAATGCCCACCAGAGGGCTCATTTCCATACGATTTCAGTTGCACAGAAGGCTCGTTTTAAGCATCCAAATCCTTGTCAATCAAATTATGCCATTACAAACAACCTTGCGCCTTTGTGCTACTGTATATTAATGATTCAGCAACAGCTCAGTTACCAAAGCATATTTATTGCCTGATTTGTAAGAGTGAATTATTAGACTCAGTTCTTCAAGCTATTTTACACCTACAATTTAAACAAACCTCAGAAAAAAGGTTGAGACAACCCATTGATGAAGCACAATTAAACATAAAAAAAGACAAAAAGATGATATATAAGTATGTATAGCTGAAGTCCTCTAAAGTAAATGGAAGGCTTTTCTGATAAAATGGGGTTTCGTTAAGGTTGAAGTAGGAGTGAAAATTGACCAAGTGGACAGTAGTTCTTCATCTTGTAAAATTTCCAAGTCTGCTTCAAGAAATGTCTAAACACAAAGGTGGGTCCTGTTCCCCAACTGTCTGTCCCACAAAAGCAGACAGCTTCCACTTTCCAATGGTTCAACTGCCCTTGTGAAGCTGGCCCAGCTTGTAGCCATACTGACCCACACCAAATCATGCCCCCATCTCACAAGCTGTGGGACCAACATGGTGGACCAACGTCCCCCTTTGGGCAGGAGACACCCAGAAAAGTCAACATGGGACTGGAGCAGGGCCCTGCAGCAGGCAGCACCGTCCCCGCAGAGCCGGCACCCAGCCGCCCCCCCGCGCACCTCTGTCGACGACGCTGGGCCAGCCGCCAAGCTTGCACGGACCGCACTGTCCGTGGGAGTCATTGAACTACAGCAAGTCTCCCGACATCGCGTGGAGGTATTAGCCCTGCTGAAATCATGGGTGGCTTTGCAATGCCGGCTGTCATTTGAGAGAAGTGAGGTTTCCTGTGCTCCCGGCCAGGGGAGAAAACAAGTAAAAAGTCTGAAGCAAGTGTATCCTGGTGACTAAGGAATCCTCTTTCCCCTCCTCTATGAATGTTCAACTCATCATATGATTTCAGGCAGGGGGTGAGAGGAAACTGCAGCCATTCAAGCTTCACTCACTCTGCACCAGCGCCCATCAGCCGTGGATCCGGCCCGCTGTGCTTTAGAAGCAGCGTAATACCGACGCTGTGACCCTCCGTGCTCTGCATTTTCAGCGGCACCGTTCCCACGACATGGAGCTGCCCATGACTGGGTTCCTTCCAGGACACATACGTTGCCAAGAGGCCCTTCTATACAAGCGTTACGCACCCCATGTGTCCCGTTTCTGTTTGCAGCCCCACTCTGAGGTGAACCAGGTAAAGGAGGGGATTAAGAGCAGCTTGCTGCCAGCAGAACAGCTCATGCAGCTGTGGTATTTAGCAAAGCACCAGCTCTCTGGGAAGCAGTTTCCTCATTTGTAAACAGTGTAGTGGCCCTTCCTTTCTCCTCCATTCCACCTGTTCCCTTTTAATGTAAGGTAAAGGCCTTTTCCCCTTAAGAATCACCCTCACATCAATGCAATCTAGCATGCAACACTCCAAACCTCTAACAAAGAAGCACAAAATATCATGGAACAAGCTACTTTAAAAAGTGAAATCAGTGAAAAGATATCTATTAAAAAAAAGTAGAAATGTCATGCAAAGGACAGGTCTTTCTTGAGTGGTGTGAAACACCGGAAATGCCACAAAATCCGCTAGCAACTTTGCTATTGTAACTGATTTCTCAGAAAATGTGTTCAGAAACTTTGCTGGTGAGCATATGTAAAATGAGGTGAATAGACCAGCCGTATAAGGGTTGAGACAGGCCCTTGAGTAAATGACTTAAAATTTGTTCATATAGTGAGAGCTTGACTTCATCTGAGGCCTTGGGAAACGACATACATCAAAGGCAGAAGTAGGTTAGTGGGTACTGCCCATCCCTCCACAGGTAAGCTTTGTTCTAGGAATGCAAAAAAAAGCCTAGGAATACAGATAGCCCAGAGACCGGTGCCTTTGCTCAAGGTGAATACTAAATGGGTCTTATTTATAAAAGCAACAAGTGCATCAAGGACAAATGAGCATTTACAGCGTGCAGAGATTAAAAGGGTTCAGGGTATACAATTCATCTTTACACACAAAGAGCAAATTCTTAAAGGGTTGTTAGCCACCTCATATGGGCTGCAAATGTGAACTCAAACCATAAAGTGAACCCGACTGCTACTGGGAAAAGCTGATAGTAGAGGAGCAAACTCACTGTCACCAGACTGCCCTGATAACTTGCACACATGGACCCCAGGATTTGCGTCACCAGAATCTGAAAACTGCTGTGTAGGCAGGGGGTTTGTCATGGTATCTTGCATGTAGATGAGTTTTCTCATGCCAGTTAGTAAGAAATGTTTCTTTCTTCCTCTGTTACAACTTTGTTTTCTTCAGCAAATGTAAACACTTTTTTGAGAAAGGCTCTGTGACATAAACATTTAGCTGCAGGTCCCTTACAGGTTGCTGTAAAGTAATTCCCCATCCTTCCTCAGCCTCTACGTAGTGAAGCCAGGAAGGCTTTTGGAAAGGGAAATCCCTTCCATTTGAAACTGACCCTGACACGCACTAAGAAATTTAACGCAGGGAACTGTCCTGCAGCGGCAGGAAGAGGGACAAAATGATCGACTTGCACAGCCTCCATGGGAAGCCTCGGCTTGTCCTGTGATTGGGAGACACACGTTAAGTTGTGCTCGGGACTCCCCATTCCTTGCAGAGGAAAGAGGCAATATCTTAAATCAAGCCAGCAGTACTGCCAAAGAAAAACAGATGTGTCCATTTTATGGGAGAAAATACGATGGAAAATTTTTGTCTATTACTCTTATGACAGTTGTCAGGTTCAAACTGCTCTGATTACTCGGGGTGATCTGCTCTTTAGTTGCCCTATCTCTCACTTTTATTTAAACGTGTCTGAAACTTGAAAAGTACCTGCAGATGCCTGCGTCACAGACATTGCTACCTTTGTGCCTACTGTTGGTAGCACACAGCAGTGATAACAACTAATCTACTTTTTTTCTAATTTACAGAACTCTCGAGAAGAAGCAGCAAGGACAGTCATGTACACCATCACACACCCTGGAGAAGACATTGGTAAAAAAGAAATTTCAACAGATCATAAGAAAAGATTTTTAAAGAACTTTTAATCAAAGGGACTGGATTTGGGGTAGCAAGGTTATTTTGTTTTTCTTCATAATTATATTAGGCATTTTGGAACAGCCAAGTTTTCTCTAGGCTCAAAGGTAGATGTTCCAAAACAGAGGATGAACAACTGTTTGAAAAACTGTTTTTTCAAAATGTTTTTTGAGAAAAAGTTTCAGATGAGGTCAAATGGGATAGCCTTTAAATAAGTATTTCTCATACCTCTTCCCTTAGATAGTTGCCAGACTTTGATTTTTTTTTTTCCTACTCTAAGTATCTTGCTTTCTAATACTTACTCCTATACCCGAAATATTTTACTACTTTTACTGTGGAAGAACTCTAACTTTCTCTGGAATTTCCTTCTTAAAATCCACTTCTTCCCTGCACATTAGTCTCACCTCCATCATCACAAACTATGTCCTACTAGACATGTTTAATCCTTTGCTAAAAGGCTAGCCTGAGGAAGACTATTAGGGTTCTAAGATAGAGCTTGCATAAAAACCTCCTATCTAAGAAATTAGAATGAGGAAAACAATGACTAAAGAATATAGAACTAAAATTTAGATCCACCAACAAGGATCATTAGTCTTCTGCAAAGAAATTTAAAATAGCCTTCCTTGCATCACAACTGTTTATTTCTCCCAAATTTTAATGACACCTTCCCGAAATGTATATCAGAAATGATTTTAACTCTATACTTTATCGGAGTTAAGTCGTAAACAGACAGACGTTTGAAAGAGAGAGATATATTTCTCCTAAGAGAAAGCGAGTTTCCTAGGGCTATTTCTTTTAGGCAAAGATCTAATTTATCAAAGATTACCCTGGCTGAACAATATTGTAACATTTCAGACCTAAAGTGTATTGTGTTCAGCTGAGATAATTACAGCTTTCCTTTCCTTTCATTAGGAAATGTTTTTAACACTACCTGCTTTCAGTTTTACCAACTTAAAATCACAGGGGCTTATTAAATACTTGTTAAGTAATCCTATACGCTTCTGCTTGCTAGGAAAATGTGGTACTGCGTTATTGTCCATAATACTGCTAATGAACTTGCATCTTCAGAAGAAATTTCCCTAAATAGGCTTGTAAATTATATTTTTGGAGAAAATGAAGTTAAGAAAGATCTGTGCCGTGCAAAGATCTGCCCTTACAAGCTTCTTCAAGCCTTGCTGCATACTTCAGCAGAAGGTTGGGCCTAAGGTCACTGATTTGTTCACTATAATTTGCTTGTGTATTATAAGATAACACACCAGTCAACTTACAGCCAACCAGCACAGTCTGCCTCCTCCTCTTTGCTGTTTAATCTGCTTTTATCTGACAATATCTTGAAATATTTGCATTTATTACTTTAGGATTGTTTGCACTGAACACACTTATCTAAGTGCTTCTAGTTTTGTGATTTTCTTTCAGCTTCACATTAACCTGCTGGTGCTTTGAACAAATGTATCTTTTTCCTCAAATACTGAGTTGAACCCTAGGAAGAGTGAGGAGTTCAGCGAGAGGTCCCTCCCCCAACCAAAACCCCATACACCTGGCACCTGATCTCTGGGACAGAGATTTGTAACTCCTTGCAAGGACCTCAGTGAACTTGAGCTTCATCAGACTGAATTCAAGTAATTTTAACAAACATCTGACATTTCCTTTGCAGAGGGAACTTACCTGTAGCTAAAATACTGCAGATGACGACGTGACCAAGCTAACAATTCGCCTTGCAGAACCTTTAATAAAGAGGTGAAAATGAAGAGCAGGGAGGAAAGATTATGAGGCCACACACCTCCTGGCACAAGAACAGCTGCTACCACGATTTCCAGAGCCCTCTCAGCGGTGCTCCACGCCGCAGCTCCTGTGCACGGCTGGTGGAGCAAGCCTGCGAGTCAGCAGCATGGCATTACCAGTGTCATTACTGTCAGGGGGTGAGGTTAACATGTGTGGCTACAGAACCATGGGTGTGTTTAGCACTGGCAATGAGGAGGGAAAATGCTAGTTTTAAACACAAGCAGGACACTTTTGTTTGTAAAGCACCGTTAGTTAATAAACATAGAATCCCCATTTTCACAGTTGCTTTTCAGAGAACTGCTATTCGTTCTGGAAAGAGGAAAGCCCCAAGGCTTAAGAAGACATGGATCAGTAGCAAGATCGGCCTTCACTGAGAGCATGATTCATCTCACCTTTGACCACCACTTTCTGCCCTTTCAATGAATCATTATTATTAATTATTTGTGACTCCAGAACCAACTGAACCACCTGTCGATACCAAAGGTGCATGAGTCTATCACAGTAAACCCTACCTTTGACCATGATCCAAAGCCTATTAAGATCAGTAAGACTTTAAATCTATTGTGCTTTGGATTAGACTACTGCTAAGACATCAAGATACTATGGCTCAGGTTTTCCCCTGATTTACTCCAGAGTGAACCAGTATTAATTCCATTGTATGAAACCTGTGTAAGTGAGATAAGATTTAGCTTAGTTCAATATTTATCATTCCTGCATTTTTGGCTTATGTCAAGGAAAAGAGAGCAACACCTAGAGGCATATTTAATATCATAGCTCTTGAGATTGTGCTGATCTTCAGGTCTGAAGGTGAAGAGGGCTGCCTCAGCCTTCTCTTTTCCCACAATTCAGTAATTTCTGCATTCTACTGAAATCTCACCTTCCCCCAGGGGATTCAGCATATAGGTGAGACACGGCAAAGAGGGATATCAGTTAGCTTCCCTTCCACAGAAATAACGCAAAGTCTAAATAGGTTGCTTTGACTGTCTTAAAATTAGCAGCAAATTGGACTCTGACTGGAGGACAGCAGGCTATGTAGCGATATGGATTTCTTCCTTGTTTGGCAGAAACATGCTTAGCACTATCCAGCAAGAACAAGGTTGTTGAGTCATGGCATGACAAATCTGCCCTGGACTGGGAGGATGGAGTGGTGGGACTCCCACCCACAATGCCAACATATTCTTTGAGCTGATTTGTACATCTAAAGATGTGTATATATAATGCTCACACTGACCAAGTTTATAGTTATATTTATTCAGTTTATTTCATTCTGAGATGTTAGAGTCTGAATGAAACTGTACAGCAGGTATGGGAAAGCTTATCGGGGTACCTTTCAATCTCGCTAAAGACTGCCAGGAAATTCCCATATAAGATTTACATTTTTCTCTGAACAGCTGCTGGTCAGGAGAGCAAGTCTAACAGAAGATGTCAAATCCCAGTAGCCTGTAGCTTCTTGCCATTTCCAGAAATTTCTTTTGGTGTGATGTAGTTAAGCTTTTCATCATGCAGCTGGTCCTTGAGCTGGTCAAGCTGACCCCCACCATTGGTTCTGCTGAACCACAGAAACTATTGCCGGGCATCAGGGCCAGTATAAGTGGCTGTCTCTCTTGTACTGAAAAAAGGGGAAGCAGAGATTTTTGTTGCTGAGCAGCCCTGACATCTTTAGAAAACATCATCTTCCTCGTGTTACTCTGACACACAAAGACTAAGCTTTCATTTGTTTCAACATGCTAAACTTCAGCAGAGGAAGCTTAAGCACAGAAAGATGCCATCAGAGAATTGCTGCCCTCTACCTTTTTAAGTTTTTAAGGTTTTTTCTTTTCACCTTTGGAGAAGCTCTCCAGCTTTGGCATAGTTACATGCCTTGTTGATGCTCTTTGCTGTCATTATTTGGCTAGAAAGCTCAAGGCCCATTCAGAACTTTCATCTCTCACAGTACTGTGTTCAGGCTTGGATTCCCGGCCCTAAGTGTGCAATCCAAAACCCAGAAGGTCCCTGTGCAGCATAAAAGAAGAGATTCCTACCTCCAAAAAGAAGGATAAATAGACCCACTAGCTTATTAAGAAACCCTAATTGCTTAAAATAAATGCTTCAATTGTCCTGTGTATGATATTCAAACTTAGCAGATTTCTGATTACACAATGTAGTAAGGAGGTAAGAAAAAAGGGAACTAGCTTACGCAGTCAACAAAAACCCGTAACATAGAGCCTATGCTTCCAGGCAACTCCAATTCAGCATCATTTCCATAAAAGTAAAGGTTGTTTCCTAGCTACTTGTGTGTGTGTCTTTCACGTAGGGCTTCATGAGATATTTCCCGATATGCATTAATTGAATTGTATTGACAAACTAACGTCTACAGAAGGATGCCATCCATTGACTACCACCAGCCTGGGATCAGGGACCAAATAACTGCCTTTCTGAATTCAAACCTTGATGTAGATGGTAGCTAGCAGGACTGACAGCCACCCTGAGGACTTCTGTATAAGAGTTGAAGAATGGATACATTAACTTCTTGGTCTCTTTACTCAGGCTAAGGTACTTTTAGATACACTGAAATCAATGAGTTCAGTGATTAAAATACATGCATATATTCTTATCTGCTAACTTGTAACTGGATTCAACATCACTAAGTCAAGACAGAGCAACCAAGAAGCAAAAATTACACGTGCTCCTAAGACCTCTTTGCTAGACTAGACTAGACTAAAAGCAAAACTCAGATCAAAAAATTCCCAAATTAACAGGAAGCTTGAGATCTTTGTGTAGAGTTTAAACACTTCAGGGTCATAAGCGCCACTCATTTTATGTTTCCTCTGCGCCTGGCAAAACAGGGCTCTGACCTTCACCAGTTCTCAGATGCTTTCCTTATACAGGAACAATTAGCAACCTTAAGAGCAATAAACTTTAGGACATTTCTATATAGGTCAACATTTTTAAACATTTACTCCTTAGTACATATTCAAACAAGACTTCACAGAGTTTCTTTGCAAAGCTCAGCTGGGCAAACAAAATTTGGCCTTTTTTAACATAACCTTATCATTGAAAGCACAAAAAAAAAAGAATCTAAGAGGACAGAGAGACTCATTCAGTCAAGATATATGAGGAGTTCTGATGGGTGTCACAGTGGAGGTTCATGACGTTAAAATCCTGCAGCTTTTGCAATACCTGTGGTCTCAGTGAAGGTAGAATCACCAGATTTTCAAATCAGCAGAAGTTCATTTTTAATTGATCAAAATAAAAAGTTAAGTGCCTGGAATCTTTACTCTAGATCTGTTTGACTTTTTCCTTTAAATATCTACTGGTGGTTAAATTAGTCAGGATTGTTTCATCATTCAAACAATAAAATTTGCCTATCTCAACAGAAGTGCCCTTGTAATCACTTTGGTAAATATTCCGGCGACAGTTATATTAATGTGGTATAGTATAACAGGTTCAAAGTTGTAAACCCTAGAAATCTTTTACCATATGAAATGTTATTAAAAGTATTAACTCGTAGTTTCTGCTTGTTATCATGGCAACTGCAGAGCTGTTGCCAGGTGAGTTCAGAAGGTTTGTGCTAAGGCACGTAACCTTAAGAGTGCTGAGTAAAGAGCCCATATAAATCTCTATTGTAGCTGAACCCAAAGACCTCGCTTTCTTCTCCCAACCAAAACAATTTATTAAGAGACACCCGCAGACACATCCTTCTTGATTTTGTATTCACCCCGAGCTCTCTAAAATGGTATTGGTATCTTGAGCAAATCCCTAACCAGAAGGACATCTTGTGTTTTCCTTAGTGCAGCAGACCAACGTGGTAAAAGCAAAAAAAGATTTGGCTGAATGAGGCTCAACCTCATTGCAGCTCCATCTGGGGCGTGTTCTCAAAGAGGAGGAAAATGAGGTTTCAAAAAGGAGCATTTTGTCAGTGCTGCTGGTCTGCAGGATCGATCGCCTGGCCTTGAACAGAGCTGTGGGCTCAGCCAGTGAGAGCAGTCAGCAGCTGGAGGGAGCCATGCCACAGCATCACTGGGGGACCCTGAATAAGGCTGCAGGGAATCGTCTTGAAGAATTCTTCCTGTATCCCTGAATTTAAGTGTCTTACCACAAAAGTTTAGAGGGTTCACAAAGACTTTCTTATTTATCACTGTTGCAGCTTCATCGTGATCTGCTTCTCCAAATTGCCTGAAAATAGACATAACAGCCTTTACTTTTCATGTTGCTGGTGTTGTTATTACTGTTATTATTAAAAAACACTTCATCTGGGCCCCAGTAACTAAGCTGAACTTTCACATGTGCAAACTCTCTAACCTCTAACATGCAAAATCCTAGATTTCAATAAAAAAGACAAAATTGGCAGGCAGTGTGTTTTCAGCTTCCAGGTCTAGAAATAAAACTGAACAGCAATTCTGTAAAGCCTAAGTTATTTTTCGAGCTGACTACTTTTTTTAACCATTCTGGCCATTCTGAACATCTCTCTTTTGGCTCTTTCCAGGATTAGGCCAAAGAGGAGTCTGAAAGGTAGCTAAGAGACAGCAAGTGCAAGATGATAAGAGTGGACACAGGGGCTGTAATGTCAGCAGTGGAGAGACAGGCAGCCCTGGATGAACGGTCAAGGAAAAGGGGAGATTAGGGAGGCCCTGGGTGACAAGGGAGAAAGTGATCTGAGGAAGAAAATAATCAAAGGATTCAGGCAAGTAGGAGTTTGGAGCCTCCAGATAGAGTCTAGGTGGAGCAGGACCCCAGCAAGCTTGAGGAGGGCGATAAGAGCATGCAAGATTATGTCTGCTGCTAACAGCCGAAAAATGAATTGCAGTAACAACTACCCACTGAGCAAAGCAGCAAAAGGACTTCCCTCTGGGACCAGTATTTTGCCAGCCATAGCCTTTTCTTTTTTCCCCACACATGTATAGCTAATTTTTTAAAACCACTTCTATGCTCCTTTTTGTCCAGTTCAACCAGAACAGTGAAAATCCATGTGGATCTCATGATGAGGAAAGGCCACGTGTTAGGTCTCTGCCCTTTACACAACTTTAGTAACTGGCAGAAAGCTGCCTAACATCCCTGAGATCCAGACAACAGCACTCATTAATTATATAGAAAATATACCAGATACACATAGAGCCGTGCTGCTAAACCCCAGCAGTTTCTGCATTTGAAGACAGATTTGCAACTATTTAAAGGGCAATTATCTAATTCTTAGATACTGAATTGGTCTGCTTTCAAAGTGATAAGCAAGAAGGATATATCAGATTGAGAGTATCAGATGTACCCAGCAATTGGTAATTATATTCCACTGGGACTGAGTAAAACCTCTCATTCACTGAATGGTAGTATATGTGCTCATACATATATAGGTGTGCTCATATATATATAGGTGCATATACAGATATTTCTTTAAATCGTTTCTGCTGACTCCCTTTCAGGCAGTTGGCAATAGCTGTGGAAACAGCTTCCACTCTACGGGAGAAATGTGCTCCACTCTTCTCTTTCCTATGGCTTGCCATCCCAGGGCCACGTTTGCCTGGGCTTTTTTTTCACTTTGTGTGTGTGTGCCCGCCATACAAAGAAGGTGACCCCTACCCAGGCAGCAACGGGCATGGAAACGTACAAGAAATGCTGGCTTCAAAGGAGGCCCAGGCAAGCTGCCGAACTCTTTGACCAAGTGAGCAACTACTTTGAAAGAGCTCTGTGAGCTGGGACCCGCTTTGTTCCCCTTGGTCTCCCGTTGCTGCCATCTCACATGATTATTCTTTGGCCAGGACACAGAGTGCTTAAGAGATCCAGTAGCTGTGTTTCAGAAGGAAACATAACATAAGTGTTAGTTGTGGGTTGCAAATACAACCTAATTAGCAGAAGCCTTTGATTTCTTCCAGAAGTAACATACAGGCACAGCCGCCGCTGTCGGCAAGAGGGGGAGCGTTGTCTTACTGCTCCCTGACCCTGGAAATCCCCACTTTACCCAGGAAAATAAATATTCATCTGCTAAAGGTCGCTGCTGAGTCCCTATGCAACCCCTCCCTGTCCTGCTGGCAGCCCAGTTCCCTGCAGCACAGAGAACGAAGCGCCAAATTCTCAGCAGGCCAAAACTGCCAGATGCGCCTTCTAGCCAACGCGCCTGCGCTCGCTTCCACCAGCAGGTCATTTGTCCCTGTGTTCCTGCACTCGGGAGCTGAATCCCTTCCTTCCTGGCCTGGCAAGGGCTGAAAGAGCAGCACAGACAGCAGTGCTTAGTCTGCTGAAGGCAGGCTTCTGGTATAACCTTCATGCCAGCCCATCCTGCTAACCCCAAATTATCAGTTTGTTTCTTGGAGGAGCTATATCCTGTCTTACAAGCTGGAGAGCAGCATGTCTATTCTGTGGTTTGTAGAACTCCATAACCTTTAGTAGGACTGTAGCTTAGGCTTTTTTTCTTTTTTTCTTTCTTTATTTCTAATACACATACACAGCCCTAGCATATTTGCATTAAAGAAGAGCCACTACTAATTTCAGGGGTGGATGGACTTCCTGTGTCTGTGAGCATAAGGAACTGGTCAGTTAATATCAGATTTGATATTTCAGATACTAAAGAGTAAAGGTGGCAGGGGCAGATTAGAGTTACTGCAAACAAACAAAAAAAACCTATGTTTGGAAACAGAGGAAATTAAAGGGAATCATAGAGAAGTTTCAGCACCTTGACAGTCTCTTCACATTAAAAGCATCCCTGAGTAAGAGGCATGAAGACAATGTATACACCACTGCCCACTTCTGGATGGACTCAGAAACTGTGCTTGGAAACACAGCTGATATTCAGAGAATGAGGTTTCTGGAGCTGCTGAGGGAGCAGCATAAGCATCCACTCTTCCATCACCGAAAGCGTCAGCAGAAACGTCCCTGGCAGGAGCCGCTGTCATTTGTTCTGGAGCTGTGCTGCAGCGCAGGGACGGGGTTGTGCACACCCCCGTGAGCAGTATTGGCCTGGCTCCGGAGGGCGAAGCGGGTGAATCCCATTCCTTCCCAGCGAGGGCAGGGGACGAGTTTCCCTTGGCACCCTGCAAAGGCTCCCAGTTTTTTTGGGCACCCTGCTTATCTTGTTTTGCCACGACTTAGCAAGCGATACCCAGACACCTTAGGGCTGACAGAATACTCATGCTCTTAGAAATCATACAACATTGGTGAAGTTCACAGGTGGAGAGCTGATCCCCAGATGGTCATGTCTCCAAAATCATTTGAGGTCAGCTACTGCACCTGCTGCTGAAGAATGCAACACCCAGCACCACCGCTGGGCTGTTTTGTGGCTGGGTGTTTTGTCACAGAATAGATCCCAGACACTGATGAGCTCTTAGGCCAGTGTGTGCCATGAGAAAACACCTTCCAGAAACAATCTGAGCAAAACAAAGGAAACTGGGGTACCCAGAAATACCAACATCCATACCTCATATGACAATTTTAAAGAGAAAGCTCTTCTTAGAGCAAGTGCTGATCTGCAAGATTTCATGAAACTTGTGCTGATTTGTTACAGCCTGTCGCAATTCCTGTTTTAAAAATTGAGGGATCTGCTCTTCAGATACTTTTTCCAAGGATAATTTTTAAGGTTTATATTGCAAAAGGATGTGTTTTCTTTCTGTGAATTATGCAATACCTTAAATACAAAACTTTCTGTATACTAGGCTGTGGACATACTGTGTCACTATATAATATTGTGACTTGTATAATGTCTTGATGGGTTCATTTTTTTATATCTACTCCAAAGTGTCCTGCCATAGTTCTGTTTCCATCTCTTCACAACAGGGTGGTCAATGATATGTGGTTAAACAGATACAGAGCTCTATTAAATATTCTAGCAAAAAATAAATGTAGTGGAACAGGAAGGTAGACCAAAGTGCAATGCTATAATGAATGTGCCACTTGTCTTGCACTTCTTGTTTCCAAAGCTATGCAAGCAGCTTTGAAGATAGCGTTATCTGCTGAATGCTCTGGGCAGCCTTTCCCCTCTCAGCTCACCTTGCACACAGATACAGCACAGGATAGACGTGGAATGAGAGGAAACTTTTTGGCCCCAGCAGGTGCCACAATTGTTCATGTCCCAAGAAAGCACCACCAGTTTCATCTCCTCTTCTGTCTGTAGGTACTGGTATCTTGCAAAACAGACCAGAGGCTCAGGGACTGAAGGCCTCATCAATACTAGCAAACTGAACAGTCCTGGGAACATTTCCCTGGGAACATTTCCAGGCACTGAAACAGGATTCTCTGTATTAGTAAACTGTTCGAACATTTCAAGGGCCATGCCAGTTGGCACTCTCCCACTCAGTTCCCGGGCACAATCCAGAGTCAAGGACCCATTTCCAATAGGCCATTAGTATGAAGCTACTCTTTTTTTGAAGTGTATGATATTTTACTAGTGTAGATGCAAGCTCTTCCATGCCAGTTGGCCTCTGTGCCCAGGAATATTCCTAGCTATGTTTAATTTACTAATGTAGATGCAATCAGTGACACGTCAGTTACCCCAAATCACAAAATCACAGAATGGTTGAGGGTGGAAGACCTTTACAGATGATCTAGTCCAAACCCCTGCTCAAGCAGGGTCACCTAGAGCACATTTCCCTGGACCCTGTCCAGATGGCTTTTGAATATCTCCAAGGATGGAGACTCCCCAACCTCTCTGGGAAACCTGCTCCAGTGCTCAGTCACCCTCCCAGTAAAGAAGTTTTTCCTCAGGTTCAGACAGAACTTCTCGTGTTTCAGTTTGTGCCTGTTGCCTCTCATCCTGTCACTGGGCACCACTGAGAAGAGTCTGTCTGGCGCCATCCTCTCTACACCCTCCCTTCAGAAATTTTTACGCATTGATCAGATCCCCCTTAAGTCTACTCTTCTCCAGGCTGAACAGTCCCTGCTCTCTCAGCCTTTCCTCGTATGAGAGATGTTCCAGTCCCTTAATCATCTTAGTCATCCTCTGCTGAACTCGCTCCAGTAGCTCCCTGTCTCTCTGGTATTGGGGAGCCCAGAACTGGACACAGCACTCCAGGTGTGGCCTCACCAGGGCTGAGTAGAGGGGGAGGATCACCTCCTTCAACCTGCTGGCAATACTCTTCCTAATGCAGCCCACGATACCTTTGGCCACCTCAGCCACAAGGGCACATCACTGGCCCATGGTCAACTTGTCCACCAGGACCCCCAGGTCCTTCTCTGCAGAGCTGCTTCCCAGCAGGTCATCCCCCAGCCTGTACTGGTGCATGGGGTTGTTGCCCCTCAGGTGCAGGACTCTGCACTTGCCTTTGCTGACCTTCATGAGGTTTCCCTCTGCCCGCCTCTCCAGCCTGTCAGGGTCCCTCTGAATGGCAGCACAGCCCTCTGGTGTATCAGCCACTCCTCCCAGGTTTGTATCACCAGCAAACTTGCTGAGGGTTCATGCTGTCCCTTCATCCACGTCACTGGTGAATCAGTTAAAAAATATCAGTATTGACCTCTGGGTGACACCTCCAGCTACAGGCCTCCAACTAGACTTTGTGCCACTGATCACAACCCTCTGAGCTCTGCTATACAGCCAGTTTTCAATCCATCTGATGCCAAATGCCCAAGGCTACATCATTACAGTCCCCACTGACCAGAGGATGTGCTTTTCTCTTCAGATAACCAATGTGTTAGCTATCTCACTAAAAGAAAAAAAAGAGACAAACACCGTTTCAAGGGAGTCTTCAGTTTTACCACACTTGAACTGAGACAAGTTTAGCCACAAGTCTACAGAGCTGCTTTAGAGATTTCTAAACTTCTCTCGAGAGTTCATGGTAAACATGGCAATTATCCCTCTCCACCTAGAATTTTTTAGCAAAATTACTCTCTGTCTGTAAAATAATGTTAAAATTCTATGATAAAATTCCATCTTTGCATCAAAGAGGGCAAAGCTTGTGTACCTGCAGAGACAGAAGCTTACTCTGGTGGATACCTCATTAATTTCCCTCAACATTTCATCACATACTTCCCGCCCTCAAATTTACTAAACATGCACCTTGCTCTAAATGGAAGAGTCCCTAACTTCATTTTAATGGTCAAAAACTAGTTTGCAATGGTAAAGTATATCACATAGCAAAACCAGAAATTCTAAATTTCTAAATTCAACGGAGAATTCACCTGATCCTTACTCATCCATTTATGACCACTATTATTTCCTCTATTTCTTAGTATAACCTTGGATCAGAACAGGATCTCCACCAAAATAGAACGTATTTTCTCTAGCAAACAAGGATTCACAAACAAGTGCACAACATTTAATAGCCTCCTAAAATATTCTTTAAAAAGTGCGTGTGTTTAAAATCACGTTTGAGAGTCCAAGTAACTGCAATTTTATATATCATAATTTGAATGCATAAACAATCATTTTGCATACATAAATGTTAGATTTATATAAAAAACATAGTTTGTGAATTTCTTTAGAAGCTGCTTTTAAAAGTGCAGCCTTTTATGCCCTGCTCATCTTAGTTCTGTGGCTTCTTAGAGGGTAGGAAGTATCTGAACAGTAGCAGCCCTCTAATGCAGAAAGTGTCTCCTGCTCTAGAAGAATGCAGATACAAAATAAGGGCCTCTGTACAGAGGAGAAGGCCTTGAAATTTAAGTGCCTTATGCCAGCCTGTGCAGCTGGAAACTGTTAAATGCCAGCATTAAAACTATGCACTCCGCATATCTATCAGCCCTTGGTCCTCTTGTCCTAAAACAGTGTTTTTCAACCTTTGTCAATCCAAGCATTACCTTTCTTTTTCGAAAATAAACCTCAGGGCAGCATTGCTACAATGGTTTTCACGTGCAACCAATAGCTGTAGGTTAAGCTCTCAAAATTTATTTTCTGTTCTTAATTTTTCCTTCTTTGGCTTGCATATACAGAATGGGCATGCATGATTTTAATTGCTTTTTTATTTTTATTTGGTAGCAATTGCTTTTTCTCTCCTCCAAATCACCAGTGGGTCCAGCAGCCATAGGCTGAGGGACATTAGCCGAGATGATACAAATTCCCAAACACAGGTCCACTTGTAACTTATTGGCCAGAACGCAGCTTATTTCTTACAGTGTATTCTCTGTGATTTAGACACAATCAAAGGAAAAAAAACAGGCATAACTAATACCTCCTTCTTATTGATCATTACTAATAGAAATGTTATATGAGCAAGTAGAGACTCAGACATGATAGGGCAGGAGAGAGGAATGCATGAGGCCCCCTCCACGACTGCAGCTCCTAGAGCCACAGCTCACTTTGGGGGAGCTGGGAGCCTCAGCAGCCGTTGCTGGAGACCTCAGCCGACAGCAACCACCTCAGCTTGCAGCGCTAGGTAGGGCTCGTCTGGGATCTTCCTAACAGGGAGTCAGGACGTGTTCAAGTCATGAAACCCAGACACAAGAATCGCAAAGCTCCCCTGAGCACGATCATACACACGTGTGTATCTCCACAGACAGTGGCATCCTTGCAGACACACACACACACACCTGAAAGATGCAGAACTGCATTGCAATCAGAGAAAGCAGAAGAGCTGTTTAGCAGAAACTAAACACTGAATCAGCAGGCATAAACTGGCAGAGCTATGTAGTGATGCAACATTCGCAGTCTGCAAACACCACATCAGGTTGCAGCCAATACTCTTGTCTAGTACCCCGGAGTTACAAGCTCAGTACAACAGGTTCTTATTTAAAAATATACTTTATTTACAGCACATTCAAACTTCATTTTGAAAAAAAATATAACTGTACATAAAACTTTAAGGAATTTTTCCACTCATAGTTAATAAAAACACAGTGATATTTACACTTCATTGATTCAGCAATCATGGAAATTATATTTTGGCACCTTATTTAAATCACACAACAAGCAGAAAAACCTGGAGGAAACTTAAGCAACATAACTCCATAAACGTAACAACTTTATACAGTGACGTCCTCATATCAAGGTATCACAGTTCAAATAAAGTATTTACCATTGAAAGTGCTACCACTGTACAGCAGAGTAAGTAGTGGAATCTGTAGAAATCTTCATAGTACTTTGATTATCTTTTCTGAAAAGATTTTACCCACATTCCAATTAGTGTTCCAAATTTTCCCCACAGGTGTTAACTAAATGAACTCCAATTTCATTATACCTTCTCAGGTTTAGAAACCAACTTTCTTTGAAAGCTGGTTCAGGTGGAACGCCCACAAGAACTCCAGTGATGCATACCAGGCTGACCACTTAGCGCTTCTGCGCAGTCCAAAGGACATAAAACAGCCCTCGAGGTAGCTCACATCAGGCCAGGCTATTCACCACCTTGCGCAGTGAATTTCACCTCAGGGAAAATATAGGTGCCAACACGTCACCTTCAAGGTTCAGAATAAAAGGTAACTTTCAGGAAGGTGAACATTATAATTGAGTGAGAGAGTGAAGAAACAAGAAAAAACAAAACAAAAAATGGAGAGCAGGTAGAAGTAAACATGGTCAAAAATTAGTTTGCAATGGTAAAGTGTATCACTGAGCAAGACCAAAAAGCAGATTAATTTGAATAAAATGGAGTGCAAAAATTAAACCAGTGCATAAAAGAGGTATTTGTAAACTGTAGTATACGTACATCACCACCACCAGGAGCTAGCAAAACCTTACTGTCTTTATCGAAAAGACAAAGAACGAAAAATACTAAAAGGAAAAATGGTTGCATCACAAGTCAAAATAAGTATCTGAAAAAGAATATAAGGAAAAGGAAGTCAACTGAAAACTTGGTAAAGCAAAGGAAACTGCTATAAATATCATAAGAAGAAAGAAGAGCAAAGGCAAGATCTGCATTAACAGAGATACAGAAGAATGAAAAATTAAAAGTCAAATGGGTATGTTTGGTCAAAGGATAACATATGAAAAGGCAACAAAAAAGGCCCGCAACTGATGAAGGCCAGGAAACTGCTTTCGCAAACAATGTCAGGTTAATCTATCGCAGCCACTACTCTTGGTCCAAACACTATCTTCCTTGGCCAGCAAACGTGTCATGCTCATATGACTTGGTCACATGTGTGACTGGTTATGGATCAGAGGGCCACACAAACTGAACAATTGTTTAAAAGTCACCTGCGTTTTAAGCAGAATTCCTTTACTACGGACAACAGTGATGGCCATAAAGGGGGAATACTGCAAGAGAAAGTGAACGCCATCACGGTGCAAGTGGAAAGGAAATGCTGAAGAAGAGAACAGGGTGGCACAAGCAACTGCAGTAATCAGAAATTTTACATTATTGAAATGAGGGGGAAAAAGCAATGAGGTTAAAGAGGCCAAAAAAAGAATTTAGCAAAATGTAATATGCTACAGAACTGAATCCAGAACAAGTGCCCTAGATTAGGGCGAATACTGAAATATATTTTGAAATGAGGTAAACGTACTTCAAGAGAATGAGAAAAAAATATGCCAAGAACTTAAGGGAAATAAGCCAATAAAAAGTACATGCTGACTGCAATGATATCTTCTACAAAAGTATCAAAGCACCATCCAGTAGAGCCTAGTTTTGACACATTTAAAACCAGAGGAGAAAAAAAAATTGTTGTAGGATCCAAACGAAGACAAAGATACTGGGACAGGGACCTTTGTGGGATACCCCAAAAGTCTCTCCACAGAAAAAGCACGGTTCACCTACTCAGTAACACTGTTCTGTTGGTTTTGTTTGCTTAAGTAATTTGAACGGATTTGATGCAATAAAACAAAATTTGAATATACTTGTTTTCTAGACCTGAAGATTTCTATAACCCCTGGTATTTTCCTATTTATTCACAGGCTACAGTACATTCAGTACATAATTACAGTACATTTGACCAGACAGGCAAAAAAGTTTAAGAATGTTACTTCATTGTATATTCAGGTTACAACACTTTTAAAGACTTAAGAAATAGATAACCACTGTTTTAACAAGTATTAGAAGAATAAAGAAAAAGACAGTCCATTTTATCAAATACCTCAACATTAAACACCTCTAATTCCAGAGTAAAACAATACTGCTATTACATCTTTCAACAATTTAATACAGAAAAAAAGGCTACCTGATTTAAGACACAAATGCATGAGCATGAAAGAGTGCTTTTTATTAAAAGGATATCTGGGAGCTGAGCAGGAGGTGAGTTCACCCATAGACTTTGTTATTATTTTGAGAGCCTTCTCTTCTGGTTCTCAAAGGAGGGGGGGGAGAAGCACACAACCCTATAAATATATTATATAGATCTAAAACCCTACATTTAAACATCATCATAGCTGAAAATAAAAAAGACAGAAAAACAGAACATAAGCAAAGGCTGTCTTACCTCATGCCATACACTTTTAAATGGCAGAGTAATTCTTGTGTTTCCTGATTTACATTAATTTGTTCAACTGTGAAGCAAAATCCTGCTGCTTTCACCTCTACTGCTGCCAACAGGGTCAAAGAGACTGCAGGATCAAGCTATTAGTGCTATTAACATATAGTTTAACATATTTAATACAAACCTACCATGGAAGGTTATAAAAATATATTCATTTACTCAAGAATCTGCTCAAAAGGGGTAAATACAAATCTAGAAATGTGCTATTTAGATTGCAATCATTCCTTCAGTAAATATCATTTACCAAGCAGCAAAACATCCTGCTGTGTCTTTTAATATTCATTGACTTAATGTAATCATCCTTATTAATAAGGAGTTGGCTACTTTCAAGCTAGCCTTACAAGAAAGTCCTGGTATTTTCCCAGCCCAGGCAGGAAATCTCTTTGCCCTTTCTGCTAAGGTGCCATTGAGGTAAAGAACACCACTATTTTATAAAGGTGTCCTTGCAAACAAATAAATAGCTTGTCCAGGCTAGGTGCAGCACTGAAAGGCTGCTTTTGATAGCAAAACTCATTTGAAAGCTTCTGGATCGGATCTGCCTAGCCAGGTGAGGCCATGTGCTTTGCTCGGTGAGGATCTGGTGGTGACAGGGCATGTCGTGTTGTTTTCCTTAAAGCACCCTAGCATGTCCTCAAGAAGTATAAGTAGCAAAAAGATAATGGAAATGCTTCACTAAATACATCCCTTGGTGGGGAGAGGGGGGCTTGAATGTTTAAAATCAATCTACAAGAGGGAATCTAGATTAAAACAGGAAAAATTCCCCATACTCTAAACAGCTCCCTTTAAGTGGTAACACTGCATATAAAATTTTAAAGGGACTTTCTTAATTAATGCAATATTAAATTGTGTCTTAATGGCAAAATGGAGTTGCAGAATTTTAACTATTCCTGATAGCTACATTAGCTTATTTATTCAGTATGAATAATGACAGACACTCAGTGTTAAAGATTCATTATCATGTGGAATGATTGCAGTATTATGACTGTAGCGATTATAACGTCTGTTGTCAAGAAAAAAAAAAAGAAAAGGAGTTGTATAATCACAACAGTGAACAAAAAAAGTTGATGACTGCCCGCATTTTCATTTACTAGAATCAGCAGAGACAATATTAGCTAGTAAGTACCCTTTAGCTTTCATAAGAGGAAGTATATTCGTTAGCACACTTATCTGTAATTAAGCTAAGACTCCAGTATTATTAGTAGAGAAGTAGGATCAGCTTCTGCTCTGACCCTAAATACAGAAGTCAATCAAGAAAATAATGCAAGCCAAACTTTCCTGAGTGCTTCCTCTCCCTATTAGACACTCTTAACTTCATTCACAAACTCACAGTACAGAAGCACAAGAGTTACTGTTAAAAATGAACTCCTGTTTATGCAAAATGGGCTTTAAGGATCAGTAAAACATCTCTACTGAAGTCCTTTATAAATATACAGTACTTCAGTCCAGTACTCACTACACTCACTTGCTATAGGGCTTTCAGGACACAGCCCACTTCAGTAGAAAAGCCAGAGTTCAATTTGCAGTGCCACTGGCCATAAACTGCAAGCATCAGTGTAGGCTGCAGTACACCCGGTTTGCCCTAATAATAGAAGTGCACGCATAGTTTGATAAGGAACTGTGTTAGGCTGTATCAGAAAACTCTTAGACGAGCACAAGACTCATCATGAAAATATTAATTCTTATTTCAGATGCAAGCTTTTTAAGTGTATTTTGGTTTACAGCTAAAGTACAGATTTCTCTTTGCCACACCAACTTAGCTACAACCTGTGATGGCCCGCTTTTCGGCCAGGATACTTTTGTTCTAAGGAAAGATTACGCAGAGTGAACTGCTTAAAATCGCGTACTGCTCAACCGCGATTTGTCATCAGACATTGTACAATTTTTCTTGTTTTTAATAGTATCCTCTGTCAGTGGGTACTCAATAGGGATTTCAATATCATTTTTGCTTGAGCCATTGTCTTTACGCACTGCAGAAAGGCCACTCTCATTTTTCTCGACATAGCCATTAGTTTGGGGGAGTGATGCCTCCTGCTGACTGCAGCAGAGCTGAGAGTCACACTCTTTTGAGATGCAGGGCGAGCTGCACAGGAGCTGGGAGGTCTTGTGGTCAAGGTACTCCGGTTGGATGGTCACAGAATGGATCCCTGCTTCATGGAAAACCTTCCGTATTTTATAAGCAGCATCTTGGTAAACAGTAGGGGTTTGGCACTTGACATGAAGAGTAGCAATATTCTTCCCACCTGCAAGCTCCCAGACGTGCACCTCATGGAGGTTGCTAACCCCTGGCACATGAGCTAGTCTGTCAGCTGGAAAACATAAGAGAAAGTTATTAGAGGCTTTGGTGCATGGGCTGGTGACCAGCTGTCTCACTCTTATGAAGACGCTTATCTGAAAGCAGCAGTCTCTTTTCTAAAAGAGCTGCACTTTATCAATATCTCCGTTGCCAGCTGACTTCAGTTCAGACTCGCAGCGACCATGTGAGCAGGGCCTTCTGCGCCTGTGGCTTCATACGCTCTCGTTGACTCCCTAGCAGCAATTAATCAGCACTTTGTGGAAGATCGATTCAACGTGAGACTACCATTTCCTCGGCCGAGGCCTGCATCCTCTGGTGTGTTTAGTCCTGAGCACGACGGGCTTCCAGAAATAGACAGTGTTACACGGTAACTAGCCAACGTGTTAGCCAACAACGCCAGAAAGCTTGGCATCGTTCACGCTGGATAATTAACTGATCTTAATTGGAATTTCTAAGGTGTTTTGGAAGTCTTTAGAAGGAAGCACTGCAGGGTTGGGAAATACTAAAATTCAATGTTGTTTCTCTCACAAGCACCCCACACAAAGCATTAGCAGTTCAAGACCTGCTATTTTTTGCATATTGCTGGAGTACCACATTCTCAAAATGCACGCTTTAACTAATCCAGAGAGATTTGAGTCATGTTGCTAGGACACAGGCATGTGACTATTGCTCATGGTTCTTGAGAATTTAGAGCTGTTATGAGCACCTAATCCAAACATATCATTCCAGAAACAACATATGCATCGCAGTATATCATTAAAATTAATAGCATTTCAACAACAAATTTGACTTACTCAGTAGTTGCATATTAACACCTTTGGGAACCATCTGCAATAAAATAACCGAGGTCTCTTTGATAAGCGGGAATGCAGAAGACAAAATGATGAACACCATAATTATTGTCAGGCTTGGATCGATATAGCACTGCCAGTTACATGGCGCATCAGCACTCAGAGGAAGTAAATGAAAGATTGTAGCTGTAACTACCACAACCACAGATCCAAGTGCATCTCCCATAACATGCAAAAGAACACCTAAAAACAAATGACACAACAAAGCCTTATATTAGTATTTTTTTGTGGGGGGGTACAGTTTATAAGAAAATGTTATATTTTTCAAATCTATTTTACTTTACATGAAAGTTATGTATTTCAGATGCTAGTACTACAAGCAAAGTTTTCAACAACAGCTTTCAGAACACAACAGAGAGGAAAATATTGACTCTGAGCCACAGCTGTGTAAGTGCGATGCGTTATTAAGCATTGAGGGTATGCTAGCAACTGTGGTGCAACTGCAACACCATGGCAACGTAAAAGGTGCTTGCTTAAATGTCTGCCAATTATTAAGAAATCTGGCACATTTAAATGGCATTCTCAATTAAAAATTGACGATTAAATCTACCAGTTCTATCCTGGAAGCTAAGAGAGCCACAAACCACCACTAAAAAGTAATAATTGCTCGTCTCTCAGCTTCTGTGACTTTTTTGAAATCTGAAAAATTACCTAAGGTAAGCCAAGGAGCCCTCGGTCTTATGGTTCCAAATGCCTCAAATTCTGATTTTTAGATTAAGTTTGATTTCTTATCAAATTAATCTTTGCCCCACCAATGCCACTAGCCTTCAGACTCAAAGAAGTTCTGAGTCTGGTCTGAATTTTTTTTATGTGCCTGTGCTACTCTAAGTGGAGAGGAACACTGCATACAACTTTTTACATCTGTACATATGTCTTCACATTCAAGGTAACAAAAAGAGACAAGAGAGGGCCTTGGTAATAACATATTTTTAGTCCCACTTTGAAGTATAACGACCAAGCAATGTTCTTGCTACCCTGTTACAATAATTGGAGACCCTTCATTGTTTTTTCACTATTTCAAATAGTCTTTCCTCTTCTTGTCATTACTAGAAAGCACTCCAGTTTTGTCAGCCTTTACTATTCACACCCAGATTTCACTTCAGCCCATGCTTAATTTGTATTATCTCTAAATGTATAAAGTTAACTCCTTTGTCAACATTTTTCTTTTCATTTCGAGTACATGAGAGACTAAAATTGGCCACTTCTCCTTAACATCCCTGTAACAGCACTTTTGAAGGCTTCACTCCAATTTAATCCCTTCCTCTGGGCTAGAAAAGACACAGATGGCTCCCCCTGAAATGCATTAACAGCTCAGCTGAGCGAGCTTCAACCCTTCAGTGATGCTAGACACTGAATTTCTTCAGGCCCAGAGCCCTCCCTGCCTTTGCTGCTGGTCCTTGCCAGCTCGGTGCCTGAACACCTCTGTGCGCAAAATGAAAGCGATAATCATTAAGAGTTCCTTGGTTCATTTGAGGAAGATAAGAAAGTACAAACTTTCAATGAATCCAGCTCTTTCTGCTAGAGTCAAGAGTATTCTGTCTGACTGGCAAACTCCCATATAGTTTGCCTGTTGCAACACTGTTGCGGTATTTCTTTTTTTTTTATAGGTAATCTGGATTTCTTGTTAACCCTGACAAGAGGGATAGACAAGACAATTTCTAAGGTAACTGATTAAAAGAGCTTAACTTAAAAAGAGTAAGAAAATGTTTCATAACTTTTTTTGATTAAAAAAAGTTACAAATATGTAGGAATTGTGATAAACTATGAATTGAGAAGACAGAATTTGGGAAACGCTTATTTAATTGACATGCAAAATTAACCTGGTTAGTATGTGTGTCTTAATTATGCCTCACATAATGAGGGCCCAGAGGGAAGTGAACTCATTTCCCTACAGACCCCGAGGAGCTGTGGTTATAAAATAGAACTGAAAATGCCTTTTTATTAAATAAAGTCACTATGATAATACCATAGATAACCCATAGACATAGCTTGTGTTTGAACTAACAAAGTGAAAATATATTTTTACAAAAATATTTAATTTTGATAAATGCCAGTTAGTCTAAGGCTACTATTCTGCATATGCTCATGAAATAAAAAGGAATAATTTTACAGTATAATAATTAGTGCAGCTAGGCAGAATGTCTGAATTTCTGTTCCTATCATGTTAAAATCAAGGAAGAATTATCTCTATCAATCCATTTTGTCCAGCCTCATTTTCCAGGAAGAAACTAATTCTATAATGTATATCATTTTTTACAAGATGATTATGAAGTTTTAAGTATGGATATATAACTAACTTCCAGCAGCAGAAGATAAAACATAGATTTTGAATCAGGCAGAATTTTAGAGATTTATCTGTAACACTGGCCAAAGCAGGAAGGAATATTAGTAAGGACAATAAGAATAGATAGATCTTACAAAGACAATATAATTTAAATAGTGCTTGAAGAAAAGTTCTCTTTTTAAAATAGAAGAGGACAGGTATCTTAAAATAACTGACACAAAACTCCTTATCCTTCAGACATTTTTGCTAGTTTCCCAACATTACTATGCCCAAGCACTGCCATCTAGGCAAGTAAGCCTTTCTTTAAAATACACTCATTGTTTGGTTTTCTCCTTCTCTTCTCCACCCCTGAAGATGACAGATTGCTTGTCCTGCTCCAATACAGTTGCCTGAACTCTGACATAAAATCCTCTGATAGCGGTTTCTAGATATTCAGGCATGTGTCATTGTTGTAGGATGCAGTTCAATTTGCAACGTGTCTTCTCCTCCCCTGCACACGCATATCTGCATAACACTGAAAAGACTTTTGAAAAGTCTTTATATATACATTAAAAACAGGTGCCTGACTGCCACATCCACCTAATGTGATGCCACCTACATAACTTACTTTGGAGGAATATCACATGTCCATAAGAGTGTCTATAAGAAACCTGAAACTACTGTTCTTATTACAGCTTTGTAATGGTCCTTTCGCTGAAGAATGAAGTTACTGTTCAATATACTCAAAGATACCCAGTTCTGGTCCTGTTTGGAACACACATGTATATATGTATGCCTACACACATATACAGATATTCTGTTTAATTTATTCCTAAAAGTAGCCTTCCTGTTTGCCTCAGTAGCTACCCAGAGATCTGCTGAATCCTGTGCTGTAAAAGGGCTGACTCTGCACACGCTCAGGGAGTGGTTCACAGTTCAAGGACCTGGAAAGCCACTGTGCTAGGGTTTCAGTTTCAGCACTTGTTCCTCGTGTTGACTACAATTACAGTGTTAACCCTGGGATTTAAAGAAACTCTGATTTCTGCCTAAAAGCACGTAAAAGTTGAAAACTGTGTGACTACTAAAGCTGTGATACCCAAAGAGGTGTCTCAAAGACAGGTGCTTTATCTCCCTATAAAGCCTGTAGTGACTGCAACCTAGTGCAAGAGGCTTTGCATCCTTTCCAAAAGGTTCACCTGCAACTTTTTGAAAAGGATTAAAATCAAAGCATGAACACATGTAAAGAACCAAATCAGCACATGGTTTACATCAGCATCACCCTATTTTGTTATTCATATCCATGCAACTTCACACAACCAACACCTTTATGTTAAAGACAACCAGGCCCAAATACATAGAAAATTCCTGTACTTTTGCTCTGGTATTTGCTGACATTTGAAAAAAATAACGTGAAGGGGAAACCAGAAGATGTTTACATCTAATATAATATTAGCCTTATGATCCCATCACTGTACCTCTGATGTTCAAGGCTTCGGATTTTTTCTCTGTTTTCCTCTCAGACCTCTCCTCAGGCCTCTTTTGGTCATTTGGTGAATCACCTGCATTCAAAGAAGAAACGCTGTGTTGTGTATAAGTTCTACAAACAGAAAAAACATCGACCTTCTCAAAACCAACGAATTTGAACGAATAAGGAAAAATAAAAAGACAGAAACACACTCACGCTCACACACACACAGGGACAAAGCCACGTTCCAATGGCTTTTGGGGCGCACACACCCCCCCTCACACCCCCCAGCCGGGACGCGGTGCAAAGCCCGGGGGAGGCGGCGGCGGGTTTGGGGGTCGGAAACGGCCCCTTCGTGGCAGAGGCTGGGCAGGGCGGTGGCGCCGGGGCAAGCAGCAGCAGCAGCAGCAGCAGCAGGGAGGGGAGCGGGCCGGGGCGAGGCGAGGCTGCAGCCGAAGGGCACCTGCTGCGCCGGCGGCGGGGGGCTCGGCGGCGGCGGCGGCGGCGGGGGGGGGCTCGGCGGCGGCGGCGGCGGCGGCGGCGGCGGCGGCGGCGGGCCCGGGCCCGGGGGGCGGCGGGGGACGGCGGCGGCAGCAGGCGGCCCAGTCCTGGAAGACGAGGAGCCCCACGAGGTTGACGGCTAGGCCGAGGGCGCCGACGATGAGCACCAGCTCGGCGTCGTCGATGCGCTCGGGGCGGGCGAGGCGCAGCACGGCCTCCACGAAGATGGTGAAGCAGAGGGCGGTGAGGAAGACGGCGTTGCTGAGCGCCCCCACCGCCTCGGCGCGGCTGTAGCCGTAGGTGGCGCGGGGCCCGCGGCGGCTGCGGCGGGCGATGCGCCCCGTGGAGAGGCCCACGCAGAGCGAGATGAGGTCCGAGAGCATGTTGAAGGAGTCGGACACCAGCGCGATGGAGTTGCCCAGGTAGCCCGACACCAGCTCGGCCACGAAGAAGCCGACGGTGAGCACCAGCATGAAGATGAGCCGGCACGTCTTCCCCGAGTACCGCCCCATCGCGGCGCACGGGCTCTGCCGCTAGCGCCGGCGCATGCCGAGGCCGCTGCCGCCGCCGCCGCCGCCCGGCTCCGCCGCCGCGCAGCCACCGAGCGCCGCCCGCCCCCGCCCTTAACGCCGCCGCCGCCGCCTGGCTCCGCCCGCGGCCCGGCCCCGGCCCGGCGCGGCCGCCCCTGCCCGCCCCGCGCGGCCCGGCCCGGCCCGGCGCGGCGGTGAGGGCCGCGGGGCCGCAGGCGAGAGCAGGGGCCCGCGCAGGGAGGGCAAAAGCGGGCGCGCCCGCCTGACCGTGCCCCTCCCGCAAAGACACGGAGCTCTGGGCAAAGGCAGCATGTTGGCCTGGGCTCTGCTGCGCGCCGGGTACCGGTGTTTCGTGGGCTGTCCCAGCACAGCGAAGTTGTAGTGACAGGCCCGATAAATGCGCTCCTTTGGTACTTCATTGATGGCGTGAGTGCCAAATCAAAGCATAGACTGCCATCTACTGAACCACCAGATTAGTTCCTGTCAATACCTGTCAATACTCTAAAAAGAGTCACGCTCAAACCGCACGTAAATGTGCGCGAATCCAGCATAGCCGGGGGGAAATTAATATCATGCAGTTATTTTACCCCGCAGACTGTAGGGAGCATAATAAATGAGGACACCTCTACTCCATGTTCGCAGAATTTTTTCATTCTTTGGAAAGCGGCACCCATGCATGCAATTGGAAAAGGGCGAGAGCATCGCTATTAAAATGGCATTTTGAGATGATGAGAGCAATAGGGTAATTAAAGGAGCTGCCAGAAATTAAGCCATTTCCAACTGCTGGGTTCTTAAGAAACAACTGCTGTCACTACATTTTCAGAGATCTCACACTGGACTTTCAATGTGTTTCTTGCCAGAAATAAATAAGAAAGAAAATCAGTATCGAGCTCAAGAAGAATAAACTTAAATAAAAGACAGAAGAACTGGAGAAAACAGTGTCCTGAAATTACTACTTCAGCTACTACGATTCACACCAAAGTGTCACTAAATTTTTCACTGCTCTTGATAAAGTGTATACTGGTCTAACTATCAGATTATAAGCAGACAGGACGGGGGAACACTATCATGCCCCTCCCACCAAAGTCGTGGTTCTCTACGACTAAAAATTAAAGACCTAGAGGAAGATTCCTCTTTTATTCTAACTCTCAAGAGATATTGCATTGTTACTGCCATTGACAAGGTTTCGTCCCATGCTGGAGTACAGCCTTTACACGAGGCACCTCAATTCCATCTAAATTCTGTGTGCACAGCCAACACCTGTATTGCATACAGCCTGGGGCAGAGCTCAGCTGCTTGAGCGGACATATGGAGCCATTTGGGCGATAACCTCCCTCATCACAAGGGTTAACACGCACAACTCCCAATTAACTGGAGGGTCTTGTATATGCCCTTCGCACATTCAATGCCCAAGCAATAAAAGTATCCTGCAATATTCAAAATGATCAACTATATAAAACTAAATGTATTGAAGAGAACACTTTAATCTCACCATAACAACCAACGCAATAATGGGAGCAGATAACATAATTAAATCAATGCATATTTCAGCTTTAATATTAAATCTACCAGCATATGATGAGAGATTTTAAACAATACTGTCAAATAAAAAGTCGTATGACACAACTGGAATAAAAAGCAGAAACATATATGAATTACAGGAAGCTTAACTAGAGTATTAGAGAAAAACTTAAAAATGACAGACTATATCTTCTTTAATGCAACTAATTATAGCAAATGCTGCCTCTTGCACTTCACTTACAGTGAGAAAATTTGCTGAAGCCCACCTCATTACAGCTGCATAAAACTGAAGTGAATTACCCATGGATCTTATTTTAGGAATATGTATAATACAGTTCCTGGAACATCATTCATTCTCCGTTCAAAAATATGCATTAATTCCCTTTGAAACAAAAACACACCATAGCCCTGCACTCACTTCAAAAACATATAAAAATACATTAGTTATTCTCAAGAAGCAGTACTAAAAATATTATTTTCAGCAAATAGCTCAAGACCATGACTAAGTCCTCTTACATGGAGCACAATTAAAGATGACTCACTGGAATAGTCAGAAGCAGTATGTATGCAGAAGCAGTACATAGTCAGACCCTCAGCTCTGAATCTTTCTCTCCAGCCACTGATTTCTCCTCGTTCTGCATGTTAAGTTTATGCATCTTGATCTTCTTCTCAAGACCTGGCATTAGTTTGAAATTCACCCTTTAACAAGTGTGACCAAAGAGTGTCTCTACTGGGTTAGAGCATAGGTCCATCTCTGAACCACTTGCAGGTCTAGTCTATGGTTTTGGAGATGAGGGAACCAAATTGCACAGTCTTCAAACCGCAGGTGAATCACAGATTCATACAGGAGCATAACAGTGGTACCTACTGTATCCTCTGTTCCTTTCACAGTGCTGCCTAATGTTTGATCAGTATTTTGTCTTCTGGGTGTTTAGCAGACATAGTCATGGAACTGAACATTTTCTCCCACTTTCTGCAAACAATCCTCTTGCCTCTTTTGTTTGCTTCTCACTCCCCACTCTGAGTTTTCACTTACACCAGCATGCGTACAAGCCTCCTCTGGCCCTGCATATCAAGGTACCACAACTACTCACACAAATGACTCCTGAAACTTTCATCTGAACAAAGTTACCTCAGTCATTCTTTCTTGTCTGGTAAGTCAAGTCATTTACAGTAACAAAAAAAACTAATTTAACTGAACCTTCAGAATGAAGTACGTTATCTCTATAACTCTCTTGGACTTTGATCCTCTTCCACGCAGTTCAAATGAAAGTCTTGATCCTGCAAGTAGGAGGCACCAAGCTATTACTAGGGTTTCCATAGAGGGTTTTCCCTCATGAGCACCACACTTCTGCCTCCATCAGTCCACTTGCAGTACCAGAACACTTGGCCTTAAATTGTTTTAGAAAGGGACCGTGTTTCTGATTGTTTTGCAAAGGGAAAGAAGGGAAAAAGCGTGTTTTATATTGACTGCAGACATTCAATTATACAGTGCTATAGCCCCTTTAACAAAGTTCAGGAACTGAACTTCGTTCAATTCTTCTTCTTATGAACAAGACTAGTTTTATTTTGAACCCTAAAGACCCAAAGCAGTCCTGTAAGCTTCCAGATTTTTGTGTGCCAAGTTTTGAAGTTTCTCTACTCACAAATTGCTAACACTTTTATGTCAGCCAGGCAGCCAGCCAGCAGCCCATCTGCCCCTGTGGCCATAAGGGGAGGCTTAGGCAGCAGTAACAACAGGGTAAACATATATGATACTTTCCCAGGATACTCTTCCATCCTTCAAGTATTTTCAGCTGAAGTGAATTTCTGAGCTAGATATTTCCATATTTAGTAGCACTCAGTAGATTTCTCTTGCACATACTTGTTCAGCCTTTCACTCACCACAGTAAACTGTAACGTTGTTTGGCAACAAGAGCCAATAGCTTCTACCCGTGGTGCATGGTCTTTTTCTTTGTTTCAAACCTTGATCCTGCTGGTTTCATTTGATATCGCCTAGTTCTCGTACTAGAGGACAGAATGAACAGTCCATGACTATTGACCTTCTCTATACCACTCATGATTTTGCAAATATCAGTCGCATTCTCCTTAAGTCATCCATTTTCAAGTTGACAGGTTAAAATCTACGTAGTTGTTCCTTATAGAAAACTATGAAGTTTTCTATATTAAAAAAACTAAAGCCTAAAAACTAAAAATAAAGCCATTACCAGCCTTTGAAAAAAGGATGTCTCTCTAATATAATGTCCAATATCTTACAGTATCAGACAACAATAACAATAGTGTTGTTCTTCCGCTACTGGATGAAGAAAGAAAATAAAATAAAATTTAAATTAAATTAAAAATAAAATTACTTATAACCCGATGTTGCTACAGAAAGTAAATAGAAGAATTTGAATAGTAACAAAAACATCGTGATAATAAAGAACTAATTAAAGATACTATAATTAAGAAGGTTCACTCTTCATCCTGCTCATCAAAGTCCTGGCAGAGATTACTTTTCGACTCATTATAAAAGTAAAATGATTAATGAAAGAGATTTCAGGCATGATCTGGAAGAAACTAAACAGTGAAAGAAAGGAGCACTCACACACCACTGTACATTATAAAGAAGAGACATGTTTCTTTAAGACTATGGGAAGAAAATTACTACATTTGCACTAAAAAGCTGCGATTGCCACTAAGCACAGTGCATTTAAAGACAGCATCCTCATCTGCAAGAGCCTAAAATCCAATGGGTGGGTGAAACGGGACCTTTAAGCTTATGTTCCTTTCCTTGTACAGAGTCTAAACCATGTTTGGTCCAACAATATCTAGTGACAACCTTGAGAGACTCTATTTCCATTTCAGACAGCAAATTGATCTGAAGGAGTCTGTAAGATGAAAATTTTTTTTGTAAATCTTGTTTCTTTAAATTAGGATTACTGGACCAAACTCATAGCTAATGTAAATGGAAACAGCTTGGTTGGCTTCCATCACAGACAAATGTGATCACCCAATGAATCACAAAATAAACATCAGCAGACCTTCTTGTGGAATATGATTAGTACAAGAGTACCGTTTGTGGGGTTTTTGTTCCTAGCTATTTGTTCATTTTATTTATTGCACCTTCTAATTCTACACAGAACTCTACCTGAAAGAGGAAGAGAGAGCTTCTTGGTGTACTCTGAAGGGCTGAAGGATTGGGAAATTAGTTCATTAGGTCTGTTTGCACCCAGCCAAGAGTGTGGCAGTCTGGGAGAAGCTTCACTGGCCTCCTCTGCAGAGCACAGAGGTGAATGTCACGGTTACAATAATCACTCTCCACAACACTCCTGAAACTGTCCCAGAGGAGAGACCAGGGGCTGACGGGACATGAACAACAGATTTTTTTGTTCCCATCCAAAGAGGGCTGAGATATACTGGTAAGTGAATCTGAAATGATGAATGTGAGATGACTTAGTTCCTAGTCTGGAATGCCTTTTTATTAGTTTTTTTCTGGTTTTAGGTGGTTGTTCAGTCTGTTAGTTACCAACCACCATTCTCTACTCTTAATACCTAGCCTAAAGAAACTTTGTACATACCTTAAGACATATCCAGGTAGTATCTGCTCTAGCACCTGGATAGTGTTTCCCTGAATATTTCAGCAACTTGCTAACTCACCTTTTAAAATGTGTAGTTCACCTAAATTTCCCTTATAACCTTTCCAATCCTGATTTAACTTTGGTATCAGGAGGTACCAAAACATGGTACGAGGAACATGATGAGGAGAGAGCGAGTCATTGATTTCATCATTGTAAATTATACTGAGTCCTATGGTAAAAAATTAATTTTCTGTCCCACCAGCGACTCTAGTGTGCAGCTCATATCAAACCTGTGCCTTTAGCAAACTTTCTGCAGAATAGCTGTCCAAATAAAACAATTCGAATTCATTTATGTAACAAATCAACCTTGAAGTTCTCTATTGTACTAAAGCTGTTTATGACTTTGAACTTGGTTATCTTTCAGTCCTTTTATTTCCTTACAGCTCGCAACACTTACTGTAATGTAACTCAGGCAGCCTGCCTTTGCCATCAGTATGAAATTAGTTCAAGGTTGAGAGCAAATGTAGCTACCCAAAGTTCAAGAGGACTAGTATTGTTGGAATATAGGTCCATAAGTTTTGATATAACTCTTTTGCTATCGTATTTGTCATTCAGAGATGTTTGGATCTCTTTACTTACAGACCTGAAAATTTTCCTTCTGTACTTTTTATTTTGGCCAAAGTGTAGTCCCAAAATGTTTGTTTTTGCTTCTTTTGATGTAGAATTGTTCTCCTTTAACATGGTTGAGGAAAACAAAATGTGTCCCCCTTACATTAGCTTTTGAGGTTTTTTTGAACAGAACACAGCATTCACAAAAAAAAAATCTGAAGAAAATTTAGTGAAACGTGCTTCTTAACAGACTTTCGCAGTCTCTTCCCATCTGTCCTGTCTTTCTTAAAAATTATGGATTAGAGCTTTTAACTGGCATAAGTTAACATAGATCTGGCCACCTTTCTAGGTACCTGCTTAGAGAAAGAGATTCCAACATATAAGCCTTGGAAGAATTTGGTGAGGATGATTTGGCACATTATTAAAATAAAGACTGCCTGCAGAAAAGATGTGTGTTCAGTCTTTGGTATCCAATAAACACTTAAAATTACTTTGAGAGTTTCCCTCAGCTCTTTTGTTCAGTTCGAGAGGACTGCCTCCAGTAATGCTATTGAAATCAAAGCCAGAAAACCTGAATCCTTGATTAGAGTAGGCTTTGGTTACCTGCATGCCAACACACTAATACCTCTGGGGTTTATGGAAACAACTGCATAGAGCATATGTCCCCTCATTGATACATACTGTGTTGGCAAGCGTGTAGGAGTTGGATATCGTGGTGCACAATACCAGCAACATAAACACATGAGGATGCACTGGGTGAATCAAGCAACCATTTGCTGGTGAACTCAGGTGCTGCATGTTTGACAAGCATCCGTCTATGATTGTAGCACGGGCAGGGATTGGCATGAGGTGTTTACTAAATGGTTGGTGCTTTTAGGGAAAAGTAGCATCTGCATGATGAAGAGATATTCAAACTAGAGGTAAAATAGTAACAATCAGTAGTAATAATTAGTAGTAAAACCGATCTTGAGAAAATACTTTCAGAGCTGTGTGAGGAAAGCACAGTAAACTATGAGTTTGTTATTGTGGGTGCTATATCAAGGGCTCTTTCCTTTGCATTAGAAACACCTCCAAGCCATGGGACTGGCATAGTCAGTCACTTTGAGAGAGAAACTTATTCACACCAGGAAGTCATTTTTCTTTTCTTACATGTGGGTGAATTAAGTGATCATGAAAATCTCCTTGACAACCTGAGAAACTGAAAGCCTGTATTCTAGGAAGAGCAGGAAGGTGAAGCAGTGCCTGTTCTTACTACGCATTTCCACTGTGACTTGCGGCTTCGCTGCCCCCCTTCTGACACCATCTCTGGCGGTGCAAAATGGTCAGCAGTTGTGTATTAGGATACCTAATAGGCAGAAAAGACACCATTGCTGGACCTCCCCTACAGCAGACAGTTCCTACACCCCTGGAACCAGTACTCTTACCATGTGCACCAGGCCTCATAATGCTTCTCATCGTTAGCTGGCTTCTCCGATATGGTTGCCATGCAAAGCAGTACAGAATATCACTCATTTGAGCTGGGTTTTAAGCTTTCACATGGAGACTTCTGTACTGCAGGGACAGAGCTGGGCATAGACTTGTTCCTTCCTTGAGCTCTTGCAGAAAGATAGCCAAATCACAGTTTCTTTATATCACTAAAAATGGGGATAAAGGAACAGTTCCCTGTGGGAGCTGTTTTGAGATCTACAGCTCAAGCTGATTTGTAAAGCAGATTTAATAGAAAGAGAATGGAAAAGAAATTAAGTGGGATTTCAAGCCATTTCCCTTTCTAGTGTCTACCAACAGAGCACACGTTTCCCCATCCCCTACAACATCTGTGGTCACGCAGCAGCACTGCTCTAGGTGTCCATTTAAAGTAAGGTTTGAAGCATTTTAAAATGCTTTCTAATCCCTAGAGCACTTTAGTCTCCTGCAGGATTGTTTGCTGGATCTGTTGAATCAAAGAGTACAGCTAAAAATGCCATTGCTTTTCAACATGTACACACTTCTGCTTACCTGGTCTCCACTGGCATTACAGTATAGGTCAAGCAGCCACATGTCTGCTTATTTTGGCCTGTAAATGTCCTCCCTTTCCATGGAATCGATACATTTGCAACGATATAGACAAAATTGAGGTCAGACTACTATAGCAACAAAGCCTTCCCAAAGCACCCTGCCAGTTAAAGCTGGTGTCTCTCTTCATCTCAGTCCATTCACGCACACATACCCTCAACCCATTCCTACTACAAAAGCCTGGAAATACAGGTAAGCCTCACAGCAAGCTTCAGAATAAACATACTCACTTTGCATTAGGCCCAGAAGGAGGAAGAAGTTGTTTTTCATTTAAGTGACAGCTGGCTTACATGCCATCTCCTATATCAGAGGCAGGTTGCAGGTGTACAGTGAGATAAAAAAATAAAGACCTAATGGTCTCATCACATATGAAGCTCATGTACATGCCTGCTCAGTCACACCTACCAGAATACAAGAGCAAGCCACTTGGCTGCAGACACAAAATGTGTTTTATTTAATGAACTGTGGGAAGACCAACAGGCCTTTCATTAGAAAATTAGATTTGTTTCTCATGGTTCCAACCATTTTGTGCATGACTTAAAATCAGACAGGTCGGGCTGGGCTGCTTCTCCTTCATTTCCCAGTCCCCATCCCCAGCACCCATCACAGAATGACAGATCACATGTTCTCCATGTTAAATCTTTATTAGTTTTCTCAAGACAGACAGCAAAGAATTACTGTAATCAGACTACTGTCATGCTTTCCCCGCAGTGGTCCCCTAACAGTTTTAAGTCACATCTAAATGAGTAGAAGAGATTAACACTGAGCACAAGACATAAGAATAAGCTGATCTCTACGTGTAATAAAACAATCTTCTATATTTTTACTACAGACTATAAAAGATATGGCCTGTATTAAAGTTATCTGGTATTTATTACAAGAGTCTGATTTTTTTATTCAGCTGCTTATTACTTTGACTCTTAATTAATCTTAATTTTTGTGCCAAAATTTTCTGTGATACGGAACCTCAGAACTGTCAGAAAACCCTGGCTGAAGCCGCTCCATCGTTCCCAGCAGCAAGTGTAAGACAAGCGTTTTGTGAATGTTTACATTCCAGCATACGTTTCTTAGGGAAGCTTTTGTATTTCTATGTTTTAACAAAATCCAGGAAATACTCGCTAAGCCAAAGCAAAAACTGGTCTGTGCTGCCCTCCGCGGTGCTATGGACAGCCCAGCTGGCCTAAGTACCTCTACACAGCAATTCCCGCAGCTGGTATAGAAGTATTTGATATATGTAACGCTGCTTTGGGCCGGCACCAGGAGAGAGAAGGGGGCACGTCCCCCCCTGTTCTCGCTGACCTCCGCTGCCAGTGCTAACGTAGCACAGAGGTCTGGGCTGCCGGAGTCAGGTGCCAAGAGGGGAGCAAAGACGCAACTAGAGGGCAGAGAAAGGGCATTTTTGGACAAGATAGCCCTGTGGGGAGAGCAGGTGGCAGATGAATTGAGCTGGAGCTAGAGCCAAAGGGGAAATGGAGTAGATGAAAACTTGGGAAATTGGAGCAGAGAGCCGAAGGGGAGCGAGAAGCAGAGAGCAGGCAAGAGCAGCAGCGGGGACAGACGTGCGAGGGGCAAAGGGGCAAAGCAAACCCATGCTACGAGTGGAGGGGGAACCCGGGCCTGGCTGGGTCACGGCACTGATACCAGAGCAAGTTTGGAGGCTGCGGATCGCAACTCAAAAAATCAAGTTTATACTTGCTGGACAAAAATATGTGGACTAAGATGGGAATCTGAGGAGTAGATACTGGAACTAAAACAAGGGAAAAGAGTGGAAAATTGGATCCACACATGTGAACAATATTGCCTGTGTCCATCGGACCTCGGCCTTGCCTGGCAACGTTCGCTGTCGGCAAGGCTCCCCCTTCTGCTGTCCGCAGCGCCCGGGAGACCCACCAGCGCTTTTCCGTCCCCCATGCTAGATCACATGACAGGTGAACTAGGTGAACTGCTGGCTGTTGCTATTAATAGCAATACTAAAACACGGCACTAATAAACAGGCGATAATTTGCTTCACTGGATTTAGAGACTCCCACCACTCTCAGCACCTGCAATACAACGCTTAGATGATTGAACTACTCTCTTTATTTTTTTGTTTATATTTTTTCAGAGCAATACAAGCAACCACACAGAAGATGTAAGAGGGCACTTCTCCCGCAAGTGAGGGGATAGTTCAAATCCATTCCCTGCTTACAGGATGGAGATGCGGAGCCAGCGCTCCCACTCCTCCGGAGAGCCTGACACTCGGAGGGCTGGTCTACAAACCTTGGCCCTGCAGTGAACTTTCATTGATATCAACAGCTTGCACAGGTGTCTCTGAGGGTATTGCCTGAGGACGGCTGGTCTGCACTAGCACAATTCAGACACCACGTTCATTCACCTGAATTTCTGTTAGTGGCACTGACGCATTGGAAAATTTGCCTTGACTTCTGCCTCCTAAGCCTGAGGAAAGAGCATCTTTTCCTCGTAAACAAGATAACAAGAAAGAGATGGAATCCCACATCATTATTCTCCTCTGTTTATATATATATAGATATAGATATATACATGCATATGTGCGTGCATGCATGTATATATATATATATATGCTTTTCAGAGTACTTCTATTTAGTAATAGCGTTTCTTCTAAAATAAATACAATAAAAAACCCACTCAGGTTAAATTTAGAGAACTAGAGAAAATAAATGTGAAATTTTACCTAAGAGAGGATTATAAAATTAAGTCCAGATGAAAGGAGTATTCCCTCTACAGTAGACAATGACACTGCCTTGCCTGTTGGCATTACTGCAGGCAAAGAAGATTCACCTTACTGAAAGTAAAAAGACAAAACCACGGACAAATCCATACACTATGTTTATGGGACAGAACAAAACTCATCACTGGCTTATGCGACCCACGTTCAGTTGAAAGCAAAGCGGAGCTGCCTTGCGTTTCTCAGGACAGAACCGGGACACGCACCTGCTGGCGGGAGAGGAATGGCTACGGTGTGCCAGGGAGCTGCTAGCAGCATCCTGCAAATTCACCAAGTGACACATTTACCTGTGCAGCTGCCATTAATTTCAGTTAATATCCTACTTGCCCAGCATGCTCCATCTTCGGTTTTAAGCACTGCTGTGTTCCTCCTCTCTGACTTCACCCACAGGCACAATTTGCTGCCAGGATGAAACAGTCTTTCTTCCAGAGCCCACCTGGGACAGAGGCTGAGGCTGCGTGAGGAACTGCTGGCAGTTCCTAACATAGGATCCCATTAAATCCCCCACTAACGACATGCCACCACAATGCTTTACTTGCCCATCTCAGAGAAACAGCAAACAGTCAAGCCGCTAAGCAGAACTGCGGAGGGCTGGGAACGCTGAGTAACTGCGTTAGATTATTTACCTGTTCCAGTGTCTCCTTGGGGTGCATGACAGAAACAGCAGTCCATGAAGATAGCATAGTTTAACACATTGAAGAACAGACCTGAAAGCCCGACAATGAGGACGAGAAATGCTTTTTCTGTCTTCTGAGGATTGAGATACCTCTTGATTGCCTCAATGAAGATGCTGAGCATCAGAGCAGTGGCAAAAACAGAGTTGCCAAAGGCTCCCAGCACATCCGCCCGGGAGAAGCCATAAGTGTTAGCCTTGTGCCATCTGATGCTGCTCAGCCTAACGCCGACCAAACCGATGATCATGGAGACAAAGTGAGACAGAACAGCAAAGGCATCTGAAGCTAAGCTAAGAGAATTGCCAAGGTACGCTACTGAGATCTCAACAGCGAAAAGCGCAAGGCTCACAACGCACATAAGGATGAGCCTGCTGCTCCTCCCTGAGTAGCGGCCCATTTCAATTGCTCTTTCACTTAGTTTGAGGTTCTGTAAGACGGAGCTGTGCAAGTAACAACTCAATCTCAGCAATCCTGCCCTTCGCCTGTCAGCGCTGCTCACATGTGAGAGCCACTTTTATAGGAAGCAGTAAAACAATAAATCAGTTTAAAGGGCAGTTTAGCAAGATTTGTCATGTGAAGACAACTTGAAAGCTGTATCTCCACTCCTGTAAGGGCTCCACCCTCGGGAGACTTTTTTTTTTTTTAACAAAAATAAAAATAAAACAATAGAGACTAGCAGAAGAACCAATAGGTTGCTACTACAGCTAATGGCATCATCCTCAAAAACAGAATAAGGCTCACACAGGAGAGCATGAGAAGGTGGCCCAGAATTTGAAGACACTAGAGAAGGCATTTCTTTTGCATAAAATTTCCTGTGTCATGTTTCAGCCATTTCTGTTGCCAGTAGCTTTAGTACTGAGAAAATACTACATAGCTGCAGGAATAGTCATTTCAAATCCATATTGGGTTGACATTACTTTTAATAACATGGTAAACATGAACTGGCTGACAGGGTAGTTGAAAATGTTATCTAGAGTACTAGTTTTAAAGGTAATCAAATTGATATTCCAGTTTAGCAAGCACAGAGTTCTCTGCTGTTTGTACTCTTGGCAAGTTTTAAGGATTTCCCAATGAATACGGAGCAGAGTCGGAGAGTTGGAGACCATTTTCTGAATATATGAGCACTAGATGTTAAAGCTGAGCTTTAACAACAAACCAAAAGGGCATTCTTCATTTTCTGTTCAGAAAACCCCGCCTATCTCAAAATTCCCAAAGCAATCCTCTTATATTTGCAAGGAAGAGATACAGAGATTTAGGTAAAGCATGACACGAAATTAAGGGAAAAATATGAGATGCAGAAGTCCTAGTTTATACTTTGTGCCACTTCTGGAACACAGTGAGAAGAACCTAAAGCAGTTAAGTGCTTTTTGTCAAACACTGCAGTAACTGTTGTGCTCTTGAGTGCACACATACGCATTTATGTGTGCACACAAATCCCAGTTAAGGAAATACAGCTGCTAAGAGCCCACTAGGCAATACGGATGATAAGACCAGGTGCCTTCCTTGCAAAGTTTATGATCTAGTTTTTGTTTGAAATGTCCATCTGGGTACATATACGAGCACGATTAGTTACAAGATAAAGCGGAAGGAAATGACACGAAACACAGCCACAGAAGGATAAGATAATGATATTGATGACCTGAATCAACCAAGTGTCCCTCCTGGCCTTAAACTTCGCAAGGTGAATCAACTTAAGGTCAAAAACTCAAAAACCCATCCCTAATTTTCATTTGTTTTTTGCTCATAGGGATTAATCAGACAAAATATTTATTTTTAAAGTCCAGTCTGTTAGGAGCAATGCTTGCCAACAGCTGTAACATTTAACATCTGTCCATTTGTCCACACAAATACTGCAGCAGCAACACCTGAGGTTTCTTTTTCCACCTGAGTTATGACAACTTCTATTTCGGCTTCAGAATCTGCTTTGAATTTTGGTCCAATTTTAAGAAACTAACAATCCTGGTAATAAATGCGTGTAGGGTAAATCGGTAGAACTAATTACAGCACTCAGATTGCTACTTCCTTGTGCTTGAATTGCCTTCGACCTCCTCCAGCTGCATTACTACTTCTACTCCAGCTATACTTACAGTATGCTCTTCACTCTTGTGCTAATGGTGATGCTCAACTACTTTATTATTTTACTATTGGAATTACAGAGCATGAAGAGTGAGATTTTCAAAAACTTACTTTCAATGGGAATAGACTAAGGTCAAAATTCAGAGCTCTCAAAAATCTTGTCTTATGCACTGTTCCAGTTACCAAAATACGAGCTCAAGATAAACGAAGTATTCCCTTTGCAGCATAACTAATGTGCTCAGAAGCATGCTCATTTTTGTCAATAGGGAGCAGCAGTATATAAGGCATTTGCACTGTATTCCACCATACTATGCTATTTAATACAGATTTGTCAGTATGCAGCTATAAGAAATAAGGAACCCTAAAGGGCTGCAAATCTGTTATAATCACGCAGTAATATAATTTAATCAATTGTAGTGTATTATTCTGATTCATTTATTTTCTCAAAGACACAATTTACTAACTTAAAGGTCTGTAAGTTTTCATATAAGTGTAATGATGTTTCTATAGGGCTTCACAGACAGCTCAGACTATGCTTTTGGGAGAAATGTATTTGAAATAAAAATCTTTCTCCCTAGACGGCCACCAGGGAGAGATCTGGAGGTGATTCATCCACATTCCAGATGCTTTCAGCCCTACTATTACTACAAAAAAACATGCTAGGGGAGCAGAGGGGGAAAAAAAAATGTTTGCCCCTCCTTGAAAACCCCAGCTTCAAACAAGCTTGTGGCAGAATGAGAGCAACTGTTCTAAAAACAACACTGTCAACATGTTTACTCCTGTATTTGAGCAAGGCAACTGGTTGAAGGTTGACTGCTTGATCAAGCTGATAAGGTTGCAGTATTAGAGACTACATACAGTTTTGCCTTTCCTTATCCTGAGCATATTAGCGACTTCCACACCTCATTCTTAAAACAGCAGTGTTGCAGAATGTTTCAGTGAGAGGAAAAATGCTTGCCTGTTCTTACTAATTCGTTTTGCTCCAACATATCTTCTTTGTGCTCTTTTGTCTCTTATGCTTGAAATCATGGAAGGTGCCAGTTACTGCCCATTCTCCTCCCCCCAGCATCCAAGTGCTGCAGTAGGCAATGCCTTTAAGAACAGTCTCAACTACCCATCATCTGAGTCTGGGAGAACATCACTATTCTTACCACTTGCACTCTTTCTCGAAGTATACGTCCAGTCAGTGCTGGAGACAGGATACAAGGCTGGAAAAACCTTAGGGCCATTCTTTCATCTTTCTTTCTCAGTTAACATAATGTACGTATGCATTGTACTATCATCCCCAAATCCGTTGATAAATATTACCCTTGAGACTTTGCCTACATAGTTAGAAAATATCTACATACATGAACGTCAGATAGCTGATTTTGAGACATAACAGAAAAATGCTTCAGGACTAATCACAAAGCATTTCCAAGTGCTCAAGCTTTCTGAGCAAGTTCATTTGAAATAGTTCATTATTTTTGCACTTTACTTGAAACACTGGTACTATCCCAAGATGCATGATCCTAAGCTGGACAGGCCACTGCTTCAATTTGATATTCAACATTTTGACTAGAAAGGCTGGCTACATGAATCTATGCAAGGGCAAACATCTTACATACTTCCGAAAAGCAGAGCAGTATGCAGATCTGGGAATAATATTGCAAGTCTCCTGTATGTTTAAGACCTTCAGACTATTAAAAGGCTGGAGATGATTCTACTGGCCCAATTTTTTTAATTGTGGAGTTTTCATTCAACTCCTCAGGGAAAGGGGTTTAAGTAGACAGCCTCCAAATATACAGGAAAAGCAGAAAACAAGTTAAGCCTGTGTGATATTGATAAGTCACTGCGTCATTTATTGCCAGCAGTATCTCATATTTTCTTAACTAATCTATTGGTCAGAATAAAGTAGGGCTTTTTTTTTTTTTAATCATTTTGTACCTCCGCAACCTCTGCCTTTTCTCCTAAAGTAACATGTTGTAAGAGAAGGAAAAATACAAGGGGTTTATGAAACTTGTTATACATAAAACCACAATCCATGATCTTTATCACTGCAAATACCTCTCCTCAGATTGTCTTTACATTACTCATTGCAGTATCACTGTGAGACAGCTATAACTGCCAGCATATAAGATAAGGGAAACGGGGCTTTGCAAAATGTCTACAAGAAATGTCATTCACCTACATTTGCCTACCAACTTGGCATTTAGTTTAAGATGGCCTTTGAAACACATGTTTTAGGGTGGGAGGAATATATTCCTTGAAATACCTGACTCCAGAGGGAGTCTTGAATTCTACCCTCTCTGAAAATGAATAGCAGCAAGTCTGGATTGAAAACTGAAAAATTTACAAGCTTTTAAGCCAAAATTAAAAGCAAATGTTTTATCCATAAAGTTTATGTAGACACTCTATATTGTACTGCAGAGCATATATGACATTCTCTCCAATTTTCTAGATATTTTCTCAGAGTTAAAAGAACATATACACAAAAAAGGAGAGGAAAAAAAAAAAGACATGAGCAAAGAATATTCTATCCTTCCCATTAAGCAACACAGAAAAAAAATGACCAAAGCATGTTACAGCTCACAATACATGTTTATTAGAGATGTTTACAGAAAAGTCTGTGAATTACTGCTAGTCTAAGACTGACAACCGGGGATTTTATGGTTTATGGCTTTGTTTTTTGAATCATTTAAAAAGTTGCAAAACTGATAAGTTCTGGGGCTACTTCAGTCTTATTAAAAAAAGTTCAATTCAGAGATAAAGGAGAAGGTGGTTTCACTAGTAATTTAGTAACTACGACCAAATAGAGTGTAGAATTTAGCAGGGTTTTTGCTGCAGACACATTTTGCCCCACACTGCAGTTCACAGAGAGGCTGAAAAGGTATGCAGAGACTTTTTGCTCCCATGGACGGGGCACCAGGCTCAAGATCTTGATCCCTGAAATAAAAGCATATTGATAAATAAATTTTTTTTAACATAAAGGTACAATAAAGTGTATTATATAAAAAAAAAAAATCTCCAAAGCATGCTAATGGGTCTGAAAGCTTTAGAACTAAGGGAGTTTACTGGTTTACGTGAAATAGCAAGACTCAAAGGTGAGGACTATATATCAGTGTTACAGCTAGAGGAAGGTTACATTCGTGTTTTACATTCAAACCACTTGGGTTTGATCTTGGTAGATCCTGTCTAGTTCAGTCATATTTTACCTGGCAGTGGTCTTCTTGATCCAATCCTCACACTCAGTTTCCCCACAGAAAGGTATCTGTACAATCTGGGGAAAAAAAAAAAGTTATACAACTAAAAAAATCCTTCCTTTTCTCAGGAAGATTCTTAAACCTTAAGATCTCATAAATACTCTGCATAACTGTGCGAAACCCAAGCATACTAAACAAACCCAAAGGAGCATTTAAATCAAGTCAGGGTGCTGATTTTATTATATTTTTTTAACTAAGATATCTTACAACTGTGGAAAGCATAAATATTATTTTCTCTTGGAAATGCTGTTTTTTCAGGAAAAGTTTAAATCTTTCAAACTGCAGAACAAATGCTTGCTTGCATACTGTAGGATAGTGCTTTCCCCATGAAGTTTCTATTTTAATTCCAGCAGTCTGAATTTTCATATTTTCTGAACAAGACAAAGACATACTTAAGATAGAACAGAACTAACAACAGCACATTTCTCTCTTAGGAAAAAGGGCAGTGTATTTCAATACACCTGTTGTTATGAATGTTAGATAGCTTGACTGAAGAAAGTGAATGAAGCTCAAATGATAATCTTGTACACTTGAATAAGCTGAGGCCAACAATAGCTACTAAATCTGCACACAGAGTCATTTTAATTCTATCAAAACAGTAAGTGTTTTTAACAAAATTTATACTCCTAGTGCAAAATTTTAAAATTGCTTTGAACAGGAACACACCTTTATTAGACTTTTAGATTTTTTTTGTTAGTTAAATGAAACTTTGTTTAAATACTGCTGCAATTTTCTTGCAGCTTGAACTAAGCTTTACGTACAGCTTAAAACAACACAGAGCCACTCCACATTTTAAAAATGAGCTAATTGCCTACACTGCAATTATAGCAAGGAGAAAACAGCAACAGGAATTAAGCAGTAGTAGTAAAGTTTGCAAAGTTTCTTCTTAAATTGTAGCCAGTGCTAATACTGTACAGTTTGAAGAAATCACAGAATAGATGTGCCATAAAATTTTGTCCATAAAACATACATGGGTAGATAGAGAAATAGTCACAAAATGACATACCTCTGTTTTTTTTCAATTCGGATTCTCTGATTACAAACAAACTTTCATAAATTCAGTACTAAAATGGTACAAGTGTCTTCAACTTGGAATGGAAAAAATAACAGTTTACATTTCCAAGTTTAACTACATAACATACTAGATCTGTATTTGAATTCTGATACAAATAGGTCAATTCTCTCAGAGTAGTACTATGTGAAGATTTATACAGAGCAGAATTATTTGTTAAATAAAGGTTGAAGTTTTTACTTTGCTTTGTTTTTAAATCTACCACCAGATTCTTCAGGTGCTTTGGAGATACTTGTACCAGGAAAATGATACTTTTTAGTCAGCAGGAAGAGGGCAAAACATTTTGAAAACGGAGTATTTTACTTATATTTAGTTCTGTAGAGGAAAATAAGGCAGTGCTACTACTTCAGCACCTATGCACAAGAATATCTAAAAACTCTTTATCCTCAGCTTCATGAGCATGATAAATCAGTTCCTCCTCTGAGGTTCACAATCAAATCCAATTTATAACAAGACTCAAAAGAAGTAAGTGCAATAAAGAAGCAAGAAAAGAATATGATGGAATGCCAAGACTAAGAAAGGTTTACTCATCTAGCTCTTTAAAAAGAGTCAGCAAAAAATAACCATGGAACTAGTGGCACTCAAGGGATTTTCACCAGAAATTCTGAAGTTTTCAGAGTAGACCTAATTGGTACACAAAAACCCTAATCTCTCTTTATAAAACATAAAGCCTTAATGATCAATCCTGGGGATTCTATTTGAATAAATTCATCTAAATATATGAACAATTTCACAAGCAGAGGGGTGGTGACATTTCAGGGTTAAGATCTTATGCCAGTATCCCTACGAAAATAGCTCAGTGGAACTCAATTGTCCAACATTATCGGTTATTCTTTCCATCAACCCAAGGAGATTTCCGGTTCCCAGAAGCTCTCAATGAACCCAATGGCTTCTACTAAGGTCATAAAGACAAATCTTCTTTGACGTAAGCAGCATGTACTTTAGACTCTTACTTGGACCCTATTATGAGATTTGGCAATGTTTTGCACTGTATTAGAATAATGGCAGTAGCTTATCTTAATCTGAATATTTACATGGATCTCTCCAAAAAGCACTTTCTGATAAAAATGCAACACTTAATGCTGCAGTTGCATGTTTTGCATTTAAAGTCATTCATGGCATGCTGTTACCAGTTAATGTAAGATTAAGAATTTTGAATGCTGCTAGCCTGGAAAAGCCTTTCCGTTCCTACACCATCCTTCACAAAAAACATCTAACCGCTCTACAAGAGCACCTTCTTGGGTTGCGAGGGGAGGACAAAGATAACAACAGTATTTATATATAGGCTGCAAAATTTCTAGCTCAGATTATTTGTAATGGACAGAAAGTGTGTGAAGGCACCTACCAGGATTTCAGAATGAAAAGAATTTCCTTACCTTTCCTGAATCAAGCTCTTTTTGAAAGTCTTCCATAGTATTAGCCACCACCATATGACTTTTTAGGTCTTCATATGCTCTAAGGAGGAGAAAAAAAAAATCAGTCAGGGTAGCTTCAGGCACATAACTTCCCTGACCAACTAACCTAAATTTTCAGTCCGACAAAATAAAAGAACCTTCTTAATCGGCTTATGGCTTTCTATCAGTTTTGCCCTCAAAAAGATAAGCCAGTCAGTTCCTTCTTAGTATACTCACTAACAACAATTTGCAAGGAGTTATACCAGCTATTTGGCATATGTGACAACTGCAAATAACAGTTCCAAAAGCATTCGATGCTTTGCAAGAAAACAATCCTATGAAAGTCAATAGGATGTAGGCTCTTAAAATACCTAAGTCACATCTGAATGTTGAACTTCAACTACTGAAGTTTCTTGGACAACTTATCTTTCAAAATTCCCTCCCAAAAGCATCTTTTGGGAGGGAATCCTGCACAATACCATCCCATGAACTATTTACAATGTATTCATTTTTTTATTAATACAAGTGTTGATAGAAGTATTTTTTTAATTGGTTCACAACCTTTCTTTGAACATTCTGTTTCACAAGCACAATAGGAAGTTTCTGTTGCTGAATCAGAACCAGTTTCAGGGATAAAAAAAAAAGAAACTTCACAAAAAAAGATGGGCCAATCTTGCCTTTCTGCACAATTGAATGAATGAAATGAGAAACTCTTCTGACAGGCAAAGTGCATCTGTGATTAGCACAGCAGTTTACTATACTTTTCAGTCTACCTGTTGTAAAGGTTAGCATGGATCTCCTCCAAAATCTGTGCGAGTTTGTCCTCTGCCTCATGTTCAGAAAAGGTCAATTTCTGTCCTGTGTCTCTCCTGACAGCTACAAACTGTTGGTTCTTCATATCTCGTGGTCCCACTTCAACCCTGACTGGAACACCCTTTGTTAAAAAACAAAAAAACAAAAAAATCAAACAGTTATAACATCATGTTCATTCTCAAGAGTTTAATTCCCTCCCCTTTTTTTCTTTTTTTCTTTTTTTCTTTTTTTTTTTGCTGAAACAGTCTTAGCAGTCTTAAAAAAACAGCATATATTCTACTTCTGTGCATTTCTGTCTTTCCCATCTGCACTCTTCTTTCCTCTTGTGGGTTACACCTTGCTTCAAGCTTGTTTCACTAGGTTGGGGACTGCATCTCTGCCAACATACAAGTCATATTAAGGCTGTTAAAACACAATTGAAAATAAGACAGTTATCCCATATAGCGCAAATTGAATTTTAAAATCTAAATGATTATTAAGACTTTCATAATCATTTAAAAGTCTAGTTCATCCAATAATACCTTTTAATTCTGATTGCAAAAAACACTTTCAAGTATACGAGCAGCAAATTTTAAAACCAAGTTCTGTGGAACACAGCCCTGACATGATTATTAATTGCATAGAAAACTTGACAGTAAACAGGTAGTGGCTTTCTTGATGTAAAGCTTTCAGGCTTCATAAACTTTGGTAACAAGAACCATGTAATTTCTTGTCTCTTACATACAGACAAGGGAAATCTAATCAGTAAGCTAAATGGAACAAACATCCTACAGCGTTGAGCTCGTGAATAAGAGAATGAACGACATTTATCCAAACTTTCCACTCTTTTCATGCTCTGGGATCTCTTCGAGTTCACAGCTTGCAAGTGATTCCCTATATGCCCCCTTTTTTGTGCTAAAAAGCCTAATATAGTAAAATCTATCTTAAGGGTAAAATTCCTATTCCTACTGCAAAGCTACATAAAGAGCTATTAAAATTGTCACTAACAAGCAACTGAACAAATATTCTAATTTATGGCTTACAAATCAGTGAATGGCTTCATTAATGAACGTTCAATGCAAAGTATTTAGCATTTCCATTCCATTTTCTAACTGTAATACTACTTTCTAATGAAGCAAAGATTCTTCATGGTCACATACAAAGACTACACCAAAAAAGAACAGTGGAATTAATACCAGGAATTAACTTCCTTATCAACACTCAGCAAAATAAGTGCACTTTGCCTGCAATTTGCCTGAAAATGTTATTTGCATAGTCTATCTATTCTTATAGTGCCAAAATTCAAGACAGCAAGGTAAAATACTAGGGTTCTTTCTCGGGGACATAGAGGCTAAAATTCCACATGCATTAAAAAGAGAAGAGACTAGCACTGGATAATTTGGAATCAGCATCAAAGTAAACAGCATATGAGCTGTGTGTGAAGTCAAAGCTGCAGGCACTCTGAACACTGCTAGACTTCTACTAGGGCAATAAGCCTTTTTCTTTGTGAGCTGAACACCCAGACAAAGTATTTGTCTGTCACCACAGATCTGTGAAGAAGACTAACCAGAAAAAATGAAAGTCATATTAAGAGCACAAAACATTTTTAGAAGTCAGGTCTCTTATTTCTCAACAGGACTCTGGAATAAGATTTTACATAGATATTTTAAGGATATAGTTGGCTACAATTTCAATATAAGGTTGCATGTAGAAATGTCTCATCCTGGATACTTCAGTAGATTTTATAAAAAGCATGAAGTCTGCTCCCTGCTGTGCCTCTTCAATAAATCTAATTTTATTTAAAAAGCTTCAATAACATGGATTGCTGGTATCAGAGCTCCATTTAAAAAAATGTAAGAGGTCAGAGAAAGAGAAGGAGCTTGTATAAAATGTGAACTGCTGACAACTCAGGGAACTTCTATCAGATTACACTGAAAATGAACATGTTGAAACTAATTTCAAATTCAGAACAAAAATATGATCCCATAACATACTAATCATATTACTTAATTCCTAAAATAGCATTGTTTCATTCTGTTCATTATTTTTGCTTTACCTCACAGAAAACCTCTTATAGTTGATGAAACAGAACTGTTTCTTCCGATTACTATATGAAAGGTAACGTGGTAATTTTGGGATCAACAAAATGCTTTTTTTGTTGACACTACACAAATTTATCTTCTGCTTTCTACTGTGTGCAGAGACTGTACTGTTGTGAACCTGGTGGCACTTAGCATTAAGAAAAATTTCTAAACAGGTACATAGTTTGTATTATTAATTTTATTTTCTATGTACATAAAGTGAAGACTTGTAAGTTCGAGAATCACTAATAACACACATTTCCTAGCAAAGACAGAGTACATCTCCAAAAACATCTTTTCTTCATTTTTAATAAAGGAAATACCCTAATAGAGGTGATCACTGATTATGTGGCAGCAGCTTTTTTTTTCTTTTTTTTAAACTTAATAGAAATGTTTGCTTTCAAAGTACAAGTTATTCTGCCCAACACACATATCCCATACGTGTGCTTTGAAAGATTTACTGGAAGAAACATACCTTAAGTTCCCAGTGATTGAACTTCCAACCAGGTGAATAGTTGTCTCTTAAATCAGCACGTACACGGATATTAACACTAAGAAGCCTATTACGATATTCATTACATTTCTTCAACAGAGCCTCTCTGTCCTCTTCAGAAAGGGAATTTGTGATACCACAAGGAATAATTACAACCTGCAACATAATGTGGCACGTACTTTATAATATAAGAAAATTAGCTCCTACTTACTATAAAAGCCTAAAAACAATATTGTGGCCCTATAGCCAAGTAATTTCTTTCAAGATCTCAGAAGTAACAAATACATTTCCCTTTTCCTCCAACTGTTATAAATAACATTATTTTAAATGGATGCAATACAAAGGGAGCTTGGCCACCACAAGTACCTGAGATCTGCAACTAACCTAATAATGTGTATTAACTTTATACCGCATTTTCTGTAATTAGACAGCTCCCTATGCTCCTAATCCCTAGGAGCATGCCTAGAACCCCTTCTAGGTGCCCGATATGAAATGCTCATGAATTCCAAGGCAGAAAGGAAATAAAACAATAGTTTAAGGCAGGTTATGGAACACTTTTACACACCTGAACACAAGCTACTCGAGGTGGGAGCACCAACCCCATGTTATCTCCATGGATCATTGTCATTACACCAATAGTTCGAGTTGTAATGCCCCAGGAGTTCTGATACGCAAACTGTTTTTCTCCTGGTTTCTTGGGATCTTCAAATACAATTTCAAACATCTTTGAGAAGTTCTGCCCCAGATGATGTGAAGTTGCTCCCTGGAATAGTTACACACAGAAAATTCTGCTCAATGAAAAGTAAAGTCTATCAAGTATCAGTCTAAGGATTTCATCTTGCTCTATTTACTGAAAGAGATGATATTTTAACATATACATACCTGGATAGCTCTTCCACTGGCAGATATAAATGCCTCTACGGTGGCTGTGTAGTCACCCCCAGCAAATTTCTCCTTTTCGGTCTTCCTTCCTTTCACGACAGGTATTGCTAAGAGTTCTTCATACACTTGAGCATACAGATCGAGTATCTGCATTACCTATGAGGAACATACTATCTTAAGAACTACTCAGCATTTTGCATTTGCTAAATCATGAAATACTTTCACATACAAAGCATTAGCAAAAAATATGACACCTAAAACCTCAACATTCCAAAATCTTCAAGATTGTGATTAAAAAAAAAAAAATGCTTCAATCATTTTAAACTTCAGCTATATTCTATGAATCAAAAAATTTACAACCATAAATCCCAAAGTAAAAGAAGAAGAGTCACTGCAGAAATGCCATGATACCAAAGGTTATATTGACTTTTAGTTTCCACCTCAACATTTGAATAAGTATAGGTAAATGAAGATATGCCATCATATTCTCTGAAACATCTGTCTTTGGACAAAGAAAGTGTCAAAATTTCTAAAAAGTACAAAGTGAACTGGTTATTTTGATTTTGAAAATAAGCATCCTTTATAAAGATCACACTCTTCAAACTGCATATTGTTTGAAGTGACTGAAGCCTCACAAATAGGTTACATTTGAAAAAAATCCTTGGTTCTAGTTACATGCAGTTGTTAGGACTGTCAGTCAAAATAATTCAGTGTAACACAGAGAAAAGGCCTTGGAATTAAGTTTGTTTAAAGGAAAACCCTTTGCTCAATTAACTCCTTTTTGCAGGAGGGTGCCCAACAAAAAGGAGAGAGATTTCCACCAGATCCTAGTAAAAAGATTTGCTTGTATCGCTATGGAGTAAGATAGCTTTCTGAAAGCAAAAGCACCAACATATTCACTGCTTTTTACCTCCTCTGCTGCTTCTTCGTATGTTGCAAATGCTGTGTGACCTTCTTGCCAAAGGAACTCACGAGTGCGAAGGAAAGGTTGGGGATGCTTGAATTCCCAACGCTGCCAAAAGGAAACAAATCATTAAAATTCATGTTTTAACGCTGAAGTTTATTATTATTATTACTCCTACTTTAAAACCGCATCTGCAAGTATGTTGCTGTCTTTGCTCAAAAATTATAAAATTCTGCATAAGGTTAAAAATGGAGATTATTTACAGATTTGTATTTCCTTTAATAATATCATCTTATAAATGACAGTGCACTTTATAAAAAGCAGTGAGAAAAACAAATCATATAAGCCACATTCATATTTTTGCCACAAAAGATGTTGTGACTAGTATTATACTATATTCACCCAGAGTAATTGTTCTGAGCTGCACTTACAATAGAACAGTTCAGTAAGAAATTGTGTACTGACGTACCACAATATTGCACCACTGATTGAGTCTGATAGGAAGGTCCCTGTGTGACTGCACCCACTTTGCATAGGCAGGATACATGACTGTAAAAACAAAAGTAAGTTTTGGTTTTCTGTACAATATAGACAGTTTATCCCCCAAATTTCTTTTTGCTACACATAACCTTAACATTCTCTGTTGCAAGAATTACACTTTTATGTTTTAGTTCCATATAAAACATACTTTGTCTTGACACACAGTATTTTCACTAAAAGATATTTTAATTTCATCCTGTCTTTGGAAAATAGTTTGCTTCTTGTTGTTCTAATAAAGGCAATGGACCAACATACACTTGAAAGCTTAATATCTAATGATGCTGTATTTGAATCAGTGGCTTATAGAGTTTGTAAATACATCTAGGTTCACAGCCAAAAATTGTCTGACCTCAAGAGATTTCAGGATACTATACCATATCTGATTCAATTAAACTCACCCAGTTATATGTCTTGAAATGTTTATTTAAATTACTTAAAGGAAAGTTTAAAGAAGATGTAAGTAAAATATTTGGAAAAACTGAAGTGAATTAAAAGATGAAGAAATTTTCTTATAAACAATACTAAAACCAAACATCTTTTTCACTCAAAGGAAGTCAGACTTCAGAACACTAATGGACAAACCCCTAGAGTGATTCTGAAATACTTAATAAAAGTACATTTGAGGGAATTTATAGTGTGTGTGAAACTTGTTGTAAGTAGCAGCATTTTTAAGAAAATTCTGATAAGGAAGCATAGAGAACATTCTACAAGATGTGCTTCTACTTTTCAAAAGGAACTCTTGTTTATCAGCTCAAAATTGGTATTTAGTCACACTATACCAGTTACTGTTTTCTTTACAACCAAATGGCATCAAAAGAAGTCTACCTGTTTCACTTGTGGGACGTACAGCAATAGGTTCAGCCAGCTCTGTTTTCCCAGATCTTGTGACCCAAGCAACCTAAAGGAAAAAACAAATAAAATAGGTTTATAGAAAACTTGCTTTCATACTCATCTGCAGACTAAATTTTCTTGTATTCAGACTAAAGTAATGTTTTGAAGTGTACCTCAGGAGCAAAGTCAGCAATATGAGTCTTCTCCTTCTCTAGTGCAGCCTGGGACACAAACATGGGGAAATAACAGTTTTCCACTCCGAGTTTCTTGATCTCTGTATCGAAGAAGTCCTTGATAGCTTCCCAAATAGCATAAGCCCAAGGGCGAAGAACATAGCAGCCACTCACATCATAGTATTCAATCATCTCCGATTTTGTGATGACCTTTCAAAATGTTATTTAGATACTGAGGTTTCAATTTCACACACAAAGAACATTCAATACTTCAAGCCTGATGGCATGCAATACAAGAAAGGTCTCCTATTTAAAAATAGACTCTTTGTGCTAAGAAAGTTAGCAAAGATATGCTTTCAGAACACTATTGTCATCCATAATTGCAAAAGTTAAACAGAAATATTAAGCTTAATAATAGATCTGAATAATTTAAACTCTTAAATTAAAATTTAATTTCATGAATCCAAGTAAAAAACAGTAGCTAACTTCCAGAATCAACAAAATGTTCTTTTGCATGAACTGTTTCTAGCTCGTGTCAGAAAAGATTTTACTTACTTAGGATATACGCAAAAATTTTATTAGTAAGAGGTAATGTACACCACTAATATCTGCCTACCGCTCCTTCATACATAGGCTACTCTAACCTTCTCTACTCTACGGTTGTTGCGCATCTCATGAGAGGAACTCACTCGCTATTAACAGATACCAACTTTTATTACATGCCATCTTGAGGCGGAATAAAACTTCCAAGTCTGTGAAATTCCTACCACTTCACTATAGGTATGTACACTTAATGAAAGATGAATTAATATAGATGTATATGGGGGGAGGTTGCATGAAGTAGATGGCACTCATCCTTTCCACAGCTCCCTAAAAGTATTCAGTGCTTCAATCTAGGAGTTTCTATTTAAGACCACAATAGCAACAGAAGAAATAAAAAAGAAAGAGCACTTTGTTTTGTATTAAAAAAGAAAACAAACGCAAAATAAGCTTTAAAGCCAAAACAGACTTGGATGCATAAGACAATGAAATAATTTTTTAATTCAAACTGATGTTCACTTACCTGAGAGAACCAGTCTGCAAGATTTTCTTCCTTTTTAGCTTCTAGACCCAGCCTAAGGATATTAGAAAAGAACCAGATCTGTGCTGTGTAGAGCATTTACCAGTGAAATTTATGTTAAAAAGAAGTGGGGGGGGGGGGGGGAGGGGGAGTGGGAGGGGCAGGAAGCAGAACATTTTACTTCATAAAACTAACTTTCCTCATCAGCCCTCCCAATTTTTTTGACAGTTCAGTATGAATTGGGTCATGTATGCTAGCAGTTCCTCAACTTGGCTTACAGGAGTATTTCCTAAAAACAGCTCAACTTCTTTTCCACTGTTTGGACTCTTCTAATTCCTCTCACAATAGTTACATCAAAGAACTTCATGCTGACACATTAAAAATCCAGGCACCTCCAATAAGAACACGAGGCTGCCAGACCTGTGCGCGAGATGTTTTACTCTTTATTTTTAAAATCTCTTATCTAGCCTGTTGCTACAGTTTCAGGAAACACATGCAACTTGAATTCACTGTTTGTTTAAACATGTCAGTCATTCTGTTTAAGATGGAAAACTGACCCTACCATCAAAATAAAGGTAACTAGTAAAACTATAAAATCTTAAGAAGGCTAAACTCCCTCTACGTTTAACAAACTCAAATAACAATAGGCAAAAGTAAAGTTTGCATAGCTTTGTAAATAGAGAAGTTTTAAGGGTACAAAACGCATTTTTCTTGTGTAATTTCAAATTAAATAACCACATCTCTGCCTATAATATAATAACTATACCAGAAACAGTAAGTACATAGTGTTGTATAATACATGCTGTGAAAAGGTTTCTAAACTTTTGGGGTGGGAGCAGGACAGGGGAGGTACTGGAATCACCACTGGAGAATTTCACCATTAGCAACAACAGTGTCCTGCTCTGGGCTGGGATACGTACTTCTTATGGTCCTTGCAATATACATTTTGAAAACCCTGGTACAATAAAATAAGCATAAGGCTTCTTTTCCCCCGGGTTTTATTGACCAATACACAGCAGCTCATTTGCTGAAGCAAATAATGAATCATACCAAGTTCCCAATGACTGCTGAGCCACAGTAACAGACTGTGCACATTGCTTTATGTTTTCTACAAGCTGGGTGGAATTTTCCTCAGTAGGATGCTGAGATGCAACTGACACTAAGTAAACTCTGATAACTTGCTTTTGCTTGCTGTCCATGCTTTCAAGTGAAACTAGAAGCTTACAAACTTCTCTAAATCTGAGTAGCGGTAAACAGTTTAGATTTCTAGCAAACAGATTAAAGATCAAATCTTTACCTGGTTTGTTTCTTAGGGCCTTGACTTTCTCCTGATCCATCTGAGGAGAGCTCATTACCACTCTGTCTTTGCAAAGGCTCTTTGCAAGGGGGGGCATTTTTGGGGCCATCATTTTGCTTCTGTTGCTTACTCTGCTTTTCAGACTTGTTCTCTTTCTCTTTCTTCTTCTTGTCTTTGTCATCAGCACCACTAGTGGAACCTGGTTTATAGTCAACTCCTGTTACAGACTTGTACTGGGCTTTCAACTGAAGAAGTTCCTTAACTGCAGCATCTATCTTATCCTTGAAGAACATACAAATAAAGATAAATCTATATAGCAGTCTCAGGAATAAAATGAAGCTGTCACAGGAATAAAATGGGCCTACGCATGACACTGTGGACATCTACACAGTGTTGGAGGAGAAATCTTTGCACAAGCCACTATGTACTTAAACACATTAACATTTTGATGTTCACTTTTGACAGGAACATTTTAAAAAGTACATTTTGGATCTCAGAATTCAAATGTTCCCTATTCTGAATGCAGATTTCTAATTACTATAATCATGGTTAATTTCAAATAGATTTTTAGAATTAAATATATTACATTTTTATATTATAGTATATGTATGTCTTTACCTTTTCTGCTTTCTCCAATTTCAGTCTCCTAACTTCTTCTCCTTGAAGAGCTACTTTATTAAACAGCGCTTTAGCTTCAGGTGTGTCTGGACCACTGGGTTCTATGGTTGATGTTTGGGGCAAAGCAGCTTGAGCCACTGGTGGATGTCCTGGCTCGTAGTCCTGGCCAGTCTTTTCCTTATAGTCAGCTTTTAGAGAAAGAAGGAGTTTTACTGCTTCATCTATTTCATCCTATATGGAGGACAAATAGCAAGATGCAATGGTGAGGATTCAAAAGAGAGCTAATTAAAAAAAAAATGATTTTCAGGCCAAGAACAAAAAAATTCAATCTAGCAATAAACACAGTGCTTCATAACAGGAGGAGGACTGTAGTAACAGCTATCTCAGTGTAGTTAAAGCAAGCTTTCCCCCAAGCAACAGAAGCATGCTTGAGAGCTATCACATTATAGCAGAATGCTCTTCTTGCCCCTCCTGGCTAGCTACAATCTGTTAATGACAATTACAGCAGAATCTACACTGAAGAACGTAAGTTTTAGGGGTTTTTTTCAAAAACAATTTTCAGAAAAAAATAAATCTTCCAGATAGAAGTTTAGGAACAAAAATCAGCAGCTCCTGAAAACAAATGTTTGTCTCATGCTCACTTCCACAGCTATCACCAAATTTCTTTAGTTTTGGAAAACATTCTATTGTTGCAGCACACTGGATACTGTATTTGGGACAGATGGAGATAAAAGAAAAAGTAAAATACACTACAAGCTTCTGTAATCTACCATGTTCATGCCTATTCATCTAAATGTAAGAGGTCAGTTTGACTTTCTGCACTAGCAGAATTTAGACTTTGTATCTCAGGAGTCAGGGAAGCACCCTGTATCAGAGATGTGTGGCATTACCAGACTACATAAGTTTGATGACTAAGGACTATGACCAGGACGTAAGGGAGTTTGTACAGCGTTTGATCATCACTTGGTGAAAGACTTCCACCCAGTGGCAAAACGTGGTAAGAATTACAACCGATTACTCTTTATTTGCTATTATACCTTGGAAGCTTTCTCTGCTTTGAGTCTGCGTACCACTTCCCCTTGTTCAGCTACATTATCATAAAGTGCTTTGTCATCCACTAAGCTAGAGGGTGCCAAGTTACTGCAGGAAACAGAAGATGGAAGTGCAGTAGAAGGTATACAAGGAAGAGCTGAAGGTGGATTTCCAGGCTTGTATTCTTGACCTGTCTTTTGTTTATATTCTGCTTTTAGATTTAAAAGAACTTTCACAGCCTCATCTATTTGTTCCTGAAGCAAGAAAGGGGAAGAAAAAAAAAAAAGCAGCTGTAGATAAATATAGAAACAACACAGATGCAACACAACAGCTACGATAACATAACCTTTACTAGAAGACCACAACATAGCTGTTGCAATTAAATATCCACAGCTAACATGTTAGTAGGAGTTGAAGTACAAAATTCTATGATTAAACTTCTTAACCAAAATACCTGCAAGTTCCATACTGAAGGACCTAATCAGGCACCTCTGTGCCACGAAAGCTCACCCTAAGCTCCCATGCAGCTTAGTTCCATGCAGTTACAGCAGCCCATGGTTTTCTACACTGGAGAAAGGGAGCAAATATACAGACTCTGAATAAAGAATGGTTTTCTGGCCACTATCAAATTATTACCATATTTATTATTGTCCTTCTAGTCTTCAAGTTACAGCCCTTTTTTCAAGTTACTGCCTATATTCCCCTTCACTCAGCTTGTATCATTAAAAAAACAAAAAACCCAAACTTGTTTATTTCCTTTCCTGGTTCTCCAAGCACTATCACACAACTGGTGAAGTCGGCCATAACAGCTTAGGAGAATTAAGGCAGGCACTTCATAAAAGTTAAAGCATTTCCTTATACCTTGTTCTTCAAGTTTCATAAAGTCTACAACGAGGGTTCAGTTTACTCTGAAAATATCATTGCACCCAGAACTATTCACTGCCATTATACCTTTGAAACTTTCTCCGATTTAAGTTTGCGGACTACTTCGCCTTGTTCAGCTACTTTGTTGTATAGAGATGTGCTGTCTACTGGACATACAGATAGAGGAGTACAAACAGGAGAAGACTGAGCAGGGACAAAGACCACAGGTGGGTTTCCAGGTTTATATTCCTGGCCTGTCTGTTGTTTATATTCTGCTTTTAGGGATAAAAGGACTTCCACAGCAGCACCTATCTGATCCTGAAGCAGAAAGAGAAAGGAAGGGGAAAAAAGAGGGAAGAACATAGCATAGATATAGAAACATAAGACTCTGAAGTGCACCTTAAATACTTCTATGAAAAGACCCTGTTTATGGACACCTATTCCATCTTCTTTACCATTCACATGTTTAAAGATGTTTTCTCTACTATTTTCAAGCTATAACCAAGTATGTTCTGTTATGCGATATACAGCTCTAATAGGCCTAAATAAATTTATAACATTAAATTAATTTAGATCTTCCCCTTTATATAGATTGTGATAATAGTGTCTTGGTGGTACTATAAAAGTATGTAACCACCAGGCATAAAGTGTATTATTTCCCATCTTTTCTTGCTCTGCATTGGAAAGGGCAGAAAAGACACAGCTACCAGGAGCTATGGTTTCTATGCTCAGTGTTCCACATGTTACTGCACAAACTCTTCAGCCATGAAGATGTCTTGAAAACATCTATAATATTTGTTTCTTTACTAAAAAAAAAAGTTTTAAATAGCAAGTCACTCCTGTGAAGCCACACAGTTTGACTATATCCAGTAGAATAAATAAATATTGCAGAATGTTTCAACCTCAAAGACCAGATTCAAATACTTAACAAACTCACACTGTGGGGCGAGTCCTGTCCACATTTCAGAACAGCAATCTAAGAAACACAGGTATTGACTTGCATCTTTATGAATGTTAACAAAATCTTTATCATATATGACTAGCTAAAGGATGACGTTTGGAAAAAAACAGGTAATGACAGAACACAGCCCAGTCAACACAACGATCGTTATGAAAACACGGAACCAAAAGCACCCATTCACCTCCAGAAGCAGAGGACAATGGGCTACGGAAACCCAAATAAAAATATTAGTTTAACCAGACACCTTAGATGCTTTCTCAGCTTTCAGTTTTCGGACCACTTCTCCTTGCTCTGCTACTTTATCATACAGAGCTTTGCTATCCATGGCACCAGAGATCTCGGGCTTTGAAGACACACTCTGTTCAGTTACAGATGCCGGAGGATTTCCAGGCTTATACTCCTGGCCTGTCTTTTCTTTGTATTCTGCTTTCAAGGCCAGTAACTGTTTCACAGCTTTATCAATATCTTCCTTCGCTGCCTTTTTAGCTTTCAAGTCACGAACTGTATCACCCTGTGCAGCCACTCTGTTGTAAATGACTAAGGGGCATTCAGATGCAGTACAGCCTGGAGTAGAGGTATCATCAAGTTGAACAGACTTTCCTTTAACAGCTGAGCTAGCCTTCAAAGAAAAATAAAAATAAAAATAAAAGTATTCAGCACGATAATCTTTTACAGTAATACATTTTATGACACTTTCCTAAAAAAACAAGTTTACCTCTTTCTTTGCAGTTTCAGCTTTGGTCTTCTCTTTTGACCCAGATGTTGGCATTTCCTTAGTATGTCCATCGGGGATGTAAATCAAAATGCATGGGGCCTCCTTACAGCTATAGGGACTAAAAAAGAATAAAAAAACCCCTCACACCTAATACATTATGCCACAACAATAAGAGAAATACAAGATACATACAAAACATTGGTTGAAACAAATGTTCTATGCTTTCTGTAAGATGCTCCACATTTATCTTTGTACGCAACTGCAGTTACTAGAATTTACTTAACTGAGGTTTTGTATTGATTCCTGTTATGTACAGGAGTTATATTGTAGTGTTATGCAAAACTGCAGTATGATTTAGATGTTTGGTAACTTCTAAGAGAACTGTTATAATGAAATAGTATGCGTACACTCTAATTGGGCAAACATCTGTTTATTACATAACATTATTCTTAATTCACATACTTAGAATCACAGCAAGGAAACCTGTTCCCTTTATTGTGTCACAGTTAATTGGGGTTCATCAAAAGTGCCACATACTTGGTTCAGTCAGTTGGAAGAGATAGGATCATATAAGCCAAAAGCCATACCAGTCCAGAAAAATAATCCAGAGAGAGGTGGTAAAGGGGATACTGTCTGCAGACAGCATTACTCTTGCCAATACACATGTGAGAACATTAAAACAAGCAACTAAAGGCAAATTCTGTGAGTCTGCACAGGCCATTCTTAGGCAGCTTACCTCACTGGCTCATATGGTTGATCACAAATAAAGAATCCTCTCCTCTGAAGTTGTATGATGTCTCCTTTTTTTAACTCTCTAAGGCAAGGATCACCTAACATCAGTTCTTCTTGCTACAGGAGTTAAAAGAAATCAGTCCAAATCTAACCAAGCTCAAGAAATTGTAAGAAATAAGGTAGAACTGTTGAAGAATAGTGGTGGTGCTCTGAAATGTTAGTTAATCCCAAGGGCAGCAGAAAATTACTTTTAAGATGTTGTATCATAAGAATGCATCAAGATAAAAACTCAAACTATTAGCACCAGATGTGAGAGAGTCAGGTAATGCCTGGATAAGCATCAGTTAAATTTTCATTTAGTAATTGATTAGAAATTGAAGATACAGGAGCTAGAAATATCAGTACATGATTTGCTTGTTTGACAAATGAAATCTTACTGTTTGAAAAAGTTATCAGAGATAGTGATGGCAAAAGAAAATTAAGCTTTGTGGAACAGAGGGAAGAGAAGAACTTACCTTGCTGTTTCTGTTGATATATTGCTTGAAATCTTCATCTTTACCTAGAACTGGCTTAGTGATCAGATGCTCATAATTAACACAGACAGTTGGGATGAGAGGTGCACATGGAGTTTCTGCTAACCAAGTGATCTTAGTGGTTTTTTTGAAGTCTTTATTCTCTAAGTTCAACTTTGCATCAATGGACACAATTTTTCCACTTGAATTTCTACAGAAAGATATAAATGATTAGAGTAAAGCCTACGTAATTTGTTCTCATTCAATACTACAGACCATCAAAAGAATCAATGAAAAAACAATTGTTCAGAGTTCACCTTTGAAGCATGGGAGGCACAGGAAATGAAAGTGTGTGCTGTTGAAATGCTCCCTTAGTTTTGTTTTCCTTAATATCAGGAGATAGTAAAGAACATGGAAAAAAGCTCTACATACTTGCTTTATGTTCTCTGTCCTAGCTCACCTCATTCTGCCAGTGTCCACATGCAACCATTTCCAAGATACTTATGATGACATTTATGGTCTCCTTCTGCTCCCCCCTACCCCCAACAGTTCTCTAAGTGAAATTGTGCTAGGTTTAGTTTTTCAGTGTACAAAAGCAGATACATTACAGGATGGGCATTACAGGAAGAAATTTGTTATATTCCCAGGGTAGTTTTGTCTGAAAAAGCTATTTCACACTGGAAATACTACTACAGACACCAACAGAACTGATGCAGAAAAAATGGATGAGAGGAACATGCAGTATCAGGACAGGGTGGTAACATCAGACCTAAATCTGCAGCAAAGTATGTTCTATGCTAAATATGCAGTTTTGTGATATGTTTAAAACTTGATACATAGGCCATACATTAATATTGTACAGTAACAAGTTACCCCTTAAAAAAAAAAAAAAGCTGAAAAGCAAAGTCAGTTTCAACTCCCAGTATTTGTTACCTGTTTAATTTAGTGATGATAATGTTGCCCCAATTAATGAACGTAACCACCTCTCCCTCTGTCAGTGTCTCTGCATCTGCGCCTTCAATCAGCACTCTGGAGCCATACCACACGGGTTTCAAGCCAACATCGGCATTCTGTGAATAATGATTTTGATTTCAAAGGATAGACTGTTACTATGTAAGCTGACCGTATTTAATATTGACTGCTTAAACACTATTTTATTTATGAACAAAGATTGAGAACAACAGTAATGGAAAGCTACAGTAAAGCAGCCATTCTTAACAGTCTCTCAGTCTTCCAGTTAATGACTCTTGCATGCATAGCTCTGACAGTTCACTCAAAAAAACCACACCCTGTGCTAAACACTAACACCAACACAATTAATAGCATGTCCTGTTTCTTTAAGGTCCACATATCTTTAAGATCTCACAAGTAAAAACTAAGTAAGTATTTTTATTCAAGTTCTCATTGCGCTTTGCAAATTCACTTTAAAAAGAAATATCACAACTCTCATTTTTACTTTTTTTACATAGCTAATATGGAACCAGATATAACAATTACCTTCTTTCAACTGCATAATTTTTAAAGATAATAATTCAAAATGGATGTCATTTAGAACTTCAAAAATATTCAGCTTTAAAGCACTACAACACTGGAGATGATTATTTTTAAAAATAAGGAAAACAACCAGGAGTTTTCAGCTAGTAATTTCAGTTAAGCAAGCAACAATCAGGAGTTTGAAGTTTGCTTATTCCGGTCAGTACATGTTTTATTATACACCAGAAGCAGCATTTTCAATATGAACATGCAAGTTTGCATCTGACCAAACCTTTTGACCTGATTCTCAAGGAGTTGCAATTCTTACTTGCATCTACTCAAAACCTTTCCCCTTGCTAATCTGCCAGGGGGAAAAAGGCAAACTAGACTTTTACCTTTCAGTCATAATAAATTGCTACTAGGACACTCAGTGAAGGAGAAAAACAAAAAACAAAAAATTAGTAACGTTTACTTGTCTCTCAGTATAGGTATGATATCCAAGAGATGCTTTCAGTGAAGTTTAAGTATAATTTGAGATGTCATGCTCAAAGGAAAACAACTTTTCTAATCAAATAAATTTGTATCAGTAACACATCCTTCTCCTTAAGAGGTATCATTTTGTTTACTGAACTTCTTTTCAGAGCTTCCCAACGTAAGTCTAATTTTATAAACTATTAAAAAAAACTCCACCAATAACTCCCTCTTATAGATAAACAGTATCTACTGCATGATAACCATAAAACTCAAATTAGATTTTATATTTAAACTTCTGTGACACTATTTACCAATACGAACAATAATAAAAACAGTCAGAGCATCACTGCACACTTATCTAGTCTCTTCTGAAAACTCCCAGAGGCACCTTTCAACATAGCTTTGTATATGCAAACTGTATACATTTACAAAAGCCATTTCCTATATCATTCTCCTAACTGAACATACATGTTCAGTAATTGCCTACTTTTTGACAGTTCTATGAGGAAAGTATGCCTTGGTTTCACCTCATGCTGTCCCAGTAAGTTAAAACAAGGACTTTCCCAGCTGACTGCTCTAACCCAAGGTACTTCTGGCCTTACTGTTCTGCAACATAGGAGAACTAATGTAGAGTAAAATGAGAACCTTTGGATGTTTAGCCACTTCTTTCATCTCCTCTTGAGCTTCAGGAACATTTACTGGGACCACTACATCTTTCAGTAAAGCAGTGTACCGAGGTGCTACCGGGTCTATAACCTACAGAAAACAAATGAGGAGGATCTTGACTATACAACACTGTCAGAAATAAAATGTTATAGAAAACAAGAACAACAAAAAGGAGTATTAACTGGTATTCTTTGTGTTACTGCATGTTTTTTAATGTTTGCCTTAACGTTACTTCAATCCAAAGCTATAAAAAAGACAAGTGAGAAAACAGTGGTAATACTTTCCTACTTCCCACCTTTACTGAAATACTTTGAGTAAAAACTATGGGTTCCATACTACTGATGGCAGAAGCAACCAAAATTATGAGCTAATGCCTCATAGGGAAGACACAGTAAAATGTACTATGATAAAGTTTATTATGTGCATACGTTCTTATATCTTGACCACCTTTTTTGTAAGTAGCTGAATTTAAAACAATTTATCAGTGTACTACTTTGACAGCACAGGACCTGATCCCATCCTCATTTCCCAGACCAGGACTCCAGCAGAATCAGGGGCAGACCTAGCCATATAGGAAGCACCAATTAAGTCTGAAATTTTCAAACAGTAGCATTAGATACTATAATAAGGCAACACCATAATATTGACTTCATCAGGATCTCTACATGAGTTTGGCAAGAAAAAGATATCACAACATCCTCCTCTGGTTTTATTGTCTATTTTCAGACTCAATCACTATATTTTTTCCACAGCATTTTTCTTTCCTTAAATACTGGTTTCATTAACTGTTTGGAGGCATTTAGGAAACATAATTCAAGTAAAACAGTTGTTGAGGACTTAAAAGGACTATCAGAAGTCTACCAGTTTAACTGGAATCTAAAACAAAAGGAAAACACCTGCTTTTATTAACATCAAGTGACTTTGTTTTTGTTGATTATTCATGCTTAAGTGAAAAACTACACAGCAATCTTTGGAAAAAGTATTTAGCATCTAATTACTTGACTCTAGCAAGTAAGGCAATATGATGATATACTTTAAGAAGTCACACATTCATAAGTTAGTAAATGCTAAAGTTGCACTCCTAAACGTTAGACAACAGATTCTAGAAAAGGACTTGTGTATGCATCTCAAACTGGAGGTGAATTATGTGATGTAATTATCATAATTTTGATAACTAAATAACTGAATTTTACAGTGTTATTACCAGGCTCTATATCTAATTGTTAAAAACCACAACTCCTCCTCAGATGACAGGTACTAAAGGAAAAAAAGAAAATAAAAAAAGGAAAGAAATAGGAGCTCTCCCACTATGGAAGTCTTCAAGCCCAGAACAAAACAACCTGCCTGCAAAAAACTGCTTTTGCTTATATTAGATTCTAAGCTATCTGCACAGATAGATACAAATAAGATTGGCCAACAAATATGGTGCTGCCCAAGGAGTCAGAGGTGTAAGAGACTCAACCTAAAAGCCACTGTAAGAAGTCAGCACTAACCATTACGGACTTTTCCCCAAATCCAATTCTTAGTCATAAGTATATCTATGCAGCAACAGAAAGAACCAATTCATAAACCTTTGTGTACTTAGCAGACCAAGTGCAAAATATATGAAGGAATACAAGACATGCCAGACAAGCAAATGCTACTTAAATGAATAGATCTGGGTACAGTCTAAGCAAAAACAAGCAGGAATCCCAATGCAAGATAACAGGTGTTTCCACAATCACACAAAATATGCAGTCAGCATTCTAATAATTCGCCTTATTATAGTGTCCAAGCATCTGCTGCCAAAAAGCAACTAACCATGTCATGATGCAGTATTCCTTATTTGACATTCAGTCAGACACATCAGCAGTGCTGGCTTTATCTACAGAGGCAGTACACCCAGCATCTTAGTCCTTTTGCCACCAAAAGGAAAAGTGGCCAACATCAGTCAAATTGAGTAAGATTTGCATTTATGTTAACAAATAAGCCAAACCAGAACTGGACGGCATTTTAAAACTAGGAATAATGCATTTTCAGTGGGTTTGTAGAGCTCCTGTTATATAAGCAAATATGACTGTGCTACGAAGCTGCAAAATGATAGCTTATGCTAGGTATGCTTACAGCACTGTAAGCTATATGCTAAGGTAAAAAGCATTAATAATACCTTCTTACAGATAGCTCGCAGCTTGAAAGCAGAAAAATGAAATGCAGTTTTCATATCAGATTTACAGCAAATATCATTACCTTTCCCCATACTATTAAGTAAAGCAAGTAAATATTGGTATAGGAGAATCAGTAGGATTAGTGCTAGTTCAAGTCAGAAAGGGGCAACATTCCATTTTCCTGAAAGTGTGCCAAATGATGCGACATATTGCCACTGCTACTTGTTGTGGTAAGCACTCCATGAACGCTGGATTCACTCACTACATATCCCAGAAAGGAGGATATTAAGGGTAGCATCAAATTAAAATAAGCACATACCTTTTTGTTAAAAGACCAAATTTTATCCCATTCCATATTCACCACAGATCGAGAGGAGCCCTGGAAAAAAAAAAAATATAAATAATCTAGTGATTAGATCCACTTAAATTAAGTCCTTTAAAGACTACACACCCTCTACTATAAGCATTCATCAAAACAGTTTAGAAAGGAATCTTCAGCTTGCAAAACATTTAAATAAGAAACCTGCCACCCCATTTTGCCAGGACCTGTTCATATGTGTTAATATTGTTGAAATCTTAAGCATGACAGCAGCAGGCCTTCAAAAGGGGAAACCTCAAAGTGACAAATACTTTAATTGAAACTTCATGTAAACTTGTTCCTAGCAAGTGAGACTCAAAGAATCAGAAAAAAAAAAAAAAATTCACCTGAGCAGCAATAAATTGTTTTAGCCCTTCGACTGTCATGCCTCTTCTCAGGACACCACGTACAGTGGGAAATCTTGGGTCATCCCTGGTAGAAAAGGAAGATTCATCAGTATTACACACTGAATTTACCTATTAGACAGACTGATCAAAAGCTTTAATAGTGGTGCCATAACAATGGCACAGCTTCACTTTATTTTGCTTGGATGAATTTAGAGATAGATGAGAAGAGCTAGCCTAACTGGAAAGGCTAAGCACTTATCCATCAAATATGTACGGTGCAGATTTCCTTCTGCTTCTCCCCTGGGAGGGAATCATCTCTCTGTGAAGTGGCTCTTTTCTACATCTATTCAATCTTAAGTCTCTATGAAGACCTGGCAACACATAAATTATGTGCCCACCACATTACTTCCTTTTCAATTGCACCTGAACCCCATTAAACAACTAGGTCTTGCTAGGGAAGAAACAAAAAAGATGAGTGATAACCCCAATATCATCTCTCAATGACATAAATGATAGAATTCTCTGGTTAATGTCTCTCACAAGAAATTGGAGAGCTGAATTTGAAATATAAAATATATGTTGGTAGGAATAGGAGTTACACCTTGCTGAGGTCCTAACAGGGAGGCTTATGAAGGGAGAGGTCATAGTAAGACCAGTTACACCAGCAGCAAAAAGAATTTTGGCTCTAGTAGCGTGGCTCCATGCTTATTAGAATCTAGGCTTCCAATACAATCAGATAAACAAAATGCTACAAACACTTGTCTGATTTACAATCAGCCATGAAGTTCTTCAGACTCCTGTACTAAGATGGGAGCACGCCCACCAGTATCCTCCCCTAGCTAGGTCATTGTGGGAAAGAACAAAGAAGGAGCCTTTCTAGGCTCTAAAGTACCTGCAGAAGTATGAACCCATTACACACACTCTCCAGGAAAATGCTTAAACTACCAGGCCAAGTACCCTCTGTCTTCTGCAGGTTAACGCACACAAAAAGAATGTAAGAACAGAAAGGTGGCGGAGGAAAGAAGGGGACTGAGAGGGAGGGAAGTACGACAGATTTGACTAGATGGATGGTTCCAGAAGTACCTCAACTCCTGTCCCCTTCTAGCATTATATAGGCATTTATTCCATGACTTTTAGAGTGGAAAGTATGTGAGTAGCCCTCGTAGCAAAAGCCAGAGCCCAGAGATAAGCTACCTCATGTTTATTACAGGACATGAGTATGTACATACAGAGTTACTGAATAGTAGACATATACGTTGTATGTTCACAAACCAGCTTGCCCACTGTAATTTGTGTTCTTCTACTGTTTAAATATTCATTCATGCTGTTTTGATGTTTAAACACAATCCAAAGCAGAGAATGATTGCATCAGTCATGAGTATCTTAAGGAACTATGCCAAACTACAACTGTGTAACATACCATCCATCTACAAGCCCTTCGTTGACAAACCATGTAAGTTTTCTTTTAGAGAGCACAGTGTTATTGAGGTTTAGCCGGCTGTACTCCCAGATATACGGCTTCCGTATGCCCAGTGCCTCGATTATCCAGTAGAATTGCTCATCTCTGTCATGGTATTCAGTAGTTCTCAATGCATGCGTGACACCTTCAATACTGTCGACAATGGGGCAGGCAAAGTCATATGTGGGGTAAACCCTGAGAATAAAGACCTTCGATTAGCAAGGCAGAAAAAAACACTTTCCTCATATTTACACCTTCAAAGCAACACTCCAAATATTTATAGTCTATGATTCTCAAGGCTTTCACATCAAGACTTAGTTGAAATAGCACATATACCACAGAGCTCATCCATAAAAAAATCCAGAGGAAAACACGTTTTTACAGCAAACACAAAGCCTTCAAAAAATTAATTGATCATAGCATTACCATTCAAAAATAAATTAAAAACCCTACACTACTACTCTTTTTTTTCCCAAAAATACAGAATGCTGTCTTCTAGTTCTCTCTGCTTCAGTATCAAAAAGAAGCAAATGGAAGCACAAGTTAGCCAAATACCGTGCAAATTTTTCATCTTTAAAAACAAACGTCTACCCACAGCCATCACTTTAGTATTATATAAACATTAAATCAATGTTTCCATGCTATCAAATCTACCAGAGCTGAGTTGTATGGCTGGAAATAGAAGCTTCAAATAAGCACTGAACCATAGCCTCCAGCAATTGGGTAGGCTTACTTCAATGCACATGTAGCAATTCTTCATTCTGCACAAAGGAAGCAGTTGCTGTGAAAAAGGAGGCTGCCAAGCAGGTAAGTAGCTCAAGGACATTTTGCAGCAATAATGTAAAATTGTCAAGGTTATGTTTAAGTTCCAACAGCTAGAGAGGACAGTTTTGTTACCTGAGATACAGCCATTAAGTGTTAATACACATTCTGACTTAAAGCTCTTCACTGACACACAATATATTTATGAACTAAAATTGAAGTAATATACATTGCTGACCATGATGGCTAATTTTCACCTTTTAAAAATCATTTACAGATGCTTCAGAAAGTTAAGGAACTCATTATATATTCTGACTGAAAAATGTTAGCAGGTTCCAAGTAGAAAAAGAAGTTAGTATACTAACGATTTGTAAATACCCTGAAAAGAAAAAAAGAAAAAAAAAAAAAAAAAAGGAAATCACAGGCCACACAAAAGGAAGTGAACATACTTGTAGGTGCTTCCAGTACGTGGGTGAGGCTGGTTTTTGCAGCGATAAAGAGTTGGATCCCTCATACATCCGTTGTTACTACTCATATCTATTTTTGCTCGTAGACAACAAGTTTGTCCATATTCTGTTCCCTTTTTCATTTCTTCCCACATTTGGAGATTCTTCTCAACACCTACGAACAATAAAAATAAATAATTTTTAATGGTATAATGAACTTGACTACAGAACCATGGTTTATTAATGCAACAACAAAGAGCAGTGTCACCTCCTCTTTAGACACTGGAATTCATATTTGCACATATTTCACATTCTGAATGTTTTAAAAATTGTAATGAATGATGACAGATTCATACATAGACAAGTACTACATCTGTCTAAATATACACTTATTTTTCTGAGCCTTGCAGAACAAAGTACTGAACACTTCCAGGATCCTACTAACACCTTAGAGATACACCTTTATTAATAAAAACCAAGTTTTTCTGCTAAATTAAAAAGATATGAAAGCATGAGGGGAACCATAAAGCATCTTACAGTTATTTCTGTGTTTAGATTCCATTCTTTGCTCACGCTCCACTTTCATTTGTTCTGCAGGAGTGTCATCCACATATGCCTTCCCTTCTTGAATAAGCTTCTCAGCATATTTCATTATTGTTTCAAAGTGATCTGAGGTATATGTAAATTGATCTGGTTTGATGTGAAGCATTGCAACATCTTCAAGAATAACCTGCAAAGTGTCAAAGTGTATACTGTAATATTCAGCTATGCAAATTTTCTTAAATCTCCATACTCTTTATGCCAGATCTGGTGTTTTAAATACTCCATTGTCCAGGAAGGATAAAAGCATAAGAATAACATGACATGCATGAAAGAAAACAGATGCACTTATCATGAATTTGCAGCCTATAATTATGTGAGATCAGACAGACAACTTCAAGAAAGAGGTTGGACGAGAAAAAGAGATGAAAGCTAAAGCAAACTACTTGTTACAGACTAATTAGTAAAAACATTAGGCAACTCAAAAAAAAAAAAAAAACACCCTCCCCTTTATTAATTCTTTGAATATGCCTTGTCATTAGGAGTAGTAGAAGTAGTACATAGTTCATAGACTCATAGAAAAAGGTCCGGAATGGACACTGAAAGCTCACTCAGCTTCAAACAAGATCAGCTGGGCTGAAGCCATTCCCAAAAGAGGATAATTGGTGAAAACTGGTTAGGCAAACACCGGAAGTTTTGAAAACCTCTTTTGCTAAACAATTTTAATATTTACTTCACATCACCTACTTCACATCACCTTCCACTTCATAGATGCTACAAATTGAGAAAGCTGCAGCAAGGAAATGTTTTTTTAAATGTTTTAAAAACACATCCAACTTAAGCACCTGAGATATTTCATGTTTTCTGTACAAATTTAAGTCAGTAGTATTTACAAAATGCAAACAACAGTGTATTCCAAGAGGCTTATATCTACATACCATAAAATAAACACTGGAGAAAGAAGAAATAAGCTACTAAAGGGTTTTAAGCTTTACTACAGTAAACAATGAAATTTCTTCCCAGCCTGGGTTTGTAAATGTAACACTGCTATCCTGCAAAGCAGATGACTGTGCAACAGCAGATCTGCATTCCATTTAACTTTGAATTATCTTATACAGTGAATGATTTCACTGTTCTGTTATCATACCTTCTCAAAGTCTTCTTTTTCTTTTTCTGGATTTGTGTCGTCAAACCTCATAATAAGTTTTCCTTTAAAGTTCACTTGGTAGTGCTGATTGAGCAGGGCAGCTTTTGCATGACCAATATGCAGGTATCTGAAAAGAAACAAAAGAAAAATATACACCAGCACTACTTCTGTTAGACTTTTTTTTTTTTTTTTTTTTTTTTTTTTTTTTTGAGGAAAAGCTTGGAATGGAAAGCATTAGCTAAACCAAACCAAAAATTAGGATATTTGTTGAAATACTCAGTATTTATGAAAGCAATTTATGTTTTTTCTACTACAATCTTAAGTATCTGTTAAAAATGTTTAAAGTCATAAATTAAAATGTCACTATGAATATAAAGATAGGACAGCAATTATTATCTGCAGTTTTACAGATTAACTGATTGTGGTGTTGATGTTTACTTCTGAGCAGCACCATGGTGCCTGCTGCCAACTCACCTCCCTGTTACAAGCTTAGGTAACACGCGGCAATGTGTCACAGACAAGCAAACATATAGCTCTGACACAGATGTGGAAAAAGCTGTAGATAATCTTTCAACTTCAAAGTCTTGCCTGATAAGGCAATTAACATCCTCACCAAAGCACCTTTTGTGTTCCAAGGAAAGAAAAAGAACAAAAACGAAAAAACCCCAATCTTTTTAAAGTATTTGTGTTTCTTACCCACTCGCTTCAGGAGGAAACCTCACAATGACCTTTCCCATCTCTGCACCAGGAAGTTCAACAAACTTGCCAACATCTGCTTTCTTTTCTGTTGCCTTAAATATTAAGAGACATAATAACAGATCACAATATTTGTATAACCAGATATAAAAATTCAGATACAAGCTTCTCTTCCAAGGTCTCCTTTCAGAACAGACAAGGAAAAAAGCTGCTATCCGAGGTCCCAAATTCATGCTTTCAGAACTTTCACATTACTCACAGCACATCAAAACAAGATTAATTCTGGAGCTTTAAGTTATTCTATCTTCAAATTTAATCTGGGACTGAAAACTCTCACCAAGTTGTTTAATTTATTAGATATAAAGAAAATAGTTGCTAGACAAGTTTTAATTATCTCATTGTCCTAAATCAGAACGAGATTAATAAGTCAGTCAACCAAAGACTGCTCTCTTTGCAGGTCTAGCAGTATCTCAAAATCCTTGTTAGAAAAAAGAATCAATGCAGCTAGAGAGCAGCACAGACTGAAAGTTGCCATTTTCACATGATTGAAGGGTTGGACTACACCACACATGCATTTCTGAAAATGAAATTACCCATTTTTCTTAAACAAGAGTTTACAAACATTTCATTTACTGTACAGCTGATTCCTTTTAATTCTCTAACTTAGAAAAAGCTATGAAAAAATAAAAAAGTGTCCCTTATAGTGCATTTACACAAATAAAGCCACCCTCTTCAGAGAATCCGAGTAAAGCTTACCATTTTGACCTTTGGTGCACCAGCAATCCACTTGGCTCCTACTGATTGAAAAGCACCCTGTGCCTCAAGAAAACCATACCACCGCTTTGCATGGACAGGAGCTTCATTTTGCTGTAACTGTTCTTGCCATATATTATTATCTGTTGGCAAATAAATTTTTCAAGCTATTAATTTATGAAAATAAAATTATTATCAAAAGCAATTTTTAAAACTAAGACAGACTATGATTTAAAAAAAAATTGCTTATTTTCTCTTTGCAAATAAGACATCTAGTTACGAGGACACATGAGGCATTTTAAAGAAAAAAAAAATCCCCAAACAAAACATACTGCATTCCTTTTTGCATTCACCAAAGGGGAAGAGGGAGGGGTGGGGAACATATGTTTTTTCTTTGTATCACCCATGTCAAAACTAATAATTTATTTCAACTAGAGGTATCCCACTAACATGTTTATATTCCATGTTTTCTAAACTCTACTGAAAGTGAAGCATGTTTTAATGCTACCCTTCATTTTTGAGGGTATGACCTGAGACAAGCGACACACTTCACTAGGAAGATTCTGATTGGGCAAAGGAAGAAAACTGAAGGAAATACACTCCTTTCTGATTTCTACGCTAAGAGCTACAACTTTGAAAAAATACTGAGCGATGTTAGCCTTTAGTGCGTGTGTGTGTGCGTGCTTCTGTGCGTGTGCATGTATTTTTTATTTCACTAGGAATTTAGTCACAGTTGAGTGATAGGTGCATGTCTAAAATTGTTAGATGTCAATCTAACAGAATTTAAAAAACAAACCCAAAGCTTGCTTTATCTTATACCCTTCGAAGGTTAACATATACCTCTTCTAATAACCCAAAATAAAAACCAAAGAAATATATTCTCCTACTAATATAATGAAATCAGAAAGTCTGTGTATATAATTTTACTTTATATTACAAAGTAATTTAATTGATAAATCCAAAATTTCAGGCCAAGGCAAATTTTCCTATTTAGGAAAAATAAAAAGACATTGTTATAGTTTTAAAAAAGTTAAATAAGCTACAGGTTTTATTTAAAAGTTTTACTGAGTAAGAAATCTTTTACATCGATCCATCTATAATTACATCCGATGAAATTCCACATTAAAACTACAGGATTAAAAAAAAATAGAATACCTAAACAATACTGTTCCCATCACTGGTGATGCACAGACCAAAGTAGTATGCAAAGCAGCATACAGTCTGGCATATAGCTGAGATTTGCCACTAGCAGCCGCAAAAAAAGGAAATATGAGAACTCTCATCTACTACGATAGCAAACCAGTGAAAATGAGAACACCTGCTGATACCTTTTAGTACAGCCCAGACACACAAATCTGCAAGACTCAGAGAGTTTCCAACCAAGTAGGTTCTCAGAGACAGACAGTGGTTGAGCTCTTGGACTGCTGAAAGAAACAAGCTTGCAGTAGATAACTTCGAAGCACTGAATTCCAGCCAATGGTCAATCTAGTTGTAAGAGACAAAACAGTCAAAGTTAGCAAAGGTATGAGAAAGAAATTTGTCAAAAAATCAGAGGTGATATACAATGAATTAATAGTTGAACAGAAAATATCAACTGGAGCATAAGCGTTAAATATATTGGACAACAAATCACAATATACGTTCAAAGAACCTTCAAAATAAAATACACTGAAACATTCATCCAGAACTATATTAAGTGATTAAATCCAATTTCTTCCTTCAGCATGTATACAAATTGCTGAAACTATACTGACTTTACTGATGCTATTCCCATTAGTGGAAAAAAACAGCAATTCTTAGGTACTTATTTATCACACACATGGTATATAATAACTGACATCATCCTTCAATAATTTAGATACCACATGGATATCTCATTTGATCTACCTGGTATTGCTACTGGATTAGTATGCCATATCCCCTTGCTCCCTATCTACTCTACCTCATCTTCTTCTTGCTTTGAAGAATCAATCCCCCCCACACATCCCCCTCATTTCCCTTTCCCCACCCCTGCAAAACGATCTTCTCCTATAAAAGGAAATACATCTTGGTGCATAAAATAGAGAGTTAAGAATCAGACTTATGGTTGATACTTGGCTTCCTATAAACTAAATCTCTCAAATCTGCAAGAGTCTGTAAGTATCTCTTACAGTCTTCTGTCTCTATTTCATGTGCAAGTATTCTGTAAACTGCACTAGGAATCCTTCCAATATTCAAGCCAACGTGGCAAGCACAGATGTAATTATACTGCTGTAGAATTCAGTGCAGTCATTTGCAGCTATGTTCCAAAATATTTCCACTGCAAATGCAGCTGTCACTGTACTTCTCGAAGTGCAACTTTATTTTTGAAACATGCAAAAGTGAAAATAAGTATTTTATCAGAATTACTGATCTTGAAAGCCTGCTTGCTGAGGTCTCAGGACTTAACTTTAGATTTTCTGACCAAGAATACTCTAATAGCCACAGACATCCCACTTTTTAAATGCTATATAAGCAATGTATAAGGCAACACTTCTCTTGAGACCGACTATGAGTGCTGAGGACTGACTTCTACTAGTTTAAAGTAAAGTTTTAGAGAGCAGCTAATTGAATCAAGTCTGTCAGTTCCCTCCCCAAATTTCAGAGGAAATAAATTCAAATTCATCTTCAAGTTTCAGGCAGCAATTTAAAATTCAACATATGGCTACTCTGAGCTGGACTCAGGAAGAACTCCCTCTTATTTCAAAGCATATCCAATATTTGTAACAACATTTTTGTAGTTTGTATAAGCAAGGATAACCAGAAAAGCTTTCTCTTTGGCATACAAATTTTAGTGCCTTCATAGCACCATTAGGGAAGTATTAAGGGATACATGACTTTGTGTGAGGGAACCTAACATCAGTTTGGCAGTCTTGCTGGATTCCAGTCTTGCTGGATACCCAAACCAGAAGGCAAGTAGCTTGGGTCTCAAGCACTGAATGAAATCATGGTCAGGATTTGCCCATCATATAGACCAAAAACTAATTCAGTATTTGAAGTACGTATTCACAAGTTACAGGAGGATATTTTGTCATTAACTTAAGCATTACTTTCTAATGGAAAGTAACTGCATGTAGTGCCTTACGGTGGTACTGAGGACACTGAGGTATTACATGGTAGTAAGTGAGGGCATCACAGCTGAAGAAAGTGAAAAGAGAGAACAGCAGACATCTCCTTCCAACATGAATTACCCTGTGATATTAGTGATTTGTCAAGTTAGGAGTAGCTGTTGAGCGTGGGGAAGGATAACCCTAAGTTCAGATTTATGAGTCTCCAGAGAAGGAACAAGCTTAAGAGGGGAGAAAATAAAAAAGAAAAATCAGCATCCCAAATAATTGGACCCTCAACCTAATAATAACATGCAAAACAACAGACAAATTCCTCAAACAAAGACACTTTGACCACTGGCCAAAAGAAGGGAGAAAAAGACAAAGGTGAGGGGAAAAAAAAAAAAAAAGCAGGATTACTTCTCACCTCAGTGTGTTCCAAGAGATTCGAACCGTACAACCCAGCAGAACTTGCAACTCTAGCCAGATAACGAGCTATAGAATTCACATCGGTAAATGCAACATGGCTAGAGAAAGAAAGAGGTAAGATAAAGGTATATTACCATACTACTTCCAGTCCAATTTTAACTGTACACACATAGTTGAAAAAAGTGTAAAGCTAATGAAAAACCATTTCTGAGTGAGCCAACAGGAGGAAAAAAAAAAGGCAATCTTTGTTTTTACATCTGGTAACAATAAGCTTTTAAATATTAAACACTTTTTCTTTAAACAGACAGAAATGAAGGGTAATAAAACTTTGACTGTTCCTTCAAAGTTAAAACTCCCCTTTCTCCACATCTGAGAGAATGCATAAGTATAACTTGAGCTATATACATTTTCCAGAGTGTAAGGAGCTCACTTGACATTTTCTTTTCTTCTTGTACCAAAGGATGACTTTGAAGAGGATTCCTAGAGAATCTGCAGAGGTGTCTATCCTGGCTCTAAGTCAGAGGGAAAAAAAATTTGTATGTTTGCTATTTACTTTTCACAATTCACACTTTATAAAGACTGTCCCCTGTTAAACAGACGTGGCTGCCTGTATGTTTATTTTTACCCAGTCTTCTCCTCAGACAGAAGACTAATTTGTCCAAACATGGTAATCTAATGGCACTACCTAAGGTAAAGTGTATATATGCAACATTACAATAGCAGTCAAAGATCTTAAAGCACCCAGTACCATGTATGCACAAACACAGCCCCCTACCCATAACACTTCCTATGCCTTTTTTCCTCATTTAAGCTGTAAAATGAGTTGTCCACAGTTAAGTTTGCATCTCTGCTAAAAATCACATGGCAGTTTTTCTGATTCCAGTTAAATAAAGACTTGCTTTCCCCATTCAGCTGTTCAGAATTCTCACTTTACCTGTGTTTTAATCTTTCTTTTCCACCTCGCATACAGTATTACCAAAAGCTGCATACTGTGAGAAGTCTAGCTTCAAAACCATTTAAGGTAGATCATTACTATTTACTAAAGAGCTTTGGAAGAAAGAAGCATCACAATCTTTAATTCTGCAGATAATTGTTATCTCCACAATCTTGCATAGGGGGAGCTTTCAAACTTAAAGCTCCAATTTCTTCTAAACAAGCATCAACATCAATAAAAAGAGCTAAGTGTTCTATTCCACTCAATTTAATGGACTGAGCATTACAGTGGAATTCGTCCAGACAAGGTTTCATTTCTGTCTTTGCCACTGTTTTGCTGAACAACCTCAAGCAAGTAATTTTCATCCTTGTGCACCTATCGTGTCCTTTATAAAATGAAAAAAAAATTCAAAAAACCTTGCAAAGATCAATGAAAGTCCTGGAAAAGATATAAAAGCCTTCTTGATATATGAACCACTATAATGATTCCCATTTTTAGCATAAATGGATTAGCCAGTCTCATTAGGTTAACTGTATTAAAATTTACAAGATCATAGTTCATTTCTGCTTTTTTCTTTTTTCTCTTCTTCTAACTTTCCAAGCTTCTAGGCTCCAGTATACAGAAGATCCTTACATTATTATTAAAAACAAAAGCTAATCAGGGGTCAACATATACAAAGTATGTTCTGTTATAACTCCACACTGCTATCACATCTTAATAAATCTTTTCCAGACTGAGAACAATAGAACACTTCACCAGTAAATAAGTGTGTGAAATGTGTTTTTATTGTTTTCACTAGTTCATACTAAAGGAAATGCACTTGGTCACTCAAGCAAAACTGAATAAATATGAGAAAGATACGTGTTATTCTGAGAAAAACTTTACCCGTGTCTAGAAAGTAGTTTATCTTCTTTGGGGAAAAAGCTTCCTGTTCAGCCCAAATATACCACTACTTAGCTTCCTTTCTCTGAAAAGGGTACAACACATTAAGGATGCTCTTTGCAGTTAGTGACTGCTAACTCCAGAAGCAAGTATAAGCAAAGAAATAATTACGTTTCTATAGATAATGATGTGAACTGCTACATACTAAAATTCTTTGCATTTATGGGCCAAATATTCAATCAGATGGCAAGGCAAGATAGAAGAAAAATAACAATATATAAGACAAGACAAAACACAGAGGATCTCTGATTGTAATAAATCACTATTTGAGTTCGTTTGTACAAAGCATTGCAGAATGGTTCTCTGCAGAGGTCAAATATATCTGCCTCTCTCAAAGAGCACCACTACTCTGAAGCATGCACATATTCACAACAAAATGGAAAAGCTGTACTGCAGTTTGTTACCTGATGAGATGCAGGTGTATTAAAACATTCTATAAAGCCATGAATATTTAGTTTGTTTGCTTTAGAGCTATTGCCACATGAAGTTTTGAAGCTAAGGTTTCAAAAATGAGCCTTAAAATACAACTCAGCACCTCAAATTAGTGAGGAGCTTTTCAGCTAGTTAGATGTTTAACTGCACTTCAAAGCATTACTTTAAAAAGATCAAATAAAATGTTCTCTCTTATTCAAGTCATGTCATTGAAACTAATGGTTTCCTGAAAATCACAGTCTAGGATACTCCAAGTGAATTTCAAGTCATGCCAAAGTAAGATAGCTTCAGCAGAATTCATGCCATAAGGTCCATTTACCAAAAGCATTAGTTGAGATATCAGTTCAGCTGATGCTTCTCAAGTTACTAATACAATTGTAAGAGACTTTAAAATAGAAAAATCAATTTGTACAATCATTGTACAAGCAGACAAAAGAAGATTAATGCATTATTGAGGGATGAAATAACTTCTTAAACATAATCTGAGACCAGGGTTGCGATGATACAAACACACAAAACCCCCCATCAGATGGAATCATGATTCTAGATCTTCTCCACTTGGGACTGAAGTGCAAGTGTTTTACATTTTTGACCATGTCTATCACAGCTAAAATAAGCGTTGTTGCAATGCAGTCGTAATAAGGCATGTTAATATAAAATTATTTAATACAATACAATAAAAGAGCAGATTATTTCAAAGCTGACTACATGAATTTGTATTATCCCAAGATCATTTCCATGAGTTACACAAGGAGTATGTTCACACACGTCTATCAGTATACACAGACATATACATACATACACACTACCTAAACTGAGAAAGAAATGTTAAATCAAAACCTGACTAAGACTACTTAAGTGGAAAACTCACTCATGAAAGTGCAAAGAAGCATCCAATTAAGGTATTTTATATATGTTAAATCTCCCCATGTGCATAACATGCACTGAAAATTACCAGTGCTGTACAAACTAAATCCGAAAACAACCTGACACATTTATCTTGCTTCAATTGTAATTCAGAACCACAAACTCAGTACCATCAGCAGACACAGCAAAAGACAACATACAAGATCAGAGACTGCAGTAAGAACAGGACTCATATCTGAGTCCAAGACTAACATTTTAAGCAGAAAACAACTTTTTTCAACCAATATAATCGTTATGATTGAAGACTGTGAATCATCCCTGGTGCTTTGATCTCTTGCAGATATATGTATGCGGGGACAGGCTCGCTCTCTAAGGTCACGAGAGAGTGGAAAAGCTCAATCAGCATTAATTTATGAATATCATATCAGGATCCCCATGACACTGCATAAAAATATTGTGTTATTTTTACAATCATTCTACACCTCTGCAGGAATACCAATTTATGTTGCGTGAGTGACTAACAGCTACTAGAGTGGCTCACAAAACGCAAGTTTGTTAGTGAGTGAGTGAACAGCTCCATCTACTTAACACTACTTACAGAACACACACAGAACTTTTCCCCCCTCTTTTTTCCCCAAACACAATCAGGTACTTGATTACAATATATAACTCTGAACTCACCAGTGTTAAAATGATTTCAGTTATGACTGTGATGTTCATGGCCAAAGTGTGTCCCTTACTAGAGATCCTAGACATCAGAGATTTCCACTGATTTGACTGATGCTTCAATGGGATTTAAGGTATCAGGAAATCTTCTCTTAATATGTCTGGATATCTTAAATGATACAGAATCTAAGACAACAATACAGCTTCCTCAAAACTAATAGAATCAGTGCCATATTTCTGCTATGCATATGAACCTACTCAGATCAAGATGTATACAAAAAACCCTCACACCCCAAACTTGAAAATATTTATTCCAATGCTAGCCCATTTTTAGTAGAGCAAAACATTGCTTTCTACAAAATTTTGTGCACTTCTTTCCAGAGGATGCAGATGGATATAGAGCATAGCAGGATGGAGTTTACTGGTACTTTTTTGAAATCACAGTGTGCCTTCACATCTTTTATGCAGCAGCCAGCCCAAAACAGTGCTTCACAAACATTTTAAAGTCATTCTATCACACATGTATAAGTCTGAGCAATCATGCAAACCTGAACACAGTCTTGTTTAATATAAAATGACTTTCCTTTTGATAATCCACAGCGCATGGAAAAGGAAATAACTAGACAAAGTGACTGGTACTACATAAGCGACTAGAGTAGGCAGATATAAATGCGTGCAAATAAGAATACCATAGCTCTTTCCATGAAAATGAAGTATACATTGTAAATGTACACTATGCTACAAAGACACAACAGTAACTCAGTGATGAATAAAATCATATTCTTCTCTTCCTCCTTCCTAAAAAGGTTACTGTCAATGTTATAGCCATGTGATTTTTAAAACTGCTGACCCAAAGCTAAAAGGAGAGATGCAAAGTCACTTACTCAGATACACGGAGTATGGTTTCTTTGCCTTCTTCCACCAAAATTTTGACATCATTCTTCACATGCTCCACCGTCAACAGAGCTCCTTTAAAAAACGAGAGAGAAAGATACTGATTTTTCTTCCAAGAAAGATGTATTCCATACTAGCAACAAAACAAATACATTTTTTAATCAAACAGTACAAGGCATCCTACCTGGCTCCTTCAAATGAGACTACCCAGGAAAGAAATCAATGTTCAATCTTATATGCAGGAGACTTCTTATTCTTGGCAATCGTTATGATCATCTTAAATTGATAATGCCTAGCATACAGCAATCTCCATTGAACCCTGCAAGTGTCAGCAATAACAAATTTTGCTTCCAAAGGGTACTGTAAAAATTAATCCTATCCTCCAACATATTAAGAGAACAGACTCAAAATGCTTTATTTGGACAGTGTAGTAATGTACTCCATCACAGACCTGAAATATGCATCAAGAGAGGTCAGTTACTGAATTCCTCAGTATTTTCTGAGCAAGGAGGAGGCTACTTCTTAACCAGATGTAATATTTATTAAAAATATTAGCCATCCAGATGAAGAAACCCATGAAAAAGTATAGTAAGCTTATATAGGGTTTTCAGAGCAGTTCATTTTTGACAGTAAAGGACAGCCTCTACAAATGGAAGAATTATTGAAGCTTTTAGGCTGCATCAGCAAATGGAAAAGAGCTCTGCCCATATTCAAAGTGGCCTGATGCAAGCCTGCTCTGATCCTGATGCTCTACAGCATGACACATTAGCTCAAGTAAAGCACTGAGCCAACCTGGCTGTATTATTTCTGGATTGGCTCTGATCCAGGTCCAGCCAGCTGAGCATAACCAAAGAAGCAGGGCATAAGAAGAAGAGCTTTGCTCAGAAGCACGTACAAAGACAGAAAGCTTTTGCATGGGCCTATATTATTTAAATGAAACTAGCTAAAGGACTATACTCTAGATGGTGACAGGCAACTAACCTGTTACAGTTTTCATAGCATGCACTGCACTGTATTAAATCATTTTAAGAACAACATATGGACTACTCAAGGCAGATAATGTTATTAAGCTATTAATACACTGGCCTAAATACAAAGTATTAGAGCTAGGAATTCCCTAGCTGTTACCGCTATTCAGCTACAAGCCCTTCTTATGACAGTAGGCTTATGACAACAGTAAATCAATGTTCTTCTTCCCATCCCTCAGTCATCTATCTGTCAAAGTCAGGATGACATAGCTTACGCAGTATGTTTGTATGACATGCAAGTATTTTAATTAAGGGATGGAAACGCTTTGAAAATAACACACATTGTGTGCACCAAACTACGTAATTAATACTAGTGACATCAACAGCTACTACTCTTTTCCCTGGGCACAGAAACAATGAACATATGATGGAGGAATGAGTAGGATAAGTGTGCTTGCCTTACTAATACAAATGTTTGCAGAAGTGTTCTTTTGTAATCCTTAATATTTCTGACATAATTAAATAATCTTCTATACGGTCTCTCTAGTCCCACCAACCATCCAAAAGAAAAAAAAAAAAAAAGTCCTCCAAAGCCCCTAAATCTATGTTAACCGTAGTTTATGTTGTATAGTATCTTCTCTAGTGAATCAGTAGAAACAAGTATTAGGGGAAAACTCATTTAAAACTTACATGTTATTATACCTTAAATCAGTAGTCATGCAAATTGTACTCAATTGTGAAAAAGCAATCAATAAACTAAGATGAAGAAGAATGGAAAGAAAACCTGTTTTCCAGTAGCTGTAATAAAATGAAGAAATGGTATGGAATAAGTAAGTATAGAAGGCTGTTTCCAGATGACAAAAAATGCAACAAAGAAGGCTCTCACGTTTTTAAAGGCAAAACAATGTAAAAAGACAGCGAGCAACTGAAAAAGCAAAATTTGCCGTGCAACTTTGAACAAGCTCCCCGGACGAGCTGAATTTCAGCAGCAGCTTAGAGCTGACAACTGCACGTTATCAGCAAAGAGGCACAGCTTGCAAGGCAACAATCTGAACTAAGGCTGCCTTGAAAACTGAGGCTCAACGTGCTAAGTCACTCAAGGGTCTACCCATGACTCAGTCTCTTTAGCGTGAGTTACCCGGACCGTCGGCAGCATCCCAGTCACGCATCACAGCGACCTGCCGGGGACCGGCCACCCGGAAGGCGGCGGGGCCGGCCCAGCCCCGCCGCCGCAGCCCGGCGTCGGCCCGCTGAGGCAGCAGCCGCTGCGGCGCCGGGCGCACGGCCCCGGCCGCCCAGGACCCCCGGGCTGCCGCCTCCCCAGCTGCACCCCCGCCGCGGCCCCCCCTCGCCGCGACGTGTCCCCGCCGCCCCGGCCGTGCCTACCCGCCGGGGATCGACCGTCCGCCGGCGGGGGCTGGCCCGGCGCCCCCCGCCCCGGGGCCGCAGCCGGGCCCGGACGGGCGGCGACCGGCCGCAGGGAGACGGGGGAGCCGCCGCCGCATCGGCGCCAACGGCCGCATGATGCAACACGGCTGCCACGCGGGGCGAGGCCGAGGCCGAGGCCCCCCGAGACCCGGGGGAGCGGCGGACCCGCCCGCACCTACCGAGCGGGGGGTTCCCCGCGTTCACGGTGAGGCTCAGCGCCGCCATCCCGCCACCGCCACTACTGCCACTGCCGCCGCTGGGCCGGAGCGAGGGAGAGGAGGGGGCGGGGCGCGCGGCGCCGCCAGCTCACGAGGTCCAGCCCGGCCCGCCCTTTCCCTGTCGCCACGGGGCGGGGGAAGGGGAAAGGCTGCGCTCCGCCTCCGTCACTTCCGGGGAAGGGGGTGTAGAGCGAAGCGGCGGCGCGCTGCCTCGGGGCTCCCACGGGGGTGAGGCCGCGGATTGGGGTTCCCCCCCGGTTACGGGGCCGCGGCCTCGCAGGCCGTGAAAACCTGCCCCGGGAAGGCAGATTTGAAGCCCCCTGGAAAAAACACGTTTTACGCGTGCCCGGGAGAGGCCTGCCGCTGCGGCTGGGGCGCGGGAGCCGCCTGCCCGCGGAAGGCGCCTCGGCAGGGCTGGGCTTTCACCCCAAGCCCGAGTGAAGCCACCTGAACCCCCGAACAGCAGTATTGCGGGGTGTCGGAGTGTCCCCTCGCGCGGCGGCGGTGGGGCTCAGCAGGGCCCTCTGCAGAGCTCTGCCTGGCTTGGCTGTGAGACCTCCCGCGCCGGGTGTCTGACAGCAGCAGCAGAGGTATCTGCCACCGCTTTTCTTTATGTAATAATGTTGCTCAAGGAGAGCAACATATGCTGACGCTTGTGTATTCATCAGTTTAACCTGCCTGTCTTGTATCTCTTTTCTTACTTTTTATTCCTCACAAACATACACATTTTGCGGTGGGTCACACTATTCTCGGAATGAATTACAAAAATACCGCGTTAGCAGTTTTTGCAGGAGACGGACTCAAGTTCACATTGTTGCAAGGACAATGCAGTGTCATTGTGCTGTTTTTCCCCCCTCCCTCGCTGTTTTACAGCTGGTACTGTAGCACCTAATTCGCCAGCAGAGAAGTTCTCAGATGCTTCATTGGCGGAGCAGCGCTCTTCTGTGCGCCAGAGGTAGCGGTCTAGCCAGAGCGTGACTGCTCCTAGTGTGCTGGCTTCTGTCCATTTCCTGCTGCCACACTGCATTTTGAGTTTCCTTAGTATTTTTCTGTATTAGCAATTCTTAGTTTCCATAAGTATGGAAGAAATTCCGAACCTTAACTTGTTTGCACATAGGGTAGAAACTAGTGTATGCCACGTGTGTTCTGATTCCAACGTGACAGTTGTAAATGAGCAGAGGTAAATGAAATTACAGCACAATTAGAAAGTGGCATATGCTGAAGAAATGCACAATGTACAGGAGGCTCTAGATGAAACTAAGGATATAGAGACATAGATGAACATTATTAACAGCAGGTTTTCTATTTGACTTTGTGTTTTAATATTTATTATATGAAAAGAGTAAGGCAGTTTTTGTGTTTTTAAGTCATTCTACCTCTACATCGGTGCTATTCAAGCACTTTGCAAATCCACATACAGATTTTGATCTGAATACTGGAGCATACATATCCAAGAATTCTGGAGAGGATGGGGGGGGAAAACTATGTATAACTGAGTCAGCAAAAATTAGATTAAACTGTACTTGTTAGGTTTTTCAAACTTCAGCTTTGCAATCAATGTTTGGAATGATTAAACTTACAATGAACCAAAATTTGAAGAAGGCTGTAATTAAAAAAGGCTGTATCTCTTGCCAGTTCTTGCTGGTCATATATTTGAGGAAATGGAAGAAAGGTAGGCTATAGATGAAAGGATTAAAAACACATGTTGTTCCTATATGTACAGCTTTAATCCAGCCTGATGATAGCATTATGGACTGGCATAGGCTGGATGATGACAGAATGAAGTAAGTGATAATCTTGCTAATTTATCTGTAAACATTACGAAAGAGCTTCCCCAGATCCTGCTCTGTGTCTGCAGATGGAGAAACTGGGAACACTTAATTAGGATTTGTCTTGTTTGTATCCTCTACTGTCAGGATGTTCCTGCTTGCTGGAAATATAGCCAGTGTATATGCTAGCTTTAAGAACAGCTTAAATTCACTCAGGACAAGCCTGGAAGCACTCCAGTGAAGTCATGTTGGTGTTACCCTAATGTGAGAAAAGGATTAGATCCAACAACTCTAAGCTTAGTTTAGAGAAGTAAATTAGAGTTGTTAAACATGTTGTGTCTTGAAAGTAGAAAGAAATGAGTATACCTTGAACACATTTGGCTGAAAATTGAATTTTGAAATAGTCATCTGTATGGAAAACTTTTTTTATATTGAAGTTCAGTTGTTAGCTTAAAGACAGTTTTGAGTGGACCGAGACTGCCAAATCTATGGAGATTCAAAGGGCTTAATTTTGCAGGCAGGGAGGAAGTGAGAACTTGGATTCAGTGCAGCTTGCAGGCTACTTTGTCATTCAAGTTTTGTCAGCAGAGGTTAAGGCAGGAGAAAAAAAAAAAAGTCATGCTGGGAGAACTTAAGCATCCAGACTTTAAGAAAGTAAGCAGCCAAGTTCAGGCCCCCTCCCTAACCTGGGAATCTGATGTCTGTCAGATGCCAGATGCCACTCTTCTATACAGACAGAACAGAGAGGAGGAAAAGCAAAATTATGCATAGTCTGTTTAAATTTGCAGCCTCTAGTGGAATTTCTTGGTATGTGTCATGTTATGAGGAAAAGGGGTGGGGGGGGGGGGCAAGACTCTCTAGTTTGAGGATGAGGGACTTGGGTCACTAAATTTGGAGAAAACTAGGGTACCTCAATTAAGGTGCACAGGTCCCCATTGAGTCAAGATACTCCAGGATCCTCAAATTCATCTTGAGAAGCCTTGACATCATCTGTGCTGGCTAAGGTTGCCAATTCCAGCTCCTCCATTCCTCAAGTGGACTGACTGGTTGCATCCCCAGTTTCCCTGTTCTGTAGAAAGGCTGACTGAAACAGGCCTCCCATTTCTTACATTCCCCAACTCTCAGGGCTCTTGGAAAGGCACCTGGAATTTGTTGCTTTCTTAAAATCTGGATGTGAAAAATTTCCAATTTCTGTTGTCCCTGTGCATGGGGAAAATGACCTAGGCTCTCCCATCCACATGCCCCAAGCTCTCCAAGACTGAGCTGGCATAAATTCTGCCAGAGGCATTTCATGTCATCAGGTGCTAGGGCCTCCTCTCAGTTGCAGGTTCCTTGGGCTCTCCCTAGCTGAGGTGTCATGGACCCTGCTGTGTTAAGACTTTCCTGACCCTCACATTGGCAGCATCACAGGAACCCCCAGCTGAGATGTCAGAGGTCCAGCTGGATTGAGGTGTCCTGGGCCATTCAAAACTCAGACAATGCAGGTCACCACACATGGAGATATTGCAGCCATCCCAAAACTGAGCACAGATCCACAAATTCTAAGATCATATTGAAGCTCCCCTGGTCCCACAACTTGAAGTGCTGCCTACCCCTCCAACCTGAGGTAGTGTAGGGTGCTAAACTTTTTTGAACAGAAAGGTACTTTCTTGGTAGAAGCAAGGGTGTCTTAGAGGGTTGCTCATTTCAGAAAAATCGATCATGATCTTTTAATTCTTCTTCTCTATTTATTCTCCATGTAAATCAAAAAATTATCATCCTTCATATATGCTACCTAATTTGTTCCTTGGAGCAGCAAACTCCCAAGCTTAGGTTTCCTGGGCCTTTCCCTGCTAAGTTGTCTTATGGTCTCTCAAACTGAGGTATCACAAGCTCCCCAAATAAAGGAATCCTCCCTGGAACAGCCAAAATCAGATGTCCTCAGGTTGGCTTAAACAGAGGGGTCCTTCTGCCTGATCAACACCAAGGTGCCTCAGGAGTCTGCCAGATTTACATGACCACGTAAAACCCACAATTTCTTATGCCCAGGTTAGGGTATATGAAAGGCCACACAATTTCCACATTCACAGTGAGAAGAATGAGCAACTAGTTTCAGGTGCTCTTTGAGAAGTGCTGGGAAACATGATCAATACTCCTTTTTCTTTCCTGCAAGAAACAGGCATTAATTGATTCCTCTTCCCTGCCTTCAAAATAGCATAGGAAAGATTTGTTTGGTAATCTGGCAATTGCATATGGCCAGCTGGCGATAGCTAGGTTGCAATCTCCAAAGGGAAGTGGAAGTGCTTTCTTTTCTTCTGGTTAAGTTCAGTCTTTTGTCTTTACTTCAGAGGTAGTTGGATGACAGTCTAATAAATGATTGTCCTTTGATTTGCTGAGGCCAGTGTTTTTAATTGTTTGGATCTGTTTAAGACTTGTAGTTAGGACAGCTGTATGGAGGTGGGACTCCAGAATTTGGTAAACAACCTTTTTTTGTGCCTCCATTTCTGTCTAGAAGCAAAAAGTATTACATAGCTCTCTGTTTGTTAAGTACAATTAAGGTAAGTACTTAAGAAAACACTAAGAAAATCCAACGGCCTTACTGTCAGACACCCAATCAGAAATGGAAAAAAAAACAGACATCCTTTCAGTACTAATTGTTTCAAAGAAATTACCTCAATAATTGGATTACTTCAAGCTGTGTTATCTACACACATGGCCTCATGTACTGAAGTTTCTTTATGCTAGTGTGATTTCTACCATTCGACTGAAAAGACAATGTCTCTATTCTTGTACACAACTTCTTGTAAAAGTACCTTGAACCTGGCTCAAAGATACAACCTTCCTAAAAAGGAGAGCATACACTAAATACAGACAAGAGGTTTAAAAGATTCAGTAAGTAAAATAAAATATACCATCATGAGAATCTGATGAATAGGTTGATTTGACGGGTTAAATAAATTCCTTATGCTACAAAAAATAGCTTTTAAGAATTAAGCTGAACTGTTTCAAAACACATAAACCTCTCTAGAACTAGCTAAGACCAACCATAGCTTATCTAGCTTGAAGAAAGGACCACAGAATCCTTGCAAAGGATTAATCAAAATATTGCTATGTTTTTATGGTAGAAGTCCTGCAGGAAAGAAATTGCCTCTATATTATATATAAAAGCCATTCTTGTCCTACAGTGTTAAGGAAAGCCAAATAAAAAGCAAAAACAAACCAATTCCATTCCCTCGTCAAACATACTCCTGCTTATAAAAGCACACATTTCACTTCTAAGAATTAAAACTATCAAGTTTATTATAAAGGGCTAAACCGTTAAGACAAATTCTCAGTCCCTTTGCATTTAACACAATCCTCATTGACTACGTACAACAACAACCATTAAGCAAAATCAGGTAAATGACTTAACATGATTTTGTGCCCTGAATATTAAGGTGATTTTTGGATGGTAGCATTATGATTAGCAGTGGATTCAGCAAAATCGTATCGCCTGAAGAATGATATCCTGCTTCTAAAATATATGGAGAACAGCTATTGAAGAAAAATGTCACCATTACGATGTACCTGCTAAACACAACTAAACAAATTGATCCAACAATATACCTAGATAGCCTATATGTAATTTTGAAATTATTGAACAGTCTAATATAAGAATGAAGCTCAGATTCTATAAAATAAAGTTTTAAGCTCAGTATCTTCTTTCTTCTGAGCTTGCTTTGTCAGCTTTCCAGGACAAGTGAAGACCTGCTTTAAGGTACAAGAGATTGTTTAACTGTGTTAGGAATATGACTTGCATAATAATCATAGTTCCTCAAAGTGGCAAGAACCCCAGCTGAATTCATGTGTTTCACTTCCTTGTTATAATGAAATGAATTTCCGTGGATATCAGTTATCTTGCCTGCAAAAAAGAAAAAGTTTTATTCTAGCAAACAGGATTTGGAGTCAGATAAGCTACCACTACAAGTGATATAACTAAAAACACAGGCAGGCTTTGGGTGGGACAGCAGTCCTGCTGCACAGGCAGCAGTCTTCAGTTGTAAAATACAATCTTTGCCACCTTTTTAAGCACAACAGCCTTTTTGTGGCTGAAATCAAACAACTTACGGTTTTCTTTTCTTTAAGCAATTCTTCTTCATGTTTCAGGAAAAAAAACCCTGCATCTCTTACAGATTAATTAAAATGCTTCCTGTGAATTTTACACATTGGCAATTGACAAGAAGGAAAGGAAAGCACAGTCTTCAGTTCAAGTAAAAGCCACCATGATGTAAAAATACCACAGCTGATTTTAAATGAGTTTCTAGAAATCACCTAAAAAGGGAGCAACATAAATTTTTATGCAAGCTAATTTAACCAAGAGATACCTACATAATGAAGAGGCTAAATAAAGCACTGTGCTGCCCCAGATTGGTTGTTTCTTGTGCCTGAGCTAACCTGTTCAAAGCTATCCCAGTTATCAACATTATACTGTAGACTGCAGAGGAGATAAATAAATCATACCAAGCCCATTATGCTTGCTTGACAGAATTCAGGAGTTTTTAATACAGCTTCATCTTAGCTGTTGTAAAAGGTCTGTCAACCTGAACAGCAGAAAAAGTATGATAATTATCTAATTCTTGTTAATCAGGCTTTTCATAACTTTTCTAACCCCTCAATCCCCAGAAAGATTAAGTGGCTTACGCTGGCTGGAAACCACTCATTATACTCAATTCTACAAATGACTCCATTTTGGAGATTATACATCCGAGCAGCGACTGTATGGTTTGGCCTGTTTTTGCTTTGAAGAGTACAGTGCCCACATGTTACACAGTAGTATGTTTATTAATAATGAGCTACTACATCCAATTAGTAGGACAATTTGATTTTACTGTAAAATAGCAGCCAGCAGAAAAAGAAGCCATTAGTTTGAAAATATCAATATGCTCAAAAATTTGGGAATTTGACCTTTTTTATTATTTGACAGTTACTGACAATATTACTCCAGGGCAAAGCAGATTATATAATGCTTTCCAGAGTCTAATATGCTGCCTCTCTGGAGTTATTGTTGATATCAAAGGGCTTCAGGCCCCTGTTATATCATTATTATTAAAAAAAAAAAGTCTAATTTCCTTCCAAAGACATACCATGAAATTCTTATTTTCTAGGAAAAGTATTAAGAACTTTAAATTGCTGCAGTTTCACTTATCTCAGAAAAAAAATGTGAATATTATTTACCTCCCACAGCATGTAAAATAGCTTCAGGTGCACATGTATCCCATTTCTTGCAGCCAGGACTGGCAAATACATAAGCCGATGCCTTGCCTTCTATAAGCTGGATGATCTGTTACAAATAGAGAGTAGTAATCATTGCAAAGGATGTAGGCATTGAGAAGTGGGGGAAAAGTAGGAAGAACAGGGATTAGATCAACTTACTCTATATGCATATGGTTAGAAAAGGAGCATCAACCACCCCGCCTTCAGATTATTGCAAAAAAAAAATCTTACCAAGATTTATAAAACTATGATCTATTTTAGATTATTATAAATACAGTCTGTAGGATGAGAATCTACTCTTAGTTTCAAAGTTAAGATTTCTCATCTTGTGCAAGTACTGAGAAAGTAAAGTGGAAACTACCACTATGTTGTATTGGAATGATTATGGTCCTTACACATGTTGGAAAAAAGGGTTTGGAGGCTCTGTTTTTCCCAGGTGGGGGAAGCATGATAAAACTAAGCTCTACATTCTGTAGCAAATGAGTATTCCCTGGATACTGAGGAGGCTTGCAAAAGAAATACCACTGTGGGCTGGTTCTATTTTTATCCTTTGATATCTGCTGCTAGATAGTTGGAGCAGAAGACCTATTAACCTGAACAGCAGGAAAAGTCTAATAATGGTGATTAAATTTAACCCCCATTTAGTCATTCTGGACTTTGGATAATGGTTTCTTTCTCCCCCACCCAGAGACAGTGTACTAGAGAAGACGGACCATAGCTATGACCAGGATGGCCATTCTTAGCATTCTACATGCATGAAATTCCGACTCGACCTTATAGCAGACTGAGTGCTAGGAAGAGAAGTTGTGCCAGAGAAGAAGGAAGTCCCCTGCACATTCATGCAAGTAAACAGAGGATTTCTGTCAAAATTCTTCACTCTTTTTCCAAAGGTAATGCCTCCAACCAAAAGAAGATTGGAGTTTTCATACCTTGTTTCCTGCTCCTCCAACTCTGATGACACTGTCTGGGTTCAAGGCGCTAATGCAGTCATTTACCAGGGTACTGCTGTGAGAACGCGTGGTAACAATGATGTGTTTCCCAGCAGGTGCTTCTGTGAGTTCAAATCCGAAGGCACCTATGCCCAGCACTCCCCAGATTGTCCTACCCAGTACAGCATCAGCTCCTGCCTATGTAGAAGGAATATAGGCAGTGATCAGTGTTTAGTTTAAAGCACGATGTAAAGGAATAGCTAGAGACATCTTTCCATCTTAAGGAGTATAATATTAACACTGAGATATACATTTAAACAGTGTCACTTAAAAAGAAGCATTCCGAAGTCCAGAGTGAGAAATCAGGATGCCTCGGCTCCTTCCCTCTAAGATAATAACTTGTAAAACCTTCAGCAGATCATGTACTGTTTTTCATCTGTGAAACTGTAGTGATGCATTACTTCCTGCCTCCAATGATTGTGACAAATTAATGTTAGCATATTTCTCTACTTCAGGCACAATTTATAACTGAAAATATCTTCATTGTCATTTCTTTGTGTTTCATCATATACTCCACATGGAACATGTAGCATCAGCTGATGATGTGCTTTACATCACTGTATCCTAGAGTGCAAAAGCGCTGATCTGCAAGTGTTTCACAACATGACACTGCTTTACACGTACTGTAGTATTACACAAGCCTTGAGACTCACTATGACTCTTAGTAGGTCCTTGACATTCAGTTCCTGAAAACTAATATTCAAAACTGTATATATAAAAACTACCCTTACATTACAACATCAACTCCAAAACACACTGCTTTTCAGCTGAAAGTGTGCTAACTAGAAATGTCTTAGAAGTGACAGTTTTAAATCACCTAATGCTCTCAAGCAGATCAATGCATTTAATACCTCATAGTTGTAAAATGGCTGGTTAATAACTCCTGCTATTGCTTTGCCTCCATAAGCAATTCCAATAAGAACTGTTACATGGTCAAGGAGACCTGTACAGAAACGATAAAAATGTGGTTATGCTTAAAAAAGAGAAACTAAAAATATTCAGAAAATCCCTGAATATTTAAGCCTTCAACAAAAGTCCCCAAACCAATATGGAAGGTGTACATGCAAAACAGAAGGTCTTAAAATGCAAATGCTAATCACGATTTTCAGATTTAACAGGCATAACACATTGCTTGATATGCCTTTTTTTTTTTTTTTTTTAAGTCAGTCTTGGGCTCTCCAAAAATATGCCCTGGATAGTTCATATTAGCAGAATTCAAACTACATTGTAATTAACACATAATGAGAATGAAATTCAAAGATACAACTACGTGGTAGTTTATGGATTACATTCTTCTAAATTTGGGGCCTGAACTCTTTAGTAGTACTCAAAAACAACTAATTCAATGGCAGTTGTACCATTGTACCACCTCTCTTTCTCTGAAGTGGGGAAAAGAAAAAAAAACTTTGATGCAAAGATATTGTGTTAATCAACTAAAAGATGCAACAGGAGGCTGAAGCAAGATTTTGGTGTGTTGATTTTTTCTGCATATTAGGGTCTATCCTGTGGATACAAATTAGGCCCTGCTGAAAACAGTTTCCTTCCATGACCAAAGAACTATGATTTTAGGGGAAGTTTTTGTTCTATTTTAAAAGGGCTACAAATACAGCTATAGCATTTAGGTAGTTTGAGACGGGGATGTAAGTGTTTGCATATTCCCATGCAAACAGATTTAATTCCCCAATAAAGAGTGTATGCAAAATAGTAAATTTATTTTACTAAAAACTTTTGAAGACATCCTGCTAACAGTCAAAGGCAGCAAAGGTTTCTCCTGTAGGAAATGTCGAGGGCCCTCAGTTCCCTGAAACGATAAAACTGGTGGGCACTCAGCAGCCCATCAGGAATATTCAGTACTGGTGGTAACCAAATGAAATGATTAAAAAATTCCATAGAACTTAAAGTACACAAGCAACACCAGCCTTATAGAAAATATTGTATGTAACTTCTGTCATCTAAAGAACCATTTATGTGTACATGCTACTTTATTAATCAGCAGAATTAAAAGAGAAGCCAACCTTCAGTGTACTCTTTGGTCCCATCCAGAGGATCAACCCATATTACAAGCTTAAAAAAAAGGGGGGGAGGGGGGAGGAACAACATGAACAAATACAAGTCATATAAATTAACATGCAAAATACATTTTTTTAACGCTTGTAGGGAGGGGAACTTTACAATAGTGATGATATAAAGAAAAGACATTCTAATCTTTTACTATTATGATATACAAGACTGAAGTCTACTTTAATATTTTACACTAAAGAAAAATGCACAAACTGAGTGGAACTTGTCAGCAAATATTTTAACAGAGATAAAGGCTTAAATTAAACATGGAAATGGCATTACTTTCTCAAGTCCAAAGTTGGTTCCTTCCAAATACATCTGAATCACAAAGTGTAAGAAGCAGATTTCCATTTCCCGTAAGTGCACACAGGGATATGCAGCATCTCTAGCTTTTGAGCTGTGATTCCCATGACTACATTTTAGTTTTCAAGGCAAAAAGAGAAACTGACAACACTGAAATAACTTCTTTTTTTCCTTAATACTTTCTTAGTTAAAATCAGTAAGTAATATTGATAGATGAGGGTAAAACATGAAGACGTGTAACATCACCTCTTCCTCCTTAATTCCTGTATACTGAGGAGGACAAGTTTTCTTCAGTATTTCTTCACAGTGACCATCTTCAATCAATTCCTCAGCTACATCATGAGGGGGCAGTTCCTAACAAAAAGATACTCAAAACCATTAGAAAAAGATGCTGGGCTCCACCTCGGTTTGCCTAAGAACTGTGGATTTGCTTGCAGCTCATTTGACAAAGCTAATGCAATGGAAAGATGACTGGAATGGAAATAAACTTTTTTTTTTGTTAAAAAAAAGAGATGGTTTCCTAAAACCTGCCAATGCAATTTGCACTGCAAGTTACGTTGTTAGTATGAAATAAATCAGGTCCTTACTTCTTCTCCTATGATTGTCACTTTGGGGAACTTCCGTGCCAGTGAAGCACAAATGCTGATTTGTACCAGTCGATCAGCTTTGGTCTGTAAGTCATTGGCTCCACTCTGTCAAAGGATGGATAGGAATGTGTTTATTAAAACAAACAAACAAAACAGTACAATGGCCTATATGACACTTTGAATACCTACCTTGTAATCGGAAAGCTAAGTCTAATTTGACAAATTTTCAGCCAAAAATAGTCTTAAGAGAGGCAGGCTAAAGACTGAAAAAGTCAATGAAGCAGACTTTCTCTCCTTATTCACCTCAGAGCTAAGATACACTGGTAAGATACTGTAACAATACTTACTTCAATGCTGTAGATGCTGTGTCCTTCTGATACACTGATGTAATTGTACTGAATGTGTATTTGTGTAAATGTTACACTATATATAGAAAAAATTAATGCAAGTATAAAGTCAGATACAATACAAGAAGAGGGAAAAAAACAGAAAGTAGGATATTAACAAGGAAAAAAACAGAAAATGTTTTAATGGTCACTGGAGAGACAAGGCAAATTAGGAAAGAAGAAATATAGGGAAGGTGTTTTTTTATACAACTTGTGTTAGGGTTAGATGAGAGAGATGATCCTTGACTCTATGAAAAGGGTGGTAGTGATGAAGAGGGGCAGTGTTATCTTAATATACAGATTTTGAAACTGGTATGGGAACATCAGTTCTCATGTTCCCAGGTTAGAGATGTAAAAATTGCAATATAAAAGCCTCCAAAGATATTTGAGGCCCAGAGATACAGTGAGGGATTTAAAAGTCTAATTAATCTAGCTTGTTAAAAGGAATGGAAACAATTATGTATAAACTGTTGAGTAGTAACAGGTTCCTTACTCTAGCAGAGAAGACATTAGAAAATGTCAAAAACTAACCAGAGAAATTACACTGGACAGTAACTCCTATACGTTTTACCAGCAAAAATATTCTAGAGGAAACCGTGGATTTGCCATCTCAAGATGACATGAAACAATGACTGAAAGCTTTTCTAAAGATGTACTGCAGCCACATACGTTGCTAGGGGGGTTACAGTACATCTTTAGAAAGATTTTCAGTCATTTCTTCTTAAACATTGTTTCTTGTTTCTTCTTAAACATTAATAACCTGCTACAGTAAATAAGTAATTCAGTAATACTTTCTAGTCTTTACCTTCATGCATTTATGAATGGAGGAGCCCTTTAGCGTGATCCAGGGACAGCATCTCAGTAACAAAATATATCTGTGAGCACAGGAATTAATAAAGCTGGTTCATCCAGTGATTTGTGTCTTAGCTGAGTTAAATAAAATTTTTATTTATCTGCTTATGTCTTATTTGGTGACAACATGAAAACTGTTGTATTCAGCTACAGAAATTAGACATAGGGATGGAAGATTATGGGTTAATTTTTTGCATACTCAAAACCTAGTCCATCCATTATCTGATTGCCTGTTTTTATGAAACTTGAAGATACTTTGTTTCTTTGAAATTTTCCTCTCACCCCCCAATAAATTTGGTTAAACTCAGCACTGTGTTCAGACCCAGGAAGATCAAGTTATTGCAGATGGTATCCTTGTTTCCAAGAAACCAAGCTAATAAAAACAGTGGGTTATGTTCTTCAAAACAGTCATCAATGATGGAAGGATAGCTGGACAAGGAGTCTACCTACCAATAATAATAAAAAAAAGACTGTACAAATGATACAAGGAAAAGCAATGGAAATGGAGAGCTTAGGGCTGACTGGGAGAAACTAAGTCAGGGAGAGGGGCTAGCTAAAAATCCAACTGAACCACTTTTGCTCATCTAGATAAATGATTTTTGATCATGACAAATGATCTAGACAAAGGACTGAGGCACATGTTGTATGGGAAAAGATGGAATTCTGGGTCTTCCTTTCTTTTCTAAAGCTTTTCACTGTTAGAATGGGTCTCAGTGGCATTTTCTGAGTGTAGACAGAAGGCAAATGATGACAGGCAACACTTCTGTTCTTGCACATCTCTCTCCTCTCTAGACTGTAGAGCAGAGACGCATACAAGTTCTCTCACTCGTTCTCTTCACCAGAAATCTTTTACAAAAAACTTGGAGGAATTCTCTGCAATCAGTAGCCCCTCTAAACAGGAACCTTTTCTGTAAGTCATTGTTTTCAGTCTGATTTTGTGTGTTTGTTGTTTGTTGTCTTCATAAAGAAAGGTTCATATAACTGGTGGTGTTATTTATAACCAATATCACCTGTTACTCTTGTTCACTTTACTTGATCAATTACAGAGCTTAAGAGGTGCTCATTTGCTGGTTTTATGAAATTAGAAAGTGATTGAGCAACACATCTCTGATTTACTGGGGAACAGTATTAACACAGCTGCATTTTTTTTAAAGTGAAACTGAATTAAGTTGATAAAATCCAGCATTTACTTTTTAGTTAAGTTTACCTTAATCTTGCTGGAGTCTTAAAAATAAGTTTAACAAAACTTCTTTATGCATTTAAAATTAACTGGTTAATCAAGCTAACTACAGACAGTGCTTCCTTTGTGCCTCTAGACAAAAGTATTTTAAGGCATACTAATACAGCTACCTTACAAGATTTTCCAAGAACCTAAAAGCAGGTTAAGCATGAGAGCCTGGTCTATTTACATACTTCTGAGAACCCTGCTATGCTTTTGAAAACATGGATCATTACCCTCCAGGTTTTTAAAATTCTCTGTTCCCCACACAGCTAATTTTATTTGCTTAGGGGAAAAAAAAGAAGAAAAATTTGCACATTTTCTCAATGGTGAATATAATTGAACAAGTAGGTAAAAAGAAAACTTTCTTTTTGCATCTACTGGCTGAACTGACAGTAAAAGTCATAGAGGATCAGGCTTCTTTGCACAAATGGCTGAAAGGAAAGAAGTTTCTTCATGTTCAGACGGAACTTCTCGTGTTTCAGTTTGTGCCCGTTGCCTCTTGTCCTGTCACTGGGCACCACTGAGAAGAGTCTGTCTGGCGCCATCCTCTCTACACCCTCCCTTCAGAAATTTTTACGCATCGATCAGATCCCCCTTCAGTCTTCTCCAGGCTGAACAGTCCCTGCTCTCTCAGCCTTTCCTCATATGAGAGATGTTCCAGTCCTTTAATCATCTTAGTAGCCCTTTGCTGGACTCGCTCCAGTAGCTCCATGTCTCTGTTGTGCTGGGGAGCCCAGCACTGGACACAGCACTCCAGGTGTGGCCTCACCAGGGCTGAGTAAAGGGGGAGGATCACCTCCTTCAACCTGCTGGCAATACTCTTCCTAATGCAGCCCACGATACCTTTGGCCACCTCAGCCACAAGGGCACATCACTGGCCCATGGTCAACCTGTTGTCCACCAGGACCCCAGGTCCTTCTCTGCAGAGCTGCTTCCCAGCAGGTCATCCCCCAGCCTGCACTGGTGCATGGGGTTGTTCCTCCCCAGGTGCAGGACTCTGCACTTGCCTTTGCTGACCTTCATGAGGTTCCTCTCTGCCCATCTCTCCAGCCTGTCAGGGTCCCTCTGAATGGCAGCACAGCCCTCTGGTGTATCAGCCACTCCTCCCAGGTTTGTATCACCAGCAAACTTGCTGAGGGTGCATGCTGTCCCCTCATCCAGGTCATTGATGAATCAGTTAAACAATATTGGATCCAGTATTGACCCCTGAGTGACACCACTAGCTACAGGCCTCCAACTAGACTTTGTGCCACTGATCACAACCCTCTGAGAGCTGCCATTCAGCCAGTTCTCAATCCACCTCCCTAAAGTAGTAACTATTTGAAAAATGTAAATACCAACAATTACTTCAAAATAAATACTGAAAATAATATAGATACTTAAGGCAGTCCATAATATTGTGACACACCTATAAAGCTTGAATTAATCTTCCAAATTTATTCCACCAATTCCAGTATCATAGTCAAAAGCAAGAAGCTGGCTCATCAGTGCAGCACACTAGCTTACAGTAAATTAAGAATTTAATGCAGATGGTTGCAATTTCATTTCTATTTTATACTTAGAAATAAATATGAAGTTCCAGATTAAAGTTGAAAAGCCTGATTTGCAGTAAAATCTAAGGTTCTTTTTTTTAAGAAACAAAACACAAATTTATCTTAATCCAAAATGATTAAGACACACAGTACTAAATACTATATTATAGATATTAGAACACAAGTATGGAAATTCACTGGAAAGAGACATTATTATGAATTCTGACATACTATCCAAAGACTGTGTTTCCTGAAGGGAATCAAGACAAAATTACGGTGTGTTCCTTTTAAGTGTCTGAACATCCTTCAGAAATATGGGTCAAAATACCTTATTTCTCCTGTGCTCTTTTAATCCTTTAATAAGGAATATTCCTTGCATCAGAGGTAAGGCTGAGCATCTTGAACTGATTGTATTTCCTTCCCTGGTTGCATAAGGACAGTCTGATCTTCAAAAATACCTCCTTGACCTGTATCTTACTCAGCATTAGTAAGAGAAATGAAATTGAAACAAAACAAATACCTTTTCCACTATCCCCAGATCTCCTGTAGCCATTACATTTCTAACAATTCGTGCAGCTTTTTCTGCAACAGAATATGCAGAGGCCACCACTCGCATGAGTAGAGTTGGAGAAGAAGCCATACTGAATGCTGAAAACAAACAAAAAGCAAACTTGTAAGCTTCCCTTGACTTTAGAAAGGACAAAAAGGGAAATATTTTACATAAATAACATTCCAAACACATGTAGGTTATTTATTTAAGCTGAGTAGAAAGGGGACAGTGAATTATTGCATGTCAGTAGTAATAAAGCAAGCTGTGATTTTTTTTAAATATAATTAATGTAACACAAAGATATGAAACTATTTCAGACAAGAGTTTCAAATATTCATGCTCTGGCAGTTAACCTATTTTTCATCACTAAATTAAAACTGTCATTAAAGGAAAACAACAGCAGCAGCAAATATCTTTATCATAAAAGTTAAGAAAAAAAAGTAAATAGTCTACAGTCGATTATGCATGTACTAAATTCATTTTTTCAGAACTGAACCTACAGAGTTGGTTTCTGTTCAGATTCAAATGCAAGGCTACCAAAAAGTATGACAAGAGCAGCCTCACTACTATTTTTTTTAAAATGAATGAAATAGGCTTTTGTAGATAGCCTGATTGTAGATACAAAATAGGCTGTTAATCTGCAGATACTGCAAACACTACACTTGTATGTGAAAGTCCACTCACCGCCATTTTACCATCCTTTCTATATGCCTCTAAACTTCTCTTGATTTTTTGATAGAAACCTAATTACATTCCCCTGCTCTTCTCAACGCTGTATAGCCTGTCTTTCTTCCTGATGTATGGTGTTCTACCTCTGTTCCCAGAACACTTCAGTGTAGTTGATTATGCCTTCAATTCTCAAATAAAGGAGTAACTACTCCTCTTGCAAAACACCAATAATCCTCCATTCCTCCCTCCTTTTCTCTACCTCAGGAAAGAGAGCTATTCACAACGCCTCTGTACTTTTTGAAGTGCAGAGTTAATTGCTTTTTATTATTTTCCTGACATTTTTTAATCTATGGAGACTGCCTGCTTTTTAGACTGTGCTTGTAAATATGATATACTTCAAAGTTAATCACTTGAGCACATAGCTAGAAAAAATATAGAGAAAGAAGTTATTAATCACTGAATCAAAGATGATATATATTAGGCTTCTCTCACAGTCACATAGCATTTTGAGCAATTGCAGCAAGCATTGCACAAGTGGCAATCAGTCATTATATAATACCTTTCCTTTACTGCTTGAGATATCTACTCAGTATAGTAAAGTATCATATAACGAGGTGATAAGTCCAGCTACTGTAGATGATGTTGAGGTGATCTCAAGTTCATGTTTGTTTAAAGTAAACTTAAGCTGTAGGCATCAAACTTAGGTGGTTTAACAACCTTTTCTAACATTTTGGAAAAACTGTACAAGCATCTCTAAAAATCAGAAGATCACTGGAGCTAAAAGAGTAGATTGATTGTATAAGTACATTCAAAAGCACAGTTGCTAAGTGCTAACGTTAATAATTATTTACTGCTCATGGAAGGGAGCAAAGTGCTCTGGAGTCATGTAAAATAGCCAAGGTCCATGCCCAAAGTATATGCAGTCTATCTTGGACAGACAACAATGCTTACAGAGGAAATTTTGAAAACACTATCTGTGGCGAAAAGCAGCTCTTAAAACAATTGAAAGTAGGAGAGCACATGTGTCATAGCACACAGGAAGACTGTTGTATTTTAATTACGTGAAACAAGTTAGCAGGACAAAACTAAAAAAACTGCAACAACATCCAAGCAATTCTATGTGCCAATATGGATTATATCATTTACATGATAGAGGTAAGATCTCCTCAAGAGATTCCTTGGTTTCCTATAATTTGTTGCTAAGTATATTATTGTTGCCAGCATTACATCTAGAACATGAGCACTTTCAAGAGAGACACTGGAAAATCTAGCATATTAAAGGAGAAGTTTGGGGTTAAAAAATGGATCTTGCAACAAGATAATTAATGTTTTATCCTCAGCTTCTGATTCTTCACATGAATCTGTTTCTGCTTTCTAAAATGAGCTTAAAACTTACCACTGATAAATGTTTAAATGTTTATTAAATAAACTTTCAAGAACCTCAGAAGACAATACAGAAATACTTTCTCCCATTCTTGAAGCTTGACCCTGGATGTTTTATCCACCTTTCTTGGGTATTCTTAAAGCAAACAGATCTACTCTCTTTCTGTAGTGAACATGCCTGAAATCTCCATACAAACCTCAACTTTAAGAAATCTTCTTTTTCATTAGACTGTTTTAAAGAGAGACACTGAAATGGCAGTTTCAACACAAACATACACACCCACTCCCCCTGGGATACAAGGTAACTAACAAGGTAAGTGAGAAGTATTTTATTACAGCAAAAGGTGCCTTACATTTTTACAAGGTTGTATGCGCTGTGTGGCACATTTTCTAGTATGTCAGATACCTTTCTGGTTATTTAGGTAAGTATGCGCTAGTTGCCAGTAAGTGCCTCATCTCTGTCAATTTGTCGATTTCTAATTAATTAGTTTGTTCCTAAGTTTATGACACAGTTCTTTCTGATGAGGAAAATGTCTAATGTATACTTCCACAATCCATTCAAGAAAATATTGCTTGCTTTGGACAAACAAGTTTGACTCTTAGACCTCTGTGCTGTTTACAAAGATTGCAGAACTGCCGCCCAGATTTAAATTGGCATACTATTTTCAAAACATACCTTGTCCTCCAAGGACCATCCGTCCTTTCCCCTAGCCCAGTAACCATACTGTTGACTATAATGGTGTCAGCTTGACGAATCAATCTACTTTTCAAATAAATGAGTTCTCCAGTTCTTGTTATATATTTTAAGCTTGAGATCTATTTAAAAATTATAGAATGGCCGCCGTTAATTTACCAAAACAGGTATGAAGTACCTGCTAATGTTGGCATCATACTGTCTCTTCTGAAAACACATTTATTTTCAGCTATAATTTCATGTGATGAAAGGAGAAAATGGACATCATAAATATCATGCCTTTAAACGCAAGTGCTAAAAAATAACTTCTTCCTCTGAATTATATGATGCCCAAGTGACTAGAGCTCTTCATTTCTTTACAATAACCTTTGGCTCACATTTTTTAAAAGATGAATTTCTCATTCTGCATATTGCTTAGCTTAAGGAAATAACAGTATTTATCCAGTATTGGTTGTGTAGCATTTAGAGTTTTCAACGGGGATTAAAAACGTCACCATTTAAAATGAAACAATGCCATTGTTTCACTAAGAACATAAAAGTTGTCTTCTCTTGTAAGTAATTCAGACTAAAGTCAAAATTATTTCTAGTTTGCAATCAGACAGCTTCAGTAGGAAGAACTGCCCTCTCTCTACCTTTACGTGGGTCCAGCAAGTCCCTGTGGTAAGGACACCACGGTCCTTACCACCACAGTCCAGGGACTTCAGGTCCTTAACGTTAGTATGTTCATTGTTTTTAAAAAATTTAAATGCCCGTGTCTAGTTCTCTTGCAATTAGCTTTCCCAGTACTTCAACTGCCTACAGTTCAGTCCTATTCAGACAATGATACTCAACCCTGAACGGTGCTGTCTTAAAGTCATTTTGCTGAGCACTATGTAGTTTAAAAAAGGTGGTTGTGGATTACTGAAAGAGACCTCTCGGCTTTTGTAACAGCTAACTCACCACCTTCAGTGCTACTTTTTCCTTGTTCTCAGCAATATCCCTTACACTTTTCATGTAACTGAGCAATAAACTGGCTTACTTAAAGGGACACTGCCAAAGCTAGCAAGCATGTAAGCTTTTTTATTTATGCTTACAATATGCAGCTTAAAAGAGTTTCCCCTTACTAAAATATTTTTAATTTTACCCATGCTATAAAAAACCCTCTTCCCTCCACAACAGTAGTCCCACATTCATGAGTCTACAATAATCACAGTGAACAGATAACATGGGAGAAAATGCTTTAAGTTCACCTTTCCAAACGGTTAAATAACCAAAAGCCAACATTCAACCCCTCACCAGAAAACTCCCAAAACACCATCTGAAAGAGCAACAATCGCCTTCCTCGAAACAATTATTTCGCCCTCAGGTAATAAAACATTAAGTTACCTTCACTGTTGTTCTTCCCTAGGCGGGCTCTTTATATTAAAACCCTCGTATCTATGTGGAACGACACATAAAATTAACTGCGCACGCGATCCTTTGAAAGCACGAGTGAAAACACTGTGAACCGCACCGGCAGGCAGGAGCTACTACCTTTACAAAGGTAGAAACGCCCCAGCTCTTTCCTGCTCCCGTCAGCTGCCGGGGAGGCCTAAACGCCCGCTCCCCTCCCCTCCCCTCCCCTCCCCTCCCCTCCCCTCCCCTGTGCGTTGCCCGCTACCCCCGACGCTGCCACGGCCCCGGCCCCGGCCCCGGCCCCGGCGGGCAGGCAGCACGACGCAGCGGCCGCAACGGCCACCCTCCCGCGCGGGCCGGGAAGAGGCGGGAGGGAGGCGCGCGCGCCGCCTGCCCTCGCGCTCACCCTCCCCGGAGAGACAAAAACGCGTTGTCACGTAACGCGTCCCTTCGCGCGGCCCGTCTCCACCGCCTCTCCGCTTTCCGTAGCGAAGGCGGAAGTGCTTCCTCAGCCCGCATCTCCGGGAGACGGCGAGGATGTCGTGGGCCTTGAGGGCGCCGCCGCTCGCTCGGGCCGGGGCGCGGCTGCGGCTCCGGGTCCGGCCCCGGGCTGCGGACGGCTGGGTGCGCTCGGCGGCCTCGGAGGCCAACAGCCGACAGCCCGCGGCGGAGAGCCGCGAGGACTCGCAGTACCGCGACACGGTGCTGCTGCCCCGCAGCCGCTTCCCCGCGCAGCTCCCGGGGCGGCTGCAGCCCGAGACCGAACTGGAGACGCAGCAGGTGGGGCCGGGGCCGGGGCCGGGGCGCGTCCCGGGCTGCCTCGGGGGCGGAGGGCCGCTCCCGGGGGCCCCGGGACGGGCAGCGGGGGCAGAGCCGCGGGCCTGGCAGAGGGACGGAGGGGCTCCGGCATCTGCGCTGTGCTGCGGCCGGCGTCTGGCAGACCCGGGTGGTCGTGGCTGGCTGCTTAGGCCGCCTCCTGTTAGCTGTCAGGGAAAGCTGAAGTTTCGAGTTGTGGGTGGGTTTTTGTTTTTGTTTTTGTTTGTTTGTTTTGATATTGCTGGATTACTACCAAGTTTGCTATAGTTGTTGTTTGGAGAAAAAGTAATAACCCTTTTGATAGCGGGGAGCCAGAACAATAATACTAGGCTCGGTGTTACTCTCTTTTCAAACTTTTTATTACTTTTAAGCTACTAATATATTCTCTTATGGAGTTAGAGTAGTCAGATCTTTGTGTTTTCCTTAAATGTTTTACTGTCTAGTTGAAACTTGTGTTTGTGGTGATTTAGGTTTTTCATGTTGTCTCTGCAGAAATGTGGCTTTTCAGAACTGTATTCGTGGCAAAGGCAAAGGAAAACAAAGCAGGAATTTTGTCTTCATGATGGACCACCTTATGCCAATGGAGAGCCTCACGTTGGCCATGCATTAAATAAAGTAAGTATTTATTCATTTATATGTTTCTGTTTTAAAGTGGTAGGCACTTTCTGTAATGTGCTGTGTATTCTCTATTCCCATTTAAATTGATGATACTTTCAAGTGTTTGGCATTTTGGGAGACAGGGTTCTTAATTTTCATTTTGTGAATAAAAGCAGCTGATGCGGCAGAATGTGGTGTCTATATGCTGAATGTTCAGGTGTGAGGCTGAATATGACACTTCTTTAAAGGGATAAAAATCTTAGAAAATCCAGTCTGTAATTCATCCCTAAGAAGTATAAATGTGCAATTTGCGAGTGTACAGAAATAACACATCTGTGTGTATACTTTATATATATGTATATATAAAAATGCTATTGTAATATCCACCTGAGCTGTGACTTTTTGGGTTCTTTTTCCTGTGGATGTTTTAGAAGTTTGTTGTATTGCACTTTTTTTTTTAACTTTATCTGGTATCCCCAATGTAAGCACAATGACAAGAAGTTGATGCTTTTTTAAAATACAGATTTTTATTTTCAAAATAATATTGTTAAGTAGGTATGGATATATTTAGATTCATCCCTGAGAATGGTGCTATTACATATACTACAGAGTGGGAAAGAATAAGAATGCGACCCACAGCTTAAGGTGCTAATACAAAAGCGTGGACTTCTGAAAACCAAAACTTTTGGTAGGCGATCACTTATGCCAAGAAGCGGTGATGTGCACTAGGCTAGCATTGTAGATCGACCTCTGTGTTGAAAAGTGAGGGCAAGTAAGATTTGTTCACTTCAAGCCCTGCAAGTTTATAAACTGCATTTTTCAGTTGTCCCAAATGTGAATTCCTTTGATCAAAGGTCGTTTAGTAAGATTCTGCCAAGGTGCAAGGTGGTGGGCAAGAGAAAGCACACATACAAGGTCTAAAATGCAATTCATCATGCATTCTATTAAGTTTGGCTTTACAGGAAGATCTTAAGTAATATATAGCTGTTCCACATGGGGGAGCTACAGTGATAATTGACCCTTGTGTCTTGCCAGATTTTGAAAGACATCACTAATCGTTTCTACATGATGAGAGGTTATAAGGTACATTATGTGCCAGGATGGGATTGTCATGGTTTACCGATTGAGTTGAAAGCATTATCAGAAGTCAAAGGAGTTGCAAATCTTTCACCGATGGAAATTAGACAAAGAGGTAAGCTATGGTTTGGAAAGCTGGCTTAAATATTTGTTTGTTCAGTCATCATATTTTGAATTTTGTCATTTATAAATAGCTTTTATACTTCAGTGTGCCCTTTTCTGTTAGGTATTGGGGACTCTTTCTAGGCTCACATTATTGTACTCCATCTACTTTGCAAATAGAGTACCAACGTAATCTCGTGAAATGGGATAATTGAACACAAACTTAATTTGTTGTTGTAATGAGCATATATAGTATTGACTGTGCATTTAAAGAACAAGAGAACAGAGGATTTGGAATTTTGCTTAACTGTGTGGTAGCATGAAACTAGCATTTATTGGATCAGCATACTTTTGGTGCTTTTGAATTCTAGGCAGAGCCACTGAACTTAATTACAAACTAAAAAGCAGCACATAAAATCAGGCTGTTTCCTTTCTTCAGGCTAACTTGGGTGAATATCATGATTAGAAATGTGTTTATGGACTATTTCCAATAACACCGCAAAACTATAGGGGTGATGCTTTCAGAGAATGTTGTTCTGCATTAGATGAAAACTGTTTTGAAAAAATATTTCAAATACCAAGTGTATTGAATGACATTAGCATTCATCTGCAAACTGTTTGTAATGAACAATTTAAACTGCTTTAGCTTGAAACAGCAGCAATGAAACTGGCTAGCCTTAATTTCAGATGCATGTTGCTTTGAAAAGTTTGGATAAGCATCAATAAAAGTGTTTCGTTTTCATTCTTACTGGTTAATCTTTAGATAATTTCTCAAAATACAAACAATCTTCATAACTAAAAATACTTGATTTCTTTTTCTTTCTACTTAAAAAGACGATGCGTGTTCTGGAGGCATGTGTGCTATGTGTCCTCATATTAGTCGAGAGGTCTTTCTCCTGGCTCTTTCTGCCCTTGCCAGTTATTTTATTTAACTACTTTAATGAAATAGATTATTAAGGCTCAAAAATGTATTTAATACACATCATTAATTAGTATGTAGTTTCCCTGTATTCAACTCTGGCACTTCCTTCTCAAAAATATCAATAGCGTATTTTAAATGACATTATATAAATCTTAGTGGGTTAAACCATATACTTAATGCAGCTATTTCTTTCAGCCAGAGAATTTGCAGAAAGAGCAATTGAGAAGCAGAGATCTGCCTTCATTCGTTGGGGCATAATGGCAGATTGGGCTAACTGCTACTGTACATTTGATGGAAAGTATGAAGCAAACCAACTGAGAGTCTTCTACAAAATGTATGATAAGGTACATTGAGCTTCTGTTGAAGTATGTTTTGACTTGTTCGTGTTAGGAGTTTTGATTCTATTAACTCTCTTTCTTCTACTGCCCCCCTTCTGGTTTAGGGTTTCATTTATCAGGACTATAAACCTGTGTTTTGGTCTCCTTCAGCAAAGTAAGAATCAGCTTACTATTTTATCTTTGAAAGTTTAACAAAGAGCAATGGCTTTTATGTTAACATATGTTAACCTGTGTTTAATATCTACCCAGTACAGCCTTGGCTGAAGCAGAACTTGAATACAGTGAACAGCATGTCAGTCGTTCTGTGTATATAAAATTTCCCCTGTTAAAGTCACCACCTAAGCTGACCTCTGTGTTAGGTATGACTTACATTTAGTTCTTAAGATGGGTAGATTTGGGTTTTATGATTATTATAAATAAAATACTTCTAATTTGTATCTGTAGATGGATCATGCCCTGCTAGCGTGTTAGTCTGGACCACGCAGCCTTGGACTGTGCCAGCCAATCAAGCGATTTGTTACATGCCAGATTCAGCGTATGTGTCTTTAACGCAGTTCACTGATCTGCTTCAATCCTTATCAATAGTTATGAGCAAAGTTAAATTAAGACATTTTAGACTACCATTAAATTTTATTTAAGGCATCTTTTGTGTACTTTTTTTTTTCTAAGTGATGTTATTGTCAGCTTTGTTCTATTTCTCTATTAATATATTTTCTGCTTTTATTTCTTCTTCTTGATGTTATGTTTTCTTGAAATTCTTTGGAGATTTAAAAGTGAATTGGATATGTAGATTTAAAAACAAATCCTTTTTTTTTTTTGTCTTCCAGAGTTTGGATGTTTAAACTGTTTTTAGCTTTACAGTGTTTGTAAATATTTATGATACTAAATTATTATTTGCATTGTAGGTATTCCATTGTGAAATGCGCAACTACTGGTGAATACTTCATTTTGGCTGCAGATAGAGTTGAATCTACAGCTGCTGTTTTGGACACACAGTTTGAGGTTATGTCAACATGCAAAGGCAAGTTTTCATGTTGTTAGTGTTGCTTAGAAATCTGTTTGCAGGTGTCTGTAAAAACAACTTCTGTCTGTCAGATTCAGTCTCATGGTGTATTGTAAGTGTTTTTTTTTCAAGCATAGATTTCAAGGTACTTTTTAAAATCACGTTCAGATTTTACAAACGTGAAACCAGAAGTTGGAGTCTGTTTAGTACCAAAATCTTAATTACACTGAATGCAGTTTGTCAGTCTTCCTCATCCCTTGCTAATGCAAAGAAAAAGCTAATTTTAAGTATGCTTTTTGACTGCCTGATTGTTACAGTCTTCCTAAATTGTTGAAATTGCCTAGTGTAGCAGAATCAGCAGAACTATCAGCCATTGTTGTTGTTTGATGTTACTCTTTAAGGTTTTGATAATTATATAGTGTCTTAAGCATTCACTATAACCATGAAGACTATTGAGGTATTCTAGGTGACTGTGGGCTTGATCTTATCTGTAGAATAGCTCATGCAGGAAAGTCTGCATCCTGACATACTGCATAGTGATATCTCTTAATAGGCATACTTCTGATTCAGTGTTTTGAGTTAGAATTTAGTACATCATTTGTAAACTTTTTTCTTTTGTCTTAATCTGTGATTCAAAGCTAGAAATATGTCCAAAGGAGATGAGAAGTCTGTTTTTATCATCTATTCTTTTCAGGTTCTGTTGGTGCCTTTCCACTCCTCCTTCCTCCGTGCCCCCCCCCCCCCCCCCCCCGAACAGTTGGTCCATTTCTCTACTTAATCTCACTTCTACCTAATGATAAAACTGCCTCAATGTTTTCTTTCTACAAGTTGACACCTTTTTGAGTTGCATGACTTGCAGATAACATACAACAGTAGAGCTGGACCCTCTCACCAAGAGATTTAATATTAGAACCTGTTCTTTCTATCATGCCATATAGTCAGTAATTGTCTATACTTGTTACATTTCTGTATTTGTATAGCTAGTTGTCTGACAGCAATCCTAAACGTCATCATCTAGGAAGAAAGTGTTCAATGAGGGCTGTTCTGTCATATGAAGTACTGCTTAAGCTTTGTGATTTTGAGGAAAGCTTTACCATTAAGTTTTTTCAGAGGGTGTGTGTATGTTTGTTTTTTTTGTTTTTTCTTGTTTTTTTTTTTAAGCCTTAAATTGTCACTAGCTTCATTTGTGCTGTGCTCTCTTTATTTGTATGTACTTTAGGGAACTGAAGTGAATTGTTTATCATAGTATTTAGTAGCAGAACTAGAAAGGGATCCAAATTTTGAGGGTTTTTTAGCCTAGTAAATCATTCTATGTCATGGTTGCCATGCTAGAATTTTAGAAATCAAGATCAGTTTCTAGAACACTGAGGTAGTGGACCCTGAAAAATGGGAGTGTGTGGGGTGTAGCACAGAAGACAAGCTTCCCCTCCCCCCCCCCCCCAAAGAAATGTGCAGCAGAAACAATGCAAAGAATTTGTAAGTAATTTGAGTGGGAGCCCACAAAGAAGATAAAATTACATCTGAATAATATCCTGTTTATACTATTGATGATTTCCATTTCTGTTCTGATAAGAGAAGCTGAGTTGTGTGAATTATTTTTCTGTTCTGTCCTTAGTTGTGTGTTTTTTTTTTTTTTTTTTTTTCTTTTTCTCTTCCAGGTGGAGATTTAGCAGATGGCTCTTGCGCTCATCCCACAATTCCTGGCAGAGTCTCTCCTTTGTTACCTGCAAATCATGTGACAATGACAAAAGGAACAGGATTAGTTCATACAGCCCCAGCTCATGGTATGGAAGACTACAATGTAGCTTCCCACCATCAGCTACCCATGGTACTTTTTCTTTTTTAAGCTTTTACTCTTCTTTTCTTGCAACTGTTTGATCACATGCTGCTAAAGTGACTGCTGGAATTCACATGTAAAGCTTGAAGCATGTAGATAAGTGTGAGTATCAGTAATAGCCTGCAGAACTGCCATGTGCGGGACTAAACTTAAAAGAGCAGATATTCCCAAATAAAAGGATGAAAATGAGTCCTGTGTTTCTCATCCATCTGTTAATCAAAGTTGCCAGTGCAGTGATAGAATAGAATCTGTTTTTTGTTTTGGTTTTCTTGTTTTTGAGAATAACACAGATAACTTGTGTCTGTGCTCAGAACCTGTTTTAAAGCTATATCTTATGGATCAATAAATGAATAGCTATAAAGGTCATTTATTACTGTTTTCGGCAAAGCTTGGGGAATTGTTGAATAAGGAAAAAATATGCACTGAGAGACTTAGCTCATATCTTCAGTAAATATACCCTGTATGTTAGTGATTTTAAAAGAAAACAATATATATGTGTGTGTATGTACACATATCTATAAGCATAATATTTACTTAAATATATTTGTATATAAATTTTTACTATATATATACACATATGTCTAGTTACACATGATCAATATGTGTTTGGAAATGAAAATGCAGGGTATTTTTTCCTCTTACCTTTTTGAAGAGGTAACTCTTGATCTTCTAAAACCTGAGTGTGCCTATATTTCTGATTCCTTTTGCTTGTTTGTTTTGCTGTTAGTTTGAAAACTAATTTAAATCCAAACCAGGAACTTGATGTAACACAGCTGTGGTGTATTTTCAAACTTGGTGATGCTCATTTCTTCTGATAGGTGTCAAACTCACTTGTCTGTTGGTAAATTACTATAGTGCAGTTTGCTATATCTGAAGTATACGTAAACATAGCATACTTTGTTTTTCATCAGAAAAAAATGCTACTTAGCAGAGTACTTAACTCCTTGAATATCAAAAAGGTAATTAATTGCCACATAGTATTATATTGACATGATTAACATTTCAATTTTCAGGATTGCCTTGTAGATGAGGGTGGATTTTTTACAGAAGCTGCAGGTCCTGAACTTCAAAACAAGAATGTACTTGAAGAGGGAAATGAAGCTGGTGAGTACTTGGTATTTAGTCAACTTTAACTTTATTAGGTACATTCCTTCAGATGTATTTTGAAGTTGTTATAAATCTGAACGTATTTTGAATATGGGTAAGACACAGGCATCACTTCTTATGATGTTGATCATGGAAAGGGAAGACCTGAGGCTAACAGTAACAGTACATTCAAACCTGATTTTTATCTTGCCTTGTTTTTTTTCTCAGTCATTCAGATGCTTCAAGCAGCAGGGAGTTTGTTAAAAGAGGAGAAATATGTGCATAGCTACCCATATGACTGGAGGACTAAAAAACCAATGATTATTCGTGCCAGCAAACAGTGGTTTGTGAATACAGCAAGTATAAAGGCTACAGCCCAGGTATCTCACTTTGTTTTTTTTGTGGGCAGTTTAAAGGCTGCTGATGCCGTTGGAATCAGCAAAACAGTCTTGCTATATCTCACTCAAGCTTATGTTCTTCTCTGCTGTTTACAAACTGCCTAAATCCACATGACAGCATTAGTAAATTGTAGAAGTGATGAATGTTGTCAGTTTGTTTTTCATCAATATTGACATAATTCAACATAAATACATTGAGTCTGAGATGTCTGATTATTGTACTTACAGAGTATGCATAAGTGTCTTAGAGCTACTGAATTTTTTTTCCCTAAAGGACTCTTAAAGCTATCTCTTCTGGCTTACTTCCTTGAAACATAATATTTTTATCACTCTTAAGGTTACCTTTGCATATGTGATAGCCATGCAGCGTTATACATCTGTGTTTCCTCCCATATTTGTTCTGCTTGAGTAATAACCACATCCATATTTTTAGTGACTTTAAAACAAGTGTTTTTAAAAAAATGCCATGCCGTTTGAAATTAAATGCTTCCATGCAGCAAACTCAGACCAACACATTAGGCTGTGTTGGGGTTACAGTGATTTCATTCAAGTTATGGCATGAGGTGTTTATTCCATATTTCGTCTAGCATGGAGGAAAACATGTCAGTTACTCGTCTAGCATGGAGGAAAACATGTCAGTTACTCATCATGGTTGGGAGTAAAAGTATACTTTCCACACTCCCGAATACAGGAAATATGTATCAAGATGCAGTTTTGAAGTTGACAACAGCACGAGGCACAATAAGCGGCTAAATATTGAATGGAGATACTGAAGCCACTTCTACCTCACCTTTGTGTGTGTCTGCTAGAGTGTCAGAGCTGGCAAAAAAGCAGTGGAGGCTCTGTGGGGACGCATACAGTCTATATGGTGTTATAAGAGTATTATGGAAGAGCAGTGTGCAGTGAGGTAAATGAAACAAACGTGATGGCTGCCCAAGAACACATTATGTAGTGTGAGTATAGGCCTGTATCTTTATTTCACTGATAGTACAGATAGTATTTATCTGAGTGCTGAATCTTGTTCAACAATTCACTGTTTATTTTATAGGAAGTGCTAAAAAAAGTGAAAGTTATTCCCACATCTGCAGTGAACAGAATGCTAGAAATGCTGGACAGAAGGACATTTTGGTGTATATCACGGCAAAGAAGTTGGGGTGTTCCAATTCCTGTTTTCTATCAGAAGGACACAGGAGAATCCCTGATAAACAGGTATTTGTCTAGCTTTATATATATACCAGAAAATGAACGGACAAGAGCACTATCTGTTGCTCTGCGGTTTTACAGTATTATAAAACTTAAAACTATTTAAGTATAAAACATGCCCTTACTTGTAATTATTTGTATAAAGAGTTAACTTATACCTAAGTTAAAGTACTCAAAAACTCATTGCTGAAGGTGACTTTTATGTAAATAATTTGAGTCGATCGGGATAGTAATTGACAGTGTCTTCCCCCTTATTCAAGTTAAGTGAGCTGACAGTAGTCACTGGCTTTTATGCTTTAAGCAAGAGGGGAAATGCTAGTTGTAGTTAGAGGTCGTAAGTGTAGTCTTGGCATTATGAATTGAACAATGCAGATACTTGTTAAAATGAATTTTGAAACTGAGTATAACCGACAGTGAAAAATCTGAAGTGGAATAACAAAGTCAGTTGCAGAATAAATAACTAAGGCTTTATTTCAAAGTTAAATTACAGTGGTTTTTTGAAAAAAACAACCTCAATAAAAGTAAACAAGTGGCTTTTAGCCATATGATTAGGTATGCCAAAGGTCTTGCGTGCTAGCCTTACTCTATCATATTTTGATGAAGTTGATAGTATACAGTTATTGCAAAAAATGCATTTCAGGAATTCCATACCATGTGATGCAGAAGAAATCCCGAGCTATCCTATAAAATGAGAAACCTCAACCAAATAGGATTTTTTTCCTTTTTTTTTTTTTTTTTTTTAAGGAGTAATAGAGAGCTGCTTTTACCACAGAGGCTTTCAAAAAGTTTTACAGTCATCGAAAAGATAGCTTTGAAGAAGGAGGGAAAAAAAAAAAAGTATTGTGGAGCTCTGCCTTCATTGTTTATTTCCATAATTGTTTTGTGTCCTAAGGTACACTAGTGTAACTCCATTTTATACATTTTAACCTCAGAAATACTTGTGCAGATTCATTAGGATAATAAGTTCATTTTCATCTTTGTAATCTTAAGTTACATGGAAGAACATTTTGCTTTTGATGGTGAACATACTGCAGAGTCCAGTTTTCCCAAGCCTTGACTGAGCAAATGAGTAGGGAAGTTGATGAGGCTTGGGGGGGCTGGGCAGCAGGGAGTGGACTTCAGGCAGAGTTACTCCATAACTTCAACTAGTGTGACTGTGTGTCTAGGTGCACAGAGATGTACTTTGCCTCTCTGAGTGGCAACAGTTATAGTCATTTTTAGTACTCAAATAATGCTGAGGCACATCAGAAAACAAGTGGATGGAAGCCCTGTGGGCTGTAAAACTGTTTTGTCTGCAAAAATTGAAAAAGTCGAGTATATATTCACATCTCGATTACAATTTTGGGGGATTACTTATTGTAATTTTTCTGGACAGTATCCTTGCATATGTTACTTGTACTAGTTCAAAATTATGTTTAAACATGTGGTTTAACCACAAAATAAGAATGCAGTGAAATACAGCTTAGCAACTGGCAGTCAAATAGCTGCTTCAGAACATAGAAGAATCGACGCAGTATGGCAGATCCAGCAGGTACAGAAAAAACTTGAAGGGAGGCATATACGGGAATTCTTTTAGGTTGTAGTCAAGTTACCTTAAAAGCCTGTATCAAATGGGATGTCTTTTTAAATCCTTGAGGTGTCTGTGATTATTGCTAGAGTCGTATGATGTACCGCAATCGGATGATAAACTTTGCAGTAGGTTAACAGCCCTACCTTTGTGTGTTTAGATATTGACCTAACAGTTACGCATATAGGCAAGCAGGGAAAGGGACACTATGGCATGTTTGGTTAGAATTAATCTAGGGACAAAAAACCCAACGGGTACATGATGTATTTGAAAAGTAGATTTATTTCATTTTGCTGACAGCTTCTGATGCCTACTTATTATCAGTAGTCCTTAGTCCTAAGTTATTTTACAGTAGAGACGAAGTTTTCAAATAAAATGGTAAAGCACTCCTTAAAGTTAGCTGTAGCAAGCTTCTGGAACAGGAATAGGGAAAGTGTACAGAATATTGGCCTATAGAAATGACAGGCAAATTTAGAAAGCAGTCTGTCAATTCATAGGTCATTTTCCTGGACACCAGTTCTTACTGAAATAAACAAATAAGCTTAAATATTTTGTTCCGTTTGCATCGTCATTTTGAAAATAATAGCACAATGGGATGCTGAAATATGAAAATTCTGAAGTGTTGGAAATCCGTAGTTTGTGTGAATAATTCAAAATCATTAAAAACAACAACTGGTAACTTGCATTTCAGACAAAAGCTGTTTTCTTAACTTGAATGCTGGGTAAATATGCTTCTAGTAGCAGCGGCTCCAGAGTTTTTGAGTGGCTATCAAAAGTAACAGCATCTCCACTGGAAGTTAGTGTAGTCCACATGGAGTTGCTGTTACATATGAGAGCACTGATTGTTGGTCTTGAATGATCCCATCTGTTAATCACCTGTAAAAGACTTTTTTTTAAGCTGTTTCCCTCTGCAAATCAGACAGTTTCCCTTCACTTTGTCATTTAAAAGGGTGCAGAAAGCTTCTCTTTCGCAATGTAATTGCTTGTCTCCAAGAGAGCAGTTTCCAGACAGTTAAAAATCCTGTCTTTCTAACTTTGAAAACAAGAGCTAGATTGTAATCTTGCATGCAACAAGTTTAATGCCGGATCTCCATAAGAGTCTTCCTGTTTGGTGCTGTGGCGCCATGTAGCCCTAAAAGACATTGAGTTGTGCGACACTGTTCTCTAAAGTTAGAAGTAATAATCTGCTGAAGATTAGATCCATTATGTAGAGTGTACCTCATCATATCATGTATCATGCAAGCAGGAATTCAAAATTAGCATAGAATAACAAAATCCTGTATCTCATAGAGAAAAGAGAACACTTGTTCATTACTGCAATTTTCCAGCAGGAATTATGAGAATATAGGAATAATAAGAAGTTATATAGAATATAGAGGTAAGATTGTGTGCAGTATTTTTCTTTAATGAGTGCAAGGGGAGGAAAAAGACTTTAAATAGAACACATGCACAAATGAACATTTGACTTATGCGCTTTGTCTATCAACTTCCAAGGTTAATAGATTTCTTGAGAGAAGAATCTAATTCTAGGAAACACTCTAACTTTTGAAAGAGAAGAGAGATCCAAAAGTAAAAACAGATCTCTATTTCTGTTACTAACTCAGACCAAGTAATAACTATGAAGTTAAATACATTCTTTAATATGACTTCATGCAACTACTTCTTAAACTTACAAATTTACTATGCAAATATCAGTAATAATAATTGTTATTGCAAAGGTTATTTTAATGCCTGAGAAGTTTTGTCCCCTTTCTGTGACTTTGATTAACAATTAACTTAAATTTGTGATGCTGAAAAAACCTTCAGTTTTGAAGCAGATCTACAGTGCATCTAATTTGCTTTCTAAAGTATTAAAACATGTTGCAGTGACTTAAAAGCAATAGCAACTTACCATAGCCTAAATACTTACTCTTAGAATATCCAAATTCATGCAAAAGAAGATAACTTGCCCTCTTTACTGTTGGTTGAAAAGAGGTTGAGAGAACGTCAGGAACTGTTTTCTCCTCCTCCTGGCTATATCTTAATGCTGCCTAATTTCTGTTAACACATTAAATAAGTGTTCAGCGTAATCAATATCGGACTTCAGAGTGATTGGCTGGTGTCATGGTAGCGTGAATTGCCATAGAGGTCTCAGCGTTAAAAACGTAGCAAGTGACACGTAATGCAAGTTCTTCTAGATACGGTGTATGAATACAGGGCAAAGTTTTACAATGGTGTTTATTGCTAACTCTGTGAATTATCATGCTCACATTGAAGCCCACAGATTATAAAGTGATGAGTACTTATTTGAGAAAGGTGGTTTTCACTTGCACCTTGCATAAATGTCTTTCATTTAGGGGAAAAAAAATCTTCCTTCTTACAATACATACACCTTAAATATAATCATTTTTTCTCTATTATGGTAACAGTTATTCATAAGGATCCTAGGAAAAGATCAGAGTAACAGGGGTTTGTTTGTTTTGGGTTTTTGAAACTGTAGAAGAAAAGTGCTTGAAATGATATCTTTGGAATCTTTGGTCTCAGATATCTCCTCTTTTAACATACTAGATTGTGGGACTATTAATCTTTACCAGAACAGTTAGTTTCAGTAGGGAAACTAAATGTCACGGGGGGGGGGAAAAAAAATTGAACTGCTAAAATATGCTTTATTCCTTGATTTGAAACTGATCAAATCTTGAAAATATTGGTCAATAATAAGTTGACAGTCATTAACTGTTTCTTGTGATTCATAGAAGAAACCTGACATTCTTCTGATTTAGAACTTTCCTCTGTAGCGTAATCATATTTGGTAGTTCACATTTGTATGTCAGAAATACACCTTTAAAATAATTCTGCTCTTCATAGAGTGACAACATAAGCTTTCTACATTGCATAGCAGTATGCTTGGCAAAAGGTTAGTCCATGCTATGTTTTGTAGAAGTGGTATGCCTATGCTGGTAGCTAATGGTTGCGCTGTATTGGCCACGCTTACTGTAAATGAAGGCAGTCATTTTATAATGTTTCCCAAGGGAGACGGAGAGCAAGGTTTATTTCCTTCTTGTCCCTCCCCCTCGCCTCTCATGGCAAGGGGAACAGTTTGTCCTTGCTCCGAGCAATGCAGCTTGCCCTGCTGTAGAGTCCCATTCCCCCCCCCCCCCCCCCCCCCCCCCAACTAACTTCTCCCACTGGTTACCTGGTATGCCTGGGCAGGGCTCTCCAGCCAGGTAGGACTGGGAGAAACTGCTCTTTTTCACTCCCAAAGAGAGAAGTAGGCAGTAACTTACTTCAAATATAATCTTGCCTTCTCAGTTCTGTAGGACAGTAATCATTTCCTGCAAGATCTTAATGGGTATGATGCATATTAAAAGCACATGTATGTATTTGTATCTATGTGTACATATACATACATACTTTAAAAAAAAAAAAAAAAAGAAAAGAAAAACTTTGGTTAGAGACAGTATTTTAATGAATGCTGTCATACGATTCATTTTGATTGAGGTAAGTGAAAAGATTACCAAATGGGACTAATAGCAATTGCAACTCCAAAACAACCTTGTCAGCAAACATGGCATATTTCATGGTTATCCCCTCAGGACTATTAAGTTTTTAGCAGAAGCTGCCAGTCTAGCTCATCAGCCTGTGCAAGTTCAGCAGAGTGGGCACAGCACAGAAACGTGCTGATCTTCATGGTAAATCTTCCCATGCTAATAGTGGTCGGTCTTTCCTTGCACTGCTTGTTTGTTTGGTTGCTTTGAACCCTAAGGGAAGATGAGGGCTACCAAACTGATTCTAAGTTTAGAGCAGCTTTGACATGACTCTGTCTCTAGAGTGTACCCAAAGGGACTTCGGGATTATTGTATTTGGAATCTGTTTTTTGTGAATCGTCTTCTGTATTTCTATAGGAAACTCTAGGATAAATTTGTGAATCCTTTTCTGTATTTCTATAGGAAACTCTAGGGTAAATTGGTGGTTGCAGTGTCGGAATATTGATGACCCTTTATAGCTCCTTTATTTAAAGTTTAGACCATCTGACAGATTGAGATTTCTGCTGTCAATTTTGGCCTGTAGCTGAATTTCTTTCTTAAAGAATCACTGCAAACAGTGGTTTCATTAAATACCTGTTGGATGCTTTAAAAATGTACAGGCTGGGAATGAATTTATCACCATAGTTTATGCCGCTCCACTGAAGTATATTTGCAGTGTGGGAAAGCTACATGGAAGACAAGCTTAGTTTCTGTGTAAATTTTTCTACTGGTTTTATAGACTTGTTTTTAGGCTCTGTTTTATAGACTTCTTTACAGACTCTTCCACTTGTATTCATACTGGTTATTGGTGCAAGTCTCCATTAGAAAAGTTTTTAGGCCCTAACTTGATACCATAGCCATTATTCAAGCATGGAATTATTTCTTTTGTGAATCTCTAAGTGCACTAAAATTTTACTTGGTAATAAGCATGCTTTAGGGACATTAGCCAAATCAAATTTTAATCATCCTCTTTTAATTTAGGTACACTCTAAAATCTGTGAAAGGTCAGCATTAAAGTTGACAGTTTTGTTTGACTTGATTTCTTGATCCATTGCTATTTTATATTACAAGACACTTGCCAACTGAGTCACGCTCGTATTTTGGTATGTTGCTTCTCTTCAAAAAGTATAAATGCTGCCAGTCACTTTCACAGGGTGAGTTGGCCTATAACACTGAAGCTGTCAAGAGAGCTGTTGTAATGGTTGGAGACAGGTAGCACCCATAATTGGAATCAAAGATACACTGTTACTCATTGAAAGAGTCAGAGATGGAGCCTTCTTATGGCAAGGAATGGAAAACAATGTTGTGTATTGCTTTTTCTGAAATGTTCCTAGGTCCTACAATTTGTGTCATCATTGAAAAAGCTGGCTTTGCCTCCAAACCTTCAGTAGAAGGTGCTCGTGCAGCAGAGTCGAGTCAAATTTGGTGGAACAATCTAGTCTGGCCTGGGACAATCAGTAAATTTGGTCTTGGCTTATATGATTTTTCTGAATTTGCAGATTTAGCCTGAAGGAAGGAAGGCACAAAGATATTTATTGGCTAGCCTAGGGCAATCTGTCAGGGCTGGATTTGTTGTTTGCTTCTGTTTTGGAGAAGTGACACTTAACAGCAGAAATATCTTGTTGCCAGTAGGCCTCTGTAATATTTCTGAAGGGAGAAGACACTATTCAGAACTGAAGCTCCTAAATTTATTTTTTACTGAAAGAGTTGTTAGCAGATATATTGCAAAGCCATAAACTGTGTTCTGTGACAATTAAACAGAAAGGTGACTGCCATCCTTTGTGGCCTAAAAGGGTGAGAACGCCAGTGCATGCTAATTAGCTCTGGTTTTGTAAGTGATACTGATTAGTGGTAGTGTGTTTTCTCTCCAAAAAATGTACTGGGATATTCTAAATGGATTTATTTTGAAAAGACCGTGACTGGTTAATACAAAATCACTGGTCTGCCACTGCAATTTTATCCTCACAATCAACAGCAAAAGTGCATTGTCCTTTTATAATAACACAACATGAGATAAGATGGTATAGTAATTTGTTTTATATCTTCTTGGAGAATGTAGGTTTTTGTGCTTAGGCTCTGTCTGTAAGAGTACACTAAATGTTTAGTGGATGCTCTGTGAGCCAGTGAGATGAAGTGAGTTTTGGTTTTTTTGCTTTGTGCGGCTTTTTGTTTGTTTTTAAACCCAGCTTAATGTTTGCCTAGACTTCACATTATATTAAAAATCAATTTCCCGTAGCCTTGCCTACTGTGGACAACAGTTGAATGTGTCATGAATAGTATAGAGAACTGCATGCCTTCCCATTCTGTTATCTGTTCACATCAGGGAAAAAATACGTAGTTTAAAAAATATTTTTTCCCATAGTATCTATTTGTTCCAGAATCTTTGTCCTTGCTGGAGCTATACTATATTGGCTGATACATTGCCCTCAGTGTACATTGAATGGTTGATTACATCATTCCTCTTCTGGATACAATAACTACAGTTTCCTCCATTATTGGGAGTGATATCTTAGTATAGATCTGTCTTTATATTTTAAAAATACATTGCTAAAAGAGAAGATTCCAGGAAGCTGCTAGTGTAATGTGAGATCTGTACATAATTTGAAATGTTAGTATTTCCTAGCTCCATGTCCACGTGAGTTCTCAAAGTCTCTCTCAATAAAGTGGAAAAGAGGAGCCTCTTATCAAAAAGAGCCAATATTTGGAGGGAAATAGTTGTTTTGTTTCTGTCATTCCAAGGCCACAAAATAACAAGTGAAATGGGTTTTAGAAGTCTTCAAGCTGCTGGCATTTTTTTGAGTACCTAGGCTATTGATGATTAGCAGAAAAGCTACCTAGAATATATGCAGGTTTCTATATATCCAGGCTTTTACAGAACCCTGCAGGTAGCATCTTGGAAGACAAAAGTAGAAAACTGTCTGGTTGGGAAGCTGATAAATTGCAGGTTTAAACAAATTGATCTCTTTATCGATATACTTCACCACTTTGATCTCGGGTGCTTGAAGAAATTTATGTTAACTTACCAATTCATACAATACACTTTTCCTTCTAACTCAGTGAAACCATCACAAATGTCATTAAAATAGTGGAGCAGCAAGGGACAGATGCATGGTGGACTCTTCCTATTGAACAGCTACTATCAAAAGAGGCTGTAGCAAAGGTAATTTTTTAACTTCAAATACAAGATGAGGTGGTTCAGCGCTGGGAAGTAATAAAACCTTCACATATTCTTGCAACACTTTTCAACCTTCTACATTTACAAGAAGGTATCCTGTGAAGGGAATGTTTGGAAAGTAAGAGCTGAGTATGACAAAATACACACAATCAGATTTGTGCCATTAATTCAGGGCATAAAGTCTATCTTCCTCCTTTTAGTCCAGGAGGATACTGGCATCCTACTTAACCAAGTTATAAGCCCAATTATGTATGAAGTCTGTCATTAGAACAAGATTTTTTCTTTCTTTTTTTGTTTTTCCTACCTTCTGTTGTTCCAGTAGTAGTTAGGTTCTTAAGCTTACAAACAAACCATAGTGTTATTCTAGCATCTGAGTTTTTAGGTAATTTTTCTTTTTTTCTTTTTTTTCTTTTATTTTCTTTTTTTTTTTGGTCACTAATAATCTGAAAAATATTGTGAATAATTGTTTAAGTTATTTTGTGTTCACTTGCAACATTGCTAGCAGAACTTGTACAAAACTGGTCCGGAAATGAAATCTGCTTTATTTCTAGCTTTGAAAAGCATTAATGATAAGGTATTCTATCTGCATTATTTAATGATTGTTTTTCTAATAGGCTGGTGGTCATGATGTTTCAGACTATGTAAAGGGACAGGATGTCCTAGACATCTGGTTTGATAGTGGAACTTCCTGGGCCCATGTTTTGGAAGGTATGGAATTAATATGTTGGTAATTCTTCTGTAACGCTTAGGGAACCAAATATAACTATTTTGTATGATGCTGTTGGTATCAGCAAAACTGAGTTGGATTATGCCAGAAGCAAACTGGTGGTCATTTCTTGTAAAGATGCTTTTGGTTGTTGGGAATAAGGCTTAATGTTGGCAAACTCATTTTCGGTATAATTGAAGTTGAGATTTTTCCAATACACTTACCTGACTGACCATGTGTCACGCCTTTTATCTCCTAATCAGAACATACTTCTTTTTTCCTGTAGAATTTTTATGACACAAATGGCCAAAGCCTTTCACTGCTACCTGATAGGCCTTTGATTTTCAGTTAACAAATTTCAGTTTGTACTAGTGCATGCTATTTGAAACAGGACAAAGTTAAGAATGGCTGCTGAATTTTAAAAAGCTCAATCATTTTTAACAGAGTATGTGTACATTAGTACTTTTTCACTTCTGATTACCTTCAGTAAGTAAAGCAGTTTGTTGTGGTTTAAAATGTTTGTACTTGCTATATGTTGTTTATAGCATCTACTACCAGCAGTAGTTGTTATGCAAATTCACTGTAAAACATGCATTATGATAGAAAAATCACTACTAATTTGTATTCATCTCATATATATACACGTGTGTGTGTACACACATATATGCATATATATATATACACACACACACACGCACGCACGCACACTGTTTGGCTGGAGAATAATCCGAAGTCGGGAGTCTTTTCTAAAGGAGGAGTCCTGTCCGATGCATCAAGTCTGGACTTTAAACCCTCCGTACACAATTGTGTGATAACAATCTTGTTGAATTATAAAACACGTTAGTGCCAGAGGTTTTATTTCCTAGCAACATGGTCAGGCAACAGTACCATCAACAAACATTTTCTAAAGGACCTTTACATACACTAAAGTTCGTTCTCATTAAAAATGTTTCTGGTTTGGTTTGGGTTTTGAAAGGTTATGTAGTAATGGTATTTTACATGCACAGGTACATGCTTGCGTGCTTTAAGGGCTTAACATCTCAGCATGTTCTATAAAAACTGTTTCTAGTCCTGTGTAGAAGAAGGACAACATAGTCAATAAGCAGTAGCAGAATCAAGACCCTTCATTCCCAGTTAATTTGCCTCAGGCTCCCATCTGGTTTCTGCGATGCCTGTTAAATGTTGGGTCTTTCACAGTACAAACTTCCTCTTTTGTTGAACTGTTAAAAATGCTCCCCCTGCGATCAGTCACCTTTTTTCATGAGACTTGCTGGAATTTGGTGTGTTTAAGACTTCTTATCTTGCTCTCGGACTGGAATGGATTGGCCCAATAGGTTCAAAAGTTGGGGAGGGACACAACTAACTGTGATCTCAGAAGCCTCCTTATCTTTAGAAACCAGGCTAAAGTTGCATTGCCTTTTGTTCTGTGTAATTGAGGCTCCCATTTTCTGCCAGAAGTGGAAGTACAGAGTCCGATTCAGATGAAATGGCTGATTTAACTTACCGTTTTTGAAAAACGTCCTTTGCAAGAGCTGTCGAACGCATAACTTCATCTTGCATTTCAAAGTATACATCAGCTTTTAAATCTTGATGCAGAGCTTCTTTCTACATAAATAATAATAATTGGCAGCATTTACTAACATACTAAATGATGGGCTTGCTTTCCAAAATGCTTCTGCAGGGAGAGGAGCGTGGAAAAATCCAAAATTGCTCGGAGAATGTCGCAGCAGAAAGAACAACTCCCTGTGGCTTAACCTCCTGAAAGCATGCTGGCCTATGGGAGCTGATGTGCTACCTGTAAAGTGTTATCTATTAAATTTGTAGATACTCAGTGATAACAAAAGTTACCGCTTACCCTCTGATTAGAGAATCATGTATGGTGGTAACTTTTATAAAGGTCAGTAGCACATGAGTTAAATCCTCTAGTGATCCTGAAATTAAGATTGCTAAAACTGGGAGACTAATGTACATAATTGCAGTTTACTGTGAACTCAAGTTATTGAAAATTTTAAGTCAGCGATCTTTTTATTAGTAACTGACAGGAAAAAACACTATTACTGATTTTCCTACCAATTCCAGTCTTGGAAAAATAAGCAGTTTTCTTCAACAACTGTGTGACGTCAGTCCTGGGGAACTTGGACCTGAGCTTTCACTGAACTCGAACTAACTATGTCAGAGCAAAAGAGTTATTAGAGTTATATAAGAGTTAAAGAGATCCTGCAGCGTGAGGTTTTCGAATGGGTTAAAGAGTTACTCAAGAACAGCAGTCCAAAAGGTCTAAGTAATAGGTTGCAGGGGAGCAGTAGTATTTCCAGGGCTGTCCTGTTGCATTTCCCACCAGAGACAGCGCATACTTCTAGCGGAAGTGACTTGAAGTTGTCTCTTGCATTAAATTAGCATTTGCTTCCTTTTTCCAGTTTAGAGGTATCAAAGGTATTGATTCTGGCTAAACAACAAATTACCCAGACTTGAAATTAGCATGCCGTGGTATGTCAGCGTTGTGACAGGAAGGTGCTACTTGCACATTAAGATGTAAGATTTAGTTACCATAGTCACAAAACCAGAAATCCATAATTATAATTAGACTGTGTGCAAAATAAATGTTAAACTGCTTGCACCATTGAGAGCAAACCCACATCTGCTTATTGTAATGTGCCCAAGAAAAAACAACACTACTAAAATATTTCTGGTGATACTGTTTACTTCACTAATGTTCTGTATGCATAGCACTAAGTTCACTGAAGGGTTTCTTCTTGTGTAGTCTAATCCTGTTTCTTTCTTGCTGCAGATGCCTCAAATACTTTGAAAAGAAGCTTTTTACACTTTCTTTTATAAAGTGTTAAAATGTATGATATCTGAATGCTTCATATAATAATAAATTCATTTTCACAGTACCACTGTGAGCTAGTGTTAACCTGCTACCTACAAACTGAATGTGTAGTAAAGGCAAAATTTGGTTCCAAAGCATCTGGCAATTCTGAATACACAACTTTGTGATCCGTAGGACTCTGTTGTTCATTTTTTTTCTTCAAAGTTCTGTTCAGTTTGTATTCAGCTCTGTCTGCAATAAGTATTTAATAGAACTGCAGATCCAGACTCTCAGGTCAGACACGTAGAGGAAAAAAAAAAAAAAGCTGTGAAAATTTGGATTGAAATGACTTGCAAATCACCATATGGGCTTCCCATTGTGCAGCAGAGCTAGACTCTGGTTCCTTAGACTGTATTCAATTGCTTTAACTATCAGCCCATGTTCTCTGCAGACAGTGTCTTGCTATATTAATTTATTTTCTAAATCCTGCTGTAAATGAGTTGAGTCATAGACAAATTTCCTTCAGTGCATAGCCATGATTGATAGCTAAAAGGTATGTACTGTATTTTCAACAGCTATGTAATTAAAAATTGTTTCATAATTCAGACAGGAGGGTGGTAGATTAAGGGTGGAAGAATAACTGTAAAAGTTCATAAATGCCAAAGCTGAGTACTTGGCCTTGTATTTCTAATGCTTTTGTAATGCATATTTCTGAAGGATTATTTATAATGTACAAACTTTAAAGTAAGTGCTTTAACGTAAATAACTGAAACATAATTACTGTTTCTTGGAAAAGGACTTGGAGCAAATAACACACACTGAATGCTTAGGACACATTTTTCATCATCTCTACCCTGATATTTCTAATTAGTGGAAGTCTTCCAAAACCCTATAGAAAACAGCATGCTAACTCCAAATTGCAGCAGCAGACTTCTTTAGCATGGCTGGTTCTGTGTAGCTTCCCAGGAATTAGGAATATACGTTGTCTTCTCTAACAGTCTTACAGCAAGATGCAAAAACTGCATCATTCGCCCTATGGGACAGGTTGTGTTTCATGTGGTGAAAGCACCTCTGCCTCAGTGAATTCCAGGGATGTTCATTTTTGTTAGTGTGCTCCTATATTCAGTGACAATATCAGTTATTTAAACAGAAACATTCTGCAGACTGATCACTGAGGAACTTCTGTAGTAACTTTGTTCCGCTTTGATAGTGCTCATTTCAGTAGCTGTCTTTGGAGAATCCATTTAAAAAAAAGCCTTTATCGTCTTAAATTTTTTTTTCAAATCTCATTTTCCTCATGGCAGTGTGTCATACACACTATGAACATGAGATTATTATTTTTGAAAATATTATATAAAAATACACACTGAACTAAGATGTGATCTGCTGTTGGTTTAAGAAAAAAAAAATCAAGCAGCATATTACCCCATAGTTCTGTATCATAATGATGGTAATTTTCAGCATCATAATTCTTTCCCTATCTTATTAGATAATATTTAACTGTATGAATGTAATTATTTTACAACTTGCCTATCTATGTGCTTAAACTTTTGTGCTGACTGAGAAACTTAAATTTATCTTAGCTGATTCATTCCTGGCATTAAAATACAATACGTTTAATCTAAAAGTCAAAGTCTGTAAGATCAAAGATACAGAATCTTGAAATCCAAACCAGAAGGATCATAAATTTTAATACTCTTTAATGACCTATGTACTATAACTCAATGTAAAATAAACAACTGAAAAGTTTCTTCTGGGTTGTTGAACATATTCTTGCATTTACAAAGAAATATGCACAGTGTTCTAATTAATTTATATATAACCATTGCAATTTCAATAAAACTGAGTCAGGAGAGCTACCAGTAAACTTAAAGAGCAGGTTTTGTATATGCAATGACTATGCTGTATTTTACAGAGATAAAAAGTTTAGGTCTTCACTTAACATATGTTGTGTTAGCCAGCCTCTCAGACATGCTAGTTCCTGCCAGAAGACACCTATTCAGTCTGTTTTTTGTCATCAGTTGTTAGTTCAAATTCTTCATTTGCCTAGACTTAGCTGCCTTATTTTAAGGGTTTTTTTCTAGTTGCCAGAAGTTGCAACAATTGTTATTTCTGCAAAAAGTTCACTTTTATTTAAAAAAAAAAAAAAAAAAGAAAAAGAAAAAAAGTGCCTAGTAAACTGGCAGTAAATAAAAAATATGTTGCTGCTGTTGGTTTTTACAGGTTTCCCACTGTTATTTTCTTCCTTACCACAAGTATTCTTACAGGGTTTTTTAATCTTGCCATCACAAGTATTTTTGCCGTCTGATCCAAAGACTGATCCCTTCTTACTCTACTTACAAAAGAGCTTGATTTTTTTAAGATTTTCTTGAAGGAATAAACAAGTGTGCTAAAAACCATAACATCCACTCACACCTCTTTTTCTTCTTTTCTTCTTTCCCCTGTGCTAACAGTAACTGCATGGCCTTGACCTTTGTAATGTTGAATTTCATTTTATTGCAGGATGGATCTAAATATCGAAACTTCCATTAACTTAAACAAATAAATCAAGTATGTCAGCAGCAGAAAGAAGCACTGTCTCAGGGGTCCTAGGAAGAGCATAAAAAGAGCTGTTAGATAAAACTGAGCAGAGGAACTTTTGTCTGAATATCTGGAAAATTACCCCACCAACTTTTAGAATCGATACTAAATTCCTGCCCCTGCCGCCTTCCCAATGTCCATATAACTTCGCAGACTCTGTAGGTTTGTGTCTTGCGTATTCTGCTGTGCTCTGCGTTATTCTGTTCTCCCTCTGATGCTGACCTGTCTGGGATTTTTTAGGACTAGGAGGGACTTGTTGAATCAACAAGTCCTGTGCCTTTCTGTACAGCAATTGCACTCCACCCCTACAAAGCTGTGGAGGCTTTGCTGCCCTTTTGCAGTCCTGGGGGAAGGCTGGTTTTGCTCTTCTGCTTTGAATGTGCAGTCTGTGTGTATTCTAGCCCATTTATTCTGATGCCAGCAGTGTTCATTAGCTCAAATTGTTCTCCTCTAGTGTTCTTCCCTTTGTGTATTTATAGTGAACAATTAAAATCTCCTTCAGCCTTCATGTGGATAAGCGAAACCAGCCAGGCACCTCCAGACTCCTCTCTCGCACAACAGGCTCGGTTTCCCCTGCTGTCTTAACCCTTTTCTGAAAATGTTACGTAAATGCTATTTCGGATGAGCTCCGGTCAGTGCTACGCTACTAAAGCTTACTGGTCTTACCTGAGGCATTACAGAGGCTAGTCCATCACGTCACATCTGCGGCTTACACCTGGAGCGATTCCCAATTGATGAAGTCTCAGTTCATAGCATAAATTCTTATTAATTCCTAAGCATGTGATCTTGTCTTGACTCCTTCAGTTTGATTATGAGTATTTGGAAAGTACTTTTAGAACCTCGTAAGAAGTGCTCTGAGTGTCATAGCTTCTATTTTCATAATTACTTATTTAGTTTAATTTCATTAAGCTTGCCTTCCCCCAAACAAAGTTAATGCTCAAATTCAAAAGCTTAAAGTTGAGCTAAGTTAAATTTCAGAGTTCAGCGAGTCTTGGGTTTTAATGATTTAAATTTTGTGATACAAATGATCCATTAGTAATCATGTTGAAGAAATCGTACATCTCTCATAAAAGTAATTCATCTACTGGATTTGAAGAGTTAAATCAGTGCTCCTAATCACTTACAGAGATTTTTTTTGTGTGTGTATGTTAATTACTTTAGGATCTAATATAGGCTGATATTAAAAAAATATAAACACAAATCTTCTTCTGTTTTTAAAGATGCAGAGCAAAGAGCAGATTTATATCTTGAAGGAAAAGACCAATTGGGAGGATGGTTTCAGTCCTCTCTGTTAACTAGTGTGTCAACAAGGAAAAAAGCACCATATAAGTAAGTGCATGGGTTGCAAAAACATCACTTTTTTTTTTTTTTTTAAATAATGGGCTTTTTGTAATATGGACAGTAGCGAGTAAAATCAAGCCGTTACTGAATGTCTGGTTTGTTTTTTGCATTTTCAGTATAAAGTTTATTTTCAGAATAGTTTTTTTTACAGGTTATATTATAATGTTACTTACTGCTTAAAAAAGTTGTCCATGTGAATTTTAATAGCTGCTTCCTTTCTCAGTTATTCAGGTTATACCTCATTACCTTATCAGATACAGATCTGTTCTTTTGCTATCCCTCACACTCCCATAATCAAAGCTTCTTGAAATGTAGTCTGAAAAATCTCTTAAGAGCATTGACAGATGTGAAATGAACATTAGGCTGTAATGAAGTTAGAATCACTGTGTGCATGTTTTATACTGGGGCTGTGACACACTGTGCCTTGAAGATAAAAAAGCACAGAGAAGGGTAATGTGAGCCAGCTGCAAGGGGGCTATGCAGTTTTAGGAGATGTAGTGGCTTAAAGAAAAAATAATACTTTAGTCTTTAATTCATCTAAAATATATGTGCCCTAGATATCTGTAAACATTGTCGGTGACATGGAAAAATGAAATGAGTAAAATATATTAAAGATGTATGTGCTACTCGGATGGTTGTACAGCATATGGTTAGTTGAACACAGACGAAGCCCTAGGATTACCAAAGTAGTGGATTTCCGTGTGTTTTGATGTATGAATATCTTCTTTAGAAATGTATTTTTAACAGTAGATTTTTTTTGCCGGGTTTTGTTTTCACTAAAACCTTTTCTCCAGGACTCTCGTAGTTCATGGATTTACTCTTGGTGAAAAAGGGGAAAAGATGTCTAAATCCATTGGCAATGTGGTTGATCCTGATGTGGTAATCAATGGAGGTGAAGTAAGTCAAAATACTGAGCATCTTAAAATTGTTGGTTACAATTTTTCATTGCCCCTATCTTGTGGCATGTTTTTCTCTATATTGCTGCCTTGTAGCAGAATTCTAGAAAGCTTTACTGATGACTTTGGGGACATTGCAATTCTGTTTGGCTGGATTAAAAACTTTGAGTTGTTTTACCTCAGCTGTGGTGCTTAAAAAGACTTTGTTCTGTGCTAAGAGAAAAGAAACTAAATTATACAGAAGATGTAGAATGGTACTTTTTATTTGGGAACACTGTTGATGGAATGATTGGGGCAGGGAAAGAATTAACCTGTGCCTTCAAACGCCGTCTTGAAACTTGTGGGCCTTACAGGATAGCAGTCAGGACAGTGGTTGCGCACCGGTGGTCTGACTGCTCTCAGTCAGGGCTGTTTATTGATTCTGGGAACTTCCGATTTCATTCTGTAGTCAGGGAGGTTGCACTCAAAGTGATGCTCTGAATCTCTCCTCTCCTCTTTCCCCCCTCACTGATACTCTTTCTGAGGCTACTGAACAGTTTTATGTGACTATCTAGACAAAAGAAACAAGGTTCACAAAGCCTTATTAATCTGATTCATTTTTGAAAGAACAGAAACTATTTTGTGTTTTATTGAGAGAAGCCATTTTCACAATTGCAAATGGAGTGGAAAAGAGTCTGAAGTCCACCCCCCAAAATGTCTTCTGATATTAACATTAATGTAAAGTATGAAAAGGATTCAAAACTGTTAGATGGGTTCAGCTTAATTTTCCTGAGATCTAGCATTGCCTGTATGCAAACTGCTGCGAGTATATGTTGTAGTCCGGGCTCAACAGTAAATCTTACTCAAAGAGGGGCGAAGGCCTCCAAATACACTGGCCTTGTGGTCACAGTTACAAATAACATTAACAACCTGGGACTGCGTTGTTCTCCAGGCTGCAGGACCCCTGTCAGGTTTTGTAGTGTGCCTTTCTTTCTCTACACAGGATCACGCCAAGGATCCTCCATATGGTGCTGATGTTCTCCGCTGGTGGGTAGCAGAATCAAATGTTTTTACTGAGGTGCTGATTGGACCCGTTGTACTTAACGCTGCAAGAGATGATATCAACAAGGTAAGAACCAAATATGCTAACGCTCTTCATTCTAATGACAGGTCCTCTTTATATTTGGGTTTGTATTGGCTGAGTAAAAGTCATCGCAAAGCTTTTTACTCTTTAAGCTAAAAGAGCTATTCCAAACTCAGGTATTACTGTTTTTTACACCTGTGGATCAAATAGCAATATGTACCAAGGGAAAGAATATACCCTGAAGCATGCTTGGATAATACCCACAGTCCCGCTTTGTTTGTCTATAGGTCTTTGTGGCATATGTTCTGCATGGTATTTTGTAATTATTCAAACAATCAATTTGAAAAACCACCACATTGAATAGTATCATCTTGTGTTTCATCTGAAGCACAAAACATTACATTTAACTCATCTGGTTTATTCCTAGCTTCGGAATACACTACGCTTTATACTGGGAAATATGGATGACTTCAATCCCGAAACTGATTCCATTCCCGCTTCAGAGATGTACATAATAGATCAATATATGCTACATTTATTGCAAGATTACGGCAGCAAGGTAAATTGTATTGATTTTCACTGGATATACTCCCCAGGTAACAAGCTTTAAGTCTGCGTTTTGTATTATTTTAAAGAAGAAACTTTGACATGGGGGCTATTCTAACAGTTCAGACAGAGTAAGATTTTTTTGTTTCCTGTGCTGCAAAAAGATTGATACGTTTCCCTTTATACCTTTGATAAGAAAAAGATGACTTAAAGCTTAACAATATTTGAGTTGTTTAAAGGCTGTTGAGGCTTTTTAGGCTTCCATTTAAAAAAGAAAAAAAAAAAGAAAAAAACTTCCTCTGAATATCTAAATACTAAATTTTCCCTCTGGCATAGATATGCAACTTTCATTGGAGCTATCAAAATAAAGACTATGTATCAAATAGGCAAATCACCGACCACTAAGGTTTCTTCGATACAATGTGTCCTCTCAAGAGCTGAAATGGGTTTAAAGGAAGTCTTTGGTTTTAATATTCTGAACTTGTTTTTGACATGAACCTGTCTTTTTTCCCTCTCTTCTGTGTCTCTTTCCCCTGGGCCTCTAACTTTTTAGAATTTTAGAAGTAATGCCTAGAGTAGGATCTCAAGAATCAAAAACTTCTAGAGCTTTGGAAATCTTCTATATTCCATAGACTTTAGCAGTTTATATCACTCAGAACCATTCCGCTCAATGGATATAGTTTCTGTGGCTCCCCCTCTCCTCTACCCCTCCATATTTGAATTGAAATGACTTTCTTGTTCTGATTAACTGAATTAACACTTTTCCCCTCTGACAACCATTAAAGAAAAGATTATCCCAGACTTCCTGTCACTCAGCACAGTTCATGTAAGTTCAGGTTCATCAGGAGTTGTCGTTGTATCCAGTGTGATCAAAATTGGTACTTAACTCTCTCCGCTCCCTATCCCAGGTTACCGAAGCATACAAAGAGTATGATTATAGCAAAGTTGTTCGATTATTGCAAGCATTCTGTTCCAGAAATTTGTCCAACTTTTATTTCAGCATAATCAAAGACAGGTAAGTTCATTCCTGCTATCTTTAAGCTGTCATGGAAATGGGGGGCGGGAAACAAGATAATCACTTTGAAATGCTGGTAATAACACTTCAGGCAAATGTTGAGTGAATACAAGTACCTTTGAGAATGTCTAACAAGTATATATTGTGCTTTAGTTCACTAAAGCACACAGATGAAAGCTTAGCTGCTTTCAGCTATCAGAGTATTTGCTGTTGTCATTAGTGTGCTAGTATATTCTCTCCACTAGGGGTGCTGAATCCTTTTGAAAGGTGATCAAACATTGTACATGCTTAAAACTAAATGAAGTTGTAAAGATAGATTCTTACATCTGTATTTCTACCTATAAATGTGTACATCTGTGAGTTTGGGGGGTAGGGGGAAGGGCTGCAGCACTTATCTGGGCAACCTGAAGTCTTACTGGTGTAAAAAAGAGAGAGAATCCTAAAGGCATGAGTTTTTAAGCAAGGATGTAGTCTGATAGCTTAGCAACCTTTGAAAGGGCTATTTCATGGAGGAAAGAGGGGATGGAGTTGCATGATCTTTGGTTTCCAGACTGAAAAGAAAGGGGGGAAAGAGAAGCCTGAATACTAAATTTAATAGACGAACTAGAATAAAGAATTAACAGAGCTGCAGGCTCACCTTCCTAAGAAAAGATTCCCTTCTATACAGATGAAGCAAATTAACATGCATTGTAAAAAGTTCCTTTTCTATAACAAAATGTGGCTGCATATGTAAATGCTGCTGTACCCATACCACTGTGCTTTCTAAGGGAGGCTAATTAGGAAAAGCTTTTCTTATAAAGTAGAAAGGCAAGCTGGATCAGGCTTTTATATGAAAGGTAGTACTGGCAGCCTTAGAAAGTAGTCTCTTAGTATTGCCATGTTATTGTTATTACTGAAAGGCCATACTTTCAACTCTCATCTCTATCTCGCAGGCTCTATTGTGAAGAAGAGAAGGATCCCAAACGTCGTTCATGTCAAACTGTGCTAGCAGAGGCTTTGGACATAGTAGTCCGATCATTTGCACCAATTCTTCCTCACTTAGCGGAGGAGGTTTTTCAGCACCTCCCTTATAAAAAGGGTAAAGCATGTACAGTTTCTAAGGACTTGTGATACTGTTTAATTGCACAGTTAAAGAATAGTGTAGCTCTGCATTTGCATTCTTTTTATTATTCATTTAATAAGCACTTACTTGTATAGAAAGGCATTACATCCAAAATTGCTTTGTTTACTTTGCTTTCAAGACTCAGAAGGTGTGTTTCGTAGTGGCTGGATTAAAGCAAGCTCAGGGTGGAAGAAACCTGGGACTGAGGAAGCAGTAGAAGGTGCATGTGCAATAAGAGACTCTTTCCTTGGGTCCATCTCTGGCAAGAATGCTTTGGAATATGAAGTTGTCATCGTCATTGAGCCTGGACTGCTGTTTGAATTAATGGAGGTAAAAGATACAACTAAGAACACAACTGTGGGGAAGTATATTAACTTCTGTGAACACTCTTCGCCGCAATAGAACATGAGTGTTCTAGCGCCACTGGCAGTGTTCTCCCTAAAGTAACTGTTTTCTTGATGTGTCAAGGTAACTTGAAAACATCTATCTGAACAGGGGAGCCTTAGACACTGAAATTCAAGTCTATAGGGGTAGAGGGGCTTTGTGGCAGGAATAATGAATTTGGACTCTTGGTTCAAATCCACGCTGATTCACTATCAAACTAGTGTTTGTAGGAACCACTGGCATTAGTCTTAGCATTTAATAATTTTAAAGAACAGTTAATCTTAGAGCTTGTATGGTAGATATCAGTTTTGATGCCAGATTTAAACGTATGCGCATACACACACTCATACCATATATAAGGGTGCATGCATGTATTTATATAAATATAAAACTTGTGCTCTCTTCATGACAAGTTGTATTCTGTTGGTGGCAAAAGAACATCTAAAAGTGTGGCTATGGACACATACAGCTTAATTCTGTTTTTGATTTAACCTTGGCTAGCAGAAGGCTGCACTTTAAAAGATGCTGAGGAACAAAAACAGGTTGCAAGTCTGAAAGTTAATGCTCTTCCCTAGGTACTGCAGGCTGAGGAATCTTCTAGTGTATCACAGCTGAATGAAATAATGATGGCTTCCCAGACAACTCTGCTGAGTGAGTTTCCTAAAGAAACACCTGCAGATGCAAACATCATCAGTGGGACCTTTTTGATTAACTTAGAAGGTAAGAGGACTATTGCAGACTTGCTTTTCTGCAAAGCAATATCTTTTTTTTTTTCTGTGCTGCAACATTGTTCACTTCATACATAGAGTTGAGCATCTCTTTTTATGAGTAGAAGTATGCTACTATAACTAGACCTAGATGTTCTCAATAGTAATGCTTTCCTTAACAGGTGGTGATATTCGTGAAGAATCATCATATAAAGTTATAGTTCTACCAACTGCCAAAGCAAAATGCCCTCGCTGCAGGAGATACACTTCTGATTCCTCAAGCATTCCCTGCCCACGGTGCATGAAAGTAATTGCTGGAAAAGGGAGTGTTTGAAGATTACATTTGACCAGCTTGTGCATAGACATAATGTAGATAACTCCATTGGAATAGGAGTATTGAACTGTGTAAAAGTGGTGGTTAACCAGAAGGTCTGCATATTGAAGACTGCAGAACCAGATGTTTAAAGCCCAGCCTGAGCAGAATTACAGAAGGCTCCCCCCATTCACACTATATTATACCAAATTGTGTATATCACTTTTAAGCTTAATTAAAAAGGCTGTTCCAAATAAGACATACATTTGTTTTAGTAACCTGTGTTCATGTTAGTCTTACTGTGGAATTTCATTTAAGTGAAAATGAGTTTATTACACTTCTGTACCAACATTAAGTAAGTGGTTCTGTATAGTCCCAAGGGATCAGTCCTCTATGCTGGAGTATGTACTTCCCTTGTGAAACAGTAAGAAGAAAAAAAATGGATGACATCATCCCCTAAAACAGGAAAGATACAATCAAACCTCAAATTTATTTATTCAATTTACACAAATACACAGCAAGTAAGACACAAAATAGCACTATATACAGAATATTACTTACAGTACATTACAGATTTGATTGGTGTAGAGTGTGAGCTCTGACATGATATTCTGTTACAGTAAAATCCTTTACACAGTTGTACTAGGATACAGGAATGTAATACAACTAAGAAAGTCTTTGTTTTTTTCCTTAATTTTCATGATTACTCACTCTCTCATTGCTGCAGAAGTTTGAAGTGCTGTCAGGCAAGGTGGTAAAATCACTGTACAACTTACCTTTTTCCAATTTTTTTCCCTACAGCTGTTTTAATTCTATAGTTCTATAACTGGAGTTATTGAAAGTGTAGATTAGGGATGGCCAGTTATTCTTAGTAGGATTCTTACTGGTCTTTACTATAACTGATCTCATACCACTAAAGGAAGGCAAATATTTAGCACCAGAACTTTTCAGAGAGCCTTAGTCAGCTATGTTAAAGTGCAGCACTTAAGAACTGTGGACATTGAACAGGTGAAGAAGTTCGTGTAGAACAAGCTACCTACAGAACCATTTTAGCAGGGGTGTAACCCTTGGATGACAGCAGCACATACTTCAGAAAGGTAAGACCAAATTCTCTGTGTTAACAAGGTAGAATTCTATGGAAGCTTCTTACATATAATGCAAGAAGAGCAAGTTACAAGACTGAGCTAGTAATTTCAGCTGACTTCAAGACAAAAACAGTTTACACCAATATTATTCTTCCATCCTGGCTTTTCCCAGGAAACATTCCTTTAAGTAGAAAGTAAACAGTACTAACTGATGCAAGATAATTGTCTGTTTAATATACCACTCCAACAGTGAAGATACTCACTATATAATTCCCTGTAGGTACTGTAAATATAAGGTTTATTTTTTTTTAAGGCTAAGGTTTTCAGTAAAGTTGGGTCAACTATTTAAGCAGCTTTTGACTACAAGTTAACATGTGCAGAGATTTATAGCATACTACATCTTCTACAGTGATAAGATGTCGGGGAGACAACTGTACAGTAAGATACTCCTTGACCCACTGAAACTCAGAAGAGCTTAATACTTAAGGGCAGGGATGTAAATCCAGTTTTAGCTGAGACCCAATACCCATGGGAACAGTACTCAGATCTGGACTAAAGGATGAGTCCATATTTGTGTATAAGAGGAGTGGGAGGTTCTCCCCTTGCATAAGACCCCAGCACATTCTGTCCTCTATCTTGTGCCATCATCATTCTCCTGTATAAGGCAGTAACAAGGCATGAGCCCAACACCACTTCTAGCTCTGAAAAAGCAGTATTGGCTTTACAAGATAACTTCAGTCTCTGAAGTTTCTCAGGTGTAATTCTACAGCTTGCTTTGAAAAACTAATCATACATGGAACATTGAGACTGCAGCAGTTACCACTAGTATAAAATACAGAATTTCACAAGATGTAATTTTGTAAATAGACTAAAACTGCTGTCAAATCTATCCAATTTAGACTACCGCAAGAAGCGCTCAAGTGAGAAATAAATAACAAAGCATTTCAGATATTGACAAATGTACTGGAAACTAACCCTCTTTGTACTAGTGCAGAATTTAAAATAAATTCCGATTTAAAATTATCTTCTGAAATTCTGGGGTGGGAAGGGTTGTTCTTTTGGTTGTTTTACAAAAGCCACATTAAAGTTTCCTTCTATAAAGTTCAGCCTTATTGTGTAAAGTCATGCATTATACCACTATATCACAGACCAGTTTTAACCAAGAATGTCATGATGAGATTGCTTCTACAGCCTCTATCAGATTCAAGGCAAGGCTATACTGCCCATGATTCTCTGGTAAGTGCTCTATTACTTTGTTAACTAGTTTAGCTGTTGTGGCAATTGGCACTTCTGGATTTTGAAGGTCCTGGGGGTCCTATAAAAGAATAAACACAGCATTAGAGTCATTTTACAAAAGATCTTCTGCAGATAGTTCCTCCTGAACTTGCATGAATGAAGTTAGTATTTGAGCCTTGACCCAGAAGTAGAATTGTACTACTGATTATTTTTTGCCCCTCAGACCCTTCTTAAATAGCTCCTCACACTGCTAAACAATATTCTTCAAATTTGTTCATACAAGCAAAACATTGCACCTGTAATTTGGATAAACACAAGGCATTGATTTCTGAATATTGCCACTAGACAAGATTGTCAATAGTCTGTTTAAAACAAGAACAAATCATCTACCCCAACTTCAGAAAAGAGTATTGCACAAAGTCACAAGGGCACTTCTACATCCAACACACTCAGCATGATGCTGTAATTTGAAGATTGATTCTTGAGAGCTATGTGAAGTAGTAAGACCCATAGCATTTATGCAGTGGAGTTCCTCTCCTCTACTTCTCCCTCCAAAGGATAAGTTTTTCACTGATTTCTTCAAGAAAGCCATTTTCCTAGTTTTTTTTTTTTCCTCACAGATTTAGTGAAGTTAAACAGTTACTTAGGTACACCTTAGAAAGAAAACATTTGCTAGAGACAGTTGAAGAGCCTGGTAATAGCTTGTGTAAAAACCAAGAAACTAAGAGGTCCAAATATCTATTAACATCGTGATGACTTCCAAAGAGATGGATGCTCTCAAAATAGAATTAAGTAAAATTGAGAAGTGTGAATTTGCTGTTCCCATTCTCAAAAAGAAAGTAACAATCGGTGACCAAAGTTCCCCTATTTTCAGAAAAAGTATTTTCAGAAAAGACAAGCAGTTTTCTCCAAAATTTACTTGAAGGCACAAGCTTATATAGTCTGAATCAGCAAAAACATACAGTTAAGCTGCACTGTCCAAAAGACTTTATTTTGAAAAGTGAAAACTGATTCTTCTTTCAGCTGGTGAACTGAAGCCTCTGTACATCAAGCTGTTTTCCTAAATCAGGCTTAACTTACCATAGCTTTAAGCCAAGTACATAGTGTTGGTGGAAGTCTAGCAAGGAGTTCCATACCCTCCTTTGTCTGCATATGAAGTAAAGCAAAGGCCAGTCTCTGTCCAGTCAGTATAAGGAGCTGTGATGCAAGCACTTCTTTGTCAGTCACCTGAAGAAAGGCCTGAAAACAGAAAAATACAAGGAGTTAGATACTGTTTGAGCATGACATAACTCATTTATCTAGAAGCATCTTTTGATTCAGTTTTTCATTCAGCCTTCAGATACTAAAAGGACAAATGGTTTTGAGACTGTTTCTTGGGTTATCTGCTAGTGTGATAAAGCATGTTACTAAAAGCTTCACAACAGCAGGAGAGTGAACAAAGGCAGAGATAGATCTGGTTTTTTGGTTTTTTTTTTTTTTTTTTTTTTAAGTTCAACAACATATTCCAAGCCTCAGGTTAATTTCTTAAATTGTTTGCTTTTCTCCTCAAGAAAGAAAAGGATTTTCTTCCTGAAGACTGATAAACTTTTCCTAAAATTCTGATCAGAGGACACAGATAGTCATGCATATTTTTTCCATCCCTAAGCAATTTACTGAACTCCTTTCTTTACAGGCTGTTTTACCTCTCTCCTATGAAGATGACCTGCCTATTTAGTAACTATGTCACATGGATTGAAAAGTCTGCCAAAGTGGAACATCCCCAAAGAACAAGTGAATGCTTTTTCCTAAATTTCAGTGCTTATCTCACATGAGTACAATCTGCAAAGATTTTGGTTTTACTCTGTTCTGTTGGTAACAGCTCATACTAGGAACCTGTTAATTTGTTAACATTACCTTCTCAATTAATTACATGTATGAGAACAGCTTATCAACTGCTGCTGTACCTCCACCAGATTTTATATTATGTTCCAACTCAAAATTTTGTCAGTTAGAGATTACAAGCAAGTCGCTTCACTTGAAAGCAAACTCCTGATATATAAAATACAGTACCATACAAACAGCTGTACTAGTCTGTCTGGACCAGTCTGTCTTTCTCACTATTGTTTCCACCAGTTGATATACACAGATGGTTGTTGGGATGAGGGAAGAAGTGAGCAAGAATACTGGTATTTTGCAAGTATGTTTCCAGCATCCGACTTACCAGGCTCAAAAAATTCCCAAGCTGCTAAAGACTTGCCTAACCCTCCCAAGCATTCCCTTACGAGTAAGTGAAAAAGTAATCTTAGCAGAGATTCTGACATAATACTGTATTGATTAAAAATGATTAAAAGGTGTTATTACCTCTTCACCAAGATGATCTATGCCATAATTATACAGTTCACAGACATAATGTCTTCGAACTGCATCCTCACAGATTTGAAGATGCTGAGCCAGATCCACAACCACAGTTGGCCAATCCTTCTCCTTTTCAAAAGGAAACAGTTCCTCTTCTGAGACTCCTTTGGCCTTCTGTGATGAACATAGGGTTTGAACCAGTGCACTCACAACTTTCACCAAGAACTTGGAAGGAAAAATTGAAAGTTACTTCAGTTTTATTTGAAGTTTTAGAGGTTCTAGAACTTTCAGTAGAAAACTTGCACCTACCTGTTGTCGTATGGATAACACATTTGGATCCATATCCCCACTGGGTAACAGCTGAATTGAAGTAAGGTCTTTGAAAAATGCATTTTTGCCCTAAAATGGAGAACCAAAGACAACCCTCAGAGATTTGGGGGGGGGGGGAAGGCTAGGAGAAGGGGAGGGGAAGTAATCCACTTTGATCGAAAACTGAAAAGCCAAAACATTCTTCTATTTAAATTGTATTGCATCTTCTATTTATCTTGGAGATGAAAATGGATATTGTAAGTTAAAGCTATGGAACAAAAGGCACACATTTCTTCATACAACCATAACATTTCAAGAATTTGCTTTCACTTAAAAACACCTGCCTACCAAATTAGGTATCTGATATACTACCAGCTGAAACTTAAATTTGCATATATTTTCTGGTCTCTGGTTTATCGTTCTAAACCAAAATGCCAAGTATGACATTTAATAAGAAATACATACTAGCTGGCACAAAAATACATTTTAACTATTATCTACTGAAATGCAGTTGACACTGCTTGATTTTAAAGGTCTCTTGGGCTACGCACTAAATTTCAGGTAAATCCTGAATGACAGCCACCAACCACTGTTTTGCCAACTGTTGCACTGGCTGTATTCAGAAATAGGCAGCGTTGCCCACAGAGAAGAATGGCACACCCAGCCCTTGTTTCAGCCCACCATGCTGCAGCAGTGACATACGCAATGCCAAGCGTCTCTGGCAGTCCTGCTCTGTACTAAAACAGGAAGTAGGGAATATGACACACACAAAAAAGCTTATGCTAGAAGACAAAAATCATCATAGTTAGGGGGTTCTCCTCCAGCTTGAGTGAACAGCTAGGAGAAATACCTAATGGCATTGCACTTTACTCATGGAATTACATAGAATTGCATTATAGATACTGGAATGGTGTAGGTGATGTGTAGGTCTAGATTGTGACTTGCCTTGTCAGAAATAAGGTGATAGGTGGCCTTAAACTTCTACATGCTTTTTTCAGTCAGTCATCAGTCAAGATTCCCTAAAGATCTTTAGAAGTTCTCCCATGAAGCTCACAGTACAAATGGGAATCTTGAGTGACTGAAGGCAAAAAGGAGAAAGCTGAGAATAACAGTTCTGTGTAAAAGGAAGGAGGCACAGGAATAGGCTTTAATTGTACTCTGGAGAAGTACTGTGCAGTCTTAAATGACACAAGATAATATAAATGATTTTTACTAATGGATGAGCAGAAAAAAAAGAAATAAAAAATCAATGGAATTTATCTATGCTAAAATGCTAAAACCAGATCCAGCTGCTTCATCAGGTCCAGCACACAGACAAGAACCTATAGCAAAAGGAAGGTAATATTCTGCATTTATAAAATTGGAATAGATCATTAAGAAGAAATTTTCAGTACAGTACTACAGGGCTAAATCATTTTCTCTCCCATAGAAATTAGATGTTCATCTACATCAGCACTTCTTTTCTAAATTTTATTTATTGCAGTGTGATAGAGTGAGGAGGAAGAAAACTCCGTATTTCCCATCAGTCTGACTCTCATATAAAGAGGGCACCACACACTGCATTTTAACTACACTGAGGTTTTTCTTTTTCTTCTTTAAGTGGTTTATTATATGCATTTAAATGACAAGCTGTTTGTTCTCCTTTAGAAAAGCTCAGCTGGATACAACAGCAACACTCTTAACATTTCTGTATCCAAAATATTTGTTTTCTCTGATCTGGCTCCTCTCCAAACAACTAAAAAAAACTTGTCATGCAGGCTGCATCCTGCATTCTCATCATGCAGTATTTTCAGGCCAGCTAATCATTAAGGAGCCGATTTTTACGCATCTGAGGTCACTACAAATCTTTCATTCATAAGACACAAGGACCACAGTTGGGTCTCCACCTGAATTCTGGTGACAACTCCATTAACACAGCAGCTCAACACCACAGTGTACTAAATGACTTCCACAGACCTCTGCATGAACTGTTTAAAGAGTGAAAGCTAACATTTTATAGGTAACGAGAGTGATAATTAGATGTATACACATAAGTTTCAGAAAACATACCTTACTATCAAAAAGTGAGAGGGGCTTCACACTCTTCAGAGAAAACCTCATGATGACGTACAAGACAGTACATAATACAAACTGATGTTCCACAAGCGGGTAGTGAATGCGTTTCTGCTCCAGGGCTAGTTCTACTATCGATATCGGTCCTTCTACCGACAACCAAGCATCTTCAGTATCCAGGACAGGAGCCTGCATTTCGTCACTACTAACATCAGCCTACCAGAGCAACACAGAAAAGTAGTCACACATAAGACGTCATCTATATTAGGGCTTCCTATGCAGAAGACATGACATTACACAAGTTTTATGCATTGAAATTGAAAACAGAATTTCATATTTTCTAGAAGAGAAAGATTCTTTCTAGAATTTCATTTATTAATATTTGTATGAAGTGAATAGTACAAAAACTAATAAAACCATAAGAATTAACATTTATATCTTCCCAGTAGAAAATAAGGAATTAAGAATTAAAATTAAACTCTTACCTCTAGTAATGTTTGCAGAAGATCTGAACAGCAGCCAAGAAACAATGTCATTGCAGTGTCACCCATACCTACATCCTGTTAACAAACAGTATCATTTAAATTTTTGCAGCTGGAATTGAAAGGAGCCTTTATCAGCTCTATATGTTTGAGAAGACAGTTGTTTACATTAAATATAATAGGTAAATAAACTGAGCCTAACACTATATTCTAAGCTAAACAAACATTCAGTTAAGCACAAAGGTTTAGAAATAATAGGGAAAAAATAGAAACAGAGCTTCCTAATATCATAAAAGATTTTAATTAATAGCTTGATTAACCCATTTACAAGACTATTTCTAAACGAGACAATTCCTCAAGTAATCATATCTACTAAACTTCATTTTCTGAACATATCAAGTAAGCTTTTCAAAAAAATTTAACTTATGAATTCTACATGAAAAATGATAGTAATTTGTCATGTTACACTCTCAAGTCTACCATCTGTTACAATTGTTTCTAATTTGTTTTGTCAGATAAATTTTTATTTTCTAAAATTCATAGCATTTTCTTAGGGCTTCATTTTGAATTTTTCTGAATTTCATAATGCACTATCACTTTCAAAAACAGATCATAAGCTAGTACTGAAAATAAGTAGTTTTTATTTGTTTTTCCCCATTTAGACAAAAGTAATATTACTTGCCCTTCTGCATAATCTGTCCTTAGGAGCTTTTCCAACCTGTTTAAAAAAAAAATCAGCACAATTAAATAATTTTTATTATAAAAGTATGCATTGTCCTACAATTTAAGCTAATACTTAGCATTTTCCTAACACAAAAACAGAAAACAGTTCATTACAACTACATAAGGGATTACATTGCAGAGTTTTCTTTTGAAAAAAAGATGATTTGATACAGATCATAATACAACATAGAAATGAACATCATTGATGCCAGTACAGTTCTGTTCATCCTTCTTAATGTCTAGATTTAAAAATAAGGCCCAAAAGTCCTCATTCAAAGCCAAAAGGCAACTAAAAAATTACCAGTGATTTCTATAATACAAGAGTAGAACTATAATATCAAGCATGAGATTAAGAAGAAACATTAGGGAACAAGAAGAAAGAAAAAATGAATGTTCTGGAATAATCACTGGGATAGGAAATATCTAATAAGAATACTATTGCAGAAAGTTTTCATGCTTTCTGGTCTAAGTTCCTCAAAAGAGACACCTCAATCATTTCCTGTTTAGAACAACGTTACTATGCTGTTGCTTATATCCACTTTCTACAAGTAAAATCACATTCTACAGATGATGAAAAACCTACATCAATGGAAGCCAACTCTTCCACAGCAGAAAGAAATAAAACTAATGTTTACAATACCATGGCAAAGTCTAAACAAGAGCTGAAGAGAGATGCCAGAGTCCTGAATCACAGGACTATTTAAACTTGAATTCGAGTGATCCAGCACACTGTTTCAAAGTCTGAATAGGCCAACTTTAAGCTGTCACTTTTGGAATTGATTAATTGCCAACAGATAGGATATTTGGAAACAGTATTATTATTAGAGCTGGTGAGCGATCAGTTATGCTTTTGTTACCTAACACAAACTCTGAAGACTCTGAATCACATCTTTCAAACATACATAAATAACAAATGTTAACTTTTAGTAGTTATTACATGGTGTTAGTCTGAGGCGACAGTCGATGTGTGCAAAAAATAGTTAATAAGAAATACAGGAGAAAACCTTTATCTTTTCTCCTGCAGGTGTTAATGTAAGCAGAAATAATGGTGTTTAAGTAAAGGCATGTAGAACGAATGGAAAAGTTTTTGCAAAAGAAAAGTCTACTTAAATTCTGAGCCTGTTTCCCTGAGCCTATTTACTGAAAGGAACAACAAGGATAACAATATTCTCTCTTTTAGAGCTAAGGAAAAAAGGGAGAAAATGAGAGGCACAAGGTGGGGGGGGGGGGGGAGTGAGACAGCAAACCCTTAAGTTTTTTAAATCATTGTCAACACTTTCCTGTTTTGCTCCTCTGGACTTTTATGCTAAAAAACACTTTGCTGCTGCTCTACATCTGGCAAACCAATAGGCAGATTCTCTTACGCACTTAAACAGATCTGTCATTTACTGACAGTACTTTCTCTCTCTCAATTGTCTCCCTGTCCTAAACACAACTGTCTTCCAGTAAACAGATCTGCTATATGCATGCAAAATTGAAGTTTAGCAGGAACAAGAGCAATAAAACTCACAGCAAACAAGCTGCATACTAGAGTAGAAACTGATTTAGCAAGCTAGTGGGAGTTAAAAATACTCAACAGCATTCACAAAACATTCTGCATCCAGAAGAATAAGAGCTCATACACCCAAAACTTGGGCCCCAGCAGGCAGAAAAGCTACTGCTGTAGAAACCTGAAAGTTTCATGGCAATAACCATCAGGTGCAGTAAATAAGTATATGGAAAACGCTAAGTTCCTTATTGTTTTCTAAATTAAAAATAAAATTTATACAGACACACACACACAAAATCAGGAAGAAAAAGCATATACTCCTTAAAATAAAATCATTATTAAAAGGAGGTTTAGGACAAATGGTTTTGCAAATATTTTTTGCTTACCAATCAGTGCATTTTTGTGATCTGCACTGGTTAAGAGCCTTCATTACATCAGCCAATTTCTCCTATTGCTTAAAGCTACCTAAAGTTGGTCATTCCAAAGAACAGATATGATATTTTAAAATAAGCATTAATAAAGCAGTTAATAAAAGCTAGCCAAACTACTGTCATGATACTGCACTCACCTTGTCCATTAGATAAGTAGCAGAAGAAAGTCTTTTTACTATGAATGTATTCCACATCATCAGAGCAATACCTAGAACAATCATATGCTTGTAAACTCCAAGCAAATAGAAGAAACATCTTATGCAACAGAGGTAGGGAGCAAAACAGGGCTAAAATTCCTTTAATGGCGGGGAATTAAAAGCAGATGGTAAGTGAAACAAGAAGATAATGCCAGTTACCCTGGTCAATTTACACTTGGACTTTAGATTTCAGATTTCTCAGGAGTTGACTACTACTACTGTGCCCAAACACAGTCAGAAATGGAAAAATAATTCATTAAAATTACTATATTATATATACTGAGTTAAACACTGTAGGGATAGTGTAAATTTGATGGTAAGCATGAAGGTTTAAAACCCGTGCTTTAGGCACAGTGTGCACTATATTTTCATCTATAAATAGTCTACAAAGGACAAGTTTCATCACATACTCTAAAACACAGAATATCAAGAAATATGTGAAATGTAATTGGCTGCAACGACTGCCCACTACTGTTTTGAATAAAATTAAAAAAAAAAAATGTTCAGAGCAATTTTTCTACCATTTTTTAAGTTATATGTATGTTAGCTTTGTCTACCCAACTTATTTCCATGACTGTGATAAACTATCATTTTTAACAGGAAAAACAAAAAAGTTTGAATGTCAGCACAAAGTCTTTCTACACAAAATGGTCATCACTCCTACTGAACTGCACATATTTCTCCTAGTCTACAGAGAGTGAATTGTTTGACAGTTTCAACAGAGATCATCTTCAATGAGCACTTTGTACTTACCATGTTGAACGTGGGCATTAATGATACATCTAAGGTGATCTATAGACCTAATGAGAAAACATGCTTCCTTATGTAAAACAAAAAAAGTAAAAGAACAAGTTATTACATTATTCAAAGTTTGTTTTAAATGTAAACTGTTGATTCTTAAAAGGCACAGGACATCACTCGTTTTTGATAGTTATAGAACTTGTGAGGAAACTATTCTGACATTGTACTCTTCTCTGCTATGTCATAAACATACATGCACATGCAAAGTATCTTCATGAAACATGCTGATTTTAGCACTATTTTCAAGGCTTTGTTTCAGTATTTGTATACCGACATACTCTATGCTGAAAGAACTTCCACTGATTAATAGCATTGTCTTGCAAAAACAAAATCCATTTGTGTTAGAAACATTATTTTTCACTCCACATCATTACAGTAGAGTAAGTTTTTAAAAATATCAAAGGAACCTTTTATTCTACTGCAAGGTGTTCTGTTGCACAGATATGAGGAGCGCTAATCTCAATTTTAAGATCATTTATTCTGATAGCATTAGAACTTAAGGTAACATTTTCTAACATTAGATAAGCTGGAGGAGAGTAGCAGAACAAAACCTATATGTGTATATATATATTTTTTTGCTATGACAATTCCTGGCTAGAAAAAAAAACAACCTTAGAATAACGTTCAAGAAATCTCTCTTCCGTCTTTAAATAGTACGGATTATAATCTAACAAATTCTATGATCTGTTTTAGCACATACAAAACACAGGAAAAGTTCATCTCTCTTTCGCAATACTTAATACCTTATTTTGTATTTATACAAAATGCAAAGAAAACAATGATCTTATCTGAAGTAGCATGAATCCAGTATCTGTAGTTTCAGTTTTCAGAGTCTGATAGCTCAGGAACACAGTGTCCTGTCTTTTTGAGGTGCCGCACCACCTTAGTACTTCTGTTCGTTTTCTCAATTAAATTTGTGCTTGCCACTTACCACAGAAAAAAATTAACTACTATGCTTTAAAGTCAGTGTCATCTTAGTGGAAATTTTCATGAATTAAAACAAAATTGTGAAACTGTTTCTAATGAGATTTCTTAACCATTACTCTCCCCAAGATGAAATTGTTTTTACCTCTGGGTCCTTATTCCATTGCACTACATATTCCCAACAGCAATGTGCATGGAGTACATCCAGTTCAAGACTACAAGGAAATTGCTCATAGGCTAGTTGCAGCAGCTCTAGAGGGGGGAGAAAAAAGAAAGAAAAAACCCACAAGTTACAGCACAGATGTTTTCCCCACTATAATTTCTGGTACTTCAGAACAGTTTTATTGAAAACACCTCTTAAGAAAGTTTAAATTTGAAAAATCAATGTTATTTTCTTACCTAAGATTGTTTCCAAGCCTGCTTCTGCTTCTGGTTCCTCAAGAAAGATGTTACTATGCATTTCTACTGATTCTTCAGTACTATCAGTATCTTTTTTGCATTTTGCCAAATTCAGTACAGCAGGACTGAAGCCTTGCTTAAAAACCCACTTCGCTACAGTGTCAGCAAAGCCCCCTAAGAAAAAAAAACATATATACACACACTATGTAGTCTGTATATCCCAGATGAATTACAGTTCAGAAGCAAAAGGACAAGTAAAGAGATACTCATGACTATTAACTGATGCCATATAATTATATAACGACTTTGTCGATTAGAAAATTTTCTAATTGACTCATTAGATGTTTACAACGCAGTCTTTACAATAATACCCTTTTACAAATTTAAACCTCAGAAGAGCTAAGAAAAGGAACCAGCAGAACAATTTCCAGTGCAGTATCTTTCACAAAGTGGGTAAGAGTAACTCAGAAGTCTATTACACAATCAACCATCTTTCCAGGAGAAAAAAAAAAAAAAAAAAAAAAGTACCTTTTCCACCTTCAAGCAATTTCTTTACAGAAAGCCTGCCCAAAGGCTCAGTCTGTAGAGAGGAAATTCTCGTTGTCCTCTTGCTCACTTTGCTATGCAGTAGTGTTTGAAGTATCAGACAATCCTCTAACTGTTTCAGCAAAAGTTTCCAATATTCAGTATCAAGAGAAAGTGCTTCCCACGAGTCCGTATCCGAACCTACAATTATTTGTGAAAACTAACAGAACATATGAGCTGTTTTAGGTCCGGTCACCTAAAGTAGCACACTTTTGTTTAAAAGCGTTAATATTAAAATTGAAAGATATATCCCAAGAGCTACTGCATTTTAAAGAATAATTTAGTTTAAATTTAGTTTAAGATATGAATATTAACTATTATCCAAAGGTAAATTAATATCCTATACTGCTCATAAGACACACAGATTTCTCAAATAAAAGCATAAAGAAATAAAAGGACCTGACTTAGTCCCGCTCTTTAATTCACATTTAGTTGAAAAACAGGCTACAATCCTTTCAAAAAAAAATTGATTCTTCCAACTCCTCCACTAGACACACCATTTTTCACTCCTTACACATAGGGTTAATCCATCTCTATTTCAATTTCTCTCCACATTTAAAAAAAATACACATCATGCCTCAAGCACCCCAAAATTGGAACATATTACATCACAATTCTGTACATTATTTTGATGCTTCCCTATTTACAAGCAAATACTTTGCCAGGAAGCCCAAGAGTCTTTTCTGTAGGGTACTGATCTGATTTTTAGCGTTTGGCACCAAGATAGCAAATTGTAGAACTCTTAGAGTAGGGAAACAGAGGAAAAAGATAATTTTTTTGGTTTTATGGAAAGGAAATTATGGCTGTTGCTTTATTCATTTAAGAGCAAAAGAGAAGAAAATGTGAGAAAGAGAAGAGTGTATGGGTGAAGCACAGTATGTTGCAACATACCGACATGCCCATTTGAGTACCCACTAAAGATTTTAATATAGAGAATTGCAATAGTTAAAATGAATGTGCAAAAATACTACAACACTTCCCCACAACCTAGTTATAATAGTTACAAGCCTGTACATCCCCTAAATTCCATCCAGCACCTTAAGACAAGTAACAAAAAATACATAGGCCTAGTACTGCTTAAGTATGGAATGATTTTTACTCTTTTACACAACAATGTTGTGTGCAGTTTCACGGGATTAATCACAACTTTGTGGAAAGACATTTACTGTCAAAAAAAATACAGAAAAACCATACGAAGTAAGGCATAGCAATATAAAGGCTAAGCAAATTCACCAGTCTATTAAAAAAATAAGAATTGCAAATGTATTAAAAGAAGTTTGCTATCCAAAGTTCACTGAACTTCTGAAACTTATTTGGAAGCTGCATAGGATTTGTCTACACAAAAGTTTTTGCTATCAAGAAAAAACTCACTATACAGTTCACTTCACATACTTCAATACTCATAGCAAACAGTTCTAATATTCATTTACCTCAGCATAATATTCTTCAAATCCAAATTCAATTTTTTTAGGCTTGCAGTGTGCCAGTGTCAGAATGACAACACATGAATGTTGAGGATGTTACTCCATTAAGAACATCCAGCACTTTGCATGATACCAGTACAGTAAATAAAAAGAGGAGAGAGGTCCAAGATTACATACCTTTTTCTCTGTGACACTGTCAATTATCTCTGCAGTGACAGAATGTCCAACATGAGCAGACAATAAGGCAGCTGCATTATTTTCAGACTGAATACAAGCTGTACGCATTTGTTGCCACCAGGGAGAAACTGACTGAGTGTCCCATGACTCATCTATGGCAACTGTACGGAAGGGGAGAGTAGGACATTCAACTTGTGTCATTAGGTGTTAAACTAGCAAGACAGAAACCAGCCGTGAAAGCAGCATTTATTAATTCAGCCTACATTAGCAGCAATTTCCAATTACTCTACAGTGATTACATTATCTTTTTCTGGGTATTTAGCCTACAATTTCTAGATCGCTACTCAAATTTAAAATGGAAGATGCAGAATGCGAATTATTTGGACTCCCAAGTTTCACTTGTACAAAACAGGCAATAAATCTGAATCACTAGACATTAAACTCCGCTGCACACTTACTGCATCTAAGGAATGCTATAAAATGACACTTCACAATGCAAACAACTCATCTTTTGTTATTTCAAGATATCATATGTATTCAGTGTACTCAAGCTGGCTCTCTTCAGGCTAGCTCACACTCAGCAGAATTAATTCAGAAAACAGCAGTGGGTTGCTCACGCTTCCAGTTTCAATGTTGTTCACAGCAGCTCTTTGTGAGCTAGGAGAAGTCAGTCTTTCTTCATCACCCAACCTTCCCCAGATAACCAAAAGTTGACTTGATAGAGCAACCCTCAAGTTCCAGAGATGTTCAGTAAATAAACGCTGCCAGAATAACTGTGTCTCAACCTGTGTTAAACCAGCCTGAAGGATTTCTGAGTACCAATCAGCACAAGGGAGAGAGGCAGGACTACACACCCAAAACAGTGAGGAAGGGGAGCTGGACACCCCCATCTTCTGGTGCCAAAAGGAGTTGGGTCAACTTAGCGGTCAGTGAAACTGCAGGCTACGACACAGGACTTTAATGAGGGTTTTGACTGCATTTTTTAGTCATTTACTACTTTTAAAATGCATTAACATTCAATATCTAGCTCTCTTACATCAATTTTTAGGGGGAAAAAAAGCCTAACTGATAGTAGTCAGGTATCCTACATGTAATTTAGTCCTTTCTTAGTCAGTCTAGAGTAGTAAATGTCTAACGATTAATTCAATCAGTCATGTCTAAATGTTCCAAATGCACATTTTACCTTTCATTCTGCTCAGAAGCGACAGCATAGTGTGAAGGCAGCTAACTGAGTCTGGTTTATCTAGAATATCCTTTTCCTTGGAAAGCCACAAATTGAGAAGGAGTGACTGGGAGGCAGAAAAGAAGTACGCAGTTAAAGCAATAGCATGAAACTCTTCAACATTGCAATATACTTGATGCAAACATCTGCTTGAATAAAATCTGTCATGGAGCAGAACTGCTGTATCCATGAAACCTTATTAGCATAAAAAGTTACAAATGTACTGCAAATAGCACCCTGTGACAGACTTTGAAGTGAAACAATACAATCAATATCTTCCACTTAAAAAAAAAAAAAAACCCTTAAAAAAAATTATTTTAAAGGCATGGGCAGATAATACCAGCAAGTCAGCAATCTCAATTTTGTAAACATTAGTACAGAGTTACTAGTATTTCAGCTGAAAATCTTCAGTCACCAGGTAGTGGGAGGGAAAAAAGCAGCAAAGTACCAAAATTACAGGTAGATGAAATATAAGGATGATGGTCTGAACACTACTAGAGAGATTCTGACAAATTTACTTGGTGTTCTTTTACACTTCCTTGCTTGCTTACAAAAAGGAATTGTAACAAATGTCTTGGTACTAATTCTTATCCCACTAAAACCAATCAAGTTTTTAATGCAGTTTATCTGAACTTAACTACTATATAATTTTCTCTTTGGAAAAGTGTTGAGGAAATTTTTACAAGATTGTATTTGTAGTTGTAAAAGCATACTTTAGACATTCCCACTAGCATACCCACAGATATTTCCTACTAGAAGATTTTTATTTTCTTTCTTTTACATCTGTTAAGTGGGAAGTATAAATATGAGCATCCAAAGAACTGAATGTGGGGGCATAAGAACATGAAAGACAGTTTGAGTACAGCACTAATCCAAAGGTCAACATTCAGAATTTTTCCTATCAGTGTTTTGTCTTCAAAATACTAAATCAGGAAGCTTTAAAGTACTTAATAAGCATCTTACCAACAAGATTTGAGGGCTAAAACCTGCTGATTCCAATGTGTGACACATTTCTTCAGTGGAACTCTCTCCATGCAAACATTTCCAGAAGAAAAAGCTGCCTGAAGCAAAAAATGAGTCAAAACTATGAATGACCTCTCATCACATACTTATACCAAAGTCCACCTTATTGATCTGCTCACAATGACCGCAATACAAAGGACTAAGTTACACCTAGGGACACCCTGATACTTTATCCCTAGTGGAGAAGGTTCATACAGATTCAGCCTTCCTCCTACTAGCCAGGAATAGGACCAAAACACTGTATTTTGGAAGATAACAGCAAACAGAGCACCTATGGTTGAAACGATTACTGATTTTAAAAATTTTAATTGCTCCCCTGCAATAGAGCACACATGCTGCCTCACCAGCAGGCAACCCTTCCCACGATGGACATGAGTGTTCCAACTGCTAAGAACACAGAACGCATGTGGAAAATGAACTTGTAACGGAATGAAGATTATTGTACTGATTGGATTATACATTTAGTTCAATCCATGCAATGGTTTGAAGTGCCAGACAAGTTTATCCACCAGGTAACCCATAACTGTGTGGCAGCGTGTTGCACCTTGCACAGCAAACTACAGCTACAACTGCATAAGTTATACCTCACCAGTGCTATAAAAAGTCTGAATGTCCCTTTGAGGCAGAAGGAAACTGGAAAAAGATGATCTTTAAGAAACCATCTAAACTGCTCAGCATGACATTTATGTTTCAATTATCTTCAGGCCATCTACTTAGAGCTGAATACTGTCACAAGTTACTGATGATCCCAGTCCAAGAGGGTGGGGAGAAGAGCACTTCTATCCTAGTTCTTAAACCCAAGTATATTTTCATGGTAGAAAAAAATGCAAATTTATTTAAGTAGACTTAAAACTACTTAGAAACAGCTTTTGATCTTCATACAGATGAAAGCCAAGCTCTTCTGTGTAACTTTTTTAGTCCCAATTCCTCTCCAAGCCTGACAATTAAGGCTAAAACAAGCAAGAGGCTATCAAGTGAACACCACAGTGCCCTGTACAGAATTCCCTGTTTGCACCCAAAAGTCCCCAGGAAAGAGGTCATGTGGAAACAGACTGCCTTTCAGACAGATTTAACTGAACCTGTTCCCACCAATTCTTTCCCAAGAGCCCCTCAAGTCAGGAACAGATTTGCAAACTAAAGCAGACCACTAACAGAAACCTGATCCCAGATACCAACAGACATCCCAGAAAGGCTCATGACTTCTCCCCATCATCAAAATTTCAGATCAGCATTGTCAGAAATCTCCCCCTACTCCACAAATGAGGGATGGTTATTTCCACATCTGTTGCTCCTGTGCTATCTTCCCATGCTGCCTCAGGCCAGCCTCCCCCCCATCTCCGAGGCTAAACTCCAGTTGTATCATTGACAACTGTTGAGGTGCTGCTACCAGGAAGGAAGAAAAAAGCAGGACACAGCTGCTCAGTAGAGTACCTAGTTACCACTTATTGTCGGATCAGCTTATTGATGCTAATCAGTGAATGAAGAGCGGTAACAGGGCTTTAGAGCAAACATATCTGCAGAGGTAGTTAACTACTGTTAGCATTCACCTAGGTAAAAAGACTTGTCCCATGACTCAAGGTAGAGGCAGGAGCTACCACTTCACATACTATTCTGAGGTGGTACAGCTTGGAAACCTCCAAGTTAAGGCTAAAATATCTGTTTTTTTAGTTTTTAGAATATAATTAGTCTTTAAGGTAACCTGACAAACAGTTCAGTATTTCTTACCTAAAGCCACATATTCTCCATCTTCCATATTTTTCACATTAATCGTATCCTTTTCATACTCTAAATACTCTAAGAATGTTTTCACGGACAGTACACAATCTTTCTCATCAGCAAACTGAACAGCAGTTTGAGTGTCTTCTTGCTTGTAGTTCTCCAGTAATGTCTGAAGCCTAAGAAAATCCTTTTCGTCCAGCCGAAGTAGCTTAGCCAAGTCCTTAAAAGCAAAAAACCAAAGAAATCCTATATCACACAAGACTAATGCAAACAGATGTTTTTTTCAGAAAACAGTGAAAACTAAAACAAACTCAAAAGGATCAAGTATTTTGAACATAAAAATTAGCTTTAAAAGGGTCAAAATAATTGAATAATCTCAAATTCAATTATTTGTATAGCTCAAAATAAAGACACATTCCCAGTATTCAGATCTTACCCATTGTATAACTACTACCTATCAAGCAAACAAGCCCATACAACACCACTCTGTGTGTCTTATAGGTTCATAAGCATTTCTATAAATGATACCAAAAGCAAGCCGAATTATAACGCAGACCACTGACTTTACTTAAAACACCAGACAAAAGCAAATATCAGAATTTGTGATTACTACTGGTCCCAAAATACCCCCTCAAAATCAAAAGAAGATTTAAAGAATGCCCTGCGGACTTTGGATAAATGACTGAATCAGGAGCTACTGGTTCTATTTACACTTCTGTTTCAATATTCTGTGACTGCCAAAGGATTTGGGGTTGATGAATTATTAAGCATTTGTATAGCAAATACAAAAAAATCCAATAGGAGTTACAAATCAATTACTTCATAACAAGTCTCAGCCCACAAAAAAATGTTAACTTGCTTAACTACTTACTTCATATGAGGAATGGAAAACGTGTTTTATGCTTAAATCATCATTCAATTCTGACAGAACTGAATTTTGAATTTACTCACATTATCTGTGGGTGGAGTGTCTTCCTGTATTTTCTGGGAATTTAGTTTGCTAACTAGTTCATAAAGATGTAACAGTTTCAATTTGTTTGCACAGAACTGTAGTAGTGCTTCATCCACACACTCGAGCTCTGAAAAGAAATAAAGCTGTTTTAATTTCAGTATATGGTCATGAGCAGTGAAATGTACTTTGCAACTGCATTAAGCTCCTTTATTAGAATTGGAGGCCATATGTGTCTCAGTGTAATTTTTTTTTGATGTACTGTTGCTTGCAATGATTATATTTAAAATCATGGCAGTATAAAACAAGAATTATTTTTACCAGAAGGATTAAAGAGAATGTTATCAGGCTTATTGTTAAACTGAGAAAGGTTGGTAATATGACACTGAACAAAGACAAATATATTGCTTTCTCCTGGTTAAGTGCCAAACCACGGACTGCCAAAAAATGAAAGAAACTAAGTCTCAAACAGATTTTCTTTTATCAAGAATTACATACCAAACTATAATTTGTTATTCATGCTGCTAGTGCTTTAATATGGCACATCCCTTACACTAAATTTCTAAGACTAAGATTGCGGAAATACAAAAGCCATCATCTTGCAGAGATGAAACCAAATTCATATTAATAGATATCAAGCTCTCTTCTGATACATCCGTTGTTCAGTGTTCAGAAAAAAAATAAAGCAATCAGAATACATGTGGTTTACACCAACACGATGTTGAACAAAGACTCCATTCCAACTTATTTGTTTTAAAAAAAACTATCAAAGAGGAAGTGAAGCATATATTAAAAAACAGTGCAAATTTTTAACTACGAAGTGTATATATATATTTTTATACTCACACACTCGCACACACTCTCTGAGTCTAGGGGAAGCTATTTTTCAGTTTATTTGTCTGGATTTGCAAAGAAATTGGATTCTAACTCACCACTTCACAATATAGACAAGTCTTCCTTCAGTTTCAAAACAAACACAGAAACAGACAGGAACACATAAGACCAGAAGAAGGTACAAAAGCGGTGTAGGTGTATAATTTAATTTTATTTTTATTAAATAACAGTTATAGCTTCAGGAAAATACTGACTTGTCTATCCTCATTTGTCTTTTACCTATTACTTGTTTACTGCTTTAAATTAAAGAATAAGATACCATTCAAAAAATTGGATCACATGAGAGGAAGTAACTGTTGTTGTTTGCCTACTCTCTGATTTTGCACAGAAAGGAAGGCAAGCCAGCTTTGAAGGAACAAAATTGGACAACTGCTCTTTTGCTACAAGCTTTATATCTCACTTATCATGTGTTAGTTTTTGAACAGATCATCTTCATGCTGAAACAGCTCCTAAACATTATTTTCTCCCAGGAAATTTAATCACCTTTGACACATTGCTATTAAAAATCCTACAAACAAAAGAGAAACCTGCACAACTTGCCACAGAGTCACTTGACCTTTCCTTCACAACCACAGCATTCATATAGCTGAACATCTGCTTCACAATATGTTTTTACCTACTAAGCACAAGTGGAAGCACTCCTACTCCTGTGAAATTAGAAGTCTGGAACATCACGCAAGTTTATTTTGACAGCAGGAAATAATGCTATGTAGGGATGTATAAAAGCCCCACACAAATCAACAAACCTCAGTAAGCACATAGACCTGTAAATCTTTTCAGTGCAAAAAAATGCCATGTTTTCATTTTATTTTTCTTTGTTTTTTAGGACTTCTCACAGAAATGGATAATACTAGCATTTTAGAATGCTAGATCTTGCCAAAATTAGGTAGAAAACTACACATATGAAACCCTCGCTCTCCCCTACCCAGTTCAAGAAAATGATTGAAAACCCACTGATGCCTGTGGAAGAAAGATTTCTCCTCAAGTCTTTGAAATTAGAAAAGCATGTTGTCACATTCTCTCTGAGGCAGGGCAAGGGACACAGCCATTCTAATTGGCAAATCGTTTATTAGGGACTTCCATACAACAATGTAGAGATGGCTAGAGTCTATTGCTAAATAGACTCCTCCTAATTAAGCTGAAAAGATTCAAAAAATGAAACAAAAATAGACAGACTTCTGCTGAGTGGCACGTGAATGCAGTAGAAGCATGTGAACCCCAACACATGTGAAAGGAAGTGGCAGATAGATGCTCCTCTACCCTATTCCTCAATGCTCAGCCAGGCCTCCACAAAGAAGGTTCGTCCAGTTTAGAAAGATGCAAGTCTGTCATTTCAAATAAACAACCTCTCAGAATTTCAGCAATAAGATTTTTTTTGAATGGGTAATGACATTTCCCCAAGAGTGGCTCTGAAAACTCTAGGAAACCACATGAAATATAACTCTAATGAAGTTTACCAAAAAAACAACAGTAGGCATCTCGCCACAGCTCAGATCCTCTGTGATAAGGATCCATTCGATTAGAATTCATAGATCCAAAGTATCATAAACTTACTGTCTTCCTTAGGAAAAGAAAAAAAAAACCTAAGAAACTTCTACATATAAAAACTCGGGAAACCTTTCTGAAGAAAGCTTTTACCAGATGAAAATACTGAGCCCGGGTTTTGGGTTGGTTCTTTTTTTTTGGGGGGGGGGGGGGGGGGGGGGATGGTGTTTGCTTTTTTTCTTTTTTTTTTTTTTTAAATACATAATCACAGGCTGCTAGACACATGACAAGCATAGCAAAGCACACTTATTAGCAAGCTATTTGATATCTACATGGAAAAAAAAAAACATGTGAAAGCAACATCTTGTTATACCTAACAGCAAAACTAAGCAGTCTCCTTGTGGAATAGAATAGTTCCACAATAGCCTTATAGCACTAGTCTTTCTTCAAGTCTCGTTGCAGACAAAGTGCAAGTGACTGTCCATATTTGCAAAATAAATATCCACCTACCCTGTTTTTTTAAATCATCCATTAAAGTTTGAGTGATGTTTGTGAGCGACAAGAGCGGCACACGTTCACTTGTCAATATACTTTCCAGAGCCTGTTAAGCAAACATTCAACAGAATCAAACATTTACTTATGTTATATGTTTTCACAGTAAAATTAAGTCCACAACAGCACAACTTTGAGAATGACTTTCAGCTGCTTTTTGTCTTCATGTATACTTGTTACATAATTTGATCCTACAGCAAGCTCTGCTCTGTTTATGTTATTTCAATTTTATCACAGAAGATACCTTGAGGAAGTCACAAATCAATATTAACTCTAGGCAGCATGTTTAAAAAAAGCAAAATAATTAGTAACTCAATTATTTACTTCAAGTAACTATAGGAAAAAATATTTTTTAAGATTTATAAAGGTTTAAGCACTCCAAACAACTTTTTTTCAGTGTTTGAGTAATAATTTCTGAACATTCACCTGTTTCTTTGTAGCAGGGTATTTAATATCAAGGATTAATTCCTTTGCTTCAGCTTCAACCAAGTCTGCAAACAAAGACAATGCTGTCTTTAATTCATATTTTCCAACTGGATTGTAAAAAGCAAGCCAATCTGCGTCACAGTTAAAATGTACATGCGTTCATACTATAGAGCTGCCTGACACTATTAACAAGAGTTGCCACAACAAACTTAGGGAAAACAAAACAAAGTAGCAGCTGAGTGGCATCTCTTATTCAGATTTGCCTTCTGTTGGAAATATACACTACATATATAAACGAGGACATCTACAGTCAAACGTCGAACTCAGCTCTCCCATGACATGGCATAATGGCTTGCATATAGACCACGCTTCAAGTAAGCACTCACAGAAGAGTTCAAGGAAGATTTAAATGACAGACAAGGCTTATACTGGATCCTTACATGGGACAAATTTAAGCTGGTAGCTTCTAAAACATACAAGCCATTTAAAAGGATCCTGATGCATACAGCTGTCAGCATGCACTGCTATCATACCTGTGATCATACACTAACAGAGCAGATAATACAAGAACCATTTGATAACAATGTTAAGAAATTATATAACAGAACCTACCGGGATCTGAAGTTTTAGCTTTGAGTAATGCATTTAACTTCTTCACTAGATGCATATCCTTTGCTCGCTCACTCTTTTTATCACTAAAGGGAAATAATTTTATTTATATGTGTGAAGAAAACTGAAATGAATGATTCAGAAAAATACAGGTTTCTTTTATTTATGCTACTTTAAGACAACATCATATCAATAAAAATCAAGCTAGTGCATACAAATCAGTGAAACCATTAACATAATAATACACTATTCAGCTTGAGAAGGAACACCAAAATTCCTCTATAAATAAAAAATTATTTCCAAAACCAATAATGAAATTAAATCAGGTATACAGAATGCAAAAGCCCCTTACCTCAGGGCTAAATGAAAAGGTATGTGAATAGTTTTTACACTTCCAGAGACTGGATCAAGAAGACATATCTGGTAGGTCTGAGGCTGCCATCCCTGACTGGTCACATTGTTTAAACCCATTATTTTATAACCTGGATACAACAACCTGAAACCAACACAAGAAAATGCTTTTACATCAAAGAATGAAATCATCAACTTTCCCTTTTCACACACTGAATAAGAAGGGAAACAGTTTTGTAAAGCTAAGGCTCAACAACTGCTAAGTGATTATGGTTATCACAAAAGACTGTAGAGCCACAAAGCAGGACAAAATCCCCTTCTATAACACAATAACAAGCTGCATTGAGTAGAAATACCGTTGGCAATGCAAAGACAGCCTACCAGGACTTCCTGCTGTTGCCACTGGAATATCCATGTATCACTTCATCCCAGCAGTGTAGCTAATGTATCTACACACAAACAATTTCTTACCTACAGTGCTTCCCCACATTGAAGGCCCCGACCCGAGGCCCTTGCTGGGTGCTCCACACTTCCAGGATTCCTCTCCTTGGAGCATAGATCACAAGAAACTGAGCCACTCTGCTTGGACCTTGCGCATGCCCAAAAGGAGAAAAATCCATCTTCTCAGTTTCCCTCTCGTGAAGGTCCTCTACAGTTTGTATCCAACCAATTTCTGCATCACGGTATCCTTTGTATGAGAAGGCAGAAGTTCATTAGTGTACAGAAATTAATAATGATTAGCATGCATAAGCACCAGCTTCCCTAAGTATTATTCCTGCAGCAAGCCGTTTTAAACTTTGTTTCAAACCGTGCACCACTGGCCAGTAGCCAGGCTTCAATAAGGGGGATCTGTGGCCATGCACTTCCAGCACGGCCCACTAGAGGACTTCTCAGAGCCAAATGCAGCCTCTGACAGCGCTTTTGGGAGGGACCAGCTCCTCCCAGAGAAGCCACAGAAAATAAAACACATCAGGTCTGTACTCCTGGGCATTGTACCAAGACAAAAGCTTCCCAGAGAAGAGTTATAAACAACTTTATAATAAGATATATTATACTGAGAAGGTTGCAAAGGATCCACAACTTGATTAATGAGAAAAGATACAGTTCTCAAAATGCTTTCAGTAGACAGTTTTGCTTTAAAAAGCTATTTCATATATCAACAGCCTCACTCATAAGGCTCCAACAACGAGATGGCTGGTAAGTTGTGAATGCGTTTGACCATCAAATAAAGCTTAGAAGTGCAACAAGAAATCCTAGATAATATTAAGCTGTCAGTAACAAAGGAAAAAAGTGGAAAAAAGCACAGTATTATATCAAATAAGCTTCAAATATGAGAGAAGAAGAATGCACAAGGGAAACATGACTACTCTATTTTACTTGAATATGTCTCTGAAGTAGGTACCATTTTCATGCCCACTAATCTTCTGAATTGGCAGTGTGGGAGAGAGACAGTAGAGCTAGAGATTTACTCTGTTTGTAAAACTTATCCCCCATGTCATAAAAAGCTGCAAAACTTTAATCCTGTATGAAGAATGAGGAGTATTGTTACATTAGATATAATCACAATTACAAAAATCAATCAAGAAAGCTTAACATCTGTATTTTCTTACAAAAAAAAAATCTTTGGTTTAGAAGAGACTAAACACTCCCTTCTTGTGCAGTCACCATAATGAAAATGAGAAACTAACAAGTCATATTTATTATTCAAACTTCTGCTTACTTTCTCAGCAAAGCTAAAGAAGATCCTAGAATTATCAAGAGAAAGTCTTGGAAAACACAGCTAAAGCTCTTCAAAAAATGATTAGGTCAAAAGCTTCCTCTTAAGATACAGTCTAGGAGTGGGGGAGGAAAATCTATACAATGCAGACCAAACAGACCAAATTCTTTCTATAGTCCATACCAGTACTTCGAGGGTTGGCACAACAATGCCTTTACTGTGTTCCTATTAAATCTGTCTTTAATTTGGTTTGTAACAGCATGATGTACTAAAATCTTCCATAATTATGGAAAAACTTCTGAGATTCTAAGTCAAGTCTGAACATAGAAGCCCAGTATTCTGACATATATTAGTTGCTATACTGACGTACTCTGTCATACCTTTCCACATGCGAACTGCAAGTCCTCTTGTAACATCCAGTAAAATAACCCTTCCAAAGTCATCTGTTACTGCTGCCAAAGTGTTACATGGAGAAAGACATATTCTTTCACCATGGCGACGGGAATCTGGAAGTCCAAACCTAAAAATCAAACAAAAACACTAAATATCTAAGATAACACTTCAGAAATAGTAAACAGAGTATCTTACATGGACTAAGATTTAAGGTGTCATAAAGATATGGGTAAAATTAAGAGCATATTATGACTAGAGTTTTTGTGTTGGCTACAGGGCAATTCTGTAGGTCTGTAAAAGTTCTACTGAAAACTAAAGGCTGTTAAAATATGAAAGACTGAATTCGCAAAATTTCAGAAACCAGGATAATCAATTGCCTTATCAAGGATCTCAGAGCAGTGGGTTATTTTACAAGTCTTCCCTTATTGCCAAACACCCTCAAGAATACTCCAAGAAATCAGGAAAGAACAGTCAGCACTGAGTTTAGTTTTTCATCAGCTTTCTTGAAATCATTAAGCTATAACCTGGTATGTTTTCACTCGCCCCTTCTCCTCTCTCATGTCTAGCATGGAAACAGGACACCTCTTAATTTTTGTGAAATGCTATAATCTATCATAAGCAGCAAGTATCTCATACAGTTTCTTTGAAGCACTTCAGAGAAACATCAGGCCTGATAGTCATGCACTTACGCTTACATTAAATAGCGTAGACTGTGCTTTTATAGTAACAACACAACACATGAAGTTACACAGAGATGAATAAAGTAAATTGCAGAGAATGCTAAAATGAAATGAAACGAAGCTTAAAAAAATGTCACCTGCAAACTGTAATCCCTGCTTAAAGTCAAGAAGAAGACTGCTTTCAGAAACAATTCAAATAATCAAGAACACAAGAGCTTCAAAACAACTGAGATGTTAAGTCAAACTTGCCTCACTGCCAATGGAGTGGCAGGTTCAACTTTTGGTTTCTGTTTTTGGGCAGGCTCTTCTTCATGTTTGCTCTTCCAACCCAGCCAGCCGCTTGCGATAGAAAAAAGTATTAGAAGAATCATACTAATGTTTCTAAAAATTCTCAAACTATTATGTGGCTACTAAAACAAAAATCATTTAATATTTTGTATTTTATTACCTGGCAGCATTAAATAATGCTGAAGTCAGTTTACTTGCAACTGCTAAGGCAACATGAGACAATAGAGGCTGTGAGCTACCCTGAAAGGAAGGAGAAAAGTATTTAGAAAGCCAAGAAATAGTTCACAGACTGAACTCAACTGCAGAATAATTTTTCAGGCATCTTATGGACTTTCAGCTCAGAAAAGCACAGCTTTAAGATTCTACAAAATTTTAATTCATTGCCCCCAGAAAAGCCATTCTGACATCTCTTTACCATTTCAAAATCCTCCTGCAAGGCACTAGTAGCTCAGTACTTTTCCCTGCAACAGAAATTGAGAACCTTGTGTATGATTTATCTTGGAAAGTTAGCTTCAAAATCTTGGAAGGCTTTGACATCATGGAAAGTATGGCTTCAGCATTCTTGCAAACACCAGCATTAGCATTTGTCATAAACACATTGGAAAAGCAAGAGCAAAACTAAAATTCTGATTCTAGCACTTTCAATTAGCTTTTGACTCCTGATAGGGACAGCACCCTTTTAAGGTCTGAACATACAAAACACACACAGCTACATTGCCATCCTTTTCCTCCAATGTGAAAGAGGAACGTAAGTGTGCTTACAGGTAACATGGAGCAAAAATTGTAGTTCCACTATACGAACAGATACTATGATAAAATTTTCTCAGTATACCCAGGCTGTATATATAACATGATCAAAGACCAAAGATCTCAAATAATCCATAAGATGCATGTATACACAATCTCAACCTTTTTATTTTTATTTTTTAAGCCATTCAGGTAACTAACAAATCCCCCCTCTCCCCAAAAGAAGTTTACTCGATTATTACATTGATTTTAAGATAAAGAATAAAGGTTCTCATTGGCAGGAACCTGTGGAGACATCACTAACACATCCAGCCAAAGAGATTTTTTTCCTCCAGATGATTCCAGTTTCTGAAGATCAAGAAGAGGGGGAAATGTCAGCATGAAATGAATGTAAGAATACTTTAGAAATACTCATACAGAAAAGAGAAGGATTAATTATTATAGCAGTTTCACTAAGTCAACTTTGTAGTACATACCTCTAGAGCAAAAAAGAAACCAGTAAAAGGATTGGATCCAACAGTAACATACTGGGACATAGCAGGTGGGCTATTTTTTATAGCTGCATTATATCCACCTATATTGGAGGCAGTCTTCATTTGATCAAAAGGAGACAGTGTTGTGATACCTAACAAAAAACATTAAGATGAGTGTCTTATACTTTCAGAACAAAGGCACACAATTTTATTCTAGGCTCTAAAAGTCTAAGTATGTTCCTGCCTTCTTGGCTGACCAGGCACAATTCAGAAGGAGGGTGAAGTAGGAAATAAAGATCTAGCTACACAAATTCCTAAGAAAACAACAGAAATAATGTAACGTACTCAGGTTATTAAAAAACAGTGTTTATTTAAGAGAGCAGAAGTCCAGTCCAGTTTCCTTCAACAGTAAGACAAAGCCATCTAGTTTTCGTAAGAAGCTGAGCAAGATTTGTTGTGATGATGAAAAACAGGAAAACAATCTTACATGATGAAGAAGGGAAGCTCCCCACAAATTGCCTGAGTATGAATGGCTACTGAACCAGGAGAGATGCACATTGAAGAACAGTATCAGAGCTGTTTAGAGTTTAGCAGCAAAAGTTTTGCAGCAAAAACACATTGATGGCTATCCAAATGCACTTCACTTGCCTGTTTAACACACTTCTGCCCGCCTGCCTGCTTTTGTGAAAGGCAAGGAAGAGAAACTAAGCCTGTTCTCCCTCAGATCTGCCTGTCTGATAAGAGCCTGGGATTCTGCAAATTCCTAAGGAGTCAAAGTCTTTGACAGTCAGTTTGGGGGGGGGGGGGGGAGGGGTTGGAAAGGAACAATCTAAACTCATAGTTTCTTGAATGAGCCAGATTCAGGCAAGGTCCTTATCAGTCTTATCCTACCTGCCAAACAGTTCTTTAACCCGGCAGAAATGGGAAGAACTGCATCTGATCTAGTCTCTCTCTTGGCTGTTTCTTACCAAACAAGAGGATAGAACAGTTACAAGTCTACCATCTTTTCCCCTTCAAGTGCATGGGGAGGCTCAGACAGACTACAAGAGAAAGAATATATTTTTTATAATGGTTAATGAGATCATTCACAACTTCAGCCCTCTCCCACTATTCATTTTCAGCCAAAGAGCACCACAAATCAGTACTGTAACTCCTAATTTAACAGCACTAAGACACTTTGTTTCATTCAGCTTAATGTTTGAAGGTAAACAGAAATGCTTACCAATACTAGCATGGTCAACGATTGTATCCACATCCTGCAAGCCCCACTTCTTATAAGCTAATGGTGGCGGTTGAACATTCTCATTGCCAGATGCTGCAGCTGACAAAAGTTGGTAAAACACACACACAAAAATCTTTATTGAGTCAAAGACAAAGGAATAGCATAACCAAGTAAAATAATCTTTTAATAAATACTGAAACCACAGAATAACCTGGTTTTAAGTTAACATACATTTAAACATCTGCTGAGCTAAAATGGAGCTTTGGAATGCTTTCCTTGATGTAATTAAAACATTCAAGAAAAACTGCTCTTTGCAGAGAGCTTTGTCTTACCAGTCAATTACAGATTAATACTCTGTAAAAACTACAGAATGCTACTAGAACTTCTTTCTGTGCTCTGGGCATGTTTTAGAGGAAACTCCTCAGCCAAAGTAATTGCAAAGCCAGCACATTCACAAGACATGCAACAGCTTGAGGTACACACACTGGTAAAACTAAGGTGATGACTGAAACTCCCCCAAAGTGTATTACGACAAACACATAAATGATCAAGAATAAAAGATCATGTAGGACCACTGCTGGAGATACTACAGCTAGCTTTAAGTGCTTGTCTGCAAGCAGTGATCTTCTCTCATGAAAACAGTAGGATGTGTTTTGGTTGTGGAATTAGATGAATCTTTCTCATTATAGCTAAAATTAGTTACCAGCATCTTTTCTTTCTAGCTTGCTGCATGATTCAGAGTATCAGTTTTAAAAGTTCTGATTCATGGGAGTCTTCCCTCTCTTCTGCTCCATGGCAATGCTACCCCTCCATTAAGTGCATAAAAATAACCATATTAGATCCCCAAATCCATCTAGCCCAGTAAAGGATCTGAGCATAGCTAAAACCAAATGTCTAGGAAGAATATTAGAACAAGGACACATATCTCTAAAGTCTCTTCCAGCTTCCAAAGAGATCTTCTAAGCCAGAGGGAAATTCTAAGCACTCAGTAAACCTCCACGGCTTTCTCCTTTGTTAACCTGTCCAGTCTCCCTTTGAGCCCAAGAAAGTATTTTAGCATCTACATCATCCTTAGGCAAGGAGTTCCACAATTTAACCCCACACTGCATAAAAGCCCATCTGCTTTTATTTTGAACTCATTACTACCTAGCTTCATTTCATGCCCCTTCATCCTGAACTGGAAGAAAGAGCATTCTATTTCTATCCACTACCTCCATATGATTCAAAGAGCTGTCTCACCACAGTAGCATTCCTCAGTTCTTTACCACTCGTCCCTTCTATGCAAGGTTCCAGCCTCAACCTAAGCATGCTGCTGTCCCAACAGTTCCTAAAGCTGTCATGCTGGCAGATCCACTGTGGTTCTTCCATACACTCAGCCTCATGATATACCTATTTTCTGCTGACGCAGCCTGGTGCAGAGGAAATGAGAATCTGACAAAGCTGAAGTACAATGAGAACAACCATCAAGAAATTCAGGAGAACAACCCAGCAACAGCTTCTGTTTAACATTTTATCTCCCGGAGTTGTAACAGTCCCACACCTGTACAATCTGCCATACAGTACTGTTATGTGGTTCTCCCATTACCCAGGAAACTGACCTAGTTTCTGAACCACAGTTTAAACAGGCACCAAGTAAAGGAACAGGATCAAAGGCTGCAAAGTCTAACAAGGTACCAAAGACTGTCAGGCCTTCGTTAACATGAAGGGCATAGACCGTTACTAATGTCACCATTACAGCAGTATTAATTCCCAAAAGGTCTTTCCCAGGAAGAAAATCATTTCACTAACTCTCAGTAAAATCAGCATCCTGACTTGATAAACACCTTAACAGTGTTAAGGTGACAATGTGCAAGACAGGCAATACTACTCAGACAACTTGTGCTCTGAGGACACTTTCTGTGGAGGAAAAAAAATTGCTTGTATGCAGCAGATGCTACATACCGACTGACAAGCAAGGAAGATCCAAACTCCACCTTGATCTGGTACTTCACAAACAAAAATAAATTTCATATACTGTAAAAGAACTATTAACAGCCTCAGAAATAAACATTTCCTTTTAAACATACCTCTTGCTACCTGATTACGACATGCACGGAGGGACTGAAAGAGGCTGAAACCATCAATTGTCACAATTGCTGCTGGATACAAGATACTGAGTTCTTCATTCTGTATAGTATTAAAAAAGAAAAAAAAATCAGTGTCACTGATTTTTTTGTGTCACAACAGTGACACAGTTGTAATAGTATCTTTTCTAGCTTTTTATATTATTTACTATCTGAAAATGAGCATTACATCCAAACAGTAAATTTCTAACAATCCCCAGACAACAGAGTAAGGCAAACCTAAAGAAATCAAGTATTAAGCTGTCCAGTACATGAATATGCAACAGTTATTCAGGCACATTATTCTGAATTTTTATCTTCTTTCACTGACTTTTATATTCCCGTAATATATTTTATAGCTTAAGGAGAAAACACAAAAGTTACAGCAGCTTATGAAGGCCATGGAGGAACAGGTTTATCTAGAATATAAATATCAAGGATTTATGAGCCAAATTCTGAAACTCGATTAGCGCCTGAATTACCACTTGGGCACATAAATGCTAATTTGGTCATATAAATGCAAGATGCAAACGCCTTAATGCATCTGCATTTCAAAACTGATCCCAAAATGTCATGCTAAATCACATGAGTGTTTGTATAAAGCCAGCTTAAAAATTTCTGTAACTTCATTAGTTCCCCGCATAAAGCATGCCAACTCAGCCAAGAGCAGAGAAAGCTGGCTTTTCCACTGAATAGCAGGAACTCTACAAGAATCTTTGCAGGAAATACTTGTAATGAAATGCAGATTCCTAGCACTCTCTCTCATGAAGATTGTTTTCCTTTTCAGCTACCTTCTCTGTGATTATGAAAGAGTAGATACAGCTCTTGGCACCTGTCGAGTTGCATTTTCTCCTTTCAATCAACAATACATTACTATATTTTGTGCACGTAAATGAGGGAAAAAAAAGCAGGAAATGAACAAAGCCTTCCTTTGCAAGGATAGCACAGAGAAAAACAGAACAAATCTATTAAGCTATTATATTCAAAAGGAGACAGAAATAACTGCTGAATCCTCAAACCATGCAGACAAGAATACTTATAGAACAAGAAATCTATAGTCTCTTGTTCTAAAGAATTTTCCACTCATCAAAAATTTGTAAAGGATGTAGAGGATTCACAGAGAAGACTCCCTTCCATACCCCAAAACACTGCCACTTCGCTTTTGAAATAATCTGACAAAACCTGTTCTGTGACACCAGGATGCCTGGGAATTTCATAGGTTCTGCACTTAAGCTGCAGGACAGGATCTTCATTCAAAAGCTGTGCAAGAAGCAGTACTCCACTCTAGAAGAGAAAATAATAAGCATGAAGATTACTGCTCCCCTGCTTAGGAGAGGCAAAAAGTACTATCTGCAGAAATAGATGTTTTATAGAAATAGATGTTTATTACAATAGCTTCCATGTGGCCCTGCCATGCTGAGAAACCTACCTCAGTGTAGAAACGAACATAGCCAGAGGTGAAGCCAACCACAATGCAGGTCCAGTCAGGACGGCCTGTGGAACTCCTATTTCACAAAGATACACCAGAAATTAAAAACCAAAACCTGCTCTGAGCTGTACATGTTCAAAATTATACTGTAAGGGGACTGATAATGTATATACATAAGAAAAGATCAGTTCGTACCTCTTCTGACTTGCCAATGGGATACACAACACACTACTCACACATTCACTAGAAACAGAAAGATACAATTGATCAGCATATTTCATCCTCCAGTTCGGTGAAATTTTGTTCTATATGACAATCTTGCCAAATCGGCATTTAGAGCATTTAAAAAATATATATATATATATATATAAATGCAGCATATAATTTATCATACAAATTTGTACCAAGTCAAAAAAGAAAAACCTAATTTTTAAAGACATTTTAATTACAAGCTCATATTAAGAGACACCATTAGTGTCCAAACATATTGTATATTGTATGTGCTTATTACACCCTGTTAATGCTCTCTTTTATCATTCATATATTGATTAGTCTGCCAATAGTCTTCGGTACAGCTTCAAACAAGTGTCATCTCATGCATTTAAAACCAAACTAAGTTTGTTCTGATTTTTAACGATTACCAAGAATAATATTAAAAAACCCTAAACTTTACTTATCAAAACACATTTCTGAAATCCATTCTGTAATTAGTATATTTTATAGACACTGCATTTTATCACGTCATAATCTGAAAGTGTTGCAAGAGCTAACACAGTCTTCCCAGGTAATGCAAAAATCTGAGCACCTTTAACCAAAGTGTGCATGCTCAACAAATGCAGAAGAGCAGCCTCAATTTCTCCTATCAAAAGGGTTATTTTACTGCTGTCATGGCGGAGAGTTTTACATTGTCTAGGGAAACAGAAGCAGTGTGAAAGTTTTATGAAATAGACAGCATACAAATTTGAGACAACATACCAAACAGTACTTAAAGCATAAATGCCTGCAGTACCGTTGATTATTTGCATTTCAGGTCACCTCCATTCCCCCAAGGAGTGATTAAATAAGCAAGCTAGAGAATTATAGAAAAAAAGCTTTCTAAATGCAAGTTTGACATGTAATAAATTACAACTTAAAAGTAATGTTAAGTATCTCAATGAAATCTCATTTTTAACAGGAAAGCTTAGCCACCACAGGACTTTATCAGTTGAAGATGACTTGGGCAAAAAAATTTTCAAGCCTTTAGACAATCTGTGTTATATTTACACATCCATAGAAATACAAATCACACCCATGGGAAACACTTGCAAAACTTAAGTCAAGCAGTAACAAAGATGACTGCGTCAATCTAAAGAAAGCTTCCCATTCCATATGTTAGTGTCTCTAGGGATTCTAACTACAGAATAAAACACCAAAAACACACCATTTAAAAAAAAAACCTAAAAGATGGCACAGTAACTTTGGTGGTAGAACGCAAAAAAAACAAAAAAAAACAAAAAAAAAAACACCAAAAAAACCCACATAGAGACACACTACAAAGCAGTTCAAGTCTATGCCAGCAGGAGGTTGGAGAGAAGCTGGTTAAGTCAACACCTCCCTCAACATAATAGAGGCCAAGAAGGAGGGTGTTCAAAGGGAGACAGCAGCTCAAGACTGCAAACTTAAGAGGGCTTACAAAGATATTTGTAAGAATAAAATGCAAAATCCTCCTCCATACGGAGATTTCAGAAAGAGTCTGTTGGCTATTTGAAGACAGATCTAGCAGAAATACCATATAAATATCAAAAGCAAGACCAAAGTAAATTTTTGAAGTCCTCTAAATAACTTAGAGTCCAAAACCTATTTCTAAAAGTGCCTGAAACATGTAAGAGGCTACCTTGAAAGCTAAAAATTTTTTGTATTCCATGAATTTTGCTCACTGTTTATGACTTGGAGTGACTTCTTAGTCAGGAAGATGACCTCTGTATTTGCATGAAGTTAGGAAGATTAAAAGAAGCATTCCTGAAAGACTTCACATACCTCCAGTCCCAACATTCCCTGACAAAATTCCACCTCGACTATAAAAGTAGATTTTCAAAAATGGTATGCATACTGGGTTTTTTTTTGCTAAAATAAGAATTTAAGAAAAGCATTATAATAACCCAGACTTGTTAAAGTTTTTGAATTATATGCATTTGCACTGATTTCCACAGACTTTACCTCCATTAATTTGTATGAACTCATACTGAGATATCACAGTACCCATAAGCAGTGACTTTTTCAGACAATGTTTCTGATCACCCAGCTTACTCCATTTCTCCATTTATAACACTAGGATGCATAAAAACATGAAGCACACTTCCATCAGAGCACTTCTTCCCAAAAAGTTTGTAAAGTATATTTAAATAAAAATCATGTTACTATTTATTACATACATTACATACTATTTATTAAACACAAAAATGACATTTTAATTACAACTACAGTTCAACACCTACCCTTCTTCAACATTCAGACAGCCACTCCAGCCAACAGCATATTGCATTTCCTCTTTTCCCTTGTCACTGTGCTTCCATTTAGCTGCCATTAAGAATAAAGACACCGTCTATAAAACCGCAATGTCTTGCATCTCACAGACGTAGCCTAGTCCTAATCTTTCTCTTCTGTACAATACATCCTGCCACACTTCAGTAAAGCATCAATTACACAACTTGAAGATTGTTTAAAAAGAAAAAAAAATTAAGTGACCTTTAAAAAAATCACATGGAACGACATAATACTAAAATCCTCCTGAAATGCCTAATCTTGTTTAAAAAGATACATACAGTCATACCTACTTCATAAAATTTTAAAGGGTTCAATTAATAAAACAGGGATTCTTAGGAGATAGGTGCCAAGCAAGGGTAAACTTCTTCTGGGATGTCTACTGAAAGTGAGCACGATCAAACAGCAGTATTTTAATTTTCATCATCAAGAAGGGGACAGGAAATCTACATTAAATCTGACCATATGGTTTTTAATCATCTCACTAATCACTTCATAATCAAGGTTCGAAAACACAAAACTATCATTCATGTGGCTCTATTCCCACTGACATTTGATTGCTGAACTTTCTGTGAAGAATTATGTATTGCTATCTTTTCACTTTCTATAAAAAATCAACAACTAACCTACATAGGTTACAGGGAATGACAAATGCAGCATGACAGCTTAATGAAATACATCTAGTTACCTAACTCCCAGCTTCAACAGCTTTTTTTTAAGGGTATGCAATAAACCCTATGACAGGAGGTTCTGCTTCGTCATGCTTGTTTACCACCAGTTGCAGCTGTTAATAGCACCAGCACATCTGAAAAGGGCAGCTGGCTGCTCAGTGTTCATCTATCACTAATGGTACCTATAAAACAGCTTGGTAGCCCTGCTTTATGGCAAAATAAAAAAAAAAATAATAAAAAACCCTGCCACCCATTCTAGAAAATAAAGAAATTTCTGTCAAAGCAGAAATCTTAATCCATCTCAAGACTCCCTCCAAGTGACGCTGGTCCAGTTAGCCAATTTTTTTTTTCCAAGGGAAGGGGAGACAGAGGTAAAACATTTCTTTAAGGATAAAACCAACACAAAAGACAGAAGTTTTGTTTTGCTCACTGAGCACAATTAATGTCAACATCTCTGAGCATCTCTGACAAGATAGTTACAGTATATTTTATATCTAATTATTCATGATAAAACAGTTTTCTCACACCCACATATAATTGAGAAGTAAAGACAAAGCATCCAACTTGCCTAGCAGTACCTGAAGAATGCATGACATGTATTATAAAACACTCAGCCATACCAAAATTCTTGAAGACAGAACTTACAGGGTGAGGGGAATGATTACTATTAAATGTACTAGGATATATACTTAACAGAATTTATACTTACGCACTAAAAAGACAGCTTTCTGTTCATTAGCTATTACCATCAAGTCATTTGTTGGTGACAAGGACAACACACAGTCTTGAAGCCAGCAATTTCTCTGGTTCTTGGAAGTAGATTCCTCTTCTTCCTATGGGTAAAGTTGTAGTCAGTAGCAGAAACTTGCAAATCTCATGACAACATTTTGGCTTGCTCTCAACACGAATGCAGAATGCACTACTACCTGCCAAGTCACTGGAGCTCAAACTTGTACAAAAAAGGCAAGACAAATGCATCAACCTTGCACTAATTATATCAGCATGTCTACAGAACAGAAAAAGAAATCATCACTAACTCTGTTCCTTGAAATCCTCTCCTTCGCCAAAGGAAAGAGACAGACATGGAATGAAATTTGAAGTTTTATTATTATTGATAAGATACTGGATAAGAATATCTTTAGTTACACTTATTATACATCATACTCAATACCAACAGTTTATCCAAGCTTATATGCAGACCAGCATTAAGTAAATATACTGGCATATGAAGAAAGGAATTAAGGGCTGGCATTCAGATTAAAGCCTTATGGTAGGTAACATGCAACAGGTATCACGTGCCTTTCCACAGTAAGGAACTTTACAAAGAAACAAATTCGACATAAGAAGTACCAAACTTCAGGGGTTTAACGATGGTAAGCATAGAACTGGACAGCGTTAATATGTGTAAGAGCAAAAAGACAGCATCTTCTAGTCCGAGCAACACCTAACCATTTGACTACAGAACGGATGTAGGTAGCTCCTGCTAACCACAGTTCAAAGGCAGAAAGTAGGCAACACGTTTTGTGCAGATTGCTACAAGGTCTCTCAGAGATGACACTACTATTCTTCCTAGCTCCATCCTCTTATCTTGATCATGGCAATACAATCACTTTCCCCTGTCCGCATGCTCTATTTCCATAGCCACACCTCCAGTACTGCCTCCTCCTAGCCTTCCAAAAAAAAAATACTCTGTCCTCTAGTATTTCAAAGCAGCTATATACAAATGAAAAACCCAACAGCTTCTTTGCATTTACATGAAAAAATACACATCTACTGCAGATAGAGACAAATAGTAGGAAGAATTTACATATTGGAGACATAATCAGCTATTTATCATATTTATTTCATTTCATAAGGTTGTAGCATAAAAATGGTCACGATGTGAAAATAAGAATACCCTTTGCATCCATTGCATGCTCAATATTAGCACACTACAAGCATTCTGATAATTACCTTTGTCCTAACTATCACTCGATTCATACAGGAAGATACCTATTTTCATGTCATTTTGGTCTGTAAATAGATGCCAAGTTTTATAGTAACATTTTTTCCCTAATTACACTGGGCATTAGGACTGTACAAATATTTATTTGGGACTGGCCATGCTATAACTCTAAAATTCAAATACAGAAGCAGCTTTGGACTGCATTTATTACCAAATCAACCAGTTTACTGCAGTAAGTTACAAATTCCGCTGAAAGCTAACTTCAGCCAGGAGATATACAAAAAACATTTGAGGCTTGAAAGCAGAGCTGTCATTACACATGACCTCCCAAAGCATAATAGCAGGAAATGCCTCTAAAAGACATTGAAAGATACTGCACACAGTCACCAATGATCCCACTGTCTCTATGCATTAATAAAGATACATACATTCTACTACCATGTACAAATTGTACATTTTCCTCTTAGCTATAAGCAAATCTAGGAAAAAAACTTGTGTATAAAAATGAAAGTCTATATGAAAAAGAAATGGGGTTCTTTCCACTCCTACCCATCAGCATGAATGACCTACGAAAAACCAGCAAGATCACCACCCTTGTAGAAATGCAGTTCCATCACGAATGTGCACGACAAAAGCCTTTTTCTTTATATAGCAAACAAGCACATGACCTCAGCAGGGACACCCGCAATCACTTACAGGATTACTGCCCCAGTTGCTAATACTTTTATCCAGGTATTTCAAACACATGAAGTACATCATCGTATCTGCAGAGTGAAATCTGAGCAGCCTCCTTGGCATTTTTCAAGGCCTTACAAAAGGTGATGAAGTTGTCTGGGATACTCAGGACAACTTAAACTCCTCACAACAGAACAAAACTTGGAATGAATGAAAAGTATAAACCTATCACATGCCAAAACACATTACCAAAAAAATACCAAAGAAAATCAATGTAGTTAATTTTCATGTACTGATTTTCAAATAGGAAAAAAACAGAAATGTTGAAAGATCAAGAGAAATTAAAATTATATCTCAAAGATAGAATTTAAATAAAACGTTTTGTATGCATAAACAAAGAACTTGAAATCTACAACATAAAATATGGCCATCTCATACTAGTGAGAAAAATAAGTAAACAGTTAAAATCAGGAAAGCATTTAACTTGTCAAAAACAGCTGCCTGAAAAAGGTGGAAGACAGAATGATTAAAATCAGCACTTAAGATTTGAACATCAGCATCCCTACAAATAACCAATCAGGTGCACAAAAAGATACCTTACAGAGGAAAAGAAAACCCAATTTTTTTAATTTCTAATGCCTTCATAAAAGTTGCTATGTTCCATGAAAGAGATACTATCCAGGTGACCTTAGGAAATTCCCAAAAAGATGTATTTTACCACCACTGTGACACAAATCAACAGCTAGAATCTTAAAAAGGAATTCATCATCATAATCATCCTCAATGATACTCTATACTGATGCAATCATTTCAGTTTGTGTTCACCATTCATACACCTATATATATGCTTATACGCAGAACAAAGAATGCCCTGTTTGCTGTAAATGATCATTCTTTCTTCCTGAGAGAGTTTAACCTGGAATCACAAGCAACTTTGGAGGAAAGCAAACAAGTGAAGGGGGTTTCACATGTCTGGCCAGAAGCACTGGAAGGACATCTTTACCTAGAAGGTTGTGAACTACCTGGAAGAAGAGTCTGTCATTTTAAAAAATTAAGAGATTTTAAAACTTCTCTTGACAAGCTCGCCAGCTGCAAACAGGAACACGTGCTTTAAGAGAGGTTTTAAAATTATCCTTGAACTAAGGTCATGGCTTCATCACCATGATTTCTTTATAGTTTATTTTTTCAGAGGAGCAAATTTTGTTAAAATGACTAACTAAAACTGAACTTAATCTTAGTCCAAAGTTTTGTAGAGGACAGGCTCAGTGTGCATTACAAGTTAAAAGAGTAATTCATTAGGTCAGAAAAAGAAACCTTACATGTCAAAAGACAAATTCTACAGACTTCAGTATACAGAAGTTTAGATGAACAGAAAACTAAGCTGATATGCAAAGAAATACTGCATTCCAAAATCTTAAGACAATGAGGAGTGGAACAAGAGAGTAGAAAGGAAAATAATGTATCAATACATGCAGAGTCTATCAAATAGCAGCATAAGTAGAAAATGAAGTATTTGTTCTCAACACTAAGGAAATTCTAAATGTTACAGCGCATCTAATAGGGATGTGGCTTGAGAAACACTCATTTCATGGAAATTACAGCGGAGCTGAAGACCCATCCTATTTAAGAGTTCTCACATTCTTTTCTTTCCCTGACAGCATCTAGAGTGATTCATCCCTGAGAGACCACATGCTCATGTTGTCTTGCTTTCTCATCTCCGCTGAGGATCTTTTCCCTGCTGAAGTAAGCAGTTACAAAGATATTGCCTAACTCATTGGCGGAGTTCCTGCATATTGAGATAATGACAGCAGATAAAGTTTCATTAGCAAGGTGAAGTCTGAATTCCTCAATCCATCCCAATAGCTCTCTCTAGGAGGGAATTATTCAAGCAGTTCTGTTCAGATGACTCATTCAGATGCAGAGAATTTCTACATCGACATTTCTCCCTAACAAAGCATCTTATGCAAGTCAGCTGGCAACTGACACAAGTCTCAGCCTTGCCAACAATTCTAGACTGGCCGCGTCATTCTAAGTGGAACTAGCTGGATAGAAGGATGTTTTTTTCCCTTTAAAGAGCAACTGTGCTGCCCCATCCTACAGAAGCTATATCAGCACATGCAATTTGAGCCCTCATCCAACACCATCCACACATCAGAGCATAAAAGGGGTACTATGCATTTATTAGAAAGATGCTTACATCAGTGGTTCAGGATTTAGGAGTCTGAATTCTATTTGTTCATGGCAGATTTTCATAACTCCACTGCCAGGTCCAGGCTCCCAAAACCCATTGTTCAGCCAGCTAATAAAAGCTGCATATTCAAATATGATCTTCTTTGCCATCGTATTTAGGATAAATAAATAAATAGACTATTCCTTCCTCTTCTCAATACTTATTTTCTGGCATTAGTCCCAAGTGGAATGAAGGTCTATGCATCAATTTTTTCCCCAATCATTTTACCTTGTAACTTTTATTCCATTCTGATGCATTTCCAACATTCCCTTTTCTTTGTGCATATTTTGGACTGTGATTCACTAACCATACAGGCAGCTGCAGAACATTAAAGCTGATGGCAAAATCCAACTCTTGCTGAGAATAGGGCATGTAATTACATCAGCTTGCACCATTCTTGTAAAAGTTACGGTAATTATACTTCTCAGTATTAATTTTATATTGGAATGGAGGCAAGCAGGAGGAAAGCAACATAACTGTGGATGTGAATCACCTGACCAAAGCAATGAAAAACCAGACAACACCGAAAAATGCCCATTACCAAGTAGGCATGTTCAACTTTTTGTATTGCTTCTAAAAAAAGCATTATTTCTCTTAAGAAAATAATAATAGGCTGCATACAAGCATACACTGCTGGGAGTTGCATATTAAGGCAATCCTTGTTTTCATTTCAGCTTTCTTCTTTCATGCTATACCACAAAATTCTGAGGTATCTGCTCCAGTCTCTTACCTACAGATTCTCCTGTCTATCAGCATTTTGCACAGGATTAGAATTACTACTTACGATGCATTCTTTTATTCCAAAAGGTTAAATATTTTTTTCTGATAATGGTTGACAGTATTGAGAATGTTGCTACCTCCACATAAGGAGCACTCCTGAGGCACTGATGGTTGACTTTTTCTACAGATCAGTTACCAGTCCACTTTATAAGGGCTCTTCGAAATCCCAGAAAAAATGTTTGGTGTTTAGTCTCAGCATAGGGTTTGGGGTTTTTTTTGGTTTTTGGGGGGGGGGGGGGGGGTTGATCATAATCGTGGGGCAGAGTTTTTAAGAGCTGCCCAGATTCTGAAATTAGATGGCTGAATTTGTTCCACACATTTGTTCCTCCACAGTTAATGTTCAGAAACTGGGCAAAAAAGGGAACAGAAAGGAAGAGGCTCCTAAAATAAAGGAGTCTAATTATGGATGCAATTAAATACCCAGGATTTCTTTTTCAAATAAACTGAAGGTGATCTTCAGTTCCCTAGTTCTTTGTGGTATTTCTATGCTTTATCAAAGTTGAGGTGGGTTTTAGATACTAAAAAGACACATCAAGTCTTTGCTCCCTCAGAAAAGAGTACAAGATTACTCCCACCAAAGACAGACTGAGTGATATAGAAACAAAACTCACTCTCTCTGGGTGGCTCTAGACCATAAGATGATGCCCCTAGGAACAGCTCCACAGAAAGATCTGTGGATGCTCTAGTGAGAAGAAAAAATGAAAGAATACAAGAATATGAATAACTATCGCAATAGATAATGTACAAGATATATTTAGAAAAAATTACAGGATTAATGGACAAACAAGCAGTCACATTTAGAACGCTGTCCAAGATCTTTCTTGGCCAGGCAATAACTACATAGGGAAAACAAACATACATACACACAAGCAAGTAAGAGAGTCCTTTAGAAAAGGCAAGTTAGCAATGAAAACTCACACGTACGAACTTACAGGTTCTTGTATTTCAGCATCATCCCAGGCTCCCCAGCCATCATCTTCCCAGTTTGCCGATTTACTTGCTTAAAAAAAAAAAATAAAAAAAAAATAAGTATAGCATAGACAAGGGAAAAAAAGATATCATAGAAGATTTTCTGGAGGTTGTTTTCCTTCCTCAATGCATTTCCTTTTCTCCAATGCATTATAATTTCATTTCTAAGCAGTTGCTAAATGAGTTCAACAGAAAGAACCTGAAGTAGCAGAAAGAGATGCCTTATTTCTATGAAAAAATATTTATTTTCACTTTTAATACCATAAAAAAAATAAAAGATGTAACCTAAGTACAAACTGGAAATAGGCTGTAACAAGACTTGCGTTGCATAAATCAGTTTTGACGGACTTCATCTAGAACTCCAGCCAAGTAACAATTTACAGTGCCCAGTACAAGATGTCATTGATCCTTCATTAGGGCCTCTTCACCTTACAACGACAAATTATTCAAACAGGTATGTCTTTTCTCAATTTCTCCACCACCATTTCAAGAAAGCAAAGATGTATTTCTGGTTTTATACAGCAAACTGAAGCCAAGAGTGGGGAAAAAAAAAGAACCACCACCACCAACAAAATCCCATACCCATGTGTCCACTTGATAGATGAACTTCTTCCAGTGGGTACAAAGACCTAAGACCTCATTGACTGCAAAATTTAAACTTCAGCTTGATTTATCTATTTTTTACTATTCCAAAGGTAGCAAAAGCCCCCATCTTGTACACATTAGCAGGCAGCTACAAAGGGAAAGAAAGGGGAGAGGTGGCTCTCTCCAAACCTTCACAACCCTATGTACATGCCCCCAAACAGCTTACCAACAGATTTAAGATGTCCCATAAGATATGGCAAGAACCACATACACACAATTTTGTGATAAGTAATATTTTTATACTTAAATGGAACATCTCCCTTTTCATAATGCGTAGTGTGTGTGTTTGGTTTGGGTTTGAAATTTTTGTTGTTTTTTTTTAAAGTTAATTTCAGGATCAGACAGTAGCAACATATGTTTATCTTCACCCCTAAGGGATGTATATGGAAATTCATCCGTAACAACTGAACGCCTGAGGCCAGGATGATGCAGATTTCACCGCCATCACTCCCAAAGCAGCCAAAGCAAAAGCTGAAGCTGTGGTCTCTGAGGGGAAAAAGGGCACAAGGACATTGGCTATTCACCTCCTTGCCAGACAACACAGAGGAAAATTAACAACAGCCTGATCGATTTCAAGCCATTCAGAAACCTCAGAGAAAGCCCAAGCTTACCTCAAACATCTGGGAAAGCTGTGAATTGTAAAGATAGGCTCAATTCTTAACGGTCTTATAAGGGTTAATGTGCTAGTCTTTTATAAAAAAAATTCACACCTTCTTTCACTTGAAAATACAAAATTTAATGTGAATTGAAGAGCCTGTGCAAAGGTTAATTATGCACAGGCATTTCTTAGTAATAGATCAAGTTTTCCTACAGCCAGCAAAAATGAGAAGCCATTACTTGCCTATTTTAAATAAGGTGGAAATTTTTGTACAATTCTCAAACAACAAAAATGTGAAAAGCCTCAATAAGCCAATACGCATTGCTGTAGTTCAGCAGAAAAGATGAATACCAACTCTCATACAGAATCACCGATATCAATATTACTGTTTCAGGTTTCATAAGACTTCAAGATTTTCCCAAGGATTTCTTTCAGATTTTTCCATTAACTGATGTCATGTCTACATCAACTTTAAGAAGAAGTTGAAATGTCATACCTCAGGTTAGTTTAAATTTAATTTTAAGCAAGCAAGATTCTGCCATTTTGGATAGTCAAATGGTATGGACAACAAGATTTATATCAAGAACACTCAAATTTTATTTGCTCTAAAACCTCTGGTTTCTTTAGCACTACACAAAGCATCCATACTCTCTGGAACAGAAATCCATACTCTCTCTGTTTAGGCAGACACTTAAATTTTTGTATGGCTAATGAAGACAGAACCTTAAAAATATATTTTAGCTTTAAGAAAGAAGCTTTTCACCAATACTACTGAGAAGGTATTTCACAAGACTGTATAAGACAAAACACCCACTCCATGAATAACCTTTATTAGAATTTGAAAGGTCTCTACCATCCACAAAAAGGGTGAGTCAACCAGTCTCACTGCATCATCATCAACACAGATCTCACTGCACAGTTATTTCAGGCATGACTATGTAAGTAAAAAGCTTCAAAGGGTCATGGTCTCATCTCATACCTGAGCTTGAAAATTTTATAGTGCACAAATGTATTAACATAAGGGAGAATTATGGCAAGCACTGTTGGATATAAACTACAAGAAGAAAACACTAAAACTTCAATGTTTACTCCAAGAAAGCTAAATAAGATTCTACTTTTGTTTGAATTTCATTAGCTCAAAAGGCAACAAAATCCCATTTCTACCAAATTCATGGAGCAAAGAAGTACCTTTGTATGCCACAGCCCAGTTTTGCTACTTCTGAGAGAAACATAACCACATCCATAAAACACAGTCAGCCTTGAGGCCAATGTATTCCCTGCAGCACTGAGCAGATCACCATTCCAAAATATCTCAGCCACTTCATTTATGAGACTGAACACTCAACACAAACCTTTGACTGTGAGATTCTTGCTGCTTCTTTCTGAATTTTCATTGCTGTCATCATCATTCTCAGATGAATCTACATGAATCAAGGATAAGGTAATGTTGGGGCACCATCCCATAAGTGGGACTGCCGTGATCTTTTCAATTGTGACCTACTTTGCAAAGCCGGCATCTCCTACAGCTTGTAATCCTTACAAGCTTGCTCCTTCCTATTTATCCTCCACACTATATATATTGCCCCTCTGTGTTTTAACTGCATGTATTTTTCAAGGCCCTGCATGCATTCCCACCTTTCATACAGTAATTCTTGTGGGAAAAGTTATTTCTCTATCCATGTAATTCAGACACTTCACCTATGCAACTAAAATGGCTAGTGAAGCAGGGCATTAAACAATCACCAGTAAAACTCTGAAACAATGGACAGAGAAGCAACAGACAGAGGGATACACCTGTAATACCTGAAGTCACTGAAACAATCACAATGCCATTCATCTGTGCCAGCAAATCACAAAATATCCCACAGAAGTTGCCAGCTTGCAGAAACTGACACTCTTCCCCATGCACCAGCACCCACTAACGACAGTCAAGTGAGAGATGACACAGGAACCTAGGTGTCTACAACGAGGATTTTAAGGAAATCTCCCACATTTTCCCTTAGTAAAATTAGAGCTCAGAAGCAGTAACTGTGGAAGAAAAGACATTATGTAGTGGCCAATAGCTAAACAAGCCCTAAACAGTTCTTGACTTTAACATGCTGTTACTTGGGAAATCTTCAAGCTTTTCTTCAAGATTTTCTACATTTCTTATTCACCTCTAGTAGACTTTTGGTAAACAGGTCTCCCTACTTTGATAAAGCAGCAACAAATGTCAGATTTTGCTTTACTACAAAGACAGTAAAAGTAGAAGTTGATTTACTGGGTTTACAAGCATCGTTTCATTCTTTAATCTAAAGCACGTAGCATTAAAACTTTACCATTACTGCATTTAAAACTTTAAGGCTGCTTATAATTTGGCAGAAAATTGCTTTAAGATGAATTTAATGCACAAAGGTTCACTAAAGAAAACCTAAGTAGAACATCCGAGGAATCAAGTACTATCCTGCTAACATTTCCACGCAACCGAAGTAACGTCTCTTAAGTTAATGGTTATATCAACATTTGCAGCACTGGTGTAATGAATAAGAGACTTCATTTCAAGCATATTTATTATAACCTCAAGAGCCAAAAGAATTATTTTGACTGAAACATATTTTGTTTAAAAGACAAGAAAAGAGGAGGAACTTTGGCAACAGAAATGCACCACTGCAGTCTAATTGGCAGTTAATGGGTCGAATCCAACATGAAACAGAATGCCATTTTCACTCAGTCTAAGATTTTCTCCCCAAAAGAAGTGCAGAATATACCCTTGCACACTGAAAACTGCCCAAATCACTGAACAGTTATGTCACAGGATTGCTCCTGATGCTGGCAGGTACTGGTAGGTAACAACTGCTGCAGGAGCTGGACCCTTCCCACGCTGGCTACCAGCCTCCCCATTGCCACAGCAGCACAATGACCTGGGCCAGGCAGCAGTTGCCTTTCCTTCCAGGCACACAGACCTTGCTTCTCCATTCCAGCTCTCTTTAGCAGGTGCCAAAAGGCAAGTTGGACGTGAGCTTGCCAGTCACTGCTTGCACAGGTGGGAGAGTATATGAGGGGGGAGGGGAGACTCCCAGAGCTACAAAGGTGACACTAACCCTACATATATTGCAATGTATATTTGAAAAACAAAACAGAAAAGCTTAAGTTCATAAATTTATTTTTACAATATAAAAGGCAAATTTCAATTCATGCATCAGCCAATAATCTCTTTGCATTACTTCTGTCTTTATCAGTTTTTAGATTATCAGCCATTAAACTACTAAACTGCATCAATTAAAATCTAATATACATGCTCTTTCTATATATATGCATTAAATGAAATCAAGTCATGCACACATCTATTTCATATCTTAATTTCACATATGTAGTTTTTCATCATCTTGTTTATGATCTTCCAGCTTCTTTTCCATCCATGCTCCAAGGACTGATAAAATTGATATGCAATTGTTTCTTGCACTACTATCTACATACAAGAGTTCCAATTTTTTTTCCAATATGTATTTATTGGTGCTGTAATACCTTTGCATTACACAATCAGCGAGGCAAAAAAGACATTTCTTTTCTCTTCAGACTAAAGGATTTTAGACATATCTTCTTGCTCTTCAGTAAACACAGACATTTATTTGAAATGCTCCCCTGACTAGGGACTGCCAGATTTATCAAGCTGTTTTGGCAGCCTTACTACGAAGCCTCTTTTGAGACCAGTTTTCTTTCCGATTTTCAATTATCACTTTAGATGTCTGTAATAAGTGAAAAAAGCCCATGACACTCAAAATCAGTTAGTGAGCTCACTAATTTGAAAAGCAGTAAATTGAGAGATTTCTCCTCCTTTAGAAGGTCACTACTGCCTTCAACAGAAAAAAAATGTTAAAAATAAAAAATAATTGCAGGTACTACATATCTTCTTTAAAATAATGCTGCAAATTTCCGTGGTTTATAATTATAACCTACCTCCAAAAACAAAGTTTGAAGTACCATAGGAAAAAAAAAAAAAGCCTTGTGATGCTGTACAGCATGGGAAACAAATGAAATAAATGATACAGAAAATATAACATCTCATTTTTCTTTCAGGTACAGGTCACAGCTCCAGTTACTGCAGAAAGAAAAAAGGACTGTTCAGTAAAGGAGATGTTAAAGCAGTAAGAGACTCAGGGTGAAGATGATACAGACAAAGTACTCTGATGCCATTCTGCCATGGGTGTTGACAGCATATCATTTAGTCTACCAATATCTAGGAATGCGTTAACAATTATGCAAGTAACAAAATACAGGCAGAGTATGTTATGTTGTGTTATGGGAATACTGAAATGGGAAGAAAGGATACTTAAATGTATATAATGCAATCTGGAGAGAGAGGATCCGATTAAAAGATGCAAGACAAGAAAGCTTGTCAGAAGGCTCTTCAATAAGAATATACCAAATTCAATAAGAGGGACACAGAAACAGTTAAGAACTCTGTTGCTAAATGCAGTCTAGAATTAAATTTTAAAATGCATTTTTTCTTTTTAACCTTGTTTGCAACTCTGAAATAAAAAGCCTGGTCATCTGTATCTCTGAATTAAGTTATTTGATCCAAATAAAGGAAAGTATGCAAGCACAATTCCAAAGACAATGATTAGGGGACTCCAGGGTTGAAAAGCACTTTCCAGGATGCTGCCAATTTAACAGGACTGGATTTTGGAAAAAGTTTCTCTGCCAGGAATAAGCCATCACCCCTGCTGTAACAAGGGACAGTAAAGGACATGTCATAGCCCTGAACTAATCCCCAAATCTGTCCAAACTCTTTTTTTTTAATCCTTTTTTTCCTCTTCCTCCCTCATATAAGCAGCAGGCTCCCAAAGTTTTATGCTGGGCCACATACTGCTCTTAAGTGACCTATTTGCTATCAGAGATGCATGTACAATGGCTGGGAACTCCCAAATACAAGTTTTGTTCTGAAGAGTTTCATTTAGGTAATGGGAGATAAACATATCTGGAATTAATAACACACGCACCCCAGAAAACTAATGATTTTTTATTTTGTGTTGTTCTTATTAAAAAGCTCCAAAGTTCAGCTAGAACCTACCTGGTTATGTCACTATACAGCTGTCATCAAGCCTACCAAACCAAGCATTTTAAAACACACAGTATGAGCTCAGAATCTATGGAAGAACAGAGAGATCTGACACATCAATTCAAATAAACAGCAGTTCAATTCCTCAAACAAACCAGAAAAAATTATGGAAAGTGTTATGCATGTCATTACCACACGATTTTCTGCTCTTTTCAGTTAAATATCCATTAATTTCTTAATGTTAGAATTCCGTTATGTCTGTAAGCTTTATCACATTTTGCAAACAGGATGCATTTAATGAGTTATTTTTCATTCATGTGCAATGTCTTATTGCAGACAGTAGTATAATAGAGATAACTGTTACAGCTGTTTTCTGATCTAGCCAACATTCATTCCCAAACATCCTGCATCACAGCAAGCTGTCAAATTAAATGTAATACAAATACTTTCTATTCCCAGTATCTGTACATTTGAAACAGCAGTTTTCAAAGCCACTTAGATACCACCAGGTTCATGCTCCACAAAGCCTCACTATTAACATTAGCATTAACTTTTCCTAAGAATCTTAAATTCTCATGCTTTATGAGTCATCTTCTTCATCAAAATGTGAAAAATTATTCAAACCCTTTTCTAGGGAAGAAAGGAACAGAAATTCCATATGGAGCATCTTCAGCTAGCTTAATCCACAATAATGTTTTTATTGCTTTAAGCCAAGTGATGCCAGACCCACCACAACACATTTTATTCTAATTAGTTCCCTCCCCCCCCCCAAAAAAAGTAACCACATATTTTTATCAGCGCAGATACAGAGATACTTCAATAATCAATAAACATCATTACAGTTACTTTTGTATTGCATTATTAGAAGTTTCAATGCATGATTCCATAAGGCAACCAAGGAGGAGGACACAAACACTTCCTTTCAGTGTTTCCTGGCCTGTTTCACAGGCAGTTGCTGAACTGACTTTACATAAGGCACAATGGAGGTCATCTCCCCCACCCCCACCCCTCCCAGTTTATCAGAAGAGTATATCCTTCACATGCACTAGACAGATACAAACTGTTGTCCTACTGAAAGAGGGGAAGTAAAGTCATAGTTGATAGCATGCTTTTTATCATCCTTTTAAACACAGTTCATCAGTAGAAATGTTCACCTCTACAAAGGACGAGAAAATTTCACTTTCTCTTAGAATGAATGAAGGTGCAGATTCTTTTAAAAAGTGAGTTACCTACAACTGTATTTTTAATATATGTATCATTTTGATAAGCCTTTTAAAATTAAATTTGAAATTGAAAACGTAGATTGTTATATTTAAAATAAATGAAATATACTGCATCAATAGCAAATACAACTAGATTAAAAGGTAAAGCTTTTTTATTTATACACATAACTGGAAAAGACATCTAACTTCTCATGTTGCAAAACTTTTGCTGATGTCACAGTACCACATACTGATTTAGAAATACATACTGTTTGCACCTTCTGAATGAAGCAAAGTCTTTTCATTTAGCATGTATACAAAAATGCTTTCACATCAACCACCTTGAATTTTAGCACAGCCAGTAGATGCATAGAAAATATTTTGATAAGTTTGGTCAGAATTAAAAAATGTCCAAGAGCAGCAGAAAAAGTTTTCATCTTCTGACCTGTAACTAAGAAAACAATAAAAGAGAAGATCTATAACTTTCCAAAAACAACCAACCAAACAAAAAAAAACCCTCACAACATTGGCAACACCCTTTCAAAAATATTTGTTATCCAAAACGTGACAGGAGCTTTTACTAAGCACCTATAACACTTTATTTTAAGATATGACTCCAAAACCCAGAAATAATCAGTTCATTAATTATAGTTAACATGCTTTCTGTTTAAGAAAAACTTTTAGTATAAACATTTAACTTAACCTTTTCCTTAGGTAGCCAGGATCTTTCATTTAACTACAAAACTTAAATACTAATTTTCCATAAAAATGAAATACAGTTTCCATCCAAATACAGCTTAACTCAAAAAAAACAAAAAAGAAAATTAAAAAAAAGCTCTAGTAAATAAAGGGAATAGGTTCCTTATAATTTTGGTAAGTGTTTATTAAGCTATATTTATCCACATATAAGCAATTACGTAAGTACAGTATAGAATTTGATTGCAAATGAGCTATTTTCTCTGTTAAACATATAAGCAAAGACAAACTCCTCTCTTTTTCCTTAAAGATTAAAAATGCAGATTAAAGTCCAAGTTTTTAATGTATAATTTCATTAAAATACCATTTTAAAACAATACATTCTGCCAAGGCAGCAGTTTTTACTAAAGCTTTCTCTGATAAGAAACAATTATTTAGATCTTGCTTAGTTTAAAAATCTATGCCTTTGCTCTGGTTATATGAGCATGCTTTTTTTTTTTAATTGCTTGGAAAAATGTCTTGTTTTCTTTTTCTGGTGCACAATATTAGATGCAGGGGGGTGTTTCATGTTCTCATACTTTCCCAGTTTTTCTTTATGTCCAGCAAAGAGTTCTTTCACGTGAACAATGTAAGAGCCAAAGTATACAACTATTACCAAAGAGAAAACAGAGAAATTTTCAGACTGCCATGCAACAAGTCAGTTGCTTACTGGTAAGAAAGGTGAATGGGGTAATATGTAGATGAAAATAATAAAGAATGAAAAACTTAACAAAGTATTTCAACCAGAGCAGCAACTCCTGACACATGTTATCAGCTACCAGCTTTTCATATGTTCATTTACATCAAGAGAAAGCAGACACTTTTCTTTTTTAAAACTTTCTTTCTTAAGCAGACTTTCTCTTCTTTTTTTTTTTCTTTCTTTTTTTAGATCATCCCTTCTGTTTTCCTAAATTGAACCAGCCTGAAGTCTAAGCCAAAAGACAAGCAACGACTGCAGCATCTGTACCAGCTCAATTTAACACAATGATTTTCCAAACAATCTTGCAGCTTAACTATTCAGTTCATTAGGCAGCAAAGGAGCAGCAGTGCAGACTTGGAAAAACAAGTGCAACAGGAAAAGGATCTCATGTTCCATGCAGCCAATGCATTTTTTTCTAACTAAAAGATACTTCCACAACTTATCTCTAACTTAAGATACCTTCACCAGTTGTAACAATGTTTCTCCCTGTCAAAGATGAATACACTAACAATTTCTTCTTCAACATCACTACTTTATGTTCTTATGTAAAAGTTGCTTCAGGAACTCTTTTTCATTTACGTTTATGCTTATTTATCCTGAACCAAGAAAAGACCTGCAGTATCAACAAATTGCACAAGTCCGAAAGGTTTGAAAAAGTCCAAATAAGCAATGTTTTGAAAAATATTTGATTCTAACACTGGTCTGCATCAATGATTGAATGAGCAAACATAAAGGTAGTCCAGCACACAGCCAACTCATTAAAATTGAAGAAAAGCACATCTTAGAACATTCTTTGCTTCTCATTTTGGGGGTTTTCCAAAATATTAGAAGTTTTCTCTCTTTACAGCTGCCATTTGATAAATCTACTCTAACAGAAGAAAAGTATTCAGTGGAAGTTATTTTACACAAACTACTCTCACGTATACTACCAAATAAGAGAGAAATAGTTAAACTTCTTTTGCACATATTTTTGGAACACAAACATGTGTTACCATCTTTTGCCTTTATCTTAAATATTCAAGAGACACTAACAACTTCTAAATGGTTCCAAAACCTCTCGTTTAGATTCAGATGATACCAAGAAGATATGGAATCAGTATGTATTTTTCAGAGCATTACAGGAGTAAAACAACATGCACAAAAGTAGCACATAACTGTTTTCTAACAAAACTTTTGGATAATCTAAGGTATGACAACGAAATTTGGCTGCATAAAATTCTTCTAAAGTTACTTTCTTCCAAGTGCATTTCAACAATACAGTGAATCAAATTCAACAGTGAACACAATAAGAAACCAACAATAAAATGCATTATAGTAATATGGATACAAAAATTTTGGTGGCAAAATTAACTAACTGAGCATATAATGTACTTTTATATTACTTTCACAACTGTTGCATCATTTCTCCCCTCTTTCCTGTCCACCTTTTAAGTTTCTAAATAAGCCTCTCTGTGCATTCTCCCACAGCACTGTTTATATTTGACAGTACTTTACGAGGACCTCCACCAACCTCTTCAAATGCTTTATTTACCATGCAGTTGCCAAAAAAAACCCCAAATACTGGCCAATATAGTTAATGCAATATTGCACAGACAAGGCACAGGCCAGCAACTCATCTCCCTGTGCTGCCTAGCCTGTGAGTGGACCTGTCGGTCCTTCTCTGTCCAGAACACAGGCTTTGTCCCAGAGAGCCCAGCTTCCTACTCTGTGTAACGCTGCACGCAACAGAAACCTGCTCCACAACTTCGGATTGCAGTTGTTATAAGGTGGATTTTTTTTTAAAGTCAACAAACTGTTTACCTTACCTTAAGTGCGTTTTGCATGGTCAGACAAGCCTACGTGTGCTACTTGTTAACACGAGACCTTCAGAGAACTGCAGCCCTTTAAGCGACAAAATCACAAAACCCGCACCCCAAACTCCGCGGCACCCAGGCCCCAGGCAGGCACAGACCCTCACCCACACGCTCCAGGACGAGGACCGGGGGCCACCAGAAGCCCCCCGAGGGCAAGGAAAGCCAGGAGCGGCACGCTGGCACTCGGCCCCCGCAGGAGGGCACGGTAACGCCGCTCGCCTGCCCTCGGCCTCCCGGCGTGGGCGGCTCCCGCCCCACCGGGCCCCGAGGAGCAGCCACCCCCCCGCACGGCCTGGCGTCGGGACGCCCCGACGGGACGGGACGGGACGGGCGGGCCGCGGCTCCCCCTCGCCCCGGCACGGACTCACCGCTCTCCCGGCCGGCCGCGGCGCTGCCCTGGCGGCGGTGCGGGCACAGGAAGTCGCGAGCCGCCTCCAGGTCCTGGAAGTGGCCGAAGGGGACCAGGGTGCACGACATCGTGCCACTGGTGCCGCCGCCGCCGCCACCCCCCTCCCGGCGCCGGCCGCCCAACCCGGAAACGGTCGCCGACTTCCCGACGGCCTCCGCAGGGCGCATGCGCGGAGCGGAGACCGGCGTCTGCGGGGGGGGGCGGGGACCCTCCACCGCGCGCCCGGGGCATCGGCCACGTGACCGCGGTAGCCGTTGGCGGCGGGCGGGGGCCGTTGGCGGGGAGGGGGCGCCGGGCTGGGCCGGTCGGGATGGGATCGGCAGCGGCGGGTCCTTGGCAGCCGGGAGGGCAAGGACGTGCCGCGCGTGCGGAAGGGCGGGCTCCCGGGCGAGAAGGCAGCACTTCTCTCTGTTCTCCACTGTTTGGGCAAACAGGCGCTTCTTCAACGTACGGTGTTGACAGCGGGTCCGCGGAGCGTCAGAGTGACCTCCAGGGCTGGGGCGAGGAGAAGCGTGCGTGAGAAGAGTACGAGGGGGTGATTTCTGGGCCCCCAAGAAGTTGCCCCGTCAGCAGCCCCTTGTTTGTTTATTTATTTATTTTAATAGATCTTATTTTACGGGGCTTTAATTGTATATAAAATCCCGTTGCTTCTTGTCATGCAAATGTATTTTATCTGGTAGATAACAACGTTTGTGTTTCTTTAGTATTGAAAGCAGAAATGACTGAGCAACTAATCCAAGTAAAGCATTCTTAAAGCATAGAAACTTTGGGGTTTGATACAGTTTTTTTCTGGGTGGTCTTTAAGACTCAACACACTTGCTGGGAGAAGTTTCTTTCCAAACTGGCATCGCTTCTGGCTTGCCTGGAGGCACAGAGTGCAGCAGGATATAGCCTCTAGAAAATCTCTGTCAAAGAAATTGGCTTTAACTGGCAACTTTTTAATGTCTTGAGCTGTACATTATTCTGCAGCAGTAATCAGGGTCCAATAGCAGTCATGCCCTTAGCTACAGCAGTTTTTGTATTTTAAAGCTGTGGTTCCCCAGGCAATACACAGGTTAGACGTGAATTGAAGCAGATGAATATTTCTGTGCCTATTCAGGGTTATACAGGGTTAATGAATCCTGGGTTTTCGGGGTCACAGTGGGCAGCTCCAGCTTAAATTTATCTAAAACAGCCTATAAAACTTAACAAAATTTTTGCTGTGCCTTGCCTCAAATTCATCCTTTGCAACTTGAGGTAATAGGGAAGGCATGAAGATTGGTGTGGCATTGACTACTCGAGATTTTATTCACAATTTTTTGTGATGAAGTGTGTGTAATATCCTGGTCTTCAATTGAAAAAAAAAAACAAAACAAAACAAGTCCTTCCCCCCATACCCTAGATAATCTGAATCCTAAATATAAAACAGACTTTTATTTTTGAAGTATTGAGATTTTTAAGATCATCTGGAGCTTTTTTCATCATTTCATCTGTGGTTGATGCTGTCCTCTCCAACTCATAACTTTAGCATTTCTTGACTGTTGCCTAATGATGTGGTCTTAACAGAGGCGCAAAGCATATTCCTAGACACAAATACCTGTAGAGGATGACAAAAACCCTGAAAAGTCCTCTTCCTGCAGTTTCCCCTGGCTTCTTTGGAAGGCAGTCCTGAGACAGAAAGGTAATCTGATTTCAGGTCACCACACTCACTCCCCTCGTTTCTGTGCCACCAGGCTCTCATACACAGGATATAGGTGCTCACCTTCCAACGCTCCAAAACATTCAATGAGCCAAACTCAGTAATTTCAGCTGCTGGTATCACCCAAGCCAGCAGATTATACAGATGCTTTTTTTGCAGTTGCTTATGGCTATATACTTTCATATAGAATACGAAAGTTCAGGATAACATTTTTCTAAGTTATGCTTGGTGCTAATTGTGTTTCTCACAACACCATTCTTCCACCCATAGAAAATATGCTCTTGCATTATTATAACATTCATGTTATATATATTTACTTGTCAGATGCAGATTCTTAATACAAGAAAGGAAGTAAAATTGCATTCATTGTTTAAATGTTAAAAGCCTCAACAATATTTTCTCATGATAAAACCATGTTAGATGCACTGTAGGGCACTCGTGGGAGAGTAATTTATATTTCAAATTAAATTTTAATTTCTCCCTTTTCCTTCAGTTTTTTATTGAAATGATCTTCCATTACATCTCCTTTTTCATCATTAGTCTTTTGTTTGTACATCTCTTTTACATGTGCATATGTTGTTAATTTGGTAAGTGATTTGGCAGAAGAAGATACAACTGCATTTCATAAGCTCTGAGCAGCATTGGGCACTGGTGATGTAAACATCCACTGCATGTACAGATTTCCTGTGGCTTTAGATGTGCATGGACAGTGTGTGCAAAATAATGTGTGCCTGCCTCTCCATGATATGTCCTTTGATAAGAAGTGTTTTCCAAGTGTGATTGTACAAGCAAAGCCTGGGCCAGAGGAGTTTATAGGATTTTATATAGTTTGTAGTCCCATACTGATGAGACTTGACCTTTCTGCTATCCTGTTAAACATTATTCAGACAAAGAATATTCAAACTTTTTGACTGATTTTTTAAATTTTGCCTTGCATCCAACTTCCAAGATATTTCTAGTCTTGCTGGTAGTTAATCACTGTTGTCACCTGTGGATTATCAAAGACGTTACATGAGGAATGTATACAGTTCGTAGCATACAGAAATTTCTGTTTCAGAATATTCAGAATTGTGAAACCTACAGCCTTGTGCAGTGCTACTTCTGTCTTGCTTAATTTTTGTGTACAAGCACTAGCAAATTCTTTAGTTCATCCATTTACTAGCAGAGGTGGAGATCCTGTTGTCCATCTCACTGCAGCATCTTGTACTTGTGCATCTATATGTACTAATTGTGATTCACCTGCCCTTCAAATGACCTCTTCACTTTCATGTATTCGTGTTTCTTCTGACAGAAGATACATTGCACTGAGTATATTTTTACCTCCCTAGAGCACATCTGTGACAATACAGGAAATTCCCATATGTCAGATTCATTGCTCCCCCCTCCCTTTTCATCTAGTAGCATTCAAAAGTGCTATCAGTGTGCACATGCTGCAGATACTGAATCTGTGATATTATCTGTTCCCTCAAGATTTTGGTGGTAGCTAGTTTGGGAATATTATTGTGGAGCCAGTAGCCCTGAAAAGATAAAATTTTCTATCCTTGTGTGATAGCAGATCAGTGCCTAGATCTTCTCAAGGTATATGAATTGCTTATCCTCTAAACTCATTCTGAAGGATGTCCACCAGCATCTTTGCATTGCCTTTATTATTGTTTTTATCATTATTTTATTTTTATTTTTATTATTATTATTTTATTATTAATAATAATTTCATTATTATTGCATTTGCATTTATTCCACAGATGTCATATTTATGTCTTATACCTATGATAAAGTATTGTATATATTGTAAAATTTACATGAAGTCACTAGCATCATGTAGATAAAAGAAGCACTCCAACTTTCTCTTTTGTGACCTTTAAGAAATCTCTGTAACTTAAGGATTACGGCATATAAGATGGACTGCTGAACCATACAAGTAAGTCCTGCTGAAATATCGCTACCTTAGATGTGGATGGTTACCTTTCTGCCCAATGGGAAAGGGAATCCCTGTCAGAATGGGTATTTATGCAGTTTATCTCCATCTCATGTCTGTAGGTGTGGAGGAAAGAAATAATGCATATCCCTTTTCTCCCCTTTCAACTCACCTCTGCCATCTTGCTAATCTGTATACAGAGTAAAAGCTCTGCCAAAATGCCTGATCCTCTGCTTACCCACGGGGAGAGATATGATCCGCGTGTTGAAGAGATAATTACAGTGAAAATGTTTCAATTATTTTGGACTAGCACTACATTAATAAAACAAGGTTATCCCAATTCCTTCTTGGTACCATTTGAGCTTATGTGAAGTTATGAGAGTTGGGATTTGATTAATTGTAACACATGTTTAATGCGTAAGAATAAAATATTTTAGATCTGTACATAAGCATCCAAAACGTACTCTGTAGTGTGCACTTGATTACTGTCCTGTGCTGAGCCAATGTTTGTTACTCCAAAAGCCTGTTCTGGAAATGAAAGCAGACCCTGCCCCTCTGAAGTATCCACCAATTTGTAGCAGTATGATGTGCAACTTCAAGGCCTAGAGGGAGACAATCTGTCTTGATCCTTCTCTTCTCACCTTTCTGGGCCAGACTAACACTCACATCCCTGCCTGCCTGTTATCTGTGCATGCACAGGGTAGGTGTTGCTAAGCAACTGTGCACCAGACATGACAGGCTGGTTTTAAAATGGAGAATTAACTAAATTAGTCTTGATGAAGAAAAGACACAGCTGGAGATCAGGCAGGAGCAAGGGAAAAGAAAAAAAAACCTGTGATTTGCACTAGAGAACAAAAGGTATCCAAAAAGAAAGGGGAGTTCTGAAAGGAAGGAGGGAACCGTGTATGTGGTGCAAGTGGAAGCAGCATATAGAGAATTAAGTGTTCTTCATGCCCAGTGCTGTCTCTGTGTTTGTGCAGCACATAGGATAGCAAAGCTCCAGATCTTCAGGACACTATCATAAGACAAACAAGTAAAAAAAAAAAGATGCCACAAAACCTTCCCCTTCCCCCTCCTTTTGGTTCCGATTTGAATACAGATTCAATAAAGACAATAAAGGATATGGAAAGGTGTGAGGGAATCAAACCATTCAGTTCTGTGTGCTGGGAAATCACTGTCTCCATTGACTCCCGAAGCCAGCCTGGCGTGCGTGACATCAAGCACGCAGCAGCCTTGGGTGACCGCACAGGAGCAGAGAGGCACAGTGGATGGACACTTGCCATATTTTCTTCTAACCCTAACAAAGTGGCTATTGGCTTAATGCTTAGAGCATAAAGAAATTTTCTTCCAGTAAGGACATTCTGTGCTGAGCGTGGCCAAATTTCATTCTTTTGTACTGCCCAAGTTCTCTGACCTCAGAATCCAGAGCATAATGTTCCATGAAAAGGCACATCAGCTATTAGACTCAATATCTTACATTATTCTTCTAGAAATATAAGGGCCAAGCAAACAATGTACAGCCTTTGCTGAGCATATTCATGTTTTGTCATTAATTGCAAGTGTACTTTTTCCCATCCATGTTCCCTTTCATTGAATGTCGCAGCAAATAAACTCACATGGAAGAATATTTTTAGAAAAAATATGCAAATATTGAAGAACACTGCCAGAAAAAAAGATGTAATAGTATTACAACTATGACTCTACCAGTTTATACTCCTCCAATCATGGAACATATGTGTCCTCTATCATGACAAAGCAATATGAATAAGAATTCAAATTTTGAATATTTAGACTAGGCAATTTACAGTCCAAGAATTCCTTGTTACTGTGAGCTTGTAAGTAATTCTGAACAAGCTTAATACAATTTTCTGGTGTTCAGAACACCCTAAACAGAAGCACAGAGAAATAAATAAGGTGACTGCTTTTTGTCAGTGCAGCTTTACTTGTAGTGGATATCAGTCAGTCAGTCATTCCATTTCTGTCTTGGTTTTAAAAGACAGCAGTATATTTTAAGAGATCTTAGTTCGCAAATACATATCCAAACAACTCTCAGATACTATTTTGAGTTTTACGTAAGCCTCTTTAAAAGTAAGATACTTAAACCACATAGGCTTATTCAGTGGCAGAGTCCATTGGAGATGGATTTCTTAAATAATTCAGATCCCTGAAATACATTATTTTGTTTAATTTTTTTTTTAATCTTAGTAGGATGTTGTATGTCTGGGTTTTCAGCACATAACTGGGAACTTTCAGGAGAGGTGATTAAAAGTTATGGACCTCTCTTCTGTTCTTGGCATTCTTTAGAGTAGAGCTGACATATCCATAGATTCTGTATCATTACTGCTTTACTACCATGCTATCAAGCAAGCAAAAATATTCATTTCCCATATTTGAAGTTTATCTCTTCAATGTCTTTATTCATTACAGTGAGACTTTGATGTCACAGATCTGAGAGAAATATAAGGTAAAGGATCAGAAGAGATATAAACGCTCAGAAGAAGGGAAGCCTACTGTTCATGATTCTTAATGAGAGAAAATATGAATGTCAGCAAAGCAAATTAACATCTCTGAGGATGAGTTCAGACTGCCATCTGGGGGACTTACGACTGATAAATCTGGCTGAAGAGCTACAAATTTAGCCTACATCATAGGTTTAGCTGGATACATTCCATTTAACAGTAGTCAAAGCGTTCTTTGCCAATATCTTACCCATTGAACTTTTCACTGAGTTGTTTAGTTTGCAAACTCTTTGCAAACCTGGCCTGATTCCTGCAGGTAATGTGTCTGACAGACCTGAATACTTGCAGAATGATTTTGATGAATAATGTCTTATATACAAGCTATTCACAAACTTCCCTTCAATTTATTCATGATCTGTGACTGAAACCACTCAATTTACACAGGATTTTTTTTTTTTGGTTTTGATTGATTTGTCACTGCTTAGACAAGACAATCTGTTTGCATCTTTGCTTCTCTCTTTCTTAAAGGGCAGTGACAGTAATACAAAATCATCCTATGTTCCTGGATGCAAATAATCATTGTTCTTTTATCACTCTTGCAGCAATTTCCTTAGTCCTCATAAAACTAGGATTCCCTATGTCTTATCCATCAGCTTAGCACAGGATGCTAGGTAAAGGTCTGTTAGACCTGAATCCAGTTATTTTCTGCAGTAGCCTAGGTGATGGCATAAACTGAACAACAGTACGTAAAACAGTGGCCATCACAGATTCCTCTGTGCATGCTGTATATAGATGTCAGCAGGCTGAGACTGAGTAAAAAGCAGATCATTAAGAAACGTATTTATATAGTGTGGTTTTGAGATTTTCTGAAATAAATGCATCTGCATCTCTGCAGGAGATAGAGAAATGCTTGAGCGGCAAGAGGAGTGGGGTTGCAAAAGGCATGCCGAAGGAGATGTGAGGCTGCACCAACATCCCTCCCACAGCCACTTTTTCTTCTCAGCCACCATGGCTGTGGTGGGCTCCGGGTGTCGCCACATCACAGATTAGGGCAAGGGTTAGGGTGAGGGTTAGGGTTAAGGTTCGGAGATAGAGAAATGCTTGAGCGGCAAGAGGAGTGGGGTTGCAAAAGGCATGCCAAAGGAGATGTGAGGCTGCACCAACATCCCTCCCACGACCACTTTTTCTTCTCAGCCACAATGGGTCTGCTGGGCTCTGGGTGTATGCCCGTCACAGATTAGGGCTAGGGTTAGGGTTACAGTTAGGGTTAGGGATCGGAGAAAGAGAAATGCTTGAGCGGCAAGAGGAGTGGTGTTGCAAAAGGCATGCCAAAGGAGATAAGAGGCTGCACCAAGATCCATCCTACGACCACTTTTTTCTCTGGGCCACTATGGTGTGGTGGGCTCCGGGTGTGGCCACGTCACAGATTAGGTCTAGGGCTAGGGCTAGGGTTAGGGTTAGGGTTGGGAGATAGAGAAATGCTTGAGCGGCAAGAGGAGTGGGGTTGCGAAAGGCATGCCAAAGGAGATGTGAGGCTGCACCAACATCCCTCCTACGACCACTTTTTCTTCTGGGCCACCATGGCTGTGGTGTGCTCTGGGTGTGGCCAGTCACAAATTAGGGCTAGGGTTAGGGTTACAGTTAGGGTTAGGATTAGAAGATAGAGAAATGCTTGAGCGGCAAGAGGAGTGGCGTTGCAAAAGGCATGCCAAAGGAGATGTGAGGCTGCACCAAGATCCCTCCCACAATGACTTTTTTCTCTGGGCCACTATGGCTGTGCTGGGCTCTGGGTGCAGACAGGCCAGAGATTAGGGCAAGGGTTAGGGTTAGGGTTGGGAGATAGAGAAATGCTTGAGCGGCAAGAGGAGTGGGGTTGCGAAAGGCATGCCAAAGGAGATGTGAGGCTGCACCAACATCCCTCCTACGACCACTTTTTCTTCTCAGCCACCATGGCTGTGCTGGGCTCTGGGTGCAGCCAGTCACAAATTAGGGCTAGGGTTAGGGTTACAGTTAGGGTTAGGATTAGAAGATAGAGAAATGCTTGAGCGGCAAGAGGAGTGGCGTTGCAAAAGGCATGCCAAAGGAGATGTGAGGCTGCACCAAGATGAATCCGACAACCACTTTTTTCTCTGGGCCACTATGACTGTTGGCCTATGGGTGCAGCCATGCCAGAGATTATGGCTAGGGTTAGCGTTAGGGTTAGGGTTGGGAGATAGAGAAATGCTTGAGCAGCAAGAGGAGTGCGGTTGCAAAGGGCATGCCAAAGGAGATGCGAGGCTGCACCAACATCCCTCCCTCAACTACTTTTTTCTCTGGGCCACCATGTGTATGGTGGGCTCTGGGTAAGGCCACGTCACAGATTAGGGTAGGGTTAGGGTTAGGTTTCAGAGATAGAGCAATGCTTGATTGGCAAGAGGAGTGGGGTTGTGAAAGGCATGCCAAAGGAGATGTGACACTGCACCAAGATTCCTCCTACGACCGCTTGTTCTTCTGGGCCACCATGGCTGTGCTGGGCTCCGGGTGTGGCCACGCCAGAAATTACGGCTAGGGTTAGGGTTAGGTTTCGGAGATAGAGCAATGCTTGATTGGCAAGAGGAGTGGGGTTGCAAAAGGCACGCCAAAGGAAATGTGAGGCTGCACCAAGATCCCTACCACGACCACTTTTTTCTCTGGGCCACTATGGCTGTGGTGGGCTCCAGGTGTGGCCACATCACAGATTAGGGCTAGGTTTGTGGTTAGGGCTAGGGTTAGGGTTGGGAGATAGAGAAATGCTTGAGCGACAAGAGGAGTGGGGCTGCAAAAGGCATGCCAAAGGAGATGTGACACTGTACCAAGATCCTTCCCACGAACACTTTTTCTTCTGTGCTAGTATGGCTGTGGTGGGCTCCGGGTATGGCCACATCACAAATTAGGGTAGGGTTAGGGTTAGGGTTAGGGTTCGGAGATAGAGAAATGCTTGAGCAGCAAGAGGAGTGGGGTTGCAAAAGGTAATGCCAAAGGAGATGCGAGGCTGCACCAAGATCCCTCCTACGACGCCTTTTTCTTCTCAGCTACCATGGCTGTGGTGGGCTCCAGGTTTGGCCACGTCACATATTAGGGCGAGGCTTAAGGTTCGGTTTCTCAGACAGAGAAATGCTTGAGCGGCAAGAGGAGTGGCGTTGCAAAAGGCATGCCAAAGTAGATATGAGGCTTCACAAAAATCCCTCCTATGACCACTTTTTCATCTGCGCTAGTATGGCTGTGGTGGGCTCCGGGTGTGGCCACACCAGATATTAGGGTTAGGGTTGGGAGATAGAGAAATTCTTGAGCTTCTGCCTGAGCTCTCCCTCAGGTCAGGACAAGGGCACGCACCTAGCTACTGCTCGATGCAGAGCTCTGCTTCCACCTCTGGGAAGACCAACCTGGACTGCAGGTTTGATTTCTGAAAAACAGGAGAAGCTCTTTCAATCACAGGCGCATGCTCACAGAGCCCAACACCCACAAACACACGGACAAGGTCTCCTGAAAGCGGAAGGGAACCCCGGGCAGTCAACACCAGGCAGCCACTTGGCTTACCCACGAGCATGAGGAGGAGAGCATCAGGTGTGCATCCCCATTGCATGGAGGCCCAGAGCCCTTAACATGCCAAGGAGCTTCAGAGCTTGCCAAAGGCAAAAGCTGCAACACACCCTGAGGACACGGCTCTCATGTTCGTCAGCCTGCCAGCATGCAGAAACCTCCCAGCTAAAGGGCTGTCCCCTGCTTACAGGGGGGCAACAGAGACCAGGGAGCTCCAGGACCACCTCAGGCAAGTAGAAAGTGACCCTCACCCTCCTTACAGGGTTGTCACTCTTCCCCACCAGTACAAGAGTCACACTGAGAACTGTCAAAAAAGCCACCACCCCAGGCCCGTCTACAGCTTGGCAGCACCCAGCTCAGGCACACACAGGGCATTAACTGCCCCACGGGGCTCGCAGGCATCCAAAGCCCCAACTACAGCGCCCTCCCTGTGCCCAGTGTTGTCTGTCTGTCTTTCTTCTGTTTTTTTTTTTTTTTTTTTTGTAATTTTTAAAATATTTTTCTGTCTTCATTTTTTTGTTTTGTGTTCTGCAAAGAGACAAATAAATATAAATGTTATCTGGCATTATAATGCTTGCTTTAACCATCATTCATTTTGCCATTAATGTTTTATTAATATAATTCCAAATCCCTGGTTTGAATAACTAAATGAAACATTCTTGTGGTTTTTGTCACACTCCTTTTTTTTCCTCCAGTGAACTCTATATCCCCATTCTTCAACTCCTGTTCGCTTCTCTGCACTTTATCACTTTCAGTCAAAATCAACTGTATAATCCAAGAAACCTGCTTCATCATTCCTTGCTTAAATCTTCTTTCCTTTTCCTTTTTTATCCACCTTTCTCCTTCAAAACGTGCTGTCATTTGCTTTCTCTCTCCTTTCCAATGTATGTTGCCTCAGTTCTCCCCATCCGATGTCTGCCTCCTCCTGGAGTGTCCCATCGCAATGCTTTTGTAAGCTCTATCCCCACAAGTTTCACTGGATTTCTCCTCTGACTCCTCCATTCCCTCTGCCCAGTGAATCAGTCTGCTCCTGTTTAATTTCTCTTGGTGCCCAGATGTGCTTTCTGAAGGACTCTTAGGCATCCTTAAGGACTCTTTCATGTTTTCCCACTAAATCCTCACTCTTTTTACCTCTGGGGCCATTCTGGTACCTCAGACGGAGCCTGTTGCTGTGCGCTGGCTGTGCCCTCCCCAGAGGTACCCACCTAAAGCACTGGTACCCACCTAAAGCCCAGCTGCACCCCGCTCGTGCCCCAGTGCTGCCGCACCTGTTCCCACCGAAAGAGGACTGATTTCCTTCCCAAACGCCCGCACTGTCCCCCCGAGTTACAGCCACGCTTCCTGCCTGAACACCCGTGCTGACCCCCAAGGTAACGCAGCGTTTCCCACCTGGACGCCTGCGCGGTCTCCGCTGGCGCTGCCCCTCCTGAGGTACCTCAGCGTTTCCCGCCCAAACGCCCGTGCTGTCTCCCCCGAAGTACCTCAGCATTTCCCACCCAAACGCCCACACTGTCCCCCATGAGGTACCTCAGTGTTTCCCACCCAAACTGTCTCCCCCCCGAGGTACCTCAGCGTTTCCTTCAGACCCCAGCACTGAGGTACCTAAACGCTGGCCCTGAGGTGCCTGAGGGACCCCCAGATTCCTCAAAATTTGCCCCTTCCCAACCCCCAGTGCCATTCCCCTTGAAGCACCTCAGTGTTGTCTGCCCAAATCTGGGCACGGATCTCCTGAGGAAATACCATCTCCCCCCACAGACCCTGGTGCTCTCCCCTTGGAGGCACCTCCGCATCTCACACCCTGGTACTAGTGCTGCCTCCGCAAGGTTCCTCCCCCACAGTCCAGTGCTGTCCACATTGAATCACCTCCGCTTTTCCCACCTAAACGCTGGTGCTCTCCCCCTAGCCCCAGCACTGTCCCCACTTGGGTAGCTCAGTATTTCTAGCCTAAAATCCATCACAGTCCACACTGGGGTAACTCAGTATTTCCTGCACAAAGCCTGGCATCATCCCCTCTGAGGTACCTTGGCATTTCCAACCAAACCCCCCATCCTGTCCTTTCTGAGGTGCCTCAATGCTTCCCACCCAAAATGCTGGTGCTGAGGTGCCTGAGGCACCCTTGGCTTCCTCAGCATTTCCCCCAGCCCAAACCCAGCACTGTCCCATTGAGGTACCCCAGTATTTCCTTGTCAAACCTCAGCATTGCTCCCTCTCAAGTACCTCAGCCTTTCCCCCTCAAATCCCTGCCCTACCCCTTTTGAGGTATCTCAGTGTTTCCCACCCAAACCCTAGCACTATCCCTTCACATCTACCTCAGTTTTTCCCCCCAAATCCTTAGTGGTATCCCCAGTAACATATAGCAGTATCCCCAGCCCCAGTCTCTCAACATTTTCTTCCCTCCCCACTTCTTTTTATCTGCTTCTCTTACCTACATACAGGTGAACTCAATTTCTTAACAATATGAGCCACCAATGGCCGAGTCTAAGGGCTGCCCCCAGAGCACAGCTTAAGGCCAAAGCCCTATTTAGCCTCCTAATTTCATCTCCTTTTCTTTTACTTTTTCAGTAATGTAAGCATTAATGTCTCTGCTACAATTTCAGTAAGGTTTCAGTCATATACACTAACATCCCTGCTCAATCACGTAAGTATGGGAGATTTTCTCACTCTCAGGACTCCAGCAAGGTAAGCACTCGACAATGAGTCTCCCTAACTCAAGCAAGCGTAAATGGGTTCCTGAGACTTACCACGTTATCAACATAACTGCAATTGTATGGATGTTAGCCACCCCTAATACTAGACAAGTTTGGATTCAGTTTCACAAATAATTCTGAAAACTATAAATTAGATCTGCTGCTGCGAGTAGGTACCATTTAGCCAGAATGGTGGTGAGGAGAAGAAAAGCATTTTAAAACAGATTTTTTTAGACAATAGCAATGAAAGCGGTAGCAGCCTCCTTTTATCAGCTCTTTCAGGCATTTCTATGCTGCCACAAATGAAGTAAGGAGCTCTCCTAACATTTGGGGGGACATCCTGTAGAAACATGGACACAATGTGTAGAACAGTAGCTGTTTATGAATATGATTTAAGACACAGAGGACAGTGACAGAATAAAATAAAGTGTAGGTTCTCAGTGCTCATATTGATGTTATACTTGTCCAGTGGATTAATAGAGGGTTTTAGGTTCAATCTCAGCTGTTAATCCCTTCAATGTCACAGGAATCAATTTTCTGTTAAGGCCTATTTCTAATGTTACGTGGGCCTGCTCCTTCCTTCACTGAAATCAATGGGGGCCCTGCCAATGAGTTAAGGATGGTAATTTTAACAGCTAGAGCAGTGAGCTATTTGCTTTACTGGAAGATCTGGTGTTATTTTTTCTTCTGATCCAAGCACTTTAATTGGTGGTTTTGGTTATCAACATTTTTATTCACAATATAATACAATTCAGCTATCGCCATATGGCAGATGGCTGAAGCTAAGTTACTTTTCTTGCTTTCCTTAATGTGGATTCTTCAGATCAGATTTGAAACTATTTCAGTCAAAGTTTAAGTATTAAACTCACCGATTTCTGAGATCATTTGCAAGACAATTAATTTGCAGTGTAATGGCTTGTTTCCACAGGCAGATTTCACATCTGATAACTCAAATATTTCCAGTTATTTGTGAAATCATACATGAATCCTTTTCCTCAAAGTGTTCTGAGGCATGTATTCATCCCAAGAATGAGACATCATTGACCAGTAAAAATAATGTATTCATATTCTGAAAGAAAACATCCTCTTCCTTTAGCATACAATTGCAGGTTTGGGTAGATAAAAGATATGAAGCTGCATTACAGAAGTATGTTTTCAAAGTCAATGCCATATCTTTATTTTAATTTAAAAAGGCAAAAATAACTACTGATAACAGCTGATACAAAAAAATTGTTTTTAGTAATCCTCCATTAAAAACTAACAAAGTTTTCATTTGTCATGTTTTCAGGTAGGCAAGGGTGAGAGAAAGTTTCTTTCTAAAAACATATTCAAAGTATTCAGAAGCATTTTTTTCAATGATTGACTACTGGTTATTGAATCTTTTTCTAACATTGCTTCCTACCTATAAAACAATTTTTTCTTCACTTTGGTTTTTTTTATTATTAGATATTCATTTATAGCTTTAGCATTGTTTTCTGCATATGAATTCATTTAATTACCCTATATAAGTTAGTAACACAACAGCATTCTGCTCTCCTAGCCTAAAGCCAGTAATTTCTTTTGTCTGTGTTAACATTTTGTAATTCTTCTTTATTTGTTCATGTACTGCAAGATACTCTGTTGCTGTAGATGATGTTACTTTATTTCTGACAGACTGAAATTACATTTGCCAAAAAAGAAAACAAAACCACCCCTCCCAACAACTTACTCATTAAGTCAATTTATTGATGTACCTCAAGATTGACATATTACTAATGATTCACTAAGCTGCAGTTTGAAGGACAAATCTGCTATTTACGCTGTAATCCCTTCTGCTAGAGATCAGACATCTGTTGTGAAGCAATTTTTATAAAAGCACAGGGAAACCTTCCTGGCACCTGTCTGGTTAATATATATTCCCAACTATATTTAAAACTTTCTGTTAAAGTAATCTTCTCCGTTTGTATTGTAACTTAAAATATCTTGTGGCCACTGACTAGAAATCATGTGTCTGCATGTGTTGGCTTTTTCAGAGCTTCATTTCTCCTGATTTATTATAAGATACAATGAAAGAGTTACAGTAACCACATACTAAAGTTTAATAGCAAATCACAGCCCTGTCAATATCAAGTAAACAGATGTTTAAACCAGTACAAGTATCAAGTACATCTGAGATTTGATACCTATTAATTTTGTTTTGTCCAAAAAAATCTGTATACATTTAGATCCAGTCAACATTTGTTTGTATCCTAAAATATTTTTGTAAGTAAATAACTGTTCCTCAGTCTGCATAGCACCTTAATAACAGGAGTCTAATTTATTCACCTATAGACTTAAATCATGTTACATTAGTGTAAACAGCAAGCCAAAACTATACAGAATTTAGAGACTTATTCTTAAGTATTATTCACTAACTAGATATACATAAAAGGGTTCATTCTGTACGTTCCTTGCTGGAGCAAGGAAAAAGGATGGCATACAACTATCTTTGCAACTCCAAATCTTAGGACTAGCAACATAATCCCTGGAAAATCTAAGAGCATAGTAAACAGTGTAGGTCCAGTCTATATGTGACTGCCTCAGGGCAATTGTATTTCTGCTCTGATGCACCTGCCCTTCAGAGATACCACATGTATCACCAGACAGCAGATACCGACACTGTTGAGGTAGGCCTCAAGAACTTCCACTTGCTCCCTCCTTGAAGGGGCTATTACAAAGCAAAACATTACAGAAGTTTGTAATGGGAAGAGCAGAAAGCGAGAGAAGATGCTAAAAATGAGGTAATCATTTGCCATTCTACCCAAAAAAAAAAAAAAAAAAAAAAAAAATTGTAGCTTGCTCCTGTTTCACCTGCATGTTTTGCTTACCCTAGGTCTAGATTAGAACCACTCCAGGTGTCCTTTTGTGCATCTATCCAGTATCTATCAGGTTTTGGAGCATGGACAAATCAAGGTAAGTTCATAAACAGGTTTCCTAATTTATGTTTCCTGGCTGAAAAATCATACCACCTCCAGTACAGCATCCTCCATGCCTCTCTCAGTATCTTTCACACCTCTGAGTTTGTATTCAGTCGCAAGTGCTGACAATAAGACTCAGTTTTTCTTTTGTTTGAAATCCCATTTCTGAATACTGAATAGGTGTTTTCTAATTTCTGTGCAAGGGCATACCAAGGAGTGAACTGACTACAGGGATGGCACCTGCAATCGGAGACGAGCAGGTATTTGTTATAAGAAGCACATCACCTCCATCATTTCAATTCAGGGCGTGATCATGATGAATACTTACATAATTGAAGAAAGTACTACATCTTTTTGCTTATTTATTTATATATGCCATTTAAGGGCTGACAAAGCGATTTGGGAGAACTTCACATTTTAAAATGAATTCTTTAAAAACAAGTCAATACCTACAAACATGTGCACGACACATTAATGACATCTGCAGCAGAGTTATGAACACTAGTGAGAAATGCAGCCAGATCCTCAGGAGGTATTATATCTGTGGAGCTGTATCAGTTTACATTAGCTGGGGGTGGAGGCCAAAGAATCCAATGACCTCTGAAATTTATCTGGTAATGTTAATACAATTTCTGTTGCAACAAAACATACTAAAAATAAACAAACACCCTTGCCAGGTGCTGTTTAAAACTGGAACGTTTACCAGTCTCAGCAGAGGCCAAAGACTGAGTGAACTAAAATCTTATTCATAAACATAGGCTCTTAAAGTCAAGACTGAGGAGCACTGGGATTGAAGTAGAGAAGCTTCAACACTCAAGCCTTGAGAAGCAATGACAGGGTAAACATGCAGTGCTAGAGTTTTTTCTGAATTATTTCTGTGGATAAAAATGTGTTTTAGTCTTCATGTCTGTGAATCAAGTACCCCACAGTGGAATTTAATTCACACACAAATGTGGAGGGGAAAAAAAGGTAGTTCAACTGGATAGTTTTCACGCTTGAAAAAAGTAAGAATAAGGAGTATGAGTCCAGAACACTGAAAGCTTCCAATAAATGACTCTTCCCATTCTTTGGCCCAATTTAACTCTGGGATGAATCTGTGAAGCTGTATGGGAGTATTTTATAAACTTAGATGAAAGCAAGATGTGGTTTTTATATACACATTTATATAGAACATCTTGCACAGTGCTTTGCAAACAATGACTTAGATACTGGTAATGCATCAACTATGTAAGCAAATGTGGCAGCAACTCTATTTCAGTAAGAGCTGGCACAAAGTAGGTCCTATTTTACAGAGAAAGGAATGTTGGCCAGGCCATCAGAAGAAGAATTATTCCCCAGTCTATTTCTGAAAGAGCCCTGGAATCTTAACTTCCTTCTGGATGCTGGCGGCACAAAGGAAGAAAAGACTCAGATTGCAGTCCCATCAGAAAGCCTGCAACAGAGGCATGCAAAATTTCATGCTGGATATAAGGATTCATGCATTTTATCCCATCATGCTTTGGGTACAAATGATGTCACCTAATATAGTTTCTGCCTAATAGCATTTTTATAAATAGTCATTAATTTTAGGTTTTAAGTATTTTACAAGTAATAATGGCAAGTGTTGAAATGTTTATATTCCCATCTGAACTTGAGATCACCCTACGTTAAGAATACTTTGTCTTATGCCCTTTCTTTTTGTTATGAAATTTGTAGCAGCAGTTTTGCTTATAACAAGAAATTCCTGATCAACTTCTTTAGGAGAGAGAAAAACACAAGAATTATGAATACTTATTTGTCTGTAGTTATCACAGTAGAAAGTAAAAAAGGGACTGACTGGGTTAATTGATGAGAACGCCACAAGATGGTGCTGGACATCTCATTGACACAGGTCCTTGAAACTCTTCAGTCTGTTGCTTAAGAATTCTTAGCATTCTATTTACTGTGACTAAACTTCTGTGCAGTTGAAGGAACAGTGGAAGTTTACACTGCATCTTGGCTCACTCTATGGGGATATTCAAACTGGCCAGCCTTTCACTGAGACTGGATAACAGGTTTTCCATTTTATATTGTTCTGAAAACATCATTGCTACTGATTCACACTTGTGCATCCCAAGGTGATTTTAGGGCAGGTCAGCATGTCTTTGCTCCTACTACGAAAAAGCCCCCTAAATTAATACTGTTTTCCAAGCCAGGGGGATCACAGCAACCTGGGATGCTGACCTGACAGAGCAATTAAATTTTCATGGCAGTTATGATGCTTTTTGTTTTGAAAGAGAGACAGAAAAATTTTTACAAGTAGGAACTATGTAATTTCACTCAATTCAGCAAAATCTCTAGAGTGAGGAGAGAAGAAAAAAAAAGACAGGGGTTTATTCATGCTTTCATAATGTTGATGAAGTTCAGATTTGGATTCTGACGTAACTGGCCTGTATTTTATAATGAGAAGCATCAGAAGTTTAGATGTGTTAATGTCCCCATCTGAGCTTGAGGAGCACATCATATCTTTAATTTGTAGTGTCTCTATGCCCCACCGGGTTTGTAGTCTCCTTCCCCACAGACAATGCTTCCTACAGTCTCTTTTTCCAGCTGCTATTCTGATTTGACAACCAGTCAACCTAGAACAACATAGCAGATACAGACTTCTAATATACTGAATCAGCTGCATCTCTTTATTTGTTTATTTTTCTTACTGATAGAGATGAGTGGTTTCTCTGTCAACAAGGGTAGTGTGTCCAGATCCCCCTCTTACCTTCTGTATGCAATATGGTAGTCATCTCTTTTCCTACTTTAGTTTTATACTTCTTTTATTTACCCCTCCCAAACTGTAAGTGTTTTTCATGCCATCCACTAAGCTATATGATGAAAGCAGGCTAATGAACGTGACTTTTGTTTATAGTCACTCTAAGGCTTCTTTGTGTTAGTGCTGTTGTTAAATAGGAAAGCTTAAGTCCACTTGTTATCATTCACTGAAAATATTGAAAGAAATTTTTATTTGTAAAATAAGAATGTTTTGCATTTATGAATAAAATTGTATACTGTGATCTCAGTGTTTTATGAAGGTAAGAATTCACTATTATCTCAGATTGAAAGAGAAACTGAGAAATGGAATGCTCAAGTGAATTACAGAAAAATGAACTGAGTCCAAAGGTAGATGTCTGGATTTCTAACTGCCTTTCCATTCCTTTAACAACTTGCCCACACTACATTATATGAAGTGAGAGGTAGGTAGTATTTAACAGTCCATTTTATATAATACAATCAGCCAAAACTTCAACAACAACAAAGCAGTATTTCTGGGTCAATTTTTAAATACAACTATGAAAATATTTTGCAGTCGCTTCTCCTTATAGGACAGTGGCTATAGATTCAGTATTGCCTTGTCATTTTGTAGTAACAAATGTGATATTTTTGTTTTTAAAACCTATGATGTAAATGCAGTATCAATTAGACTAACTGCAAACAACAGATACTGGCAAAAATAGTTGTTCTTAAAAATGGTGTTGTATCACATTTTCCCAGTCATTATTCTATACACCCCTCACAGAGTTTAAGGTTGGCTTTCTTCTCTTTATCCTTCAATGTGGCTAGCAGAAAGCATTATCTGATTCTAAATGATAATGGAAACATATGTGGTAGATTGCTGCATAAGTAAAATTACTACTTTTATTTTTAAAAAATCTGCATTTTCCTAACCACATTCAAGTTTGGAATATCACTTGGATTGCAGCAGGTGCTTAATGGGAGCAAGAAACTTGGTGTTTACATGATGTTTTCTGTAGTGATTGGTTTCTGGAAAATGCAGTAGAACAGTCATGAGTGGAGAGTGATATAGTTACTGTAGCTTTTTGATAGGTGTATTCAGAATAAAATCTGTATTCTGAGTAATTCATAACCGTTTCACATTGTCTGTCACTGCCGCTATACTAGTGCGTTTTTGGATTCCCTTGCTCTAAAGGAATGTAGAGAGGCCTTAATGAAAACGAAACTCACAGCCTAATATTTTGATCATCTCACTAGTCTCTCCATTATGTCACCCTTTCAACCACATAGCCAAAGTCAATGGGAGGAAAAATCAAGGATATTGCATTACAAAATGCTACTTAATTTATTGTGACAATTTTTAAAGTGTTGTTATGATGCTTCCTAAACCGGCTTGGCTATTAGTAAAGAAGTAATGAAAACCTAATACTTGGAAACTTCCTAGCTTATCCTGCGGATGCCTAGAAGTACTGAGAAGCCATGTTGCCTTGTGATTTGAATGGGAATGGAATTTCATGGGAATGATCAAAGCAGCGACCATTCTGCCTGTCTTGTCCTATGGCATCAGGGAAGGAAGAACAAGAGATGCAGAACAGACTCCGCTTTTGTGGCTTGGTTTACTATTGCCTTGAAGCATGTGGATTTGCTTATAGGTAAGCAAAGCAGGTAAAAACCCTGCAGATTTTATGCTTCCCTGACACACACAGCTGGGATATAGAGTCACTTTCTGCCACCTTACTTGATGCCTAACTAACGATCCTTGCTTGGCTGGTTGTCCTAGTGCAATTGTTTATGCACCTCTCTTGGGCAAAGCAAGCTATGTATTTTCTACTGTTATGAGTGGATATGCTCTGTGAACCAGCTTTTTGAGTGCACGCTTGAATCTTTGTGGCAAGTTTCACAAAAATTAGGGGAGCTTTGGTTAGAAACTGTCACAAATTATCTGGAACAATCATTGGGAGTGTATAAATTCTCATTTGTGTGCCTTAAAGGAATAAGGATACTACTACTTAATTCTGGGGGTATTGTTGTTCCAGATAAAGTACACCATCACAGTACTGACTTCAGACTTGGCTTAGCACAGTATAATACATGGCTTGGAGCAGTCATTGAAAACTCTTTGTCAATAGTGTGGCAAAGGCTAATGTAAATAAAGGAAGATCAAAGTAAACTTTGAAGTAAGAATGGAGCCTGACATAGCCTAACAAGACGTACTGTACTTAGGCATAACCCAACAAACTGGAAATATTTCATTCTTAATTTCCTGTCCAAAATACCAGCCTTAAGCTCTGGGTTTTTTTGTTATTATTATACATTTTGTTTCTCACTGCCATCAAACGGAATCTGTCTAGAGACCAATTTTACAAACTTTCAGTAAAGATATTGACTACATTTTCTTTTTGTGAACATTGTTGACAGCCTTTTACCACATATCAGATCAGTGCAGTTTGCCAGCTCCACCAGTGCAAGATGGATGCTGTCAGTGCCGCTGCAACACTGCCATGCAGCAAACAAAGAGCGCAACAGGGGCCTAGGAGAAGGTGTCAGGCTATAACCACATGAAGGAAAGGGTACAAGGAGTCTCCTTTCATTCATCTCCACTTTTATCTTGCTGTACAACCTCTCATAAAAACTATGGAACCAGGCATGCTGAGTTCCGTTTTCCAGATCTGACAAACATAACTAATAAAGGGTTAGCTTATGGTTCCAGGCTTGCATGTCTATGCAGGCTGTTAAGGGAAGCAACACCCTTCGTTCATAACCACACAGGTCTTCATAGTGCTCTGTCTCCTGCACTGGAAGCTGTTTGGCGGCAGTCCTTCCTCCACTGTGGCTCCCCAGGGCATACAGATGGGGCCTTTTCTCAGCCATTTTTTTCCACAGAAGAAGATGGATTAGTGTTAGCTGCAGAAAAATCTGCATCTACTGTAAGTGCATGCCACCTCTTGCACACAACCACACCTAAAGGCAGTCTCCCAATCCAAGTGTCTTCTAACTGACATGTAATGCAGCTAATCAACCACTGGGCTATAGCAATGAGCTAGAGAGAAGGCAGAATAATTCTAGGTGAATTGTGTCTACTGGAGACAAGGCTGAGCAAGAAACTCCAAATCTTGATTTGAATTTCTCCAGAATGCTTGTGTATTCACATCCTATGGGTTAATTGACATCTTTTATTGCTCTATGACGGACAAGATTCAAGTGACTTTGATTTACTTGTCGAGCACCATTGATAGTGAAATCTGATAGTTTCCTACTCTCTGCACAGGCCTGGCTCCCTCCTCACCTCCTTTGGTGGTATGAAAGTGGCAGGGACCTCCTGTCCTGCTTGTTCCTGGAATCCCTGAGGGACATGGCATGGAGGAGCAGTGCGACTGCTCTAATCAGAGCAAGAGGGCAAACAGCAGACTGACAGAAACCTGCCTTCCCTCCTGGCTGCCATTCCAGCCATGAGGAGAAGGCACAAGGTAGCAGAAAGCTCCTTATGCTCCCACAACATTGCTTGGGTGCAGTCAGCTTAACACCTGGAATTCAAGACCCCATTTTGAACTGTTCTTGTGTGTAACATGAGGAAAATCAACATGAGAAAAGCTCTAGATCTAAGTGATCTCCAGCAGATCAGCTATAGCATAAACACTGACATTTCCAAACAGACATGGACCCTTGTGGAGATTAAAATAAATCCTAGAGTATTTTATTCTAGCTATAATCCTAAATAACAACAGATCTGGATGTGCTGTATGATATTAAATAACTCCTCCCTCACTTTTTGTTTTGCCTATGTCAAAGACCATCACAAGCTTCCACAGTCAGGTACTCAGGAATAAGGAAATACTTGAATGTCAGCTGTTTCATTCTTACAGAGAAGGTCTGCCCCCTTAGGAAAAACACACAGTGGAGTTACAGCTAGCCACCATGTACCACTAGCTGGCTTAATCTTACTACACGCTCTCCTCTAGAAAAAAACTACACCCAACTGTGCAATCTCAAGGCCTGACTCAAAACTACGATTGCTAAGTCAGTGCTTTCATTATTACAGGTTCTTGGTGGAAATATAAACCGCGAGAGCAGAGAGCTTGCATGGTTTGTGCAGCTCAGCAGAATGTACAGACTATTTAGCTTGGATGTATTGTAATGACACTTGAGCATGCACTTCAAGAATAGATAGCTTTTGACATTGTTGGCGCTTATATAACAATTATAGCCCCTGTTACGCAGTGTATTTGGAAAAAGTCTTTTTCAAAGGCATCTACCTTTGCAACGCGAGTTGTTTCTTTATCATCTCTCTGCCTTAAGGGGTGTGGTATGATTGGTATATCACTGCTTGTAGGAAGCCAGGCTCTGGGGATGCAGCTGTGTTGCCAGAAAGTCTGCATGCTATAGACATATCTTTTGTGCGCTGCCAGTAAGTTGTGGCTGTGACTATACCCCTAAGAGTTCCTGAAAGGGTTTGGACTGTAGGTGTATCTCTGTGCTGCCAGAAAGCCTGTGGTTGTGGATCTCTCTCTATAGGGCTGAAAAGTTGTGGGCTGCTGATGTAGCAGCATGTGCTATAATAAAGCCTGTATGTAGTAAGTGTATCTCTCTCTTCTGCTAAAGGCCTTTGGGCAATTTCAGAGCTATTTGTCTCCACAGCATTTAGGACACATGCTGCTTTATTTGCCTTAGCGTATCTACATGGTAATAAAGTTCTAGGTGTGATAACACATTTGTGCCAAATTACTCACTGTATTAGCGTATGTGCCATCCCTCTGAAGATCTCCAAATGATTTAAAATTGTTAATTAAGCTTCCTACACCTGAGACAAGTAAGTATTATTATGCCTATTTTACAGAAGCGTGTTGCCATGTTTACTGGAAGCCCCGTGTTCTGCCTGCCGATGGTGTATTTAAAGGACAGGTTCCTAGATATCTCTTAACCAGGCATGACACTGACCTAAATAACAGCAAATAATGACTCTTCAGTTGAAGTTGCAGGCAAAAGGAGCTTAGCTGGCATGTAGAGAGCACACATAGGGAATATCATATTTATTCATTTTCCTGCGTTCAGGAACTGCAGCTTCTGCTTCAAGAACAAGTTCCAAATGCATACTCTTGCTCCAAAGCTTGGGCAGTTTGAATGGACCTAAATACTGACTTCAATATGACTTTGTAGCACAATGCAGTGATGTGTACTATGTGCATTCCCAAACAAGTGAGTTATCCTGCAGGACATGCCGTACAAGTACATAACAAGGATTCCATCCAAATCTTTGTATTTCTGCCTGCTGTGTATTTCCCCCGAACAGTTAATTGGCTCTAAGGATGCAGTCTAGACATCACTTTCCCTTTCATTCTGAAGCTAAAAATAAGGAAGTGCGAAAAGATACCAAACCCAGACAGATGTGTAACAGACTAAAATTTTCAGAAGATTATGGGGATTCTGCTTTTCATGTTCACACGTTCTGTGAACAAAATATCTTTGATGACTTATTACAGTTGCACTTCATTTTGTCCTTTGCACGGGAAGAAATACTGATTGTCTCATTCAGCAGTAAAATAAAGCTGATTACATTTTTCTCTGAATGCTCAAAAAATACAGATACAGATATGTGTTTAGCCATGAAATTAATCTGATCATGTGCCCAGATGAAAACTCAGATTCCAAATACTCATCTGGATTCTGGAACAAACTCAGCACCTTGGGCTCATCACTAATGGAAAGAACGTTACACAGAAGCATGACTTCATGGTCATCAGGCCTTGAAAATGTACATGCAAAATGTCCATGACAATATTCATTCTATCAGTTTTGGAATCTGCTAAAAATAAGAGCCAAATGATGAAGCAGAGTATCTGCAGTGAGAAGACGCCCTGTGCCAATAAGTCCAGGATACTAGCCTTTGGCTCACAAATCTGAATAATTTTCTGACCATATAGTCTAACTTGAATCATGCAGATCCTATAAAAATGTAAGAGAAGCAGAAGATGTCATTTGCTTCCTTAGGATCAAACCCTACCTCTTAAAAACAATACCGAATGTTACATATAACATGTTTATGGCTGGTTTTCTTCCCATTGAAATAAATATAGAAAAGCAGCCATTCCTATTAGATGGAATCATAAGTGCTGGGGAGTCTCTAGATGCTTTGATTTTTATTTCTTCTGTTGTCTTTCCTCCCCCAGGTTACTGTTCTCTGTTTTTGTAATGAAATCTGTAATATGAATTTGTTACTAATACAATTAGTTGTGATAACTATAGGAAATGGAGCCATTTTCCCTATATAACTGGGTGAATATTCCAAGAAGCTTTTGCATAAATATTTGCTGATTTGAATGTTTGAATTGATATGCTTCAGGCACAGCTGTTAAGTATGCAACTGCACTAAATTTCACAAGCTGGAGGAGCCCAGGAGGTGGGTTATGGAGAAAGAGAGTGAACAATTTTTTTTGTAGTACTCATGGCTAAGTGACAGCTTCATTTCATTTCTCGCACCAAAGGTCTGGATGAACCATGCTATCCCACTGGCTTGCTCTGAATGGATTTCTGTGCATTTTGTAGTTCCTCTTTCTAAGCACTCCAGTAAACGAATTTACTGGCAACATCATGTGATAACAATGGAATTGTAGGCAAATATTGCAAAAGGATTTGTGAAAGGTTTGTTTTTTGAATATGCAGCCCTGAGGATTTACATTGCAAAGCTAGTTCCAAGAGCTGCATTCCTCCCATCAGAGAGCAGAGCAATGACTTGTGAGCTATGTGTTAAGACAGCTTGAGTTGAGACATGCAAAAATCCCATGAAGCGTTGATTCTCCTTACCTTGCACAGACACTTGTTCAGGCAAATGGGGGGAGCCTCAGCTCCACCTTCAGTTGCCTCAACAAACAAAGCTACTTCTACCTCACTGACCCTACAGAGAAAAGCTGGCATCAGTCCCAAACCAATTCCTGCTCTCCTGAAGCAATTCTGCTATGGATGACCTGCCAGTTGAGCTGGATGGCAGGATAAGCATTAAGTGCCAGGTTGCAATGCTCTTCCCTCAGGCAACAACCAGTGAAACAAGAGTGAAACTGGGGTGAGAACCTTGGGGCTGAAGTGGAGCTGGTTTGGGGTTTTTTGACCCAGTGAATAGGGGAGAGCCTCCGAAAAAAGATAATGTCCCAGTACTAGTAGGAGAGCCTGCAGCCTGTCCCATACGCTAAGAGAACGCTGTTCCAAGTCATCTGCGAGACATAGTAGGGAACAGTGTGGGAGACAAGGGAGAGGAAATAGTTTGGAGTATAGTGAAGAGCACCAGGTGATAGCTGGAGAAGCTCAGACTTGCTCTTCTTTCCCAAACTTGCTGCTCCATCTGCTCTGGCAATTTCCAAGCACTCCCAGTGCAGTATCAGTTCTTGCAGCTGTGTTTGTGGTGGATGAATCCCTCTCTTTAGAATATTTGTAATCAGCTGCAATTTTGATGTGCTGCCAATTTTTTTTTTCAATAATTTAACCAAGAGTAAGGAAATAGTAAGTTTTCAATCATTTATACTGTGGCAAGACCTGAAGAGAAACTCGCAGAACAAAAAAGAGGTACTTTCCTGTGCTAATTGTTTTCTGCCAACCAGATTTCAAAGCATAAGACAAATAATAAAGGTGTTGAAGCTTCTCAGAAAAGGTGTCAGGAACCTTTTACAGGATGAAGTGTAAGGTAGCCCAGCAACAGGGATCACTGTGAGTTACCTTCCTCTATAAAGCTGATGGCTGAATTTGGCCCATGTGGATCAAACAAACTAATAGAAGGTGTCAAAGGAAATTCAACCCTACATAAATAAAATAAAGATGCAAAGCTCTCAAAGGCAAAAATCCTTTTGTAAGAAAAATCTTCTTTCACAATAGTGATCTTAGCCTTCCTGTCCTCTTGTCCCAGCAAGGTGTCTGTGGAAAGACCCAGGAAGCTGCTCTCTTTCTGTGTCCCCCTACTGCCTTTAGGTATAGTTCACAGCAGTTGACAGTGCATCAGAAATTTATTAGCAGTTTTACATTGCATCATCCCAGACAACCACTGGCATGAAAGCTACTGTTAGTCCAACTGGTATGACGTTGGTTTTCTTCTAGCCCAAAAGTATGTCTAAAACTATTCAATCAGCACTTTTTGTAGTGTATGTACTCACATTATATATATAATGATTAGTCTAGAGAGAATGCATCAAGAAAGGCTGTTCCTCACCCTCATCCATGTATTATCAATTACCATCTATAGAAAAGCTTGCCTGGGCATGACCTGACTACATTAGCTTAGTGAGGTGTTTTCTCAGGAAAATAAAGAGATTATTTATCCAGAGATTAGGGAGCTTGATTTAACCTCCTTTTGAAGGACAGACTGTTTAATGACACAGCATTCTCCTAACAATACCACACAGCTGTATTTGTCATGCTGGACTTGCAGCTGAACCTCCTGACTCAGACGTGTGGGTAATACTAACTGCTTCCCACTAAGAAAGCAGGGTTGGAGGGAGAGTAATACCTTCTAAAGACAGTGTAGGTTGCAGGTTTTTTTGTTTTTGTTTTTTTTTTTGAATAAGTCTACTTTTTTTAACAACTTTTTTCTTTAACTGAATAATTAGACAGGCATAATCACTCCTGCAGATGCATGAAAATACTTCTTACCAGGGAATAAGCTGTAGGTTGTAAAAATATTTCCACCTTACAACTGTTTTTTTATTTGTTTGTTCTAGTCTTTCAATTCTACCAATGTAGTTAAAGCATCTTCATCTCAGAAAGGTTTTAATTTTTGGTGGCCAGCTCACTGAAGTCAGCTAGCATGTTTGTAAATTCTGGTTTAAACATTTATAAACATTTGTTTACTGGATACCATCAGTTAACTCAGCCCCAGCTCCAGCATGGTGATATTTTTATAGTGAGAAAGTAGTTATTTTCACTTTATGTGATGTTTATTTTGACAATTCTCCTTGTGCCCTTCCCAAGATGTTCACTCCAGGGCACCTTCACAAATGTTTGCTGCACAAAACAGGTGGCTGAAGTCCAAACACAGAAAGCATTGCAGTAAGCTTTCATTTCAAACCCAGTCTCAGGATAGCTGGGATTTTAAAGAGGCAAGCACATTTTTCTTAACATTTTTTTCCCTTAATTGTCTATAATTTGTCATTTTGTTTGTTTGTTTCTCAAGGATTGTTACTAGAGAACGACAAATGAATAAAATGCAGTGTGGTTTGAAGCAGATTGACTGCCAATTAAACTTAAAAAAATCTGTAATAAATCAAAGAGTCATCTGACATTCACAGGAAAAATGTGGGATGTACAGTAGGAAGGGAAAGTACACCATGGAAAGGGTTGCTGCGGCACGCCCCATTCTCTGACTGTGCCTGCTGGAGACAGAACACCGGGCTTACATCTCAGCAAGCACAGCCGCTCCCACGTAGGAAACTGTTTCGTGAATATTTCATAGTAGGGAAGGAAAGAGGACAGTTCATAGTTCACACCTAAGGTATTGCCAGAAGAAAGGTTGAGAAAGAAAAAAATAATAAAAACTACCTCTGGATATATTTCTATACCATATTGACAGATGTCACAAAAGGTTTCAGAGAGCCAAGCTAAAGTCATTAGTGACTGTGAAAAAGTGAAGATAGTAGGGCATGAAGAAAAATGTATTCTCTCTTAATTATACTGTGGACTTTTTCTCTTGGGTTCTCTCTTGCTATTAATGCTTCACAGTTAATTAGCTGCTGTCTCCTTCAAAGCAATTCTGCAATATTAATTAATATAACATTGTTAACCTATCCATATCCTGCCAAGTGGCTTGAGGTATTGCACGAACGGTTAAAAACAAACAACAATTAAAACAGACCCATTATATATTCAAGGTTTTTTAAATTGAAATAGAATGTTCAGCCTTACAAACATAGAGATAGGATCCCTGCCTGTAGGAGATTATATGCAGGCATGTTGAAAGCAATTTAGAAATGCAGGTCCAAATCCTGAGATACTGTCTCAGGTAAAGTCTTAAGTCCTGATTCAGCGAGCCTTTTAAAGTCATACTTCTCAAAATGTGACTAGTCGCACAGAAATAATTTAAAAAATGTCTAAGGGCTAAGTGGTGTATTGAAATCCCCGTGAAGCTGATCCCAGCTTCCAGTTTTCTTTTCAGAGGGAGTTTTGCATGACTGTGGACTACAGCATCAAGGCCACCTAAGACATTAGGTGCCAAGATGTGTTCAAATTTTTGAAGCAAACGTGCAGAGGTCATTATAAATGGCTTCTGGGAAGATGTGGGAAGCTATAAAGCAGGAAGAAGAGTTGGTTTTGAGACAACCAGTAATTTAATGTTCTGCAGAGGGTCATCAGTAAAATATAGAGAGTACTGTGGTTGAGTCTAGACAGCACTTGTACTGAGCTATACTTGTGGTATGACACATTGGCACCTCTCATAAGCTGCTATTTTATTCTCCAGCATCTCATCTTTCATTAAAAGAAATACAGAAAAATAGGAAAAATGTGCATACAAATAAAAAGGCATGGAGGCTGGATGGAAAGCAGAGATGAGCCTGCACAGAGCTTGGAACACTGTCACTGAGAGGTCAGAGAAGTTAACTCAGCAATGATAGATGAAATATCAACATTTTGACTGCTATATTTGCTTGTGTAATGGCTGGATGCATGGGATAGGCACACCCTGCAATCACACCCCGGCTGACAGGGAACAAAAGATCTTTGGTAGTTTCAGAACATAGGCACACAATGGCTAAGCCCCAGTTTTGAAAGCAAAATCCAGAAGAGAGGGGTAACAGCAGCCATTACACCAGCATATTTTTGTCACACAAGAAAGGAGAGACAAGATCAGAGGTCTTCCTTACTCACTGCAACTTGCCATCTCATGGAAATATGATTTTCTTCCTCCCATGAAGAGAGGACCAATCCTTCAGTGTCTACTAAAGCTCCCAGACGTGTTTGATATATTAGGCAAAACCGGAGTTCTGCCTTCTTAACCCTCCCCCCCCCCAACCCAGTGAGGATAATAGTTCAGAAGGGTGTAGAAATTACTGAGAGGGGTCAGTTCCATGTGGAATTTTATTTGGAAGAAAAGTATGTTTCTGACAGAATACCAGCAGCATTTTTTTTTGTATTATTAGACAATAAAATGTAATGCACTGCACTCCAGCTTTAATAGAGAAGCTTCACAACCATATTATAAACAAGAACATTAGCAGTTTTATCATCTTGTTCCAGGTAATCATCTTGTTCCATATAATTATTAGCTCTTGCTTCTTGGATGAAGTAATCTTTTAAAATCTGTTTCTATTTAATTAGTCACATTCCCTGCTGACTGCCACAGGCATCTCCTGTGCAGGTGTAGTCTTGAAGCTGTACGTTCAGTTTCAGGAGCAATTCCAAACACGAGCTGCTCAGGATGGAATCAGCAGTAGAAACCCTTTTCTGAATCAGTGTTACCACTTAAGAAAAAAAAAAAGATGATATCCTCTCAGGCTGTGTGACAAGTAATGCAGCTTACTCCTGAGCAGGAAACCAACCAAGCAAAGAGACCTGGTCATGGGTAGGAAAAAGGATAAACATTTTAAAGACAGAGAAGAAAAGAGGGCAAGCTGTTCTTCTCAGCACTGCCACTTCAGCCTGACTTTTATTGTTATGCTTAGTGCTGGAAAATCTTGATCTTAGCTCCCATTGAAGTTATCTGGAGTTTAGGTGTACTGAAGTACACTTTAGGGGTAGATACTACTTCAGAAGAAGGTCCTAATAAATTGATGAAGAGGCAGGACTCCAAATGATTAATGACCTGGAGGTGGGCTTTATATTCCCACTGACTGAGGGAAAAGTCCTGTGATTGCACATGAACAGCCATATCCTGCCCTCAGTCCATGCTGATCAGCTCCACGTGATCTGGAGATTTAATGCCAATGAAAAGGACATGCATTAAAACTGACAGCAGTGTGTGACCGCTCCCAGGATTTCAGTCCATTTCCTGACTGGATGGGCTTTTTTAAGCAGAGAGCAATGGCAGTTCTGACTGTCACGGAAAGAAGAGACAGGAAAAGGGAATATAGGATGTGGGCAAAAGTTGTGGCTTTATTATATTCCACAGTGAAACAGAAATCAGTCTGTGAGAGCACCTGTACTACACTATAAAAGTAGGGAACAATCAAAATAGAGTGACTGTACTGTACCCTTTTGACTAACCACAGCAAAGAAAGCCAGTTTCCAGCCTTCTTTCATTTACAAACCACATATATCAATCACATATATCAACCTGCCTAGTACACGAAGATTACACAAGCTTGCAACATCTACATTAGAAAACACAAAGGCATATATTCAGTTCTATCTGCCATCATGATCCAGCAGTTTCCAGAGTCCAATGCAACAGGTGACTGGGAATTAAAAAAGAGGAGCAGAGATATTCATTTTAACTTGACTGGACACCATGAACAGATCCTGAGGGCAGGGGAGGGTTCCCAGCACCTTGTCCCGGATCTTCCCAGTTGTCACCTCAGTACAATTGTGCCTACTCTGAAGCACCCAAACACTGATTTTAACAAGAGGATAAGAGCTCAGTATTTTAGGGCACAGCCTGAGCTTTCAATGGTATCTGACTTAGACAAAGTAGTAACCATGTGCTAAAAAATAGAAGTCATTTTAAAAAATGGAGCCTGTGACTTTCAAAGGAGCTGACAAAGTGTTTACCTTAGACCACAAACTCCATAGAATAAAAATTCTCCATTATAGCTGTTCAGCTTATCTGTTCAGTTTTTAAAATAGATCTCTGTAGTCTTGTCTGGGAGTTTCACGTGGGACTTTGGAAATCAGTTTCTGCTTTCCATCTCCTAGTGCTGCTTTTATAGGAGCATGTGTTTCCCCTGGTATTGGTCCAGCTCTTTCACCCCTTACTGTTACACAGTATGCTTTGGTTAGTGGTAATTCAGCTCCAATCTTTTAATCTCCAGAAGCAGCTGATTTTCTTTAGGTGGTGTAAGGAGAGACTTTGGCGATCCTCTGGAAAGGAGAGGCTGGGTAGGTAGGTCAAATTCTGGTCTATATTCACAGCTAGAACAAATAGCCTAGGGTGAAGGGAATCCTCCTCTGCTCCACAAAGCTTGTTCCCCTGACCCATGCCATAGAAACAGAACAGTCCTTTGAAAGTATTCCACAGTCCATAATAACTTTTCCCACATCAGGAAGGGGTTTGGCAGAGATACTGGCATTGGCTGTGCCATTATTCTTTCTTTGACCCTCTTCCAAAGCATCCTTGTGTTAGAGAAGTCAGCGTTCACTGAATGCCCCTTCGCAGTGTGGAAAGGGGAGAAAACGATGAGGGGGGTCTCTGTCTCCTGTCTCTTCTCCCTCCTCATTGCTGCTGCACTTGGGTCTGGTAGGGGTAAAAGCCAATCTTCATATGACAGTATCATAATTATTACTAGTCTTGGATGATACCCCAAAATGACATCAAGCTCACTAGAACATACAATAAGTCATTAAGAGGATTAAACCTAACTTAAGCTCTTTCTAACTGTCAATACCTATTGCCTACATACTTGCATCTGAAACAGAGGAAACTATTCTCTGTCGGTTAGAGTCTGTTCTCATTTCTACTGAAAGAATTTCACAGACGCAAATCCATTGGTTTCAGGAGAGATGCTCTTTGTTTAAACTAGCACAAAAAGGATGAGAATCAGGTCCTTAATATTAATATACTACCCTTCTGCTTGACTGCCCACCCTCATTCCCTATCCCCATGATAAAGACATTGATGCTGGTGTGATTTCTGAATGTTGTTAAATGGGGGGCCTACTCAATTAATTTTATTGCAGGGGTATTGGTAGTATACTGCTGTGTGTATGCTGTTGGCCTAACTGAATGACTGTTAGGCCCCTATACTACTTTTTCTATATTTTTTCTTCAATGTACACCTGACAGTATCTGAGCACTTCAAAAGCATACAGGGGTTCAACCTCCCAGTGGCCTTGTGTGATGGGATAGTATCATTATCCCATTTTAGAGGGGATTAAGTATTCACACTGCCTACCTTTAAGCTTCCAGCTTGGCACATAGGAGCCTAAGGCTCCTTATAGAATCAGTTAGGGCTCACAGCCACCTAAATTAGGTATTCTGAATAATCACAAAGAGATTAAACCCCTGACTTTCAAGCATAGCTTCTGATTCAGGGATATGCCATTTCTGATTGTTTTGGGGGCATCCTGACCTTGATTTGCACATGGGAAAAATAACAGCTACCAGAGACTTCAGTTGGGGTTGTAAGCATTGAAGGTCAGGCCTCAGGTCAACAAATACAACCAAATCAGAAGCCACTTTTGAAGACAGGACCTACAACTTTCTTCCAGAGGAGGTCTGAGATAAATAGGGATGGCTCCCCTACATTTTGAGCCCAAATGACACATCTCAACCACAATACAGTCCTTTCCTTTTAATGGGAGAAGTTGCAGAAAAGTGTGAAAGCTGCAAGTCAAACCAAAGTATTTCATATGTTTTTTTAACCACTAGTGCAAACCTTAGAAAAAGAATGTTTGGTAAATATGGTAGAGAACTTCTCTGGCTGGGAAGCTACTACCACTAAAAGAGGAGGAAAATTATTGGGGATAGGGGAATATGTTTGGCTTCTTCCTACAGATGAATCACTTGTTCATAATGACAAAGTTATAAATAAGCATTTTAGTTTCTTGATCTGTAATTATTGAATTTTTTCTGTAAAATGTTCTTGTGGTTGCCCTATCTGTCTCTGAGAAGCACAGTTTTATCGATCATTATGGAGTTAACTACTGCACTACTCTTTAGCGTAGATTTGGTTTTTAGCTTTTCTCTCCAGTTTTTTCTTTTTAATATTGTCTTTTGCTTTCCCAGAAATTCTACCTGTTCTGCTTAATATTGTGTTCTGTCTTTTCTGCAGTGAAAAATATTTCTCAAATACTGTAAGCTCTATCATGTGCTGGGCCATGCAAGTAAGATACCACACATATATTCACTTTATATATTTGGTACACCAAGCATCAGTCACTGCTTTAATCTGGAAACTTGCACAGTCTAAAGTAGCTTTATGTAATGAAAGAACAGGCAAAAAGCTGAACTTTAAGGCTAAGATGTGTCTTGTGTACTCAGAATGCAAGGAAAACACAATTCAGTGAATGAAATACCACATAACTGCAATAGTCAATACTGCTGGATCTCAGTGTAGAACTGAGGTCTACCTGACAATTAAGGTGAAATATCATAAAAACTGACAAACCAAAAGCTATATGATAGGCTGTGATAAAATAAGGTTGAGAAAACTATTTTTTTCTTCCTTTCTCTTCAGTTACTTTAATCTCAGGCAGTGCTACTAAGAATGGTGGATAAAAAATAGTCAGACAGAATCATGGCATTTTCTTAGGACTTTCATTTTTCTTTGAATTATTAATGCAAAAGCAAAAATAATAACATTCACATTAAGCTTTATGAAGCATCTCTTGATGTAAACAAACAAAAACAGAAACAGTAGGGAATCCTGAAGTTGCTGGCCTAGACTACTTGATAATGTATAAACAAGAGCCCTTTGAAAAGACTTCTACAAATCCTTAATAAGTCCCTATATCTTAGGAAATCCTGTGTTGAATAACTGAATGAAATGTAAAAATGTAAATGTTCATATTTGAAGTCAAAAATGAACCCCAACTTTTCTTGTGAAAATAGTCCAAGTTCCTTAATCTCTCCTTCCTGAGCAAGCAGAAAACTACCTGCGTCTGGGATAGAAGAAAACTTCACAGGCACCAAATCAGTAGGTTTCCTGTCTCTGTTTTTAAGGTCACCTGACTAGAAAGAAATTATTTTAAGCCAAATTGTCCTTTCTCTTTCTCTATCCCTTTCCTTCTTTAGGATGTTGAAAGGAGGTCTGAGAAGATTTCACCTCCAAATCATACTGCCTTCCTTCCTTTCTGCTCATATTATCTGGATTGTCAGTTCTGGGTCTTCATTAGCTTTGCATGAACATCTGTTGGCTGTATGTAGGATGTATGTCAATACTTCTCGCAGGTTAGTTAAAATCGCCAGGAGGAGGTTGAGGTGAAGGGAAAGATGTATAGTGCTGGATAGCTTAATACCAGAGACTTTCTTCCTCCAACTTGTTTGCTACTTTAAAATCCAAACAGTAAAATGCATTTTAGGAGAATATATAGAAGGAATGACACAGAGCTGTCATTCCCTCACTCCTTGTAAGCTAGCACCACTGAATGAATGAGTGCTGATGTGATGCAGTCAGTGATGCAACTATAGTCCTCTTAATTATTCTGTGGCTACATCTAGGCCTCGATTAGGGCAGAAAGGAAGACAGCGCATTTCAGATATTTAAAAAAAATCTGTCTTTCAATTTTTGTTTTTTCCCTCTCAATTGCAGGTCATATTCAATTTGTATTCTGTAAGTGGAACAGTAACTTGTCCTACTTTCTCACCTTCAGAAACATTCGGACATTTTGAAGAAGTTGTGCTGGTCATATCTGTCATCACTTGTTTTCTTAGCTTTTTAATTAAAAACTGACAAGATGAAGAAGATTGAATATGCAGTTCTCAGTGATAGATTCATAGGAAGTTTATCGAAATAATTCTTTATGAGTGGAGTTTCTTTGTTATTCAACCAAAAGGAGAACACATAAGCCATGAACATGTTCTCGGATTCTGAGTATTAGTCACGATAGAGTGAAAGTATTCATTTGAAGTGCTGATGACATTTGGCATGATAGATCCCATTTTAAAATCAATCTAGTGGATTTATAGTTTCCCAAGGCAACTGGTCACAACTAATGCTATATAACTGCTTTCAAGGTAAGAGTATCAGACAGTGCCCATGTTTTTTATCTCCTCTTCACTGCTGCAGATAGTGCAGCCTTGGGGGGCATGAGAAGAGACACAGAGCAGAAATTTGACATTATCCAGTTGTCTGACAAATCAGATGACTAGTAGAGTTGTTAGAACAAAAAGTTGGGATAGGCAAATGATTTATAACACAGTTAATGATCTATGTGGAGTTTCTGGAATGTAGAGTCAGTCAGTGGCATGTTTTATGAGACTGATACATTGCTCACCTTTAGCAGTAACTCCTTATATTTGTCTTAATTTTTTCTGTTAAAATTATCTACACAAGGCTTTCAGAAGACATCAGCAGCAGTTGAAAATGATGTTTCTACAATATATATTTCTGTGGTGATTTGTTCAACTTCCTATTTAACTCTCTTCCACTTTATTAATCATTTGGCAAAACACAATTGCCACAATATTTTTTGTTCCCATAACTCTAAATGTTCATCACATTACTTCATCAAATGATAATGAGAGTTTATTTTTGCAGAAGGGAGCAAAATGTCCTCTTTAAGAATGCTAAAATGAAATTAGGTGTTACCATATACCTGTATACCATCACTTCAGATTTCACAATGCAAAACAGGCCACTGTATTATCTAATGTTGCAGACAGAGTTAGCTGACACAGTGGTAGAAGCCCCATTACCAATTGACTCCAATTTTCCTATAACTAATGCAATGAAGCTGCATGAAAGATTTTAAGGAAAGCTTAGTGTATACAGCTTATCTGTGATTTTTAATACACCAAAGGTTTACTCCTGGATTGTAACAGGAGATAATGCATGCATTGGTCATGTAGCTTTAGGTCTCCAGAAAATACCCAATATGTGAACAGAAGATTACTGAAAGTGTATTTTTTCATTGTGAAACAAGGAGCAGTCTGCTGTAAACTTGTAAGTATTCAGTCCTAAGAATCCTGAACTACCAGCTCTTTTAATAGAAGTGCTGACTGTAAAATTGCACTGTATGGTTAGTGATTGTCACAAGCGGGGATATGAAATGGTGTATCACAGTCCTGCATGGTGTAAGGAATAAAGTTAAATCATCACGTGATGCGTTAGAGTTTGAAATCAATTTTAACAGGTAAAAGGAACATTAGCACAGCAAAAAATACGTGTCTTGCAAAGTTTATAAGAAATTTACTGTCAGGGAGTGATTAGCAAAAGAAAGTAAATTTCAATGGTCTTGAAGAATTTCTGTACTTAGAACCACATCCTCCATACCTCTGTTTGCAACAGCTGTGGCTATAGCTCACAGGCTCTAAGACAGGCCACAGGCACTGTCACCTCACGCTACACAGCGCTGCGGTATGCAAGTGTTAGCAAGCTGTGGTTAGGGCTGGTCCTTGCCAAGCTCCTTAAGCTAGGTTTAGATAAGCGCTGGAGGACTCAGGGTCAGCACTTCACACAAGGCTATTTTGCAGTCTGTAAAGATACCAGGTTAGAGTATTATGTGTGAATTTACTACTATTTGACATTTCAAATAATACTCATTACCAGTATTGTAGCAACTATGCCCCACTGTGTCTTTTCTAGGAGATAAGGTTTTGCTGGCATTTGCACAGACCTTCACAATCAGAAGTATCACCAGAATGCAGACACTTTAGGAACACTTTCAAGACAAATAAGGAATAATTAATACACTGTGCTGGCTACTCTAACAAGGCAAAGCTAGAGACTTCCAGAAAAATGCCCAAGAACAAGCTGGACCACCGTTTTGCAAGTACTGCAGGCAGAGAATCTGAATGTTATGTGTGGTTATCTATTCACAGAGCACCCAAGACAACAGAGCAGGCACTGAAGAGAGCAAAACAAACAGCATAAAACCCACTGAAAGATCCTTTGATCTCGTGTATGCATTGGGATTCAATCAGGAGGAGACTTGTGAGGGCAGCCAAAACTGCAAAACTCAGCAGAGCTGAAAATTGCACAAGAGCCTCGTACAAGCAGAAATACTGAAGCTACCATGAAAGACAGCCACACCGATTCTACCAGCCAAGTTGAAAAGGCCTCAATAGGCAACTCAGACTTCACAGAGGTTTTAAATAACTTTTTACTTTTACAGTGTTCCACTGCCATGTTAGAAGGAGCCTCCTTCTAACAGTTCAACACTAAACATTTTTCCTTAGTGTATTCAAAATGGAGTCCTCATCAAAGCCTTAAAATTTTAAAGCTTTATTAGCCGCACTGTTAAGACCCCACCTGACCCGCAATGCTTTTTTCTTATACTCCTCTTTCCCAAACTGTTTCTTGTTCTCTTTTCCATCTGTCACTGACCACATCCCCATCATCAATCCACTCGGCTTGCCAGCAACCCAAAGATTAAAAAACACATAACATGACAACTGTGTTCATTGTAGCATCACATAAAGTGAAAAAAAAAAAGTAAGGACTGAGAAGTTGGGAAAGTTTTGAGCTCATGGTTCCATAATGCACTCAGCTTTTGATAAAGTTGATACTTCATGAAGAAAATGCCTCAAATTAGGCCGAATCAGAGGCATTTTACTAGGGGCTGATGGCCATACAAGTTGCTATTTTTGACCTACAGATGTCATAAAAGAGATCTTAAAGCAAAAATAGCATGATAGTGACAACGCAAAGCTCAACTGTCCTTCTGGACTAAAATAGCCTTCTAATCTAGTGCCAACAAGAAAGACACCATTGTGACAAAGTACTTTCTCTTGTACAAGGCCTTTGTAAGGCTGCCTTTCTGATTCCTGAGGCTTCCCCTCATTGTAATATCCTCCTATACAAGGAGAACCAGTGATACAAAGGAATTACTAACCTGCTGACTAATGTCCTCTGTTTAAATGAAACCCTGTTGTCCCTCCACACTAATTACCCCTCACCTTGCCATATTCTAAAACATCTCACCATTGTTACATGAAGACCTACAGTAAACAGAAGCAATTCGGATTACATCTTACTACCTCGACAGAACTCCAGAGTGTGAACTGGAGAAGGGGTAGTGTTAAGGGAGCAGAAACATTTCATTGCAATTGTCATGGAGACTGGCATTAAGAAATTATCATCTTAGCCCCCCTCCTTTTCCTTTTGATCCGCCTCAGCCCTTTTGATGCTTTGGCTCCCACAGCACAGTAGGTATTACACACAGAAGGATTGGCCAACATCTAGTTCAAAAAGAAAGAGGAGCAAGAGAAGGATCTGTTCCAGGAACTGCTGGATCTAACCCAACAGAAGGCCCTAAAGCATTTCCCGGAGAATCCTCAGAGGAATGAAACGGAGCTCATTGCCTTGGAAAGAGCCCTGACACAGACGTTGCAGGGGAAGAATGTTACAGATTAACTTCTTTTGTGATCAGAGCTGATGACTGCATCCCAGAGTATTGTGCTCTACAGAAGATACACCATTCAGGGGCGGTCAGAGGGCCTTCCCACAGCACACAATATTCAGTCCCACACCCCCAAAAATGGAAGAGAACAAATGCATCACCTGCTTTGGTGGTTCTTAACTGGCTTGATTTGCAGACCTCTAACACTCTTCCAGTGGAGGTCCGGATTTGTATACAATTAACTTAAACTCTCTGCTTTTTTTATTACTTACCTACATAGACTACTAAAAAAGGCCAATACACCAGAGGCTGCTTATTCAAGAAACAACAGACTGCCTATATTTTTACATTTATTTTCTGTTATTATTTATCTCAAATAAATTCATTCTGATACAACTCGGTTGCAAAATTTCATTGCAGTACAACCTATAAATAGCATAATATCCTTCCATGCTGTTAATTCCAAATATGACTAAATGCAAACACATATCCTTGGTTACACAACATTCTTCTCCTCCAACTATTCTCTGGTCTTTAAATGGGAGTGTAATGCCTCCCTGATTCCGTTTCCTTGACCGCATGAGGCAGTTTGCCAGCATACCCTCTTTGGCTTACATACGTCCAAAAGATCTCTTGACCTCCGGTTCAACATGGTCCTTCAGAATCTTCCTCCTACATTCATAATGTGCAAAAAACATCAAGCAGCTAGCACACCAGACTCATGAGGCCAAGAAACACAGGCTTTTACACAGGGACCTTTTGTCTCTCAGCAAGGACAACGTGTCCTTTCTTTACACAGTTTGAAGTGCAGTACCCCAATAAACTCTTGTATTGCTTATGCATTGCTAATAAACTTTTATGCATTGCTATGTTTTATTAAGTGATACAGCAGCAACCTTCTCACAAAATCACAAATGCCCATAACAATAGCCTCCACAGTTGATTAGTCCTTGCAAAACTAGCTTGCTAAGGCCAGTAGCAATCAGGAGTGGCAAATGGAGAGGAGCTTTGGTGTCTGTGTCTGCTGCAGGTGCAGGCAGGAGTGGAGCTTTTAGCCATATCATACAACAGTCGCTCTCGTGGGTCACCACAAGACTGTAGCCATACCCTGCTCCACTGATCACTGCACCAAAAGTGGTGCTGCACTTAATAAATGCCTTGCTGAAGCACTTGCTCTGTTTCATCATTGGTTAGCCCTATCACCTTGCCCTCAGAAATGCCATGACAACACACCGCCACACTCAGCTGCCTTGATGGCTTGAGGGGCTTCACCCAAAGTGCTCAGCAGTAGACAGGCTATGCTGCCTGCCAGCAGTTTGCAGATAGCATACCCCAAACTAGCCAATACCTAGAGAATAAGCAGGGTACAGTAATTTCCAGTCCCCTGGCCCCTACATTTTGTAGCAGCCATCCCATGGTGTACTGTAAGAGAAATCACTGGGTACAGAGCAAGGCAGCAGACCACCACACCAGTGGCTATCTTCCCATAACACCAAGCAGCTCATTCAAACAAGGTCATAGCTACATGGACACAATGGTTAACAAGGAGATTACTTTAAACCAGCATTGTGGCTTGGATATATTTAGACTTCACAAAGTTGAAGGAAGTTTGAGCAAATTAATGCAACGTGATATCCCTGTGCAAACTCAAAGTTGTCCTATAAAATAATCTAACGTTAGCACTACAGAGGGGACCTCTTCACAGTTTCAGCATGGACTATAATCCAGCCCTGCTGTTACCATCCTGCAAACCTACCTTCCATTAGAAAGAACTGTATGAATGCACCAGGCAATATACATTAGGGTAAACCCCTTGGAAAATGTTTCAAGAACCTTTTGGCTGAGATCCAGCCCCAGGACAGCTGAGAGTCTGTGAGAGCACTGGGCTCCTCAGTGCAGGCATTGTCTTTGGACTGACGGCATAACAGCTGTGAAAAAGCACACCGAGGAGGCTTGGCAGAACATTTCACATTACTCGGTTTGTGCAAAATATTAGTGTAACATATGATGTTTTGGAGTAACTATCTGAGTTATCACTAAAACTCTATAAATGTGATGATATTCCTTCACTGCCTGAGGCTCGCAGAACCATCTGTTTATCAGGTATGAATGTGAGGGACTGGATCATAGTCCAGAATTTTTCCATGTTGTCCTAGTACAGGCTGCCTTAAGAAAAAGAGAAATTGAAAAGGAAATTCCAGAATAAAGGCAAAAAGTTCATACCATATATGGCCATGAGTATTTGAGGAAGACATGCTGATAAAAAAATGAAGATTATAGCTATACAGAAGATTATTGCCAATTCGCTCTGACAAACACTTTTGGCATCTTTCATCTGATGGTGTCCAGTACTTCTCAAGCATTAAAAAGAAGATCTAGAGACATTTTAAGTAAGTGGGATCTGTCCTGTGACTCCACTTAAGTGCCAAAATGCTATCAGCAGTTTATCACCACTTTATGCATTTTTAGTGATTTCTTTCTGTCTCTTGGAGAGGAAGTTCATACCCCTTTAACAGATGACAAGAATTCTACAAAGAGACAGGCAGGAGAGCCTTTATAAACATACGGTAAGGAAAACACATAGACAGGGCATACCATAAGCATGACAGACAGGGACATGAATAAAGGTGACAAATAATTACTATATTGTCAGAATCATAGCTCTTTTTTTGTAATTGACCTCTAAACAGCAGGGAGTGGCATTGTTGCCCCGCTGAAACCAATGAGATTTGTGCCATTGACTTCTAGAAAGCTAGGATTTTACCCCATATAATTAGCTATGAAACCAAGCCAAAATCCCAAGTCTGAACACTTCATTTAACTTTGAGTGACTTGAAATCCATTTCTGAACTTCTCTGTCCGTGTTCAGCTCTAGGTGTAACAGATCAAAGCAGTGGCTGTCATCTTGCAAAATATATCCATAGGGGACCTAGTCCCAGAGACAACTTTGAGAAACAAGAAAACCACAGTCTAAACAATCTGTTTTTCATGTTGGTCTTGCTACTGCAGCTAACTGCACTTGAGTAAGTGTTCCTCTCTAGTTCGTGCCAATCCAATGTCTTTTCCCCCTTTTTCTTGAAGAAAAGCTTTTGAAGCACCAAGAACTATTGCCACAAACTCATCTGTTAATATCTTGAACTAATCAGAGTGATTTTTCTGTACTAACAGAAAGAAAAAGATGATTTATGACCACATTTAGAAGATAAGCAAGTTCATGGCCATTTTTATGCTATATAGGAGCTCCCATTGCAGAATTATACAGCTTCCAAGTCCCTGTTTCATAGAAGAGAGAGATTCCTCTGTTAATGATTCTGTAACAGAGTAGTGCTTGGGTTTCAGAGATCATATTTATAATATTTATGCATGATTTTATTTGCAAATGTAGTAGCTGGCTGCGCATAAAGTAAAGGCTGTATCACCTTGTTGGTAACAATGTGGCCAGTGGCTGCAAACTCTTCTCTGAAAGAATGTGGAGGGAATTTCGTTTCTGGAGGAAATCCCCAAGTACAACAATTAGTAGGCTGTTTTCACTGTCCCTTCTCTATTCTATCATTGTTCTGTCCTCTCGTGTCTATGTATAGTACATTGATCTCAGTGGAATTTAAACTCAGATGAAGAGCAGAGAGTAGTGGAATGACACACTACTATGGGGAACTGAGAAAAAAAATGTTGCAACCAGAAATTAATAATGGATTTGGGGGCTGGTCACACAGAGATGCCTACCCTTACCTCCTCCTCCTACTCTCCTCTCACATCCCCCTTGAGCAGAGGTTAGCATCATGGAGAATCTGCTTCAGAGTAAATGAATGTGTGGAAAAATAAGTGAGAGCTGGCCTGGAGGGAGGCTGAAATGATGCAGGAGGTCTGACTGCTGCACAAACTTGTCCATCTGCCTAAACTGCTAACTGTAGAACTGAATGTACAAAGAACCATTTGAAAGTTGGGGTACATCTGGATTTGCTCCTTACTGAGAATATTGAGAAATAAAAACAGCTAGGGAGGAGAATACTTGCAGGAGGCTATTCATATGATTTGCTGATAGAAGTTAGGAAAGCTTGTTTTATTCAGGCCCTGACAGCAACATAATGAAAACACTTAGCAATCATTTGTTCAATTTATATTCACAATATGTTTTAAGACAGCTATCCACACACTGTCCCTCATCAGTAGCATGAGATTATCAATATCCTTTCCCACATTTACAAGAGAAAAGACAGCAACTTTCACCAAAATGTCATCTCTTTACCATTTTAGCAGTTGTATGTTTTTGCTTACTCGTTCTCTGGATATGATTAAAATCTCAGTGGCAAAAACACTCCACAAAATTTTTATTCTGTACAGCTTGATAAAATATTTTGCAACTGGGGAAATACAAGTGACTTTTTACTGGAAGCACAAAGCTGTATCCTAAACAGAATATGGTCCATTTACCTGTATCAAGAAGAATGTCACACGGCAATGTGTGTGTGTTACCATGAGATAACACATGCCTTCTGGGAATTAGGAAACATTCTGCTTTGCTTGTGGCTTCAGCAGACCAGGAGGTATTATCTCATGGTAATAAGTAACCCAAAATGTCTAATTCCTGTGACAAAATGGCAGTGAAAAAATAAACAACTACTTCATTGTTATGAAAGATCACGTTCCTTCTCACTGACAAAAATGTTAGTAATTGAGGATGTCTTTGGAATATATCTGAACTATATCCCTGTACATAGTGTATCTATGTCTATGCAGTATGCTATGCATAAAGATATAACTATACAGTGATATAAACCATTTTCAAGTGTGTGTAGCAATTTGAACATGCTCATTTATATATATAAAATAAATTATGCACATATATTTAACTTTATAACAATACAACATGATGTTACTCTTTAACTGGAATTTGGAATTGTTTTGAACATGTGGCGTTATTGCACCTTTAAAATACTCTGAATGTTAGTTCTGCAAGATAAAAACAGCTTCTCACTGCAAGGGTTTATGTACAGGTTTATAAAAGTTTCAGAAGCATTCAATAATATTTAATAAAATAATTCCATAAGCATAGCTGAAAGAATCATATAAATGGAGTCATTTACATAAAGGGCAAATATTATTTTCAAGACTTGTAAAAAGAAGCAGCTTTAATCCACAAAATAATACCTTCTATCCAAAAAATTTCTTGATTCCTAGATATTGAACATTCTCTTGACTGGATTGCCCTGAGAGATGGTGACATGTTGTAAAGCACTTTGGTGTTCATTTCACTTGCAAGTTTTCTGGGGTCTTACATGCTTGAATTATGGCATAGAAAGGTTGGCACACAGATGTCTCATTATCTTTGTCATCTCTGGGCAAAATTCTGACAGTCTCTGCGCTGGGTTCATTAGGAATTTGCTGAAGGCAAATAATCAAAGGTGAAAGGGAAGGGAAGATGTTAGGATTTGACTTTAGGATTAGGAAGGTTTTATGTTCATATATTGATTTGTGTCATTTAATACACATGACATCCCTTGAGAGTGACAAGGTAGCTATACAACACCAACGACCCTTTCCAAGACTAACGTTAAGCAAAATATTAACAGCAAAGATTGCATTCCTTTAACCTTATTATTGGTGATAAATCAAAGAACAAATTTGTAGTTCCATAAACATGGGCCTCAGGACACATTCCTTGTGCAAAGGTTCAGGAACCAGCCCCATTCCTCCTTTTATAAGATCTAGCCTTTGGAGCTTGTTAATATTTCATAAATAATTAATACAAGCATATTTCAGCCAATGCCTTGCTCGTGAACTGTGCATTAGCACTGTTGGTTAGAGTATCAGCTATCTGTAGTTTGGCCTGGTTTGTCACATGGTGTTGTTTCTTCTCCCTGCTTGCACAACTCTCAAATCCATAGGAAGGTTTCAAGAAGATCATGTCATGCAACTTCTCTAACAAACTGCAGGAACATTTTGCACCACTATTTGCAAAACTTCCTTGCTGCCTAACTATGCTTGCAAGTGAAATTCTGTTGATTCACATTGTCAGAAAAAGTAAAAATGTACTCTTACTGAACTCAAGCCCCACAAATATGAGGAAAAGGAGAAGAGACAGCCTGGATTAACATACAGAAAAAAGTGCTCCACAAAAAGAGACTCTCAGTTGCTAGGCTAACAGCCTGGGTTTTAGAAGATCCATTTTTTGGTTCTTGCCCTACTGTAGACTTTCTGGATAACCTCATTTATTCTCACCGTGTTTCACTTTCTATTAGTCTGAAGGTTATAAGACTTCCCAAGACTCCCAAGATAGATCAGTAAAAGCGAAGTTTGTAGTGGCACTCAGCAGGTTTGAGGGGAGGAGGACTGGGAAGATCAGTGAAATTCAGAGGGGATAAGAAGAGTAAAAGTTTACTTTCCCACTTCTCTGAAAGCAGCAGCTCTCTCCTTTCCCCCAGTTAGTAGTCCCAATGTTTTCTCCTGTACCTCCTCTGAGGCTGGGAATAGAAGGAAACAGGGCTGAGATATGGCTTGGTCCTGCTGCAGAGAAGCTAAGGGCAAAGGTGAAGAGAAGGATGGGATGGGATGGGATGAGGTGGGCTGCAGTGGGGTGGGGTGGGATGGAGAAGCCTTGGAGAGTTAATGCTATAGATGGGGACAGGAGCAGAGGGCTGTGCTAGCAGGAGGTAGGGAGCAGCCCTTCAGGAGAGGATAACCCTTCCCTGCCCTGCTGCACTGGCCCTGGCAGCCTGCAACCGTGGGGGGCTGCCTGCTGCTGTGAGCCTGCTCTCCAGCTTCCCAGTTGCAGTGGGTATGAGGACCATTACAAGAAAGATGCTCCGAGGCCATGGTAAGAGAGGTTGCATAAGTACCCAGGGTAGGATTAGCTTCCCTCTCATCTAGTTAAGGAATTCATATATTCCTTGATGGCATTGTTTTGGATCCAGGTTAAGGGATCCAATCAATACATTTTTCTAACCATTCATTAGCATTTTTCTTATTGCTGGTCACAGTAAATGACTCCACAGTGAGTACACAGTTGTTAAATACTATTCATCTTACCTAAACTGAATAATCATTTCCTTGGCTTTTCCCTTTGTCTTCCATTCTCTCCTACTGTTTACTATGCCCATTTATTGCAACATTTAGATTTTAGACTGTCCTTCCTTTTATCCTCCACACCTAGTTATGCTATAATGCTGGTAATAATAATTACCAAGATTTATATTCCGAGTCTGCCGATAGAAGAGTAAATCTGAAGCTTCTGAGTTGGCTTCAGCAGAGGTCTACAGAGCTTGCAAAGACTGTGATCTTGACACTGAAGTTGCATATAAGCACGGGCCTCTAGTGCAGAGCACGCTGTAGCATCAAGGCTTTGAGTGGAGCCTTAAATACCAGGCTCCTGATCTCTCTTGGAGTATCAAAACAATACAGTGTTATAAAGAATAAGTAGCACTCCTAATTAATAATACAATTACAAATGAGAGCGGAATCTAGCACTATTTTGGTATTACTATGTAGTAATGTTTGTTTTGGCACATAAAGTGAGTCATGCTGAGGACTTGATCCTGTCTGCATTGAAGATGACAGGGACCAGACTGTCTGCTGGTATATGCTGGTATAGACCTAGTAGGGTCAAAAGAGAGGATCTGGTTTACAGCCCCAGGGCTTGGGAATTCTGCCATAAGCCTCGCTGGGAGTAGGATCCAATCTCAAGCGTGTTTTCTTTAAAGGTAAATAAAATGAATAGTTAACCAGGAATGAAAATTAGGGAAAGAAAAAGTACTTGTACAAATGTGTGGTTGACTTTCAAAGATTCCAGGTTACTGTACATGCTACATCAAAACAAAAGTTTGCAATTAAATTTTTCTTGGGGGAAGGGAGGTTTTTCTTTTTTCCTTAACTCCTACACCCTTGTTAAAAGCTTAAAACAGTCTGAGTTGTGCAAGGATCTGTTGAGACTGATTAGCCAGGAAAGTGCGCTGTGACCGCTCCCATCCGTGTGAAAAAATAATGCACCAGCTCCTGAAGCCCGTCCTCACCGTAGCTTGATATTCCTCCCACTTGTTAATGTCAGCAGTCCTGATGCAGGAGCAGAAGCCGGCATCTAGCCCTTACTCAGCAACAACTGCTATGGAAATCAGAGGGAAGGGTGCCTGCTCAGCTCCTTTTCATCCATCAGGATTTGAACCACTGTGAGTTTTGTTTCTAGTAAGATCTCAATAAAAACTGACTAGAAGGCCTTAAAATTTGGCCCAGTGGATTTTTGAGGTACTAATGTGGGGCAAATCTTGGCAATGCAGGAACTATGCCAAAAGTTAGGCTTCAGACACAAATCTAACCTGAAAAAATTGTATACCGTTTTTGCAACTGAAATAAATTTTAGTGTTCTTAAAGCTGGACTTGCAAACCATACTGGAAAATCTTTTGGTAGTCCGGTGAGATCTTTTCTCCCACACCTCATTGCAAGCATATCAGATCTCTGTAAAAAGAAACTATTATGTCAAGTGAATCATTAGTTTACTAGACTTAGTCTTATATTTTAATTAGTGTTTTAGTGCTCATGAAAGGCACTGGACTTTACAGCATTTTAGCTGTCTGCCCTTACTTCATTTTACATCACCATCACCGACATTGCTTAGCTGTGTTTTGAATAGGATATTCCAGAATATATGCATTTTCTTCTATTCATGCAATCACTGGCATTGTCACAGTGCATTTTTATTGGGTTTAAACTTTGTTTGCAGCAGAAGCATACCAGGTGTCAGATAGCAATGACTGGCCATAGTTAAGTAGACAGATTTGAATAGCGACCTAGATATGAAAAGCAGCACATCACCTAACTTCTATTTTTTTTTAATTATTTTTCCATTCGAACTCATGTGTAAGTGCATCACATCAAGCAACAGCAGATCTATGGCCAAATTCTGATCAAATCACTTTGGTGAAAATATTAAGTATCTTTTAAATCAATGGAGTACTTCCAGCAGTATAACCAAAATCAGAATCTGGATCCTATTCCTACATGCCATAAAGCTGAGCTGTTATTGGATACTTGGTACATCTAAAAATAAACTTTGCGGTTTATTTTTACCTCATTCTGGAAATTTTGTTGACATCGTTTCTCACTTCTCTGGCTAACAAAAAGTAAAATCGGACAATGTGCTTCTTTTCTACGTTCTCATATTCGTTTCCACGTACCCTCCCTTCACATACTGTGAAAGCAAGATGATGCGTTTTTGCAATTAGTTGCAGATGGAGGTCAGCCATATATGGTCAGCTGTCACATCTCAGGGGAGGCCAGGTGATTTAGTGTAAGGCCCACGTTTCTCTCTCTGAGCCCGACTCTTTGGTGCATTGTTTCACTTATTCATTTCGTCCATGCAAAGTGAACCCTACTGCCTATCATGCTGGTTAGAGAGTTTCGCACCTTTTTAGGACAGCAGTAAACCATTCAACCCGGCAAAAAATCAGGCCCACACATAAACAGAAGAGATCCCACAGCTCCCTGCCTGGGGGGACATTGCCACATCTTCCTCTGGAGGCCAGTGGCAGAAGGAAGGGCTCCAGGGAAAGGCAATGAGGGTGCACAGTGCTCCTGTGGGGGCAAAACCGCACATGAAAGGCAATGCAAGCAGCTGTGCACCCTCCCAAAGCTAACAGCCACACACTAACATAACACCTCTATATTCTCCAGTCAAAATAGCAGTTTGGTACTTGCAAAAGAAAGTAGAGATGTAGCTGTTTGCTGAGACAGGTCCTGATCCAGGAAGTGATACACATGTAGACTTCCTCTTGATTTTAATGCGATGCTTACTCACCCAGAGAGTATACAGGATCAGGCCTTAAAATATTTATTGACAAGAAGATTTAGGCCAGTAGTGTGTTTGCTTGCTAAACACTGTTAGCTCTTTAAATGAGTCCTCTGGAATCTCTCCTCTTTTAGATTCATCATCTAAGCTATTATATTCAAGGTTATTACCAGCTCCAGCTCAGCTGCTATTACAGGAAGTCTGATAGCCTTTCTTTGCTCCTGATAACCTCAGAGAAGTCTGAATGAATTTTAGTTTAGTCTTCAGTCTGCTGTGAAACATAGTCAGTACAATTCATCACAGTAAGCAGTTGTTTGCCATTTTGTTTCACATACAAATTCTGGATGGGATAAAATTTACTTTCCCTTGTGGGAATAACTCCTGCATTTGAACAGACCATTGTGGTTTAACTCTTATAAAGTCCAAGAATGCCTGTGTCAGATCTTTTCTTCCAGCTTTTTATTCTATCCTGTCATTTCATCAATTATCTTTAGGACTTTTCTGCCAATTTAATGCAGTCAGCAGAAAACAAAAAGGCAGACTGCTTTCTGGGGGGATGGAAAAAAATTTCCCAACATCCCAAGTCATTTTAGGCCTATAAAATTGTAGAATGACTCAGTAAAAAAAAAATGAAACCAACTGCAGTCAAAGTATCTTAAGCAAAGAAGTTGTTACAAAAGTGGGCCAAAATAAGTACATAAATTCACTCACACAGACACACATATGCTTAAACGTCACAGCCTGGAGTTTAGTTCAAACCGTAAGGCAAGAACTAATCTTAAAATCATCCTTCATCTCTATTCATGGCCCTTTCCTTGGCCACTTGAAAATGGGGAAGAGGAAACTGAGGTTCATGTAGGGTCCTTGCAAAGATCCCGTTACAGAATCTTTTCTTGGATTAGCTCATGTCAAACATGAATTTATTCCTCAATCAAAAAGCCATTCTAGTTTGGATCTGAACATACAATGCTTCTGCAGGGTAATTTCACACCTTTCTGCACCAGCAAGCTCTTGTTGCACTACCATAGAATGCATCTTCAGAAAAAGCAGCTCCTCCTAGAGACAGCAGCTCCATTTAGCTCAGTTTCTGTTTCCACAGAAACCACACCACTGAAGTCTGCAGAGGGCAGATGCAGAGTGAGAACATCTGTGACCACTTAGGTTAATTGCTTTTCCCAACTATTCCCCCATGGCTGGTCTCTGATGGCCCCCTGAAGATCAACAGCAGATCATGAGGCCTTGTTGCAGGCACTTTGCCATCTTGCCTCCGTCTCAGGGGGTTATCTAAGTCTGGTTTTAAATCCGTATCCAGAGGTCCCAGAGGACTACTTATAGTGAATCTATTCCTTTCTTGTCCCAGGCTTCCTCTCTGTTGCTGGATAGACCATTTAGTCTCCCCATCCCTCGGTTCTGCAGTTGTACAACGGGAAGCTTCCCCACTTGGCAACACTGATGTGGTGGCATGTTATATGCTGTGTAGTAATGCTCAGGTACAATTGTGATAGGAACCCTGTAAGTACCCACTTAAAAAAATTTTCTTTTTCAAGTTGCATTCATAACAAATAAATATTTTCAGATAAGAGAGATCCCAAAATATTGCATTACATTGCAGACATATTAAATACATCATGCTATCTAAATACATGTTTTCACTTTTATTGGTCTGATAAATATTATAGTTTTTTTTCTAAAAATGTTTGTATTTAAAGATAATGAACATCAAGATATCAACAGTATTGGTGCATGAATATGATTTGAGCCTTACCTCCTCTACCAATGTACTTAATCTAAACTCAAGCTACAAGAAGGAAAGAAAGAAAAAAATGAAATTTTTAAGATGTAAGTTTGAAACCACTACTGAAAGCCACAACAGCCAAAATAGACAGCAGCAAATGAAAACAACTGCTGAAAGTCATGCAATTGCCCCAGGTTTCATTGTGGTTCTATCTGAGTGCTGTGATGGCTTGTTAGTTTCCTTTTCGAAACTCTTTAGATGTGGGAAAAAGTTGGATATGGTTGTAGAGACTGGGGGCATCAACAGAAAGTTGAGATATCAAAACTGATGGAAACAGTTGAAACTAGCTATTTTTAGCTTAGTGATGTAGGACTAATTTACGTTATTCCCCTGGTTTTCAGGCTCCCAGAGGCATGCCCAGGGACAGAGGGAACCCCCTGTAACCCCAGCTGCCTTACTAGCTTTTTCAGGCCATTGGCAACCAAAATAATTTAGAGCTGCCCCCAGCGCTCGCTCTTGAAAGGCGCAGCTCTTCTTCAGGTGATCTTCCTTCTGTGAAATAGACTTACTGACTTACAAAAGGCTTTTTAGAGGCTTTTGGGATTTACCAGTGCAAGAAAGCTCTGTAACTACAAAGTTGTTCTATGTTTGCCTGACACTCCTTCCAGAGATTGACTGACCAGTGACAAATGCTGTTCTTCTTTACCACTTTTATATGAAGTTTTTATGTTGACATTCTTACAGCAGTTCCTTACAAGGGTATGGAAACTGCTATAAAAATGTTAAGTTATCTAGAAAAGACATAAACTTAACTACATTCAGGGACAAATTTCAGTACAATTGACCTTGAGGCAAATCCTGCCCTGTTAAGTGTATGCAGAACTTTGTACATACAAGAAAAAAATATTCACAACAGATATGCTGTTCCTATTATACTGAAAAAATATGTATTTGTTTGGAGGCATAAAGCAAGTACTTGGGGAAAATTATATTTACTTAATCCTTCATCAAGACCATACTTTGTAATGATTTAAGAATCATTGTGGCAACATCAGAATCTTAACTATAACTAATAATATATTCACAATGTCTAAATACATACATAATTCTATCTTGTATCTCTCATGAAATTAAATAATCCACTGAGCCCTCTATCTCCAGTTTATAGTGACCTCAGAAGTCCTTAATGCTATTGCAGTCTTATTACATACAGCTGGAGGTATATTATTCCTTACATAACTGCCAGTTCTTTTATTTTTCACAATATTGTAGGTATCCTGGCCTTCTGAAAGGCAATAAAGACCAAGGTTTTGCTCTATTTTGTTCACATCTAAATGGTCATCTCTTCCTGTGTTATTTCTGTACCTCGCTGTTCCATTACTGAGAATTAAATTTAAAAATTGTGGAAAAAATTTCAGGTTAGTGTTTGAAATTGCTACTACAATCGTGGCCTTGATTCAATTACTGTTAAGGTGATGGAATATCTACTGTTCCAGCGCTGAAGTACAAAACAGTCATTTAATGAACAGCAGCGTGTTCCTAGCTGCCTTAGGTGGGTCAAGAGGGAGTGCTGGAGACAGCAAGCAGGCAGTGTGCAACAACTGGGGGTGACTGCAGTTTCTCTGCTCGCCTGGGTGTGCTCGCTATTCCCATCCAGCACATCCCTGCAAACAAAAAGAAAAGTGGGCTTATGCACCAGCCAGCTGGCTTTTTGAAGAAGGAGGCATATGGGCTTGGCTTTGCACAAGGCACAGAGCAATGAGGCCATTTTGCCTGCGTGCCAAGAAGCTGACTCACTGCTGGAGCTCCCCTTGGGAGGGTCAGTGCCTACAAAGCTGACTGACACCTTAGTTTCCTCACTAAACAAAGTTATCTGGTCATAAATAAACATGTCATTTCTGGCAAAAATGCACAGAATGAGCACATTTCGAAATACTAATGGTGTAAGAGCTTCAGCCTTGCACTCTGCATCCTTTCTTTTTGCCTGAACTAGCCAGGAATTAAAAAAAAAACAAAACTGGGCACTCACCCAGCCTCAAGCAGGGGCCTGTACAAGTTTCTCAGAGCTCAGGGTAAAAGTTGAGATTACAACCATTATCCAAATCTATTCTTTTTCTATTTACATAAGTCTGTCCTTTTTACTTCTGATGTAAGAAGTCAAGACTTCCTCCGGCCTCTCAAAACAGATCCCAAGGGAAACACTCCTGTTTGCTTCCTGTCTTCCCAAAACTACAGCTATCCTTTCAGCATATGCTGTTTAAACTCTTGCGTAGCAGCAGCGGCTGAGCACAGTGCTGTGCTGCTACCAGCTTCTGAGCCCTGCCTGCGCTTTGTGACTCACGCAGGGCATGAAGTGGGAGTTAATGCTGCTTGAAGCAGCAATAACTTTCTGTGTGTTTTATCGCAGGTCTTTGCCAGTTTGGAGCATCCTTCTTCCAGGCTATTTCTGTGCTCAGCCCATTGCCCAGCCCACGTTCTGTTCTGCTGCTTCAGAGCATGGCTAAGGGACTATGGGATTATCTCTGTGGTCACTTCCTTCTCCACACAGCTCATCAGTCACCATCTCTGCATCTTCTCATCAGGGGAGGAGAGGGGCCTGCAATAATAACCAACAAAAATTAGACTGCGCTATTAATGGGTGACCTTATTAGCATGAAAGCACCAGATAAAAGTAGCAATCATGGCAGAAGCAACTGCAAAGCAGCTCTTCAGATCACAAGAATTATTATAATATTATACTTTTAATTTCTGATGAACTGACATGTTTGTATGAATTACTGACCAAAACATACTCAGATTCTATTGCAGGAAGTCTTTCTAAGCTTCCCCTTAGTCAATGGTGCCATTAAGTACATTTAGAAGATGCTTAGGTTTACACTCCTTTCTTCTGTGACCACAAGAGCATAGACAAGTCTGTACCAAGATGGGCTTGCATCAGTGGGAGTTTTGACCAAGTAAGGGTTGTAGAATCAGGCCCTACACAGAGCCCTAGATGTAGCCTTGTAAGATCCTTATTTGGGATAAAAGGGAATACATTTTGATGAGCTAAGCAACCAAACTGGGTTAATATCCAGTTTGTCAACAAACTTGTTTTGGCATGCTGGCTAAACCATAGTTATTTACCCTGAGTAAACCCAAACTTGGGTTATTTTGTTGCCGGAAAAATGGAGGACCCTGAAAGTTCCCTAGCAGTCGAGTGCCAGCTACGCGCGCAGCGAGCAAGTAGCTCAGAGGCCCTCGCAAGGATTTTGGAGGCCCTGGGCTAAGTACTAACGGGGAACCTCTGTCATTCAGACACATAAATCATGCCTGCTCAGAACATCATCACGCTGAATGTGCACAGAGCAAATCCAGTTGCACTGCTCACGTAATGTAGAGATGTTCTGCCTGTGCCTGTATCAGCCACAGACCAACAGCTGTTTTTCCACACATCTTGGAAAATCCAGTGTTGGCTGCGCAGTGCTAAAAAAGTTTTCAGACCAGAGAGGGGCTCTTGCATCATGCCTTAGGCCAAAACTAAAATCTACTTACAGGTGGTAAATAACAGTTTTTCTCCTTTCACCAGGATGCATAAGGACTTCCCACTACCCCCGTAGGTATATAGCCTATCAAGTGCCTTCCAGAATATTTTTCGCAGGATAGCTCTTTCAGAACATGGGTTTTCTCTGCAGATTTATTAAAGTCTGTTTGCAGACCACATTTAATAACATTCAGCTATGAAAAATCTGTTGAAATATCACAATGGAAATTCGGGCACATTGTTCTTCTTTTGTTTCTGGCAGGAGTCTTTTTTGTTTTATTTTTACTGGTCAGAATTCGGTGAAGGGTTCGGCTGGTTTGACAGCAAAAGCTGCTGCCGCATAAACACTAGTAACTTCTCAAAGATAAAAACGCGTGTTCCTAATTTTAAGCGCATGAAGTCACCGGCGAAACGCCCGAGGACCGCGTGCCGGCCGGACGCGACGGGGAGACGCGTCGCCCAGGGCCTCCTAGCTCTGATCTCGGCCGAGCGGGCGAAGCGGCCTGGCTCATCCGGGCGCACGAGCAAACGCCTCGCTGCGCCCCGGCGCCCACGGGGGGGTTGGGAGCCCCCAGGAAGCCCGCGGGCGGCGGCAGACCCGCCTCGGCCGCGGCCCCCGTCCCGGCGGCTCCCCGGGGCCCCCCTGCCGCCCCTCGGGGCCGGAGCCCAGCGCAGCAGCCCGGCCGCGCCCGCCGGCCGCTTCCTGCGGCTCGGGGCCGGGCGGCGCCGCGCCGGGGGCGGGGAGGCGGCGGCGCAGAAGGGAGCGCGGGGGGCGGCGGCAGGAGGAGGAGGTGGCGGAGTCGCGGCCGGATGCTGCGGGGAGGCGGCGTGGCCCCCCTGCGCTGCCGGCCGCTCACCTGAGCGGGCGGGCGGAGGAGGAGGAGCCGCGGCGGCGGCGGCGGCGGCCGAGCTGCGCGGAGCCGGCGGGCGGGCGGAGGGGCAGGCGGGCGAGGCCATGGCGCCAGACGCCTAGCGCGCAGCAGGGCCCCGCGTCCCGCCGGGTGCGCCCGGCTCCGGCGGCGCCACCCGCCCCGCCGCGGCCTAGGAGCCCCGGGCGGCGCTGCCCAGCGCGCCGGGCGCGGCCCGCAAGATGTCCACCCGCACGCCGCTGCCCACCGTCAACGAGCGCGACGCCGAGAACGTGAGTGCCGTACCTGGGCCGCGGCGGCCTCGGGGCCTCCGGCGCGGCCGGGCCTGCGGCCCTCGCCCCGGCGGCGCTGCCCGGCTCTGCCGCCGCCGCCCTCTCCGCTCGGCCTCCCCCCCCCGGCGGTGGCGGCCGTGGTACCGGCCGGGCCGAGCGCGCCGCCCGCCTTTGTGCGCCGCGCGGCGGCTCCGCGCTCTGCCGGCGGCGGCGGCGAGGCGCAACATCGCGCTGCGCGGAAGCCGCCGCGGGGCCCCGTCGCCGCCGCGAGGAGCCCTGAACCCCCGGCCTGGCCTGGCCCTCGCCGTCGGCGGCGGTCGTCGTGAGCGAGCGGGGAGCTGCGAAGCCCCCGATGCGGCTGGGTGCCGTCTCTGGCCTCGGGAAGCTGGTGTAAGGTGCAGGGGGATAAAGGAGTCGCTATATAAAACTCGGCGCGTGCCCTGGTGCCCGTCCCGCTCGCTGAGGAGCCGGGAGGAGGCCGGTCTGGTGGCGCCAAGCGGGAGGCGCTGGCTCGCGTTGCGTCGGTGTGTGCAGGTCCTGGCCAGCGTCGGGGCCTTGTGCTACATGAGCCAAGGAGCAGTGCCTGCTGTATAGGTTATTGAGTTATATGGAATGAAAAGTGAGTATAAGAAGCAGATTTAGACAGGGGTAACAGAAATGAGAGAATATAGTTAACTGAGTAAAACCCTAGCTTGGCGTCATAGTATATTGAGTTTTTAATATCAGTCACTCAGTGGAAGTTTAACCGACCTAGCAATATCAATGTAGTTACTAGCTAAAGCGTAAAGCAAGTAGGTGCATTTGGCCTTGTCCTTACTATTCATGGACTGGTGGGTCCTATTTTACTGTCGGAGCAGAATAAAGTCCTCGAGATGGAAGTGAACATTTTGGTTTAATTAAACAACAGAGTGCGTGTTTGAGTGATGCATGTTACTTATGAGTCTCCATTTCAAGGGTATACAGGAATGCAGACAAGGCCTAGATGACAGGAAGAGATAAGGAAGGTGTGTGAGTATATCCAGTAATCCAGTACATAAGACTTGCAAAATACACAAGGCAAATGGAAATACTTTCAAACATGTCATCAGCTTCTATAGAATGAAAACTTCAATTAAAGTGCTAGTAGTTCCTATGGAAATTATTATGCTAATTTTGAATGCTCTATTTTGACAGCAGACATAGGTAAGGGTTTTTTTTTTGTTCTTTTTTTTTTTTTCAGAGAAGGCATTGGGTATCAGCTTTCTAAAAATCAGATTTGTGCAGTGTATCAACGTACTCAAAATGGCACATTTGCTTCTTGAAGTCTTGGTGTAAGCCTGTAACCTAATACTAATGAGTATAATCCTCCAGTCAGATAAACAGCAAAAAGCCATACAGTAATAAGTTTCCAGATCAGCACAAAGTAATTCCAGTGCTGCTGTGGGTAGGACATCTGCTGGGTTTGGAGCAGGGTACCCTTAAGGAGATTGTCACTCCTACCCTCCAGGGCTCCTCAGGAGGGTGCTGTCAGGGGCCCTGTGTGCTACTGATGATCTCCTCTGCAGAAGATCTCTTGCTAATGTGGCAAACATGGGATGGATGAGATGGTTTGTGGTTGACTCCCAGAGGAGCAGAAATTCTTGGTTTAAAATGGACTTTGTCAGGGTGAGGTGGGACTTTTAACAGGCTTGATGTGCTTCCTCCTTCTCATAAACGCTAATAGACTGATGAAGGGGTTGTGCGGATGGGTTTCGGTGCACAAAGCTTAGCTTTGGGTAACTGGGGTGGTGAGTTGCAGCTAAAGCGAGAAGGTATTTGAAAGAGTGGGGGACAGGAAAGCAGGAGTTAGAGTAGGGTAAGGATGAATGTTTTGGCCTGGCAAGTTAAATCCATCTTTATAGGGTGTATTTTCAATTCCCAAGTACATGTGTTAGTGAGGCTTTCACAAATTCTGCATGTAATGGTGATCTTCTGGAGAGCAGTCTTTTTTCCTTTCTGTACTTGCAGCTCTCTCAGAAATGTTGCTCCATTGTGTGAATCTCAAGGGACAGATTGTAGCTATGTATCCTGGAGAAAGCTGATTGATAGTTCTGTGCAGAAATCTATGTACGCGTCCAGCTGTGCTTTGCACATGGCGTGAGGTCGTTGCATGAAATCATGGGGAGCTACCCTACCACCACCACCCCCTGTCTCTTGGCAGCTGCTTGTACTGTTCTTTTAATTAAAAAAAAAAAAAAAAAAAAAGAATCTGTACGCTTTTCTCGGTAAGTATGCAAGCATGTGTTCTGTCATTTGGAAAAAAATTTGGATATAGCACCTGTCATAAGAATATACATTCCTTGAGGAATTATGGGAGTTCCTGGCAGGATGTGTGGAAAACTTGCATATTTCCATAATTCTTCATGCCTTTTATTCCATAGTGCCCTTTGAAAATAGCCTGGAAGGGAGAGAGCCATGCTGTAGATCAGCATTCTGATAACAACTTACCAAGCAGTGAAAGGTGCAGGGGACTGACTGCAATGGGCAAAATACAGCTGGAGGGAAATTATTGTGAAGCAATCAGTATAACTGATCAGCCCATGTTACATAAATTGAACCCCCAATTTTTCTTCTTTTTGCTGTTCTCTGCATCTCCCAATGCTATGTTTAACTTCTCTAAAACGTATGCCCATAAATATGTTTCACAGGAAATTTTGTTTCTCTTTCACTAAAGCTGTTTTTGAGGCCACAAAATATAAAAAGATTGTCAAGCATTATGGTTGCTGTTGAATGGTCCATTGGGTAAGCGTAGGAAATTAATGGGTGGAGGCAGTAAAGACTATTTAGATACCTATTATCAGGTTTATTTTCTTTAAGTGGCAGGCAAGAGTAGTATTGGAAATGCACATTTTCCTGTGTTTTGACTTTGTATATGTAACTTTATTTACAACTTCCTCTTGATACACTGTATGTAAGCTACCTAGGTAACCTTTCAGTGCGTGGAAACATTTGCGAGTGGGGTTAGCTTGGGTGAACAGAGCTTCCTACCTCTGCTGAGGCTGGAGACCGGAGGAGGTGAGCAGCAGAAACCAAAAGCTTTGATCCGGTAGCTCTTTTGTTTCCATTGAGTTGGTATTAATTGAGGAAAGAGGGGTTTTTATGTTTTCCCCTTCATACTATACCACATCATGTGATTAAAATGGGGATTGACTTTCCTGAATTAAGGCAAAGAAATATGTTGGTGATACTTTCTCTTAAATCTTTACGGAGGGTTCTACATAACAGAAAATGCATAGAGATGTGACAGGCTGTATACAATTTGCTTTAGTAAAATTAATAAAGATACGAGAGTGCTATAGCTTGTTTTTTCTCACATGAAGACTTCTTAGTCTGGTGTAAGAATTTGTTTTGAATTCTGTAGTAAATATCACCTAATCCTTTGGGGGTATTATTAATACTTATTTATATTGTGCTGTTGCCCATACTGCTAGGGTTTAAGGTAAAATTGTGCTATATACTTTTCGGACACAAAAAAAAAGTTGGTAAATTCTGCTCCAGATATCTCACATGTGCTATGAAAGAACAACAGACAAGACAGGAGTGCTGGGATGACGAGGTAACGCTGACCAGAATTGAGGAGGAACGTAGGAATTGTCATTTGTCTTATCTAGCCAGTGCCGTATGAGAATGATTAAGAGATGTCATGGCAGGGGTGGGTTTTGAGGAAAGATACTACAGTGACTGATAACGTGATTTGATTTGTTATCATATGAAGAATATGATAATTTTCATACACATACGTGTGCATGCACACAGAGTTGGAGGCTAGCGAGAGAAGGGTGATGTCTCAAAAGCAAGCTAAAAGCAGGTAGGGCAAGAGATAACAGGATGGAATAGAGTGGTTGGGTTGGGGTAGTAAGAATTGTACCATGTTTTATTTATTTATTTATTGCCTGGATTTGCTTTTGCACAACAAGAACACATGGTTTTGATTTGGACAGAGGGGGCGTGGGAGAAAGTATCTGACAAGAATTCCTTCTTTCAGTGCCTTAAGCAGAAGAATGGCCTAGTTTCCAAGCCTTATGGGTTCAAGAGTGCAGCTGTATCTTTCTTATCCACAAGTGATGGGCTTTAGCAAAGTGGAAATTGCCTGTATTTCTCCATGTAAGAATATTTTTCCCAGTTATAAGTATACCATTTAGCCGTATGTTTGTTTGAATGGTAAGAATAGGGTATATTCTCCTAATCTTAAAGGTTTGTGTTTGTCTGTTTCTCTCCCCCCCCAATAGATCTTGAGTGAACTCCTATGTTGTGGGGGGAAACACATGTTTAGTTAGCGCATTATGCACAGAGAAAAGAGCAGTGTTCATGCTATTATAAAGTACGTTACCTGTTTCGAATTTAATCTTGCATGTGAAATGTAAATAATCATGGGACAGATGAAATAGATGTTTAGTTTCCTTTTCTTTCTTTTCATCTTTCTGTTTTTTTGTTTTGTTTTTTATAATTCCATATTTTAATTGTCTGGAAAACAGCTGTTTATATGCAATATTTCTTTTTTATTATGTAAAAGGAAAAGTTTTGGAGCAAATAAAAGAATAACTTAATGCTTCAATGTTCTTTTTAGGCGTTATAAAACAATTGTTAAAGTTTAGAAAGAATTAATGCAGTATGATTGTACTTCTTGTTTCATTTCATACTTTGTGGGGTTTTTTGAGGTTCCTAAGTGAACAAAGCATTAGATTGAGTTTGGCATTCTGAAGACTGTACTTACATGATCAATTGAGTTAAACATTTAACTAGAACAATGAGATTGTTCTGTGTAGCCAGATTGTTTTGGGGTCTGTACCATCATATTTGTCTGATTGGGCAGACTTACTGTTTATATTATAGATTTTTTTTTTTTTTTTAATTTTCTCTCTCTGTGCTTAAAATGTTTTGATCGTCAGTAAAGACAGGAATTTGTTTTCCAAGGCAACCCACTACATTTAGAGGTTAGTATTTGTACTATAAATGCAGTAAGTTTTTTCCCTTCACAACTCCTGTTGTAGTAGAGGGAGCTCCTGCAAACTTTTAACTGATATCTATAGCTTAGCCACTGGAAAAAAAATCATTTTTCTTTTCAGTGCAAATACTGAAGTCTCTGTATAATTACATTCTTGATCAGTGACTTGTATTTGCACTTGCAGGCTTTTCTTTTCTTCTCAGAATTTGATATAGACCTAGCCTTGCTATCTTAGTGATGCCTCAAGAAAAGACTTCAGAAACTCTTTTCCAGTAGTACAGACTCACTGAGAAACTATTGTGTAAATAGGACAGAGATGATTTTACTATTAATGTGCAGCTGTAAATCTGTAGTGAAGGTGAGTGAGCTTTGTGTTTACAGTTCTGGAGGAATCTCCCCCTCCCTCCCCCCAAATCCCTCCAAAACCCAACCTTTCTGCCCATTTTTTTTCAAGTGCAAATAAAGCCTTAAAAGAGATTGCTTACAGATTGGCCTAATAACAACTTCAGAGGTGGAGCAAACCTTTCAAATGCTACATGGTATCAGAGAGAAAGCATTCTATCCAAGTTCCGCCACTGGTGTTCAGCAATTATCTTTTAGTATCTTCAACTTATACATACATACATGCATTTATGCTCTATTCTGACCTTGAGGTTAAATATACCACTTTTAAGTTGCAGACAGTGATATGTTTCAAACTTGCCTTATTTGTATTGTGGTCATGACATGATCTATTAATTTTTTTGTTGTTGGAAACACAATGCTTTTTTAAATCTTTCTGGAACTTCAGAATCGCTAGGTTTTTTTGCTTGTTTGTTTTTTTGTCAGGAGTGAAGACATTAGAAAGATTTTTGAAGTCTTCAGTGTTTCCTTCCGTCCAGATAGTGGCAAATCAAAAAGAAATGGTCTCGAGTTGAATGTTTTCAAAAATAATTAGGAAAGTGGGAGAGTTGTCTTGAAACTTTTATATGCTTCAATGTAGTGAATATAGTGGAACTGAATATGAATTTTAGTAATAAGTTCATTCTTCCTCCACATCCACTAGCAAGCCTGGTTAATTGTTAATGTTGGTCCTGTTTGTTCAGTTCGTAAATTAACATTTCTTGTATTCTGTCAGCTCAATGCTAAATTGTGAGTTTTAAATTGGGAAGGCGGTATTTCATCTAAGAAAAATAAATCTTATGTTTTTTCCTTTGATTGAATAACTTCACAAAATACGTCTTCAAAGAATTGCTCAGATCTCAAGCTCACTTTGAGACTTTATAGCTGTCCAAGATGATGCAGCTTAGCCAGGGTTTTGGTGAGCATCTTACTGAACCTAAGCTAAAAAAAATTGTGAATGGCTTAGATAGTCCTTTTTCTTAAAGCAGGTTTTCCTGTGCTATTGTAATCTTACAGCATTTTTGGTCACTATTTAAACAAAGTAACTGTCATGGTAAAATAGTTTAAGGCAGAAGCATTGGAAAGTACTGTGCTTATATTAATCCTGCTTCTTTGTGAAGCAAGATGGCAGCTGAAAAACTTTTCCTTTGAGGCGAGCATTTTGTCAGGGATTTCTTCATGTATACTTGCAAAGAAAACACTGACTTATGCTGAAGGACATATGTTCACATTCATAGTAGTAGGCTTCTGCACAGTTAAATTCAGCTAGGCTACAATTAACCTTTAAAGCAGTGAACCACACGTGCTCAGGGAGCAGTGCCGTGGTTCAGACTGTAGTGACTGATCAGACTGTAGTGACTGATCAGTAGAGTCTACTTAGGTTAACAAAAAAGTGTAGATTTTCTGTGCATCTCTTTGGGGAATGTGAGATCACTATGTTATTAAATTCTCAGTCTTAACAGGACAGCTGAGCAACAATTTCTTTTTACATTCACTTAAATCTTTGGAAAGCAGGTTTGCTGTTCTGTTTGAACAAGTGCACTGTGTGTGTTCAAGTTTTCTTACTCTGTTTTGCTGCATGCTGATCTAGCAGCAAAAAGTCACTTTGCTTCTTTTGTTTTGCCGTTCCTATGCTTGTGGGACACCTTAGGTGTAGACTGTGGGTGAATCAATGAGAAGTGGTCTGTGCTCCACTTGCTTCGTTAGCACTGATGTGGCTTACGCTCAAGATGACTTTTGTAAAGACTCCTACTGAGCTGTTCAAGATTTAAGTGCTCTGTGCCAGTGACTCCTGACCCTCTATGTGCCAAACTATTTCAAGTTTGTGACATTTTATAAGAATGTAAGGGATGTTATAGAAACCTGCATTCACAATAAAATAATCCAATATGTTTTGGGAAAAAAAAGGATATTTTTCTTCACATCTGCGTGTTCTGTGCAGTACTTAGCACTGCACTTCAAAGAGTGGTAATACAGGAGAAAGAGGAATATTTGGTCACAGTAAGCTCTAGCTGGTTTCACTGTTTTAATTTCCAAGCTGTATCCCAAATCCAAAGAAGCACTTACAAGAAAGAAGCAGTAAAACAATCTTTAGATTTTGAATATCCTGTAAGCATATTTACTGGATGTATGTGTTCATAGTCCTAATGGTTTCTCAGGTAAGGACTGATGAACTTCCTTGACTTAAAAACTCAGGGGAGGGTGAAACACATTCATGACTTCTGAACAAGGTAGACACTGATAACTGATGGTGTGTTGGCGATAAATAGAATGATGATCCTATTTTATATTTGAGTGTCTGGCTTGTAGTAATAGAATAAGAGATGTAGTAACAAAATAAGAGATCTTAACTAAAGAACAAAATAATATCCAGGCTTAAAAATATATCATATTTTAATTGATTAATCATGAGGAGCTTTGGCTAGTGTTGTTGCAGTACTATGTTTTAAACAAAAACAGTTGTGATATGGCTAGCTTGAATAATGAGACAGAACTCTTCTTTACCTCTGATGAAAGCACCTGTGTAATATATTAATGTTCATATAGTTGAATATATAGAGCTGCTGGATAGCCTGTGGCAGTCTTTTGCAAGAGCAGGTAATGATAATACTACCAGTGACAAAGTCTAATTGTTTCTCTATTATTGTAATGCTAGTGCATGGTAACTTAAAAATTTCAAGCAAAGTTAGGCCGGATTGTTACTTTTATTAGCTAGATGTGGTTGGAGAGAATAAATTAGCTTTTTGATGGATTAGGCTCTTTTAAGCTTGCTGTGAAGGCTCCCACCCAAGGTTACCCTCATGGAAAAACCTGTAGTGCCTGTGCTCTGCTGCGCTTCCGTAGGAGGATTCACGCCTTACTTGTGATGCAGGAAAACGCACGCCTTCTCTGTGAGTGAAGATGCAGTCTTAGTCACAGTGATAGAGTGCTATTTTCAGCTTCCTTGGGCGCCTTCCTCCAGACTTCCTCCTTTGCCCACTGTTGGTTCACATCTTTCCCATCTTAGCGAAATACTTAGGAAGAAAGTAAAATAAAAATAAAGTAAAATATTTTTTACTTGCCTTTAAGCAGCCAGCTTTTTCAGAGTGGAAAAGGCCTTTTAATCTGTTTAATTAAATAAAATATTTGAGGGCCTAAATAAGAAAAATGGTTCATTAAGTTTATTTTAAACCTGATGATAGTATCTAAACTATTGTCACAGCAGCTTTATTGTTACATACTTTCTAATATCCTCCTTTCTGAGATTCAGTTTACCCTAGTTCATTCAGCTGCTGGCCACTGAATACCTATAACTTCCTATTTTATCACATTCTTGCCCCCCTCTTCTTTTTCCCCCACATTTTGCTTACTGAAGTGCTTTCATGCTTGAGCTTGGGTAGTTGTTGCCAACTTCCTTATGCTTCTCGCTCTGTCTAGGACCTTTTCCAGTTTTGCTCTTTTAATGACATAACCAAAATCAATACAAAGCTTTACTAAAGCTATGTAGTTGTATCTCTTGTTTATCCTTCAAGTAATATCCTTTCGTATGGATCCCATGGAGGATTTTAGTGGGGGAATTATCTGAGTTGTAAAGCTGAAGGGAGTAAAGAAATGTTTGGCTCTTGGTGGATGGGGGAGTTGTTTTTGTTTTGGAGGCTCTTTTTGAAATTATTAATGAAAACGATTGTTACAACTTTAAATGCTCAGCCAGTTAGACCATGTTTTCCTTGCTCTGTGTGTCTTTGCCTCCCCCCAGTAGAGTTACTGTGCTTTCTTCTCTCAGATAACAGCTGAGAGTAATCAAGAGTTTTACAATGATTAGTTAGAAAAGACATGCAATTTTCCGATGTCCTTTGTAGGGAGAGATTTTCTTTGTAAAGTCAGCTGATGTGTGAGGAACACGTTGAGAGGGAATCACGGAGTTAGGGAAGCTAAGTTTAGAACATACGCTGCAGCTACGCAGGCTGTAGTCAATGGCTTGTTTGTGCAAAAATGGTAAATATGTGAAATTCCTTTTGAGAGTGCATGCTTGGCTTCAGTTGTATGTACGTATCTTTCTAATTCTTAGATGTTTCTGTCATTACTTAGAATAAGCAGAGGCACAGCTCAAAAATTCAGAGAATCTCACACATTGAGAGTCTGATTTTGCCATTGGAATTACCTTAGCCTGTTAAGTGCTAAGCTGAGCTTTTACAGGGAGGATCTGGTAGGTTTCCACAAATGGGTGACATGTGTAACGTGTTCGCTCGTATCCCCATTCCAGGTTACATAAAGTTCTTCACTGAAGGTAATAGAATTCTTCAAAGCATTTGAGTTTTTATTTAGTATTCTTTTTCCAAGAGCAATCAGATTTTTTTTCCTGCAGTTATTACAATGTGGATTGTCTACTGATAGTTAAAAAGTTAAGGAAAATATCATTACTTGTCGAGAGGCTAAAATAATATTTTCTCTTTAAGATCAGACTCCAGAAGGAACAACAATTGTAATCGTTTAGTATGGTGAGACATACGTAGAAAATATTAATAACATTGTCTCTGAGTAGCCTACCAGGCATACCTATGTATAATAGCCTTTCAACTTTGCTTCTCTTACTTTGTTATTAAACAAACAAGGCTGGCTGCTTTTTAGAGTTTGTTCTTCCGGTGACAGACGTCAGATGCACATGAACAAAGAAAATATGTGAAAGCACTTCACAATGAAACTCTTGCTCCATCTGCTGCATAGTCCACAGAAATCTTATGTTCAGAAAGTTGATGTGAGCAGTGAGGGTCGATCTTATATAGATGCTGGAATTAGGCACTGGAAGACATTGTTATTAGAGTATGTATGCCTATAGAGTATGTATGCCTATAGCAGTGTTCATGAACAGGCTAAGAGAAATCTGATCACTCAACCTGTGTAAAGAAAAGTAGACTGATTTTTAAAAAGTTCATTTAAGAGATGTTTTAAACAAAGCCATCCTCGCTTATTGGTGATTGCAGAAGCATAGAGCTCATACCAAAATCAAGTTAGACATTTTCTAAGTATTACAGGATAAAATTTTGATTTTTTTTTTTGGGGGGGGGTGTTGGTTTTGAGGCAGATGTGCAAGCTTTTAGAAATCTTTGTATTTTGGTCTTAAATGCAAGCTTTTTCACCATTATTCATTAAATCTGTTTCCCAGTGGTGTGTGATACTTTGTTAAAATAGAATTATTTTCAAAGGGAATGGTGGCAAGCCTTTTAGAGTAGCATGGAAGAGACCAGCTGGACTCCTGTATCCATCTGTTTGTTCTCATTCCCTTCACATACTAATTATTAACCTGGAGAGGCTAAATTAAATACAACACTTGGTTATTAGTTTAAAGGCAAAGTTATTATGATAAAGAGAAATACTAACTGTGGCTGAGCTGTTTTCCAAGACTAGCTCAGTGGGAGACACATGGAAAAAAGAAAGAGAGGCATTGAGGGTACTGGCAAATATCTTGACAGGTATTACAGTCATCGTATATTGGAATTAAGTTTATTTCCACATAATTTTTGAGAAAGGGTAAAATGTTCTACCTAATTTCAGGTCAGATATTGGGTGGTAGGAAGAAGGTAGAAAATGTATAGTTTCTTTACTATCTGCTTGGTGAGAAGAAAAAGATATTTAAATTGATAGCTGTCCCTGTGGAGCTGGAAGGGTTCTACTGAATTTGGTCAATTTAGGGGAAAAAAATACAGATGGAGCTCCCCAGGAACCTTTGGTAATTTAGGGACCGCAGCCCTGCATAATGGGGATCTGTGCTCATGTCTCATGCAGCGTTGCGGCTTTCCTCTCTCGTAAGAGGCAGGGAACAGCATAGGGCCATGGATGGTGCAGAGCCATGACAGGCCTGGTGGTGGAAGAGAGGACATTACTGTCTGACCCATCCTAAGGCTTGAAAAATTCAGCGGTGTGCATGTGAAATCTGTATAACCTGTCCTTGAAAGTTTGGAGGATGAATTCCCGGTTGTTGATAGAGGGATAGATGGTCCCTCTAACCTTCTGACATTGTCCTCATGTTCCCATAAATGACTGGTCTGCTTTCCTCAGTGTCCCTTAAGACTGAATCAGATTAATTTCTGTTATAATGCAAGACAGAATCACATCAGGTAAGCCACCTAAATGGAGAATTTTCAAACTGTGAAACAGTTTGGCACATTTCTCCAGAGGTATCCAAACTGTTTCATCTCTGTCCTGAACTAGTCACATTTTGAGAGTTGCCACTGCTAATGGTGGGCTGGAGGCTGCTGCTGCTGCTACTGGTGGGCTGGAGGCTACTGCTGCTGCTACTGGTTACTTGGCTGTAACTTTATCAGCTAGATAAAGAAGTCTGGAAATGCCTGGCTTGCAGGCTGGGACTAGTGTCAAAAAACTGTAGCTTGGGATCTGTGATCCTCCACCCCCTGATTGTCAAGGACTGGAGAAAGCAAGATGTACTTGCTTTTTGTACTAAGTTTTTTTTCTTATTATTGTTGTATTGGCTGCTCATTTTAATGGTGATATGTTTGTTTGGAATATATACTGGTTCTTCTTTGACACTTCAATTGTAGATCCTTTGATTTGTCCTCTTCCTAAGCTTCATCCAGATCTTCTATTTTTTATATTATTTCTTACAATTTTTCATGTCTTTTTAGTGGACAGAAAATCCAGCACCTATTGGTTTTTAATATTTTCTTTGCATCCTGTGATGTTTTTGTCTTTCACTTTTTTTCCTCACTTGGACTATTTCAGTAATGATGTTCATTCTGTTTCATATGCTTGACTTCTACATCTCTTTCTTATATTCACAGATGATTTCAGGTATGCTAGCTTTCTGTCTATGTTTTGAGCTCACAATATTGTCAGATATCTGCAGTACATTTTTTGTGTGATTGACAGTATTCATGATCCACTGTATTACCATATCAGCTGGTTTAAAACATATAAAGGAATATTATTTTTAGCTGTATTACGTACTTTGCAAAATCTTTGAGGAATATTGCTGCAGACTGTTTAACTTTTTTTATTTAAATTCCTAGTTGCATGTATTTCTAAAATGTTAAATTCAGATAGTTTGTGTTTATAAATAATTAAAGCCCAAAGGTGGTGGCATGAGTTTAGAAACGGGGGGCACTAAGGAGATGGTAGTCTGAGCCCCGCACAGAGCACACTCTTCAGCTCATGTCTTATGACTCATCCCAGGGACACAGAAGGTTTGGATGACTTAAAGTTAAGGATAAATCTGTGCAAGATTGGGGATATATTTGCTAAACTGAAATGTGGTGTAATATTTTCCACATAAAGGTAAGTAGTTACTGCAGCCCAAAGGAGTGCATATTATTTGATCTGTTAATTAACAATTATATGAAAAATAGGGCAGAGTGCACTCAACAAAAGATTATCTTCATTTTGCTTTGTCTTTTCTTTTAGTTCATCACGTCCCCTGTACCTGCTGGCTTGGATAAATAATAATTATCTTGTTATATACCTAAAACATGATTTACTCTTTCAGAAGACTTTGGTCTGAATTTAGCGGTGTTCTTAAAATGCTCCATATTGTGACAAGGAAGTAACAGTTGAACTGCAGCTCCTACCATTAGATCAGGCTTTGCTAGACTATTATTGGGGGATAAAACCAGTGTAATTGAATGCTTCTTGAATGCTGTCTCATTGATAGAAGTGTCCTACACTGTCTGAGGTACTTCTTCCTTTTAGAAATACAGTTGGTTTTCCTATGCCAAAATATACATTACTCTTTCTACTAAGAAAGTCAAACTTTGTATCTGTATTTATTTAAAAAAAGATATGCTTGTGGAATGCTGGGTTCGATTAAATCCTGATTTAAATATTAAAAACTACATCTTCTTAGCAGAAGGTGTCCAGTAGACATGTTGTCTGAGGCAGGACTTTTTAAAAGGCCTCAATGCAGAGAATCAGAGCAAAAAATATTTCCTAGCCTGAAAGTTGAAGAAATGAAACTAGTACGCTTCAGTTCAGGGGCCCGCAATAGGGAAGGTTGCCTTGCTGCTCCTCTGAAGGCTGCAGCCCCTGCGTCTGTCAGCCAGCCCTGGCGGAAGGGCATGACATAGGCATTATTGATTTGCTGTAGGTACCTGGTATGTTTTCTAATTCTCAAAACTAACCAACTGCCCAACTACTTTTAGGCTTGTTTCTATTGTATGTATTTTACTGTATGAAGGGATGTGTTGTTATGAGTCTTTGCACCTTTGGCTTAGATTTTCAAGATTCTTAGAAGTCAAGTCTCAAGAGAATATTGTGAGATCCTTCTGAATATTAGGTGAATTCATTTGAAACATAGAGCTTCGTGGGAACTGCAGAGCCCTGCACTGCCCTGCAGTTTCATTCATAGAACATCTGTGTGTCAGTTAGTATACAGTGCTATCAGGTTGGCTATTTTAATTGGTAATCTCTTCACTTTTTAGAAGAGTTACTTAAAGTTAATAAAACCCTGATGTACAATAGTAGTCTTTTCAAAACAAGATGGGAATCTGTCTTGACAGATCCATCACTGGATCTGCTGGATAGATCCTGTAACAGGAATATAAAGACTTTAGACATACTGTCTAGCTTGGTAATGGAAAAACTTAAACTCTTTTATGTGCTGGAAATGTTAAAGGTTTTTTGCCCATGTGTGTCATTCCTGAAATGTAGCTTTTTAAGCATGCATTGTACGTTCTCCTCCCAATCACAGAGCCAGGGCACATAAACCAAACAAGCAAATCTGTGTTTTTGTTTGCATGGGATTTTGTTTTGCTTTTTACCAGTCCTTCTGGCTTTCCACTTTGGTACAGAACGGGAATAAGGATCTGCTAACTACAGTTTCCCTAGAGAGACCTTGGTTTGCCTCTGGATTATGAAAGAAAGTGACGTGATCAGTTTTCTTTTCCATGTCTTTCCTGTCCTGACTGTGTGGTTGTAGAGCAGCTTGAAGTGCAGCTAGTCTGGTCCTGCTGGCCACGCAGTCCCACTTCTTCCTCATGCCTGCAGTGGTGCTTGTGAAGCTGTTTGGAGAGCCATTCAGGGCTCTGGGACTTACCTTGGCAGAAAAGTCACCAGTTTCAGTCTGGCTTGGCTGCCTGTGTTGGCTCCCTGCCTTGCTGTGGCAGCAGCAGTGCAGCTTTAAGTGGGTGCAGGCCCGTTGTAGGCATGGGGTGGGTTGGCTTGAGCAGCCGGGATGCCATGTGCTGACTCGTCCAGAGATTTGTGTTAGGTAGTCAGTAGGCAAGAAAAAAACATAAACTTCGTAAACTTGAGAGAAAGAACTAGTTGGGATTCAAAGCCTGTCGTGATATTAACTGTGTGTGCATGTGTCTTCCTTCTGCCTTTTGCAGAAGAAACCTCAGTTGCCCCAGAAGACTAGCGGTTTGATCATGAGTGCCAGAGACACTTAGCTTTATAAGCTGGTCACTCTTTTAGTTAGTAAACCTTTTATCTTGCTGCTGTTCTCACTGTCTGGAGGCAAGCCTTAGTGTTCCAGATTGTAGTCTCCAGACTCTAGAAGCAGCTCTTTCTCCTCATTTTTTGAAGTCTGATATTAAAGCATTTTCTATTTCTTGTGCCCCTGCAAACTGTTGAGAAGCTCCATATGCTTGACATGATCCTGAACTGTAAGTTGTTTTATACCTCTTCTCTCCTGCCTTTCATCAGGGCAGATGAAAAATGACCTGGTGGCATCATCTATAAGTAAAAACTTCTGCTGGTTTCCCGTGCCAGAAGTTTCTCTTTTGGGGTGTGTTCCTGTTCGTTTGTGTTTGGTTCAGTTAACCATCAACATTAGCATTTTGTTCTTCTTGGTTCTGTTGAATGTTTTTCAGCTGACTTTGAATGCCGTGGTGTGCAGCAGCAGTGCATATAGCTGCCGAGGTTTCTGAGCCTGGCAAGATGCTCTCAGTGAGTCAGGATTTGAAAATGCTCTTTTGGAGCTGTGCGCTGGTGGTTTTGAAGATCTCACGAATGCAATAACTCAGAAAAGGCTGGCAAGGTTAAACTGATGACCTCCTGAGAAAAGTGCAGTGGCTAGCGAGAAACATTAAAAGAACTCTCTGTGAGAAGGGCAGTGTTTCAGATGTTTTCAGGAGGCTGCAGCAGGAATAGCCTTTCTCTTCCCTTCCCCCTTCCACCTCTAATAAGTGCTTTTCTTCAAAAACACTGATTCATATTAGATTTCACATGCATAGTTACAAAGTCAGAAGGAACGAAATGGTAAATGAAATAAACCTTCAGTTCGTGCGTTTGAAATACTTGTTTTAAGTCACTCAAAACTGAGCAGCACTGTCTTAACTGTTTTATTTTGACAAAATAGGAAATGTTGTACTCTCTTGGTTGGTAAGACTGATTCTGTAGCTTCTAGTGCTACGCTGAATGACAAGTAATTGGAAATAGGTAAACGTACAAAGATTCTATGAAAAAATCTTTTTCTTCCTCCCCTTGTTTACACCTGGGATTTATTGCAGCAGCTTTTAGAAGTCTTGTCTTGATTTTCCTGTGTGTGGGGTGATGGTGGTGGTGGGGGTTAAGTTGGCTTGCCATAGCTGTTAATGAAGATGGTATGGTCTGACTGTCCTGAATTAGCCCTAGAAAATCTTGTTTGTGTGTTTGGGATGAGTCAGGAGTGAAAGTGCCAGATTGAAATAACTATGCCAATTTTGAGTGAAATGAAACAAATGCAGGAAGGAAGGTACTGTTCTTCTGCACCTGCATGCCTGGCTAGGCACTGAGGTTTTCTGAGGGAGGGGGTAAGAGGAGGAAATCTTTGAGCTAATTTCAGGTTAAAGACCTGATTTACTGTGATGAAGGTATTTATTTTTTCTGAAGTGTTTTGACTGACTCTTCTCCTCAGGGGAAGACTGATGCATTTCTTTTTCTTTTTCTTTTCTTTTTTTTTTTTTTTTTTTAACTTTGGATAAAATGTGTCTTCTATTTGATAATGAACCCCACCTTTCCATATGACTTTCCCGTTACTTTAAAAATTTGAGAGGAAGCCTATTATAAAATGGACAGTAATGATACTAACCTCATAAATACATGAAAGCTACAAATATTTTGCAGAACTTCTTGTATATATACTTTTAAATGTATAAATTCTTTAATAAAGTTTGGATAACTTTACATGCTATTGCATTGGTATAACCTGTGTTCAGGTGTCTGGCCTAGAGTGCTTGAAGTTGTAAACATTGCATCCTGTATAGTCAGTGATTAAAAGAAAATCAACTCCATCTGGAGCTGAGAAACTTATTTCTGATATGTCTCACAAAGCTATGTTGAGCACTTAAACAAAAACAAAAAAACCAGCTAAACAGCTGAAAACTTCTAAGGAGCTTAGATACCATAGTAACAAGCACAGCATAAGACTTGTGACTTACTAGCTCAGTGGTCAACAATAAGTTTATCTATTACTAGCATATATGTATGCTTTTAGAGAAGAATTTTCATTGTATACAGACATGGCCCGCGCTTTATCTTACAATAGAAATAATCGTTCTGTTTGGAGTTGTGAAGTATAGAATCTTGCATTAGGGAGAAGAGGAAAGAAAGATACAAAAACAGGTAAGGAGAAGTTATTTTGTGTAGTGTCTTGCTTCGTACTATATATTGAGCTCCATACTTGTTTTTTTTGAAGTTTTATATAGATGCTTTTCAGAGTTGCAGCATCAGTTAATGAATGTTCCTATATGCTTAACTGAAACCAGCTTTACTCAAAATCACTGTTTCGTATTCCTGTTAGCTTCAAGCTCTTTTAGAAGTTCATGCCTGGAATTCTTGCATATTATGTAAGTCTGATGTAAACAGAAAGATGCACATGCGTGTGTCTGATTATTTTCACTGTGTACTTCTGGAAAGCTCATGTGAGCAGGCCCAAGGTATAGGTACAAGTTAAAGACAAACCTTCTACAATTTTGTTTAATTCTCTTCTGTCTATGCCATGTGTTGGTCTTGGTATCCAAATTAAGATCTGTGTAGTCCTTTTCCTTCTTTGGATGTGGGTTTTTTGTTTTTAATCTATTCTGTTTCAGCTGAGTAGGTTGATCGCTGCTTGCTTTTTTTTTTTTTTATATATATATAAAAAGCTTTTTTTTTAATGAAGTTTCTATCTTGCAGTCACATTCTAGTAGTATGCATTTAACTACTGGTAAGGAATTATGAAAAGAATCATGCATTTTCTCTTTTTAATTTGCACCCCCCCACACTTTCTTATGTGTATGAGATGAAAGATGAGAGTGGATAGTGCTCTGTTAATGTTTTGATTGAAATTAGAGCTGATTTAGTGATAGTGTGATATGATGGATACATGTGGCAAGAGTAAGCTGTAGTTTTATGCAAGTAGGAGTTTACCTGGGAGAGGAATGAAATCCTTCTTTTGGCACCAGCGGGTGGATTAGGTGCTACCATCTCATGCTCAGCGGCGTTGCACCACCCGTTGTACCTGGCAGCACAGGGCACTGAACGTGCCACGTGTGACGCACAAGAAGCTGGTCTGAACATCTGTGTTGGTTTCTATATTGAAGCTGCCAAAGACTCTTTAAAAAACTTTCTTTTACTTTAGTTTGGTTTGTTACATCAGGTACTACAGAAATAGTTACAGACAGCAGGAGATTAAAATGTGGAAAGCAACTGAACATTTAGGACATCCCTTGTCATCTTCTTTCTTCCCTTTTCTCTCTGCTTCTGTATTGCGAATCAAAGCTGCTGCAAAACAAAGCCTTATAGAAGACACATGATGGTAGATCTGTTTTGAGGTCTTTGTCTCCAAATGCATAGCAATATGAATTCTGCTGTGGGCTAGTTAAAATACAATAATCCTAAACTGAATCTCTGCTGATTTATCTGTTGACAACCTATTGGGCCATCATAAGTAATAGTGTGATTTATGAAGTTCTAGGTGACCATAGGCATATCAGAAAGCTCACAGTGGAAGTGACTTTTAAGATCCCCTTCTGTTTCAGGAACTGAGAAATGGAGATCTGCCATATTGTATTTCAAAGGCAAGAGTTTCAGTCAGAAACACCTTAGAAGAGGTTTTCTGTAGACTCTCAGAGAGGGACAGTTTAAAAATGTTTCAGGTAAGCATCAATAAGACATTTGAGAACTTGTGTCTGAAAGCATATTTTCATTACTACAAGATCTGTGAGAGGGCCATGTGCAGTCCACCCAGCAAAGCTATTGCGCTTTCCATTTGGTATGGTATCGTGACATGTTTGTGGAAGGTGAGGACATATTTTATACATACATGCAATATAAAGAATATGAAGTATATAAAGTTAAATGACCTTCTTAGCTGATAATCTCCACTTCTCATCTTTTTGAGAGGAAGCTAAACCGAAAGGCTAATGTGTGTTATATGCACCTGTGTTCTGAGAAACCCTTTATTCCCTGGGCGTGTTGTAGATAAGGGCCAAGGCTATGAATCTGGCATCACCTTCTGTAGGAAACTAGGTTAGTGAAGCATGGTTTTATGTTGAAGAAGCAATTTATAGAGCAGTGTTTTTGTATGCAGGAAGCTACTATTCTGCTTGGTACAGGCAGGAGGTGCCTAAGGCATAGCGAGGCTGAATCTCTTGTAGGTGCTAGAGTGCATACTCAGTTCTGCTGCTAAGCAATGATTACTAGAAGGAACTGAGGAAAAATTGCAAGTCGCAGATTAACCTGATCATTTTGGGGGGTGAAGAGTCTTCAGCGTGCTTCAGACCCGTCAGTGTTTCCTTGCTCATTAGTGTGACTTCTCTAGTCTAGATTCAGCCCCCACTAATTGCTCTGTAGTCCTGAGGTGACTTTTTAACGGCAGTTAGTGTTTTGATAAATAGCATGGTCTGTCGTTCTGGAGGGTATAGTGGTATTCATAGTAAGCAATATTGAAATGAGAATATTTTGGCTTTTACAGTTGGAAAGTGGAGCTTGCATTTTCTGTCTGTCTGATTAGCTGATCTCTTTTCTCCGGAAAAGGTGGGTTGTATTAGTTTATAATGTGTTGAAATGCAAAACTGGATTGGAATTAATAACCTAGATTTTCCCTTCTATAGAAAAGTTTGTGTTCATGCCTGTATCTGTGTAACACATAAAAGGTAGGGAAGGAAATTAATAATTTTATGCCCTCAATTAAGTTAACAGCCCAAAACTTTGGTATCACCAATAATAGCAGTTGGATTCAAAGAAAGGAAATGTAAATAGGTGATCTTTAAGTTTTCTGATTCAATACATATTTTTACTCTTAGGCAATTATGAAGGATTTTTTGCCCTAAGATAAGAGATATTCTTTGCTGCGAAACAGGCTGAAAAAGTTCTTTTAACACAAGAGTTGGCTTGCAAGCTGAGTTCAGGATGGTGCTGAATGGTCAGAGGAGACTGATGAGAATATCAGTGGCCTATAGCTGATGAATGCCTTTAAGTTTTTAAATTAAAAATAAACCTGTGTATAATCCGCTGAGTAGAGAGTTAAGGATACAGTTAAGAGTGTAGTCCTTTGTCTGGGCTAGCAATTATAATTACTTTGCAAAATATGACAGCTGTTATAAATGCTTACATGTAGGGCACATGCTTGAAAATGCTCAGGGTTATGTATATAAAAATTGGCTGCACAAAGCTGAAGTTCAGAAAGGGAGATAATACTGGGAGGAGAAACGTGATGATGTGCTTTTTTTCTAGCACCACACCTGTGTACTTTGATTCTGTGGGTTCACTGTACTGAGGTATTTGACTTGTGGAAATTTAAGCAGGGGAGGTTTCACAAACTTTTTACTCCTGAGAAGTGCATTTGTGGGCCCGCTGATGAATGGATAATGCTGATATATGGCCAAGTTCACAGCCTTGGCCTTTATCTGCAAAATGCTCAGTAAACAAAGGGCTTCTGTGGCTTGGAGGGACTATGGAGACCTTTGTTGTGGTTTGACTGAGCAAGCACGTGTGGCTTGGTGGCTAGGATTGTTTTGGGGACTTTCTAAGACTGAGCTGTAAGCGCAGTTAATGTTTTTGTTAAATGCAGGTTTAACCAAAGTGCCATATATAATCAGTAAGAATATAGTGCCGTGGCTAGCTGAGTGGCTAAAGGGCAGTTCGGAAATGAATATGTAGAGAAGCACATGCATTTTATCTATGGGGATGGTTTTTGCATGCTTTCCCCCAATATTGTTTCTGGACACGGTGTCGTCTTGCTTTTGCAGGGCCGTGTTGGGTAAACAAGGAAAACAATAGCTTTGGTTCTTGGCGTGAGGGGTAGCCATAGCCCCGATGAACCCTCTTGTGATCTCTGTTTCAGTGAGCTTGGCTTTCTGTAATACGTTCCTTGAGTACAGGGCTAACATGCAGAACACTTAGGTGGCTAATATAACATGCTGTTTCAGTTCTAAACTTTTTAATTACTGTTGCAGCTTTTTTGTTTAAAATAAAATTGCATTCTACTTTAAGAAACATGTAATTTTATGTATTGGTTGTTGGACATTTCATGCAACACTGACACAAGCTGAAGGTATAGGGAGTCAAGTTCATGATGTACTGTAACGTAGTGTTTCCCAGACACACAGTTATGTTGAAATAAGTATTTAAGAAGGAATAAAAGATACTATCAAGGTATCTAGAAAAATATCAGAATCCCTTATTAAAATACTGTGCAGGAAATGCAGGTTGTTAGGTAGAATTGGTTTTTGGTGGCGGTGTACTGCAAGGAGGGGAACTTTGTATTTTGCTTTTTTTGTTTGGTTGTTTTTCTTACACCCCACCTGTTTCCAGCCTCCTAAAAGATTCCTCAGGATTTAGAGATGGCAGATATCTTGTTCTTCTGAAATGACATTTTTAAATAGTCACATACTAGCTGACACATAATGAATGAACATATTATAATAAACATGAAAGAGCTTAAAACTACATGTTGCATGCTGCTGCGGAATTCAGCTTTCAGCTGTAGTGTTGTTTAGAAACGCCCTGAGATACCATTACTTTGACCTAACTTTGTTTTTTTTCAACTTCTTAGCCTTGTTTTCTTTTTATTTTGTTTAATGCTCTTTTATAAAGTTGATGAATTCTTGGTTTTCTTGTTTAAATTCCTCTATACTTTCTAGCAATAACAAGCTGTTTATGCGCAAAAGCACAGCTTACTGCGATACTTAAAATAATTTGGAATGTATTCAGTGCTGCTCAGATACAGAAATTATACATACATGTCTCATGAACTGAGAAATTTGACCTTTTTAATGCATGTTTTCTGTCACTCCTAAGCATAGCTGGAGAGAATATGTTTGATTATGAGGATAATCTATCTAAGAGGGAATAAGTAAGAATCTACCCTGAGGGGCTTAGCCTTTTTGCCACAAAAGACCAAAATCTAGAATTGTCATGACCATGAACTTTTATTTTTTTTTCTTTTGTCTTCAGATTGGCTCTGACTTGTCATTATGATTAAATAACTGACTTCCCCTTTAAATATCTATTAAAGTGATATATCCTGTGAAGCTGCCTTCACTTTGCCTAGAACATTGGTTCTGCTTGCCTAGCCAACTCTCTATCCAAAAGATACCTTCAGGTACCCAGTGCAAGTAAGCTAATCCTATGACGTGCATGAAACTGGCAGTTGATATTAGGGTGGCTACAACTTCTGGTAGCAATTATATATCAGCTAGTGAAGATCTAACTGTGTGCATAAGCAGGCTTCAAAACTTGCTTGTGTAACAGCGCTGTGGCTCTGGATTGGGTTCTAGGTGCAGCTATAATATTAATTGTTGACAGCATTGAAAGAATGATCTTGGGTGTTTTCTGAGGCAGGATTTTTAATTGGGCTTCTTTTTAGTGCATGTAGGACTAGTGTCTCATATTGCAGGAATTTTTCAAAGCTTCTTAGCCTGGAGCTGTCCTTGTAAACCTCTCTTTCTGAGTCTACAGAAAGTATTTTAATTATGTGCTTCTAAGGGATATCGCTATGGTGTTATTTCATGGCTGAATAAATTTGTCTGATATACAAAATCTAAGTGTGTCTGACTTGCTTGGTTGTGCAATAATTTGGAAAATAGTTTAGCTATATATTAAGTAGTGGGGGTAAAGTAGTACTTTGCAGATACACTCAGATAATGAAAAGGTAAACAGAAAATTAAATTTAGGACCATTCTCCTGGTCACAATGAATAATTAATAGTGATGGTGGTGATGTAAGCAGAGTTTTGCTATGTTTGGGAAGGACGTTCTGGCCTCTTGGTTTATTTTGGTTTTGTTACAGCTGTTTGCTCGCTGTCTCAATTCTGCTAGTGTTTGTGCACAGAAATAATCCCATTCAGCTCTGTGGAACTTTTTGCACACTTAAGTGCTTGTCGAAGGGGGTCGGCATCAGTCTGTCATAAATGTATGCTATAGATGGAAGCGCTACTTTAAATTCCATTTTATATGAGAAAAGAATTACTTGTATAAGGAAGGACGGGTGAGATTGGTACAGGCAGATGTTAGGTTGTGTGTTGGGTGAAACAGTGAAACCTACTGCTGCACTCTCAATCTGTTGCTTGTGACTTAAGGTGAAAGACTTTTGATATTTAAAATATACGAGATATTGCGGAGTTTGTTTTTTATAATAAATTATTATTTTAAATAAGAATGCAAGTTGCTCATTACTTGCATGAGAACTTTTATGGCTTACAAAAAGATGCAAGCAGGTTTGGGAACAAAGCTCACTTGAAATGTTATTCTCTCAAAATATTACTTGAGATGAAAAGTTGTTTAAAAAAAAAATCTTGAGTGTAACCTTGTTTCCAAATACACTCTTAATTTGTGATTTCCAATTAAGCATGTAGAGCTGTTCTTACAAATTTTTTTTGTATCGTGTATTTTTAAAAGATTAAGATTTGCGTATGATTAGACAAGCATATTTGCAGCATAGTGATGTAGTGTGTAGTTTGGCATAGTTTCATTTTAAAAATATCTTTAATGGTTATTGATTAGTGTCTAGATGTCTAGCTTTGCTTTTGGAATAGGCATAATCTTTTTGCAGACTTCTGTCTTGTTATGTGCATTAAACTCTCCTCAAAGGCAGCATGTTCTCCATAGGCCACAATCCAAAGTTATTGATTATGCTTGTAAAAATAAATAAAATAAAAATCTCCTTTTTATGCTTTTAGACTAGTTTGCTGCAATTGTCTAAAATCCAAGTAGATAAATTCCCAAATTTTTTATTTGCCTTATAGCATACCTCTGTGGATGGATACACTGAACCACACATCCAGCCTATCAAATCAAGTAGCAGACAAAACGTCCCTCGATGTAGAAACTCAATTACATCTACCAATGAAGAGCATCCTCACATTGGAAATTATCGCTTACTGAAAACGATAGGAAAAGGAAATTTTGCCAAAGTGAAGCTGGCAAGGCATGTTCTTACTGGAAGAGAGGTAAGCCTTTCAAAAAAAACTGAAGAAAACAAAAATTTTATATTCTCTTTGGCTGTCTTTATAAATATTTCTGCTGTTGTTTTTAGCTTAGTCTTCAGAATATAAAAAACGTTTTTCTCATCATAAAGTAAGATGTAAAGAGAATGTTTCAGGGAAAATGAAATTGGTTATCTGATGTGCCTGAGGTTTTTCCCACCCACACCTTTTGAAAATGTAACTTTTTGGTGAGGAGATCAAAAAGTTTGTGACAAAGCAAGGTTTGGTTGGCCATTTTATTCTGGGGTTGGAAGGGGGTCCATTCATCCCCAAGTGCTTCCAAAAGCAAAGGAAAACTCTACCAATAGAACCCCGTCTGGTTTTTGGAGGGAGTGGTTTTGCACTGGGCAGGATAACATTCTGTCCACAATGCTGCCAAAAATGTAAAGCTGGCTCCTTGTAGTACCATCCAACGGCAAAGTCCTGAACTGTTGCTGGCACGTTCTAATAGGTGAGAAATGTTGCTTCATAGACCATAAAAGTACGTATGTACAGATTGCATGCCACCTCTATGCTTTTTTTTGCCATAGATGTACAATATTTTGTTGTTCAAATATTTTTCTGAGTTTAATAATCAATGGGTTTTTTTCAAGGTTGCTGTGAAAATAATAGATAAAACCCAGCTAAATCCTACTAGTCTGCAAAAGGTAAGAACATACCATATCATCTGAACTTCTATGCAGAGTTAACCTATGGTCTTTTATCTCCTTGACAAAAAACTTTGATCCCTTTACCTTTGTAAGCAAAACTTCTTTGTTGACTACATATGTATGACCTTGGGAGGCAGAGTCCCGTCTTAGCTGTAATGGGCATTTGCAATTTGTTTGAGAACAGTTACTCTATACGGTTCCTAGCTAAGCAATGCTTCTTTCCTCTTCCTTCCTCCTCCAGCTTTCCATTGTGCTGCCAATAAAATTTGTGGCTAATTATGTACACAAATAATTTGTCTACATTCTAAATTAAGATGCAACCCTGTAAAGAGCAGTGTTTCTTGAATTTTTCTTTAATGTAATAATTGCTTTTTGTGGAGTTGTAAGGGTGCCAGGTTTTATGGCTTTAATAGGGTTTTTCAGCTTTGTTTTTATATTCTTTCAGTTTTAATAAAATATTTGCTAAGCTCAAGGGACCTTTGACAATTATGTTTTGTGTATAGGACGGAAGATAATGTGAATGTTATGATTTCTCTGTTGCACTTTTCTGAATTTCTACCTACAGAAACTAAATCCTTTATAGGCATTGTGGTGTTGTGAGAAGTGTTTACCAAAGACTGGGTCAGCTCAGAGCATCTGATATTACCAACACCCTTGTGTCCTTTTATTTTTGTTGTTTCACCCCCCTACACACACACAATTTGTGCACGCATATGTTTGTTTTTTGATTGAGGCACTGAAAAATTGTATTGTTCTAGGTGTGTAGGTCATGTGTTACCAAAAACTGAGGGTATTTTTTGCTTACAAATATTAGCCTGCTGCTGTCTTTAGCTGTAGAATAAGAGAAGAAGAGAGGATGGGTTTATTCCTGTTCTCTTCTCTCTGGCTGCTGTTGCCTTTATTTTATTGCGTAACTTAGGTTATGGGGAGTTAAGAACAACTTTGATTGCTTTAATTTTTTTAACTGTCATTTCCCATGTGCTTTTTTGTTTCGGTGTGGGTTGTTGAGTCTTGTTTCTTATTTCAACCTACTGTGAAGAGTCCATGCAAAAGCTTTGTCATGCTTTTCGACCATCTTTGACTCAATTACTGACAGAGCGTGCTGCGGAAGTCCTGTGCTGCTCACATAGCTTGTTTCCTACCTAGCTTGGTATTTCATGGGCAATGCCAGGCGACTGTGTCTATTAGCAATAAGAGGGTAAGAGATGTGCTTTGCTAGTGTTTTTTAATTGAGAGACCTTTTAATTTCAGCCTCCACATGCATCCTTCTGGCTATTTTCTGTGCCACTTTACATGGAAATGGACATTGTGCATGCAAATCTTCAAAAATACCTAGTTATGAAGTCCTGAAATGACAATTTGGTACAAATTCATGAAAAGCTGTTAGTGGGAAAGAAAAGTTCGATACATGTCTTTCTCTAGAAAAGGAGTATTTTTGAGGAACTACTTTTAAAGGATATGTCAATGCCCAGTATTCGATTTATGCATTTTAGATTGACATGTTCTTTCATTTACATGGCAGAAAATTCCAAATAAATATGGATTAATGTGTATTAAATGGGTTGCATTTGAGTTCACACCCTATGCTAAACATTGTTAGGGTATGTGAAAGGCACAGTGCTTCAGCTTTTGGACTGTAGTATGCAGTACAGTTGAACTGCCTTTGAGTTGCAACTGAAACAAAGATTTAGATAGTCTGTGTTAAAACCGTAATGCTCTTTTAACATTTACTTTTCTGTTAACCACTCCACAGAAGGATCGAGGTATTCAAGAGTAGGTTAAACTTGCAAAACAAAAAATCTAAGAAGTCATTAAATTCATGATATGTGATGCAGCTCATGCTTTTTCCTTTTTGTCTCTTCTACTTTTAAATTTCCATGCAATTAAAAAAACAAAAAAAGTCAAAATTTTAATATGTTATATCTCATTTATTTTTGACTTCCTCATATTTCTGTGGGAGCCATATACTTTGTGGTATTACTGGGATTTTTTCACAAAATTAAACTTTCTGGAAGACTAAGCATGCAGAACTTATTTCTGGGACAACTGCTTTAATAATAAATAAGTTGTATTTCACACAAAAAATCCGATAATTGGTTAAGAATCATTCCAAGTATAAATGAAGTCTTTATGGCCTATAAAAGATGCAGTCACATTGCATGAGTAATATTTTGTGTTTACTGTAACTGGACCTTAACATAGTCATGTAGTAAGACAGTGCTGCTGTTTACTTTTTTTATGGGTGGGAAGCTGATAGTAAGAGAAACTTTTTCAGGTGCAGTTAGAAAAAGCTTGTAGCAGAAGTAAGGACTGAGTTAAATTGGGTGATTTAACCACAATACCATCCTTCTTCAGTAACTTTTAGAGATCTTTATTCCATGCAGCTACTGTTTATACTGGAAAATGTGATTAATTGTTGGTATAACATTTTCCATTAAAACGTCTTGATTGTAAGTTTCAGAAAAATAATCTCCTTGTTCTGAAACTTTAAACGTCTGTTTTCAACTTGCTGCAATTTTCTGAAAATGTTGAGTGAAACTGCATTTTGATTCCCTGAAAGCTTTTAAGTAAGCATAAGCACTGTTTTTGTGCAGTCACTCAAGCAGCAGCTCTCACTTATTACAGTGAATTAGGGGTGGCAGGATAGTATGGCATTTCAGTATACTTATAATTGCTTTTGTCAGAATTGCACCTTCTATTTGTATTTTGATGTCTATGTTGTCATCTTTGCATTATAGAAAATTTCTTTCTTTCTTTAGAAGCTCTTGTTCTGTTCTGTGACAGACGACTGTGGAACTTGGAGGTTTTTTGTTTTTTGTTTTTTTTTGATCTGAACTTGGATAAATTTAGCTGCCTGGGCAAGCAGCTAACAAAGTAAACACAAAAAACAGCCTATATTCAGTATTCTGTCTATTCAGTAAGGTTATTATTAATTATGGTAGCTTCCCTTTTAGTTCAACTGTAATTTTAAAAGTTTGTGTTTCATTATGTGCTATATAGTGTCAATGTAATGGGTTTTTTTGTTTGTTTTTTGGTTTTTTTTTTATAATTTTATCATCAGGGTTGTACTCTATTTTTAAAGAAGCAGAAGATACTTTTCAGCTTTCTAGCTTGTTGCCTGGAAAGCTTGTTTAATTTGGAGAGGTTTTAGGGGTGGGGAGGTGGGTCATTCTATGGCTTCTCCTGTACTTAGGACTATTAGCTTGTCATTTTTCTTCAAGAGGTAATGTTAGGAATGTGAAGTGGTAATAGTAGTATTGTTTTAATAAGAGTAGACACTTTTGTAATGAATGTTTGCAGGGGAATACTGAAGTAAGTTACTGTCATAAAAGTGACACACTCGAATCTTGAGCCCATCTAAAGTAGCGTAGTTGTGATTGTGGTCTACAGAACTTTGAAGCTTGGCAATTTTGCACAGATCAGCAAAACTTTTAGGCCTCCAATAATTTCTTCACACACACTTAACTAAATACCATAGATACGTAGTGATCTTGAGTTTTGTGAATGACCTTGCGCCTTTCCATTCACTATAAAATAAAGGATACCTAGTGCATGAAGGTTTTCCTCTGGTAGCTGCTACTGATATAGCCAGGTAAAATGAGCTGAGGCATTGTAGTTGTTCATGTACTGTTCTGTTTTGTAAACAAATATTTGAACACATAGTTCAGTTGCTGCAGCTGTTGAGTTGGGTCTGTAGTTAACCACAAGTATGAAAGCAAAGAAAACTGAATTTGTCCTTAGCTGCTCCCCAGTCTTATATGGCATACCCTGTTAACAAATGTAATACAGACAGGTTACTTTGCAATCCTAATTATTTTAATTTAAAACATTTGAATGTTAGGAAAGGACAGAAGTAAGCTGACTTTCTGAATTTTTAATTTGGCCTCCTTGTGCATACAATGTGATAGTCTTAAGTTCATAATCATATACTTTTTGCTTCAGGACCTCTACCCCTTTAAGTGGGCAAATCAACGTCAAATTAAGGACACGCTATCCAGTCTTTCATTTTCTAGTTGTTGGGTATGTGGTCCCCAACTTAGTGAGCACCTGTTTAGAGGACAGAATTGGCTTTTTTGTGGACTTTCTGTTTTGATAGCAATATACTGTACCAACTTAGATTTTTGCATTGTTATGATTATAATTTTTGCCAAATGTAAGCATTTGGCATCATATCTTGAATTTGTATCAAAATAGCTGTTCTATTTTCTGCATGTCTGTTGTATTAAATTATTTTCTTGTACTGGCTTCACTAGCAATGTTTCTGGAATAGTTGTCTGTTGCTCTTATGCAAACTGCTAGTGGAGCAGTGGATGCTTTTTTTCCTTAATAGGTTTAAATAGCAAGTGGCATTTTCAGATTTCCCCTTTTTGGGGGGATCAGCAGGCTTCTTTTTATTTTCTTTAAATGCATCTAAAGCCTAAAATTTAGGTTCTTTCTGTCATTAAGAAAAGCAGAAACAAAAGTAAATGGTAGAAGATTTGGAACAATTTCACTATGTTACCTATTGAAAGCTGTGCCTTTTGGCAGTACCCCTTCTGTGAACAATGATTTATGACCTAGAGAAACATTCAGCCTTTCAAAGCAATAAGAAGCCTTAATTGACTGACAGATTTCTAGTTTGACAGTAATCATTTAAAATAGTAAATCTTAAATGCAGATGTCAATTTGACAGCAAGCAGAAGCATCAGCAATGAGGTGACGGAAGATCTTTTTCTCTGTAATCTGTGCCCTGAAAAATGAAATTCCAAAAGCAGGGATCATGTTTTCAAGCTTCATTGTGCCTTCTACATAGGTGCAAATTCTGCAAAATGAGTATGGCCCTGGCTGTCCTCAATTGTAAGGAGAGCTGTTGAGGCTGTAACCCATTTGCAGCAAGGAGACACTTGTTCAAGAACTTTTTGAATGGCAGCACTTTGTTAAGGATGAAGTGCGGTCTTATAAATGTGTGGAAGGGGAAAAAACAAAAAGTCAGAATGGACTTTCACCTTTTAAGAAAGCAGTAAATTGGTGCTCAAGATGATATTGGTACGCCTCCATTCTGAAAATGCTGTTTCTTATAACAATAAAATAGATTGCTGTATAATTCTGCAGCTTTACTAATAACAAAAGGAGAGCTAGTCCCCATATTCTGTCCATACTTATACAAAACTGACTTGGCTTTGCAGGAAATAATTATGGTCTTGCTGCTTTAATACATCTCTTACCTGGCATTCCACTATATGCAAGAGTATCATTGAGGGGCCCAGTGGCTATTGTTTCGATAAATCTCCATTTGTAAATGCACAGTTATTGACATAAGTAGTGTTAATGGCCAGAATACCTATATTTTTCTCTTTTCCCTTGCATAAGATTTATACTAAAGTAGTCCTTCACTATTTTAAGAATGTGGAGTTGCAATATATGTTAATTTACCCTAACACTTGAATACTCTTAACATATCGTAGATTATTTCTGTTTTGAGAAAACTGGAAGGTGGAGGAGTAAATGTTGGCACTTTCTTAATTTGTATAGATGTGTATCTATATACTGGACCAAGTAAAATCCTGGATATACACTAGGAATTCAGAAAACAGTTTATTTGCCCAGTTTCTATCCCCTTCCGTCTTCCCTGTTTTGAACATCTATATTCAGATAAAATTTCCTACTCATTCTTCCCACTCAGCATTTGAGGCCCTTGAACCATATGGGCCAGGAACTACCCTAGGTTTAGTGTGGTTGCATTTGTGGTCTGTCCACAATGCTGTTCCAGTATTGCAGTTCTCTTGTTTTCTCTGGGTTGGAAGATAGCTACTGTGCCAAGCGGCTTCAGCAAAGCCTAAATAGCTGAGTATAGTCATGTAGCAGTATTGTGGAATATGTATGTTGTGTCTTCCTAATTTGCAAGATGCCTATATCCGAGTTAACTTTCAAAAAAGACCTGACAGTATTGTTAACTTCCTCAGTAAGTAAACAACCAGCTAAACAACTGCTTGAAGACTGTCAGACACCAGTAGCAGCAACTGTAAAACAAACTCTCAGAGGAACGTGGATCTTCCCATGAAGAAGGCACCCTTTGTTCTGTAATTTCCTTAGTGAATAGTCAGTTATAAGGAGAGGAGTTTTGTAAGGAGTACAAGTATTTACTTTTTAATCCTTTTTTCAGAACAAGTCACCTAGTCAGTGGATATCTGCAGATATTCTAAGACTTCAACTTTGTATTTCAAATAATATGTATTTTTAATTTTATCAAAGACATGACTGATATTTAATAGCAGCTCTTGTAAAGAAATGCTAAGTATTTCTAACTTCAGTCTAAGCTACAAGAATGTTTATAATACAGTAATAGTTTTGTGTAATAGTTCCAATGAAACTGTTGTTGCTGAAAGGATTTCTTTCCCTTCAGCTATTCAGTAGCTTTCAGTTCAGGGCTAGTTGTTAAAATCGCTTTTTCTATCCTAAGTATTTTACAGTATAACGGTGGCCAGAAAATGTGAGTGGATACAGGTAGCTGGAGCAATGCAAAGAAAAAAAAAAGTGAAGTTGTTGGTCAGTTTGAAAAGCAGTGGTTTTGTTTCAACACCAGCCAAACCTTTCCCAGTTTTTTGCAGCCATCAAAGACTATTTTGAGATAGTTTTATTGATATTATCTGCTAAGTGTGAAGGAGAACATCAGAAGTTGGGAAACTCGATGGTTTCTGTTGTACACTCTTACACTGCACGGACCAGAGCTAGGACAAGTGCAGTGAATAAGAGGTGATAGAGGATAGCAAAAGATTCTGAAGATATTTGAAGATAAATGGTTTATCATGTCTGAAAAGGGGGAAGTCAGTGGGGAATACAAAAAGAGGACTGTCAAGATCAAAGTACTAGGTTTGGGAAAAATGTCTATATAGCAGCATTTTGCTGTTTACAGAAACAGAACAGAATTCCCTGAAGCGAAGAAAAAGGCAGTAACTCAGAGATACTCATTTTCCCTTGTTCCTCGGTTTGTATTGGAATTCTTATAGGCAACAAATTATTTTTCTGGGTTTTATTCTACTGATCTGTTGCTTTCCATGCTCTGATCCATTTGTGGGGAGGCAGATGCCATCCCAGTTTCCAGTCAGCTTGTGCTTGGCATGGTTTGTGTGGATAAGTGTCACCTAAGACAATTTTTTCTGCTTAAGCCTTATCCAGTTTTTGCTCTAAGCACACATATGCACAGATTTCAACCTGCAGAAGAAGTGCGTTGGGGGCGGGGGGAAGAGCCCAAAGCCAGCCCCAGCCCAGGAAAAATTTCCCCAAGTCCACCTTGTGAGTTAATTTGGTTTATTTAGAATTTACCTTAGAATAGCTCCTTTCTTTTAAAAAGTTCTTTTAAAATGTTGAGATTGTTAACATCTTCCTCTTGAGGTACACGGGTGACTACTAGGACCATGCACCTGCTCTTATATGATAATAATGATTCAATATTCTGAAAAAGATTTACTCAACAGAATATATAATACAAGATATAGTAAAAAAAAATTATTGACATTTTATAGAATAAACCTAGACCCATATTTTGCGTCTTGGTGGTGTCTGAGTAATGCTATTCAGAGATGTTAAAAGTAATTGTTTAATTCGTGTAGTGAAGTATCTGTATCAGGCTAAAGGTCAGTAACATGCTCTCTTAAAGAAAATGGACTTTTTTGTCTGCTTCCTAACAAGCCTTTTCCTTTTTGGAAGAAAAAAATTGCATATTATGTGGAATGAATTTCTTGTCACTGTGAAATCAATATGAATCTTAAACCAGCTAGTAAAATTCTAAATCCTGTGAGGATATTGAATAGAACAATGTACATAATTTTTTGGAAATTATTACATGTAAAATTTGTATTTCTTAATGATCTCTCTTCCAGATTTGAAATGCTTTTATTTGTAGAAGTTTAATGTCTTAATCCTGCTTCTGAAGAGATGTGCTCATCACAGTAATTTTTATACCAATATTAATACAGTTAAGTTATGAAACATCTTTCTGATCTTCTGGTTTGAATTAGTTTTCCACATATCTGCTTAGAAGCTATTCTGAAGGTATCGTACTGTACAACCCATCAGTTTCCATTTATGTAACTTCTGACTAATTGATATTCATTTACCTGACAAACTTTCTTGTGCAACAAAATACGGTACTTAAAGAACAGCCTGATGGGAAATTTTCCTGGGCATAGCTGGCTTTATGGGCAAACGAGTGTATTTGCTAACACTAATTCTAGCACATAGTATTATATGCCCATCTATTGTATTTTGAACCCAAGGAAATTAGATCATGTAGCTTTCCCAGAGAAATCTTTTTATAGTCTTTGTTTCCTTCTGAAATGGGTTTAATGGCAATATAAAGGCAAGCAGATAGTAACGAGCTTGAAATGCTTAAATAATATTGACCTAAAAGAATATTGCTTGCTCAGAAGCTGAATTTCAAAAATATGCCATTCTATAGTCTTATTTGTAGGATAAATGCAGAATTCTAGAAGTATGTTCTGGCTAAAATGACACAAATGGAATGAAAAACCAGTGTTGTCTAAGCAAAATAATTTTAACCTAACTCGTAGCCTCAGCCATTGCAAAATATTAACTGAAGGTGCTACACTTTGAGAAGGTGTTACTTCTGTAGCTTGCATCTCTTTACTGCTTTACAAAGGCCACATCTGAACAAATGGGGCTAATTTTGAAAATGGAGAGCACTGCTGACCTTGTCCTCTGAGACATCAGACAGAAGCAAAACAACAACGATGCGCTTCTGCATTACGCAAGATTTCTCTATAAGAAGGACTGTAGGTCTAACATGTTGTTTCCGAAATGGCTAAACGTGCTGAAGCCAATGAGCTTCTTTTCTTGCATTTCAGCATCCTACTTCAGGCCCAGCTGAAATATGGGACTAAAGAGTATCCAGCATACTGAATAGATTTGACAATGGGGATATGTTGTTCAGTGAAGTAAAAAACTAGAAACTTATCAGTATTGCCAGCCTCGAGTATAGACTAACAGAACTATATAGACACTTTAGAGTCCTTTTTTTTGCCTTCTTCCCTTTGAGCTCTTGGGTTAGTCTTGCTTCACTTCTTATTTATCTATTTATTTGATAAAACCATGAATGCTAGAGATGTAAAAGTAAAGATTTTTTTAATGCTATATCTTGTTTCTGCTTTTCTTTTAAAAACAAAAAAAGCATTGTGTGAAAAGTTATGGTTGTAATTTTGTCCAATGTCCAGTTCCTTTAACTTATGTGACTCAGGATCATAAAGCAGATTTTCATCGATGATAAAACTGCAGACCTTTGCAGGGGAAGGGAAGAGTGTCATTTGTGACCCAGTGTAACTTTTGTTAGGTCAGTTCACACTTCTCAAAACTACCTCATCTCTGTTGGGCGTTAGGATTTCTGGTATTTAATTCTATTTTAAAATGGGTGTATTAGATTCCCCCCAGTTCTAAACCTTGTACCCACAGTTCTGTACATATTCAAGCTAGTTAACTGAGGTTGCCAGTGGCCAAAAACATTAGAGAGGAGAGAGAACAGTAGCTTGTGTGAGTACTCTACTGGCTTTGGTCAGCAGAGACTCTTAAAAGTTGTTACTCCACAAAGCATTATTAAACTTACCTGTAGCTGTTTATACAGACCTTTTAAAGTTAGTGTATTTCTGATATGTAGCTGATAGTAACTTATGGTCCTAGCTGTTATCAGTTACTATTACTATATAATGTATAGGATGTGGATTACATTTTCTGGAGTTCACTGCATTATATTTATCTACTCATTGAAATATAATATGTTGTGTTAATGTTTGTGTGACTTACGCTGCTGCTTTTCCCCTTGCAAAACTGTGCATTTTAAGTAACTTTTCCTCCATAAACACACTTTAAAAGATTGTCTTGCTTCCTTAACAGTTGTTTCGAGAAGTACGAATAATGAAGATACTGAATCATCCCAATATTGGTAGGAGTCCTACATTTCTGCAGACTTTTTTAAAACTGCTTACTTTGTACTCTTTTGGCTTTATTTTGAATGTACATTGCAGCTATGTTTTTTGTTAAACATTTCTGAGATAATGGGACAGTAAACATTCAGTAAACACTTTGTTTTTACTGTCTCGAGTACCCTGCAGACACTGCTTGCAAGCAAGAATTTTGCTCTGAGGGGATAACTTGTTCAGTCAAGGAAAGCGGCAACACTCAGTAAAAGGTGCTGAGCACTCTATGGTCAGTTGAGGAGTTGTTTTCCTCTTTTTACATTTAAAATTACTCTTAGTGGCCAAAAATCGTTGGTTTCTTAGGTGAAGCTAGCAAAACTCCGTTAGTTCAGTCTAGGAAAGACTCCTGCAAACTGATATTTCCAGAAAATTAGAATTACAAAGTATGTAATTTTCCCTTTCTGCTTTAGTTCTTTCCCCTACCCCACAGCTTCAGGGCCCTACTTTGTGATGACAATTCTTCTGGCTGAGGAGGGCTGGACAGTCTTGTTCCAGAGACAGTAAATGTTCCTGAATCGGCCAGAGGGCTTGTTGCATACAAGGTATGGACAAGGCATACGAGTTGTTACATGCTAGGCACTCCCTTTTTATCCCTTAAGTTGTTTGTCACTTTTCCAGCGTTCTTAGCTTCTGCTGTTGTTTTTGGGGGGTGGTGGTGGTGGTTGTTTTAAATGAGTGGCAACTACTGTAGTCTGAGGAAAGTCCTTCAGTCTCTAACAGTTATGGTATCTAGTCATTTTATAGTTGGTCGGTATCTCAAATTTCTAACTTGAAGCAGTGTACTAGAGAAACAGAGATGGTCTGTATGATCTTAAGGAAGTCTGTATCAAATTAAACACTAATTTCAGCATGAACTTGTTTGTAGTGTGCATAAACTCTGAGAAAACTGTAAATTAATATGCTTGGTTATCAACTGTGATTTAGAAATTAATTTGCTTTTTTTTCCCCTCAAAAGAATTCTAACCTAAAGGATATCAAGTTTTCTTATGGTTTAGTGTCATCGCTGGCAATAAATTGTACTCACTTCATGAATAAGGCTTTTTTGTTTGTCTTATGCTTTTGCTGCCTGCTGCAATCTTTTTCTCATTCACTTTTCTTGCAGTAAAATTATTTGAAGTTATTGAAACTGAAAAGACATTGTATTTGGTAATGGAATATGCCAGTGGGGGTAAGTGGACTTTTAATTCTGCTTTAAGGATAAAGTGAAGTACAGAAAGCATTGGTGGTTGCATGCCTGAGAACAACTGAAAAAGCTGAGGATTTTATGGTTAATGAGCTGTTCCAATTTGGCCTTTACAGAGGTCCCAACAGACTTCCCTGGACAGACTTTTCTCTCCCTTACATAATGTTTTGTAAAGTAACCTATTAGGTTTGTGCTTAAGGATAGCTGTCATTCTGAAGTTTATAGGTGAAGTATCAGGAAATAATCTGGTGCCAGTTCTGACAAAAACTCAACTCAGTATGTGTCTGCTGTATTTGGGCAAGCGCCGGCCACTCTTTCTATCGTGAACATGTGTGTCAAAGCACTTCAAGGGAGGCAGGTCTATGGCATAGGAATAAGGAATTTGGGAAGGGTGGTCAGCAGATTCGTAAAAAGGGTGACCAATAGTGGGAGCTTGCTTGAGAAGCTGCTTGTTATCTGGCTGGGAAACATTTGAGCATGTGAAGGGAGCCCAGCACAGGGTTACTAACCAGGTAGGAAAGGCTGTTCAGATAGTGCAAAGGTGAGGATCTGAAAGGCATTTGAGCAGCTTCATTAAAAAAAAAGGAGGGGGGGCAGATATTGTTTAATGAAACTGATAGAGATACCCTCAAAATATGTGTAGCAAATTGTCTGTTCTGCAGTGTATCTTATGCAATATAAATTTTTCTTGTGATCACAATTCATTCTTTTTTTCCCCTGCCCTGTCTTAGTGTTTTAAGTAAGGTTTAAAATAAGGTTATAAAGGACCATTGAAGAAGACTTAAAATGAAGGGCTCCATTTTTGCATTTTGTGACTAATTATATGTCTGAAAAATTAAAAGACATGCAAGCAGTAAAAAGGCATTTCTCCTGGCTGCTTCCATTTCTCTCCTCTTTGAGAACAGGAAGGCTTGTTTTCAAGTAATACTTGCTGTGCTTGACAGTCAGAAATAAAACCTGGACAATAGGACTGATGCTTTATCATTTTCTGGTTCAGGAGAGGTGTTTGACTATCTAGTTGCACATGGAAGAATGAAAGAGAAAGAGGCTCGTGCAAAATTCAGGCAGGTATGAAATTCAAGCTTCCTTTTGTTTCTATTTATGATATTTTGCATAGACTTGAGTATGCATGCACTTCTGCTTTAAAAAAACTCTTCTTGTTGTGATGATATTTTTTAAAGCTGGAGTGGAAAAAAATCCCTGAAGAGAAAAATAAGTTTCCTAAGTATTATCTAAAAATAGTAATGGACTGTTTTATTTTTTTTTTTTATTTTATTTTTTTTTTTTTTAAGTGGATGTTCCTAAGAGCCAGGGGAGGGTTTGTTTGTTTTGTTTTTTGTGACTCACTTTAGGTTTTAATCCTTTTCTGAATATTATAGAATTTAAACAGATGCTCTATCTGGAGATGTTGATATGATTATATGCATATTGCTGTACGATAGATATCACATTGTTCTGTGTGAAACGCATTTTGTAACAGATTTTTATCTCCTTATTACAAACTTTCTCATCTTAATCTTTTTCTTATCCTGCTTCTAACTTTCTGTTTCAGACTTGTATTTTGTTATACATATGTGAAAGGTATATATGAAAATGTTGAGTAAAGTGAATTATTCTATTAGGGATGAGGTATGCTAATAATATTTCGGAGAATAAAGTCTGAAATGGCACATTTGGCTATTGGTTTTGCAAAAACAAAAAACCTATTGTTTCCTTTTAGTGCTTGCTATTGGATGATCTGCATTTAAAATAGATGTTTCTCCTATTTTATAAGTATGTCGAACTATGTAGTTAATAACTATTTTTGCCTTTATAGTCAACTTTTTAATGAGAAAATTACAATGCAGATGTATCAGTGATGTGTTATATATATTTATAACTCATTGTGGAGATAATCAAGTGCCAAAGAAGCACCAATTTTTATGTGTTTAGGGATTTTCCATTTTTAATATTTGAGCTGTAATGAATCTTACATACTCTAAAATAAAGCTCTCCTGAATCATATCAGGAAGCAAAAGTACTAAATGATATGTGCAAACTTATATTGAGAGTCAAGTTAACTATATTACTGATCATCTTGGTGTTTCAGATTGTATCTGCTGTGCAGTACTGTCACCAGAAATGCATAGTTCATCGTGATCTTAAGGTAGGCTGTGACTTTTTTTTATTTTAGTAATTGACAATGTAGACTCAATTTCATGCTGTATACTGCTTATCACCATAGACTCTGAATGCCTGAAATGTGTAAACGAGGGAAATGAGGGATCACTTGCTTGTATTTTATTCTCAAATTTGTGAAGCACAGAAATAGTGTGGTTTGCCTGTTGGAACATGGGAGAGACAAGAATAGAACATTTGTTACTTTCATCCTAGTTTTGGCTTTAAGAAAAACAAATGCTCTCCAGAGAATTATACATGCTGGCATGCAGATACCTACATGCTGAAGCTGCAGAGGTTCAATGATAGCAGTCAGCACTACTTAATTAAAATATTTTCTGTTTTAGAAATGTATAGCAAAATATGTAAAACATTCCATTCTTAATGATTCATAAAAAAATATGTTGGGGTTTTTAATCCATTTTTAACTTATACCTTAGTGATTTATACTTTTAGTGTTTAATTCAGGCATAAAAGAGAAATTGAAGGCAAACAAATTAGACCAAGGTTGTTTTTGTTTGTTTGGTGTTTTTGCTGCTTTCTAGTAATCCTCTCTCTCTAAACATACCAAACCATGTTGCATAGAGTTCTGCAATAGTAGTTGCAGAATAAGTCTTCAGTCTGAAGTTGTCCTTTTGCCAGATGTAGATGTCATGGACTTGAGCACGAAATCCTTGTCCACTTAAAAGGTGGCTTGCACTCTTACTTTGATGTCTATATAGCTGCAAAGAAAACATTGATGTGGATTCTTTTTTACTAGTGTATCTAAATACTTGTGAAAAGCTGAGGACAAGTTCTTCCTTATATTTTTCACCAGCATCTTTTGTCTAACTTTCTCCTAATGCACTGCAGCATGCCCTCAATCTCTTCATTACGAGTCTTTTCCTTATAGCTATTGATCTGTCAGCTTCTGCAGATACATATGGTGCTGGATAAACCATCCTTTTCTTCTTAGTTCTCCCTGCCCCAGGACCGTTTTCATCTGAATTTGGAGGGCTTACTGCATGGCCAGTACTCTTAAAAGAGAATGAAAGGAAGGAAAGGGCTGGATCTCACTGAGAACTTGATTAAAAATTTCCTCCCCATGTTGCATAGTTTGGAGCCTGTGGATATTTTGTCAGCCTCCCTGGGGCTTACTGCAGTCTCTGTTGTCGGACCTTCCAGAAAGGCTGCACCTAGGGACTATTGGCCGAGCTGGCCAAACCTCTTTCCCTGGCTGTCTCTGCCCTATATTTGTTTGTGGGGTAGCATCACTTTATCCTTACTCTGCACTTGCTTGGTCTGCCCAGCTGCGTTACTGGCTTCTAATGCATTACCCCTCTGCACTTATTTAGTATACTGCATCTCACTCTTTTTCAGCACCCATTTAAGCTTCCACCCATCATTCATTTCTCTTGGTTGCATAGTGTGCATATACTTCACTGAATAGCTTGCAGGACTATCCAAAATTGCTCGGCAGCACTCACACAAGTTCCCTTTTACCATCTGCTGCAAGTTCTCTGCTGCTTATCCCCTTCCTTTCTGCAAGACAGGAAGGCTCCCAGATGATTCTTTGTTTGCTTTTCTCTCTCCCTCGGCTCTTGGAGGGAGTTATGCTAGACACATTTGAAACATTCAGTTTTAAGTGAGCCAGGCACTCTAGCCAATGGAAAATGCATTCCCGAAAGTAAGAAGGGCTAAATTTCTGGTTTTGAGGATGTGTTCTCACTTCCTGTCTCCTTTCCAAACACTGTGTGTCATCTCTGTCTCACTTTAAACTCTTCTCATGGAGCTGAAGGGAGGGAAGAGGCAACTACAAAGTTGTCTACATTCACCTCTGCTCTTCCTTTATCTGTGTTATAAGCCTAACCAATTTGCATTATCAGCATCTGAAGGCAGAGGTCTAGCACAGCTCTGGGGATCCGATAAGCCTTTTTGTTTTCAACAACAGGAAAGGTAAATTCCATGAAATGTAAGTTGTTTCAAAGTCAGCTAGGAAGCAGGTCTAGCACAGCTCTGGGGATCCGATAAGCCTTTTTGTTTTCAACAACAGGAAAGGTAAATTCCATGAAATGTAAGTTGTTTCAAAGTCAGCTAGGAAGCAGCATAAGAAAATGTGGAAGTTTATCCAGGCTATAGTGGCAGAAGAAGAGAGAGTGCAAGGCCCACCGCTACTTAAACCGTTTCTGTGATTCTAAACGGTTTGAGTAGAAAGCACCATAATTGATTCCAACGTTTTCATGTACTGTGATGCACATAAAATACTGTACCTTTTGAGTGAGTGTTTATGCTTTTGTTTTTCTGGACATCTAACCAACATAAGCATAGTTTTGGTTATTTGGTGTACAGAAAAGCTGAGGCTTGGTATGCAGAAAAGCTGGGGCTTGGGTATTTTCTTTTAAGTCAGAAACCTAAAAGCGTGGGGTACTTGGGTAATGGAGTACTGTTGAACTAGGAGGATTATTGTAATTGCAGAGCAGCTGCACTAATAGTAATGTTTTGACCGCAAGGAAAATGAAGTCTTTGTGCAATAATGCAGAAGGCTGTCAAATCTGGAAAATATCTCTGTGAGACAGTCTGCAGTTATATCAGCTGGAACAAGCTGAGATTACAGGTCATGAAGTAGGAAAATAAATTATTTTTCAGGATAGTTAGTTTGTATTAAAAAAAGGCTATATTTTACTCCTGACAAAGGTTAAATTGTATTTCCCAGCTGTTGTCTTGATATAATGGTTGTATATTGTTTCTGGTTCTGGTCATTGAATGTAAGTGAAATTATTAAAGACAGACAAAAAAATGAACAAAAGTCACGTTACCCCTGTTATCAAAGTGACCAATGAATTTCAGAATCAGAGAAGCATGCAATAAGAGACTTGTTTTTTTCTCTTTTGACTGGAAGGAAAGCACAGAGTTGTGTATCTGCTTTGAACACATTCAATTCAGTGCAGCATTCAACAATATGTGTGCTTTTTTATTGTAAAACTGATGTTTGGCAGTTGGCTGAATCCTCCATGCTAGCAAATCAGCTGCCTAGACCCAGTCAGAGTCAACATTGCCCAGTTCTGCCTCATGCATTACACAGCATCCTTGCATTTCGAGAAATGCACTTTATTTTTTCCACTAACTTATTAATATTTCTCTAGCCTCACTCTATTTATCTTTTGACCTACCTATGATGATAACAAAATACTGTTCACTGACTGTGCCGGTTCCTCAATACTTGCATCTGTGTATACATGAGATATTGCATTCACATGATGATTGCTGCACAGACATTAATATTTTTATATGTACATTACACTTTTTTTTCATACACGATATTTGAGAGCATATACTTTGGTGGTGTTACTGCTAAAGCAAACTCTAATGATAAGGGGGAGAGGACTTTTTGGCACAAGATGCTAAGATATAGCACACAGCTTGAAGTGTTTCATCTTGTAAACAGAAGAGATCTACTTTTAAAGTCTTAAGTCCCTTCTAACCTCTGCTCTAGCAAAATCTTAGCTGTCTGGGATTAGATTTACACTCCTTAGCATCAGAAATTGCTGACAGGCATGAACTTGTCAGCAGCTGAACCTGTTATTTTGAGATGTCTAGATATTGGTCTGGAGCTGAGCTTTCCAAGTCATTTTGTCTAGAAAAAAAGATTTTGTAGTACATTCACTAGTTAACTTTTGAATCTGTTTAGCTGATTTTAACAGTTCTGTTTTCCTGGGTAAAGATAGTCAATTTTCAGTCTTTGCAATGGATTCAGAGGGATTAGTTCCTTGTATTCTGCAAGAAATATACTGATGATTAACTGCTTCAGAAGAAAAAAGCATTTTTTCATTTATTGATGAGTGATACACTGTAATATATTGATCTGATTCTGATGCATAAATTGTCCTTTTCCTCTTTTATTTTTCTCTTAGGCAGAAAACCTTCTACTTGATGCAGATATGAACATTAAAATTGCAGACTTTGGTTTTAGTAATGAATTTACAGTTGGTAATAAACTGGACACGTTTTGTGGAAGCCCGCCTTATGCTGCTCCTGAACTTTTCCAAGGAAAGAAATACGATGGTCCTGAAGTGGATGTGTGGAGTCTTGGAGTCATTCTGTACACGCTAGTGAGTGGATCGTTGCCATTTGATGGTCAGAATCTAAAGGTATGGTTAAAATAGGAAAGTTTGGCTTTTATTTTCTTTAAATCTTCTATGTCATTAGTAGATTCACCTTTTAAAATTTTATTCTAAAGGAACTGAGAGAGCGAGTACTGAGGGGGAAGTACCGTATTCCGTTCTATATGTCCACAGACTGTGAAAATCTACTTAAGAAGCTACTAGTACTGAATCCAATAAAACGAGGTAGCTTGGAAGTAAGTACTTTCATCTTTAGAAATAGCTTTTTCAGATTAAGAATGAAGCAAATACAGTAACTGCTTAAGATTTGTTAACTTTTCATGATAAGTATTTTATTTCTGTCCTGGGGCTCAAAAGTCTTGGGGAGAAACAAGGAAACATCACAGAAACAGTGCAGTTTGAATATAGAAGGTGTTACAAATGAAAGGCTAGCCTTAATTTCAGCTGACCCAAGTTTGTCAGTTAAGAGCATTTCAAAGTGCAAACAGCTCGCACTTGTTTTCATCAGATATTGGAGCTTATTCAAACATGTGGAAAGCAGAACAAGACTGTAAATACCTTGCGCTTGGAGTTTTTCAGAAAAACAAAAGCAGCAACAGGCAGCACTGTAAACACTTTTGACATAATTTGTGATTTCCAGCATGACTTCTTAAGAAGGATAGATAGAAGAGGAATAACTTTTAACTGTGATAGGAAACAGGTGTGGTTTTTTTGTTTTTTTTTTTTTACCATAATATAGATAAATACTAAGAGCTCTTTGAATGGTGATAGGCTAATAATCATTAGCTATCTCTTTAGTCCTTTCTTTCCCCTTTCTGGCAATTTTTTTCCTGAATAGCTGGAAAATTAACATATATAGTGACTTCAACTGTGTCCATTAGCTAAAATCTGTTCTAAGGATTTCTAGTGAGTTCTGATTTTTTTTTTTTTCTTTGTTACTAAGCCGGGTCTTCTCTTTCAGGGGTGTAGACAGTGTTTTGAGTATTTTAGAGAATCTGTATGCATCATTTGTAAGGTGTCTGAAATGTTTAATATTTTAAGAAGTTGCTTTGTTTAAGTTTGCTGTATTGATATGTACTTGCTGGATAGCTCTGGAGCTGACGTTTAACAAGTATTTTTTTGTACAAAATTCATTCTAAATGTCTCTGTTCTGTTTTTGTGATTCTTTAACAAAGAGTGACTTTTAAAAATAAAGCCTACTTACCATTAGAAATAAAAGTATAGCAGATGATAAATAGAATGGTTTTGGAGATAATACATGCATGAATTAATCACCAGTGACCTTTGTTTCATCTTTCTGTGCATACTTGTGCAGCAAGTGGATGGTGTTCTAGGGAATAAATCCCTTTTAAGCAGCTTTTCACTTGTGGAGTGACTTATGCTTCCTGGCACAGATGCTACCTGTGCAAGAAAGCATGCACTTACTGAGCTCCATCTGCATGCAGTTTCTTTCAAGTTCATACCGTTTTGTGACTTGATATAAATAGCTTTAACTTGAAGAAAAATCTGTGCTGAAAAGAGCAGTTCAGTGGGGTTTTCTGCTTCTGTTGATATTCCTTAATTATATCTATTATTTTCTAGAGGACATAGTGATAAAAGCTGAGTCATTGCAAGATGGTGAAACTTTTTCTTTCTTTTTTTTTCCAGTTTCAGTTGTAGGAAGTAGGTTTTCCTTTTATCAAACTTTTCTCCAGAGTTTCTGCATTTTCTCTTCAAATCTAATTTCGCTTTTGTTCTATATATCATAGTCTTATGCAACTCTCTTAAAATTCTTCCTTGTCCCTGGAGAGATGTTTGATAGCGGGCTCCCTGGAAGTGCGCAGTTGTCCGACTGTACGGAGGAGGGCAAGTAAATGATATGTGGGACAGAGGTCTTGGCAGTTTTGATGATAATGGACATTGGTCTGTGCTCTAATCTGAGGGAGAGAGAGCCGTAACAAATTTTTTTAAAGGAATGTTCCTCGAGTCATATGTTGGTTGAAGTGGAAAGCTACGGAAAGTGGAGTGTCTTGGAAAAAAGTGACTGTTTCTTCTGTCTGAGCACTTTTAAAAGTACATATTGAAGATGGAAATACATATTTATTAGAAGCTTTCTAAAAGCGGCAGGATAATGTTGTCGTAGATGGGGAGGACTTCTGTTTGTGCTTTGTCTTCTAACTATTTGCTGGGTCCCAGCCATGTGCCCGCTCACAGTCACAGTCCCCGTGCGTGTTTTTCCCAGACCATCCGATAAGATGTGTGCCGGGGTGGGAGCGTCGAAGCTGAGCCTGACACAGTGTCAGCACTGTGTGCGTCAGGCTTAGCTGCTCCACTGGTAAGAATCAGGTAGATTTTTGTAATACCAGTTTGCCTAGGCTTTTTCATAGTTGCAGCAGAGAGAAAACATTTTAGAAGCAAGATAGTGTTATAAAACAGTAAATCTTCACAGGAAAAGATGGGGAAAAGTGCAGTAACAGACAACATGGGGAACTGTCTTTGCTGACAGACTTTTGAGTAGTTTTTCCCTTCTCCTCAGTTCTTTGGAAAGCAATGCTGTGTGAAATGCCAGCGGGGCAGGTTTATGCTTACAAAGAATAATGAAGCAAATATTTTTGAGGAAAAACAAGTCTTGAGCTAGGTCAAATTTTTATTAGAAGACTGTGAGAAATTCCATCGGTGATACCTAGTTAGTTGTGATACAATTGGGGTTGATAGTCAGATCTTTAAATATCCTGACCAAGGCTGCTGTTCTGTGATCGGCTGACCAAAAGCCAAGCTGAATTTACACAGATGTAATATTGATACTGAAACTGGATCATTTGTGTCATTTCAAAATGTTTCATTGTAAGAGGCTGTTTTAAATATTGCACAACAACTCAGCATGCCTGTGAGATCATCTGTCTGAAAAACAGCAGATAACGAAGTGTAGATATTTAACAGATGGAAACCTGGAGTAGCTTGCATTGAATTGTAGATCCACATACTTAAGAAAGAGACAAGAAACAAAATGGAAATGATTGGTTTTGTTTCTTAACTCAAAGAGAATCGAGAAAAGAAATTGGGTATTTAAGAGTGTTTCCTGTCATCCAAAAACCCCGTTCTATCTTCACTTTAATTAACAGTATTTTTAAAGGATTGTAAATGCAGACACTCTTTCTGGAGTCGTACCATGTTACTAAAAGGCTACAAATAAATAACCAGAGTCTGTTGTCAAGTGAGTTTGTGCTGTGTGCTAGAATTGCACTATAGCAGTATGTGTCCGTTACCCTTCCTGCCTGCCTCCAAAAACAGATGCCTTTCAAAAATCAATTTTGTGGTAGAATTTTGAATAAATATTTAAGTCTTATTGTCAGCAAAATGTTAACTGGCTCAAGTACAAAGTTTTGTATTGTACTTGTAAGGAAACAGCTATTTAGGTCTGTAATCTGGCAGCAGGACTGCATACAAGGAATTTGGTTATACCAATGGAAAACAGAGTCTTTTGCTGCATACAAGAGAACTTAATTCAGTGTTTGAGAAGCATATTTGGAGCCTGTGGGAAACTTGACTTGCTGGCACTTGTCTCACTCTTCTGTCAGTCTAGTGAGCAATATTAGCATCTGTCCCTCAAGAGGCACATATGCCTGTTTGTTGCTGTAGAAGGAAACTTTTTTAGCTGTTTTAAAAATAAGTGCTTGCGGAGAAGTTGTGGTGGTGCTTAGGGATTCCAGCTGATCAGTCTTGCAGGCATGTAGGAGAGCTAGGCTGCAGCAGAAAGAAATTTTCCAAAGATATAAATGTGAGAGTTTTAAAGTAAATATCTGCATGTCATAGAGAGAATCGAAGGCATTTTCCCCTTCCAGCTGAAGTGTGAACATGTGTGGTTCTCGTGCAAGGAGAAGATCCACAGGAAAAAAATGACCAATTGGGATCAAGGTCTAGATAATAGATAACATAGGCACACTTCTGAAATAGTTCTTCAGTTTCTAAACATTTTTTTTGTTATTATTTGAAAGAATTATTTATTTTATTAGAATTTATACTGTGGTAGCATCTAAGGATCTTAAGATTAGGGCATGAGTGTGTCAGACACTCAGCAGGACAGGATTAAGAGGCCGGTGGAAGGGCACAAAATGAGAGAATTGTTTTTGAGAAGTGCTCTTTTTTTCTCTGAGTAGTTTTTTGATATTTTTAGCTGGTTGCTTGTAAAGGATAAATGGATAGTAGGGAGAATTAATGGAAGCAAAAAAAATGAAAGATAAAAGGAGGAACTAGAAAAAGATGAGGAGGAAAAGGAGAGAGGGAAGGAACAACATTCCACATTAATAAGAATATTAAGTTGTTTTATGTCCCAGACCACCCAGCACTGATTTAATCACGTAGGTAAATGGCATATTGAACTAAGACTCATTTGTTTGCTTAGCAAATTATGAAGGATCGGTGGATGAATGTTGGCCATGAAGAAGAAGAATTAAAGCCATATACTGAGCCTGAACCTGATTTTAATGACACCAAGAGAATAGGTAAGACAAGAATGTTGCATCTGATGTACATAGCCAATTTTATCTTGCAAGTCAAACAAAACTTTTTTTTTATAGAAACTGAGATACAAGCTTACCATACAAGTAAAATGTTTTCTTTTTATTTAAATGAGAAATTACATTACAAAGCCCTCATTATCGCTGCTGTTGTGACTTCACTGAGCTGATGTGACTGTAAGCGCAGCAAAGGACAACTAAAATTAGAGCATTGAGTGGGCAGAAGGAAACATTTTATTATGAGGGTAACAATTTTTATGTGCCTTGGACAGAGAAAGATACTGTATTGGCCCTGTAGCTATTCATAGTTTGTTTGCCAGTGTTTTATTTGTTTACTGAATTACATGTAATAGATGTTGAGAGTTTTCAAGAGGATAACAACAATGAAAACAGGGAGTTGCTGTTTAGCTTTGCACAGCAAAGATGATGCTAATTAATTTGAATTCCAGTTATCTTTTACGTTTTAAGTCTTTCAGTGTTCTTAAATTGTCAGTAAATCCTGAATACTTTTTCTGCTAATATATCTAACTCTTTATTTTTAGACATAATGGTCACTATGGGATTTGCAAGAGAGGAAATTCATGAATCTTTAGTAAACCAAAAGTATGATGAGGTTATGGCTACTTACCTGCTTCTAGGTAGAAAACCACCTGAAGTAAGTGCTACCTAATTTACATCTGCTGATCTGGCTGGGTTGAATATTCTGCATATTTCTTTTATGAACTGTTTTGTAAAATTAAAAAAAACCCATAATTTGGAATTGATAATTTAGTTATGTCTTTCCCTTTTTTATCTTTTTGGATATCTTGTTAGTTCCCATATGAAGGAATAGATTGGATATAGTATTTTGACATTTGCTGGCAAATATGTTGAACTGCTTATTAAAAAAGCTAGCTCTTAATCTAAAATGGCTAGACTTCCAAGTGCTGAGTCTTTTTCCTGTCATGTGTCATGTATATTTACAGTTAAAATCTGGAATAGTTAAAAATTTGACTAGAGCAATTATTCTTCCAAATAGTAAGCTGTGACATCCTTTCTTGCTTTCTCATTCATGAACACATCCTTTCTCACTCATATACTATAGTATATTATAGTACAGTATTTTATTATATATTTAATAATTGCATTGTAATCATTGGTGAATTTGTGATAGAAAGTCTTTCAACTGTTTTGGAACTAGAGGGATCTGCAGATTTTTCAGGACTATGGGGATTTTCAAGAAATCAAGCCAAGACTGCCTTTTTGAAGGAGTTTTATTTTCCTGCTGCTTCATGGGTCTTTCTTCATTTCTGAGATAGTGTAGTTCTGATATGAGCATCCTTCAGTGCATTTTCCCACAACATCTCTGAACCAGAATTCCCATGTGATTGCACAGTGTGGAGGGAATCTGGCTGAAATGATTTTTGACTCAAACTGCTTGGAAGAGGAAGTTTGGCTTTTACACTCCTTTTACTTGCAATGTCTACTTCTTATCCTATAACTGTAAAACCAATGGCTGAGTTGCATATCTTCTGAAAACATGTTGAAGGCGGTAAAGAATCCTTGGATCATTAGTACTTGCTTTTCTAGCCTCTCTGACTTGTGTTTCCAGGCTAATCTGATGCATCTTGAAATTGTTCTGATGCTAGAAATGCTCTTTTAAGCTGAAAAAAATAGAGGTGGAGGGAGGACCCATTCTTTGGGTTGAGTTTTGAAATAACAGTTTTACTTACTGTCAAGTATTCCTCCAATTTTATTTTGAGCACTCATTTAACTTTTTCTCTTAGCTTTAGGTGTGTATTTTTAAAGCCTACACAGATGTAGTTTGAGAACATGATTATGGGGCTATTTGTTTTTACAGTCTAACATGGGCAATAATAAAGTGAAAAAAGTCAGCTTGAAGAAAATTGAACTCTGAATACAATTTTAAATAATAAAAAAAAGCTTTTGGTTGAAATTCTTCCCTATATTATGCCATAAAAGTACCAGGAACATTGAATTTTGTTTAGGCTTTCAAAAATGTTTTTCTTGTAGTTTGAAGGAAGCGAGTCCTTGTCCAGCAGCAACCTGAGTCAAAGGTCTCGTCCTAGCAGTGACCTCAACAACAGTTCCGTGCAGTCTCCAGCTCACTTGAAGGTCCAGCGGAGTATATCAACTAATCAGAAGCAACGGAGGTTCAGTGATCATGGTGGGGATGACATTCCAACAAGTAAAGTAACATACACAATTTAAGTCTGAACGTGCAGTGTTTTGTGAACCTGGCTGGTCCACCGCTCTGTGCATTTGTTGTGTATCTCTTCATGCTCTGCTGTGGTGCTTTTATCTGTGTGAATGCTTCTATGGTAAACACGGACCAATTTAATATACGGTATCAATTTTTTGGACTTGTTATGTGGTTGACCTAACGAAATAATGGCTTTACAATGTTCCCTGCTTAGGGGGTAATGGTAGAATCCTGGTCTGAATAGACTCAAAGGCTGCAAACCTTTGTGTTTATAAGTATATTTAGAGTTGGGACCAAACAGTTGCTTTCATGGAGACAACGGTTTTACCAAGTGTTCAGGAAGCATTTGCAGGTGAAAGTGGCTACATCAAAAAGAAGTACATATTTAAAAAAAAAGAAAGATTTTTTTTTTTCTCAAAAAGAGCTATTTAGAAATCTTTTAAATTTTGCCCCCCTCTCTGCCTAGATTCCCATTCTTTCTATTTTTTTCTGAGTACTCCTCTCCCTCTGTGTTACTATGTTTTCTCTGCCCTCCCACAAAAAGGTAACCAGTACTGTGGAGCACATCATTAGCTGATAAACTTTTACTTTTTTACTTCAAGGGAATGTAAACTTCTACTAATGGAGGATTTGCCCCAAAGCATTTTGAAAAAGATGAGAGAGGGAAGAATTGTCTTTTTCCAAGTATCAACATACTTTAAGCACAGCAATTTTAGTATTTTAGGGAAAAGGTCTTTCCTGGTACACTGAGGAGAAGATTTTAGGCAAAAAGTACCAAAACAAAGAAAAAAATCAAAAAGTTTCCTCTAATTGCTGTCTTTTCTTAACACAAATTGTATTGGTTTAAAATGAGAATTAAAATGCTACTGTAAGTTTTACATATCGATATGAAATGGAAACTAATTCTGAACTGCAAATTAGTAGTAAAGAGAGACTGAGTGAAAAACAGAATGTCACTGCTCAATTTAATAGGTTAGCATGTGTGCTGAGTTTGTGGTGGTAGTCGTGCAGATGCTTTTTTTGTACTCAGGAAATTATACTTAGAGTATTTTGACCAAGGAAAATGCAGTGGTTATTTTTAGGTAGTATTAATACTGTTTTTACTTGACAGTTGGGCCATCAATTCCTCCTGCTGTGTCGTACACAAAAAGGGCTCAGGCAAATAGCGTGGAAAGTGAACAGAAAGAGGACTGGGACAAAGATGTATCACGCAAACTTAGCAGCACTACAGTGGGATCCAAAGGAGAGATGGCTGCAAGTCCACTTGTGGGTCCAGAAAGAAAGAAGTCAACTACAGTTCCAAGTGTGAGTGTGTGTGTGTGTGTTTAGTTTGTTATATTTATTTTTCCATATTTAAACAAAATCTGCTGCATAAGGTTACTATAGACATAATGGTTACTGAATAAGCCACTAAGGCTATTTCTGGTAACTTTTACTGGCAGACAGAAATAGGCTACAGCAAATATATTTTAAAATAAATCTTTCCCTTCTGCCCAGTGTTACTTTTTCTAACACTAACCTAACTGTGAGCACAAGATTATCTGCACTCAGGAAAACTGAAGATCTATTGAGACAAATGGTGGATATTTAGAGAAAGAACATGAGGACAGAGGCAATATAGAGTGCTCTTTCCCTGGTTTGCCAATGCTTGTGTATCCAGAAGGAAGCCAGGGGACTTCCTGAATTGAAGACTTCATCTGAGTGATCCTTTGTAATATACCTCACAAACTTATTCTCTATTAATTTGTCTGTCTAGCTTTTTGAAACCACTTGTATTTTGGGCTTCCATGACAAGCTGCAGAGTTCACAGGATAGCCACAAGCCACGCAAGCGGTGGGGGCACAACCCACTTTGTGTCTTTAAATTTGCCTGGTGTTGGTATGAGTTACAACCTCGTCCTTGTGTTAGGAAATGATTAATTTGCAAATTCTTCTATTACCACATATTTCATAGTTTTGTAAATCTCTGTCATGTTACTGCCTCAGACAACTTTTTTCCAAGTAGAAGAGTCTGTCTCTTCTTATGTGGAAGTCTTCTACTTTGACCAGTGGAATTTCACGTGTGGTAGTATCAGCGTTCAGGACACACAATGGAAAAATCCTGTGTGCTATTTGAGCAGAAGTGTGTACTACCTAGGAGCATAAGTTTACGAATCACTTTTTTTCCATGTGATGTGCATGAATCATAATTTAGAGTAAGATACAAGTATACTTTTTGCTATTTAAGAGACAAATTATGTTAAATACTGCAGTAAAAGATGGCAGGTATTTTTGTAAGGAGAGAGCAGGAATTTTCATTGTCTTCTGGGATTCTGAATGCTGTTTCCCGTCTTGGATTCTGAGAAGACAACACACATTTCTACTAGAATTCTCCTTAAAAAAGAAATGCTGAAGTTCATTTAACTCTTTAAGATTCTACAGGCTGTATCTGCAGTACATGCAGAGATTCTCTAAACATATTTTTTCACATTTCTTTAAAATGTTTTTTCCCACAAAGGAATTTGAAAATCATGGCAGTGTGGTTGCATGCAGAGACTTAGTCTTGTAAGATGAGATTTCATATCTAAGCTTTCCCAAAAGTATATTGCCCCAAAGCTGGTTACAGTGATGTATGTTATAAGCTGATGGTATGTTGAAAGCACTTCTCTGCTTTGTGATAACTAATGAAATGGAGCATCTTTGCCATGAAGAGTGAGAAATTGATTTACTTGCTAATAGCGACTTCAGTGTTTGTACATTGCAAATCTGTTACTATTTTAGTGACTGTGAAAGGCTTTGTGATGAGCACAATTAAGATGTAGTGGCATCTGATATTGCCACTGTAGTTACAGTTGAGCAAATTATACAAAAAAACATGAATTTATTTTTCTTTAAAACTCACTGAAAATTAACATCTGGCTAATGCAGAGAATTTCAGAACACTTTTTTGTGTAACTAAGACTAGTGTGGTATTAGGAAAGGCAAGATTTATTTAAAAATATTAATTGCCTTCAATCATATATTAGTCTAACTTAGAAGAGCTTAATTTGAAAAACAGTTATTGTAGTTGGTTAATCTTCCTTATAAATGGTATTGGCTTTGAAACAGGTTATTCACTAGTCCCTACAAGTTTCCATTCTGCTATGGAGAAATGCTAAAGCAGAAAAGCTGTTGATAAGGGAGACAAATGGGGAGAGTTATACCTCAAGCAATGTAGCTTCAGTAAAATGCTATGTTCTTTCAAAGAAAGTGTCAGCTCATTTAAAAAACAAACAATAAAGCACTTGCTATTCCTTTATAGTAAAAACATCTGTTCAGTAGTTTAAGCTCTAGAATTAACTACTGCATAGATTTATTTGTTTTCATTTATCAGTGTGGTGCTATGAAAAAGCATGTATTCAATGCACTATTAATAGAATAAACAGAATCTACACTTTTAGACCCCCTTAGGATAGAGGGGAATTGTGGCAACTATGTTTTTCTTAGCTATAACTACAGACATGGATGCATGGTCTGCTGGCACTGTATGGCCTGCACAACTGCCTCTGGTCTTCTCACTAAGATCTAGAGTCAACTACCAAAATCTAATCTTACCAGGATGATCATTTCCATCCATATTCCATACAAAATTACTTCTAGGAGAGGTTTTTTTTAAAAATGTATGTTTTTAAGGATGGCAAAACTTCTCTACATACACTTACTACTGTAAAATTAGTACTATACAGAATATCTGCTGTGAATTTTTTTCCTCATATTAAATATGTGCCTTATTATAAGCTAGATACTTCGGAGCAGGTGAAAAATTATGAAATTCATGCACTTATATGCCCTTTTTTCTCTGGTAACAGTTTAAGAGCAGTATCTAGTTCACATTCTTTTGTACATACATAAAGTATGATTAACTGAAATATCTTTCTTTATTTTTCTCTAAACTTCTTTATAAATACATAGTAAATCTTGCAGAGTTCATGATGCTCTACAGTATTTGAATTTAATGTATTTAAAACTTTTTGCCAGCATGCATGGTTATGTAAAGTTAGCATTTTGCAAATCTCTCCCACCGCCAATTCAGTATGTACCTTATTAAAAACAGAATTGTACTTCAGGTACTGAAAGTAAGAGGAGGTAATTGCTTGGCAGGGGGAGAAGAATGTTTTTTATGCATTTTATGAAATGTGTGCAGACTTTAAATAAGTAACAAAAAGAGAGAAGGTCCCCTCAGTGTTCTTTGCTAGAAACGTATCTGCCGTAAGTTGTTACAAATTCTTGTGGTAGAACTCTCCTCAGTTGTGCATGTAATGTCCAGCTTGACTAACACAGATTGATAGAGCTTTTCACTTTAATTTTGTAAACCCTTTCGACAGGGGGCAGCAAACTGTAAGGCTGAAGCTCTAGTTGCCAACTTAGTCTGCACAAGAAAGCATTTAAACTAGCCAGGTATATATGCTCTTTGGGGGAGATATAGTTCCTGTAGCTCTTGATTCCAGACTCAAATAATTCAGTAGCAATATATGTAGGAATTGGATAATAATACTTAGTAAAGCAAGTGTCAGCAAAATGATGCTTCTCTAGGCTTTCTTTTCATGCACTCCCAATGGTATCTTAAAGAGATGCTGAAGGAGGTGTTGAAAAGGAATACATGATGATACAACTGATTTGTGTCAGCAGATATAACCTAGTACATGTGAAGATATTAAGAATGTACATAAATCACTGAAACTCTATTTTGATTTGCTTCTCATGCTTGCATATTTTGTATAATTTTTATATACAGGTAGAAGACTTCATTTCATACTTAATTTAATTTAGTCTTAATTTTCTTCTAGAGCAATGTATTTGCTGGTACTGGAATGACAAGAAGGAACACTTACGTTTGTGAACGGTCTTCAGATCGCTATTCTGCAATACAGAATGGGAAGGACAGCAGGTATTTTTCAATTTTCTCACTTACTAATCCGGGTGTAAGAAAAGAGGAATACCAGAGGTGGGTTATGCAATTAATCAATATAATTATGAAACACGGTGTGAAGCATATGACGTCTGACTGCATGTTTTCATCTTATCTTCCATCGAAGTTTCTAAATCTGTGATGAAATTTATAACCAGATGTGTAGATCTGCCTTTGCCCCTTTATATGGAATCGTATTTATTACTAAGGGTTGTCTTCTAACACACAGAAGATGATTATATTTACAATTTAAATTGACAAATTAATTCAGCCATGGAGTACTTCAGATGGATCACTGTAACAGCGCAGTATAATTCTTTTTCATTTTCTGTAGTAATCATTAAAAATAAATAAATTGTAAGGCATATGGATCCTTTTCTATATTTTTTTAGCTCAAATAATACTTCTGTAATGATTGTAACCAAACTGTATCTGCAGGTGGGATGATAATTACACCTGCTTTGATATGTTTTCTTAAATACAGTAGTATTTCACCCTATCATGTTTACTTTTTTAGAAAGATGCTCTCTGTTTATCTCTGGTGTAGTTATCATCTGTATCTAATTGAAAAATTAAACATTAGTTAAAATAACAGGATTTTTTAAAAGGAGTTAATAAAAATTGGATTTTTTTTAAACAGTAGCTGACCTACTCTGATTTCTAAGTAATTTAAATAATGCTATCAAATTACAAAGAACAAAAAATACCTGTCATGAAATAACATAATCAGGTAAACTAGTTTTGTTTTGTTTTCTGACTTAATATTTGAAGTTTTTAATGATGTATTTGATTGGAAAAAAGAAAAATATAGGGCTGTTGATATATGCTAAAATGACGAGCTATGGAACCTGTGAAGGGAAAGATAAGACCTTTTGCATAGTTATTATCAGAAAATAGTTTAATAGTTACTATTTTATAGAAATACAGTCAAACAGTTATTTAAATTGCTTTAATGAGGTCCATTAATATGCAGAAAAAATAATTTTCAATATTGAATTGATTTCAGATTATCAGGTGGTGTTTTCAAAAATGTATTTCCAAATTTTTATGTGTAACTTAAAATATTTGAACAACACTTGTAACAATGTTATCTTTCTTTATAAAAAGGATCTTTTTTGTTTAAAATATGTACTAAAATGTATTTTTCTGATTTCACAGAGTATTGATAAAGTTTTCTTCTAATAGATGTAAGACCAAAAATACTATAATGAAAATGGATTTTGGTTTGAGTCTTTTTGTTTTACAGTTTAATTTTTTTATAGCATTGAAAAGATGGATGACTCTTCAATCCCTGTCCCTTTTATCAGTAAAATGAATATGCTCAGTTCTTTTTGAAAAGGAAAGAAAAGAATCTTCTTTTGAGTTGTGTATTTGGCTTTCCTACGATACGCTGTATTGCAGTTCCGTTTGTATTTGGTGTAGCAGAAACTCTTGTGTCATCGGATTGTTCTGAATCTGAAAGCTGTACCTCTTTACTACAAGCATTATATGGCTTTGGGACTGGTGTTTCTAATACATTTTTAATGTAATTTCGTTTGTGTTTGTGGAGGCAAAGTTGTAGTTTGGCTCAAGCCATTTGACTTTGGTTTTAAAAATCCATAACGCAGTAGCTTCTGTTGCCACTTTCACCCCTTCTTTGCCACTCGGACTAATCAGAAATAAAAATACTGATGGAAATAACTGTATCGTGAAAGGGTGGGTGCAGCCTCGCAGTGGCTGGGGTGGAGGATGGACACAGAAGGTGGCTTTTTGCTGGAAGCAGGCTGGCCCGTTGTGGCCCCCTTGGGAAGGCACCCCAGGCCCCGCTCTGCACCTGCGGGAAGGCAGGGCCCATCAGTGCCGCCACAGCCCGGGGAGGCAGCTTCCCGGGGCTGGCTTGTCCCTCAGTCGGAGAAGTTCCTGATGAGCTTTTATGGCTTATAAAATTGTATTTCACTTTCAAAGCTCATCAGATGCAGGACTGGTGGGTTTTTTGGTCATAATTTGCCTGCGGGGATTTCATCTCTTGGAACAAATCCAGCATGGCAGCCACAGTTACTAATAACCTTAGCATTTTTCAAATTGCAGGGCTGTCATTGTTGGAAGCCTTTTATGGCTTATTGCCATTCCCCAAGATAATTGGACATGTTTTTTTGCAAATGAATACAACTTTGTCTCGCTGAAGAACCATAGTAGTCACATAATAAGGTAGAAGTAATTCCACGTGCATCACGTTGCAAGACACTGCCGTGATAGAAAACAAAGCGATTGGAGATGTAGGCATGAGACTGGCCATGTTGTTTGTCTTTCATGATCTTGTATAGATATAATACCTCTAATTATTTAATGACTGAAGGCATTTGGAAGAACTTAATCAGAATCAAGGAGAATTTTTCACTGTTCTGAGCAAATTTTGATTGTTTAGAAAGAATTCAAAATGGGCAACTTTTGAATAAATACAAGTGTGTGTGTGTATATGTGGAGGTGGGGGAGAGAATTCAAAATTGCTTTTGTGACTGTTGAGTGGGTGCTGCAAGTTCACCATCCCTTCGCTAGGTTAGGGCTTTCTGATGAAGCTACCTTTCCCTTAATACACTGTGGAAAACTAGAAAGGACAGGTCCTTTAAAAACAAGATCACTTTCAAGCAAAATGTGTCTGCAGTTCCAAATAATTTTTTTTTTGAGTTTTAGGTGTTCAAGATTTAACTGAAAATAACAATATTTGCTTCACAAAAAGAAAATCTGTCTAATCGATCTGTTTAAGCCTTCTGTGACTTTTTTTTTACTGTATTTTTGACCATTTTCATATAGTCTTTCTTCAGTACTTTGAGTACTTTGTGTAAGCTTCAATCTTGGGAGGAATGAAAGAACTTGATTTAACATATGTAGTGATCTGATATATGGTTTCTGAAGTACAATAAGAACAAACATGAAATGATTTTCCCACAGTTATGTATTTCTGACTTTAGCTGAGAGGCAGCCTTGTCACTCAGCTTTCTGGCTGTTTGTGAAATGCCATCTTTCTGGGGTTGGTGGTATTTAAACAGTACTCTCTATGTTCTAAAATAAAAAATGAGTAATCACTTTTTCATTTTACTTTTGATGTTTGTATGTTAACTTGCGGGGGGGGGACATTTCTTAATACCTGCTTTGCACACCTTGTTTGAAGCTTTGTGCTGCTTGGCAGATATCTTCTACACAGACATGAACCTCTGTTAAGATGTCATTAATATTCCATTTATGAATTCTAAACCAAGATGATACATTTAACATAACAAAGAGTAATTGAACTGCTTTTCAATAACAGTAATTTCTTATCGTCTTTTTTGGAATTTAAAAGGCCTGTGCAAGTGTAACTGATTTTAAGAGATGCTAAAGACCCAGCATCCTTGAACAAGATACTAATATAAAAACCCATAAATCATGCATACTTCTTTAGAATAACTTTGATTTGTTTTTTGTTTGCATGCAACTCATTCATAATCCTAAGGCTCTCATTCAGGATCTGGAGTTGCTTTAAAAACTAAAGTGAAACTGCTTAGGGTTTTACACCAACTCTTCTGTTTGTTGAAATGGATACCTTTAAATAAATCTTTTTCTCCCCCCACCTTCTCTTTTCCTTTGCTCTGGCCCACCTACCTTGCTGGCGTGGTAAAAGCCTGACAGAAATGTCTGCAAGTAGCACATCGTCAGCAGGCTCGGCGGTAGCTTCTGCTGTATCAGCACGGCCACGGCATCAAAAGTCGATGTCTGCCTCTGGTCATCCAATAAAGGTTACCCTGCCAACCATCAAAGATGGCACTGAGGCCTACCGACCAAGGTAACGGATTGCTTGGTATTTCTTTAATGCTTTAGACTTTAAAAATATTGTTGTTCAGTTCATGGCATATCTCAGTATGTTTGCAATCTGTTCAAAACTGCCATGTTGCATTCAGTTCTGACATAGTAGTTTACTCAAGTAATGTCTGTATTACAAATGATTTTTAGGCATGATTTTGTTCATGACACGTGTTTGCAGACACTTAAAGCTTCTTGACTGGCTCCTTCTGGATGCTTCTGGAAAACTAGGTAGTTACAAATTTAACTAATGCAGACACGACCATATAATACAGGCCGCCATAAATTCAAACTAGATAGCAAAATGTTTAATGTGTTGGTTTGGGAGATTATTAGGCTCACTTTTGTCTAAATGCACCATAGTATAGCTGCTGTTAATCTCAACTGCCCAAGTAGCTTTATAAATTTATTTTTGCCAGCTGGTTCCTTCATAAGAAATATTTGTGAAATTTTAGAAGTGCTTGTGCGTTAAAAGTTTTTTATGGATATCTTTTTCAGAAAGAGGGCTGGGAACACTTTCAGCTCTTACTAGATGCTTTCTTTGCTTTTTCTTTTCTCCTATTATCTGTGTATTTTTTACCTACTATTAACACTTCAGATAATTGATTCTACAGTAAAAATATTACTTGATTATTTTGAAGAATGAATCATAAAAATAAATTAGTAGTGGGCTCAGGTTTAAAAAAAAAGAAAAAAAAAAAACACGGCAAGGTTGGCTTTTGTTTTTTGGTTTTTTTTTTTCTCCTGTCTTTTAAGAAATGGTTGTCATATAGGAGGGTTTCTAGTGTAGTCTTTCTCTTTATTTATGCTTCTCTTTTCCCAGCAGTGCAACTCAAAGAGTGCCTGCTGCTTCCCCATCTGCTCATAGTATTAGCACTACCACTCCAGACCGAACGCGCTTTCCTCGGGGGAGTTCAAGTCGAAGCACTTTCCATGGTGAGCAGCTAAGGGAGCGGCGTAATGCCACTTACAATGGACCGCCTGCCTCACCATCACATGAAACCGGTGCTTTTGCACATGCTAGAAGAGGGACATCAACTGGTATAATAAGCAAGATAACTTCCAAGTTTGTTCGCAGGTTAGTACCTCTGGATTTTTAAGAAAAAAAAAAAAAGGGGGGGGGGAGAGAAAAAATAAAAAAGCCCAGCCTATAAATAGGGCCATAATTGCCAAGTCATCAAGAATTTCCAGTTTAACAATCTGAAGTAAATGTGGATTTAGTTTGTTTTGTCTGTTCCTTCCAGAACCTGCTTTGTTTTACTTCTCTTGTGTATATTGTAAGCATTCATGTTTGGCCAGCTATTCTCCTGTTTCTTTATCTTAACAGAGCAAGAGAATGATACTCAAGTTTTTCTTTTTTTTTTTTTTTTTTTTTCTTGTTCATGCTTTATGACTGAAAGACAAAGATACTATTTTTAAGTTCAAATCAAATGAACTTAAATATTGAAAGCAGTAATTAAAAACAAGTCATTATTAAATGTTAGCAATATTTTACTACTTACAATCAACTGCTGAGTAGTGACATGAGCGCAGTTGTTGCAAGGGCTGTTTTTATAACAATTTTATTGCTGTGCTTAGATGGAATTGGAGTTTGCAAAGTATTTTAGAGAATTGTTAAATTCTAAGAACAAATGAGAAGGTTAGAAATGGACACATCTGAATGTCTGGAAACCTTAATATTGCAGTGTTGCGTGGCATCTCTTATCATGTTGTCAGCTTCTTCAAAAGTAAGTTTGGGATTCTGGAAGAAGAGAAAGCATGCATATGGCGGAGATTCCTGGAACTGCCATCATTCCTGTGATGATACTAATAGTAATAATACCATGAGGAGAGATGCTGGAAAAGAATTTCAAATACACAGTTTAATTTCAAGTGACTATCAATTTAGCAGTCTTAATAGCTTTCCCAAAAGGAGACCTAAGTTTGTTCACTTCTGTCTAACAGTGATTTACTTACAGTTCCCAAGCCTGTTCATTGGTGTGTCCTTTCTGCATTATTGTCAATTTTACAACAGAATTGCATCTTGAAAATCTCTATATTTTCTTTGCAGAATTATACCATTATGGGCTGAAATCTGTAATTTGTGTGTAAAAGAAGGATAAATTCAAAATTTAAGGCTTCCTAGTTTAAGCTAATACTTGCAAATTCCTAAGTAAAATATGATGAATTGCTTAAAGTGATCTTACAGGGGAAAAGAAGAGAGGAAGCTAGGAATTCAGTCATGTTCCTCATAAAATTCCCTTAACCTGGTATGCTAATAGTGTGTCAATGTGTTTTTAAAAAAAAAAAAAAAAAAAAAAAAAAAAAAAAGGTATATGAATGGTTTTCTTTTTTCAGAAACCTGAAGATGCAGGAATATGATCCTCCCTTTTTGGCATCTCCAGCATTCACATAATTTGAGGGGAGGAGGAGAGTCTGTTCTCTCTGTGCAAGTTGCAGCTTAATGCAAAGTTAGTCAACTGGGTTATTAGTATAGGTTTCCGAATAGTAACAAGTGTATTTGCTGTTAAGTAACAAATCAATTTCAAGAGCACAGGCTGAGGTCTTGTTCCCCACCGCCATTATAACTCATTGTTATCTTCCAAGGAATGGTACCTTGAATTTTTTTTGAAAGGCAGATTAAAGGATTAGTATTTTTAAGTAAACTGTGTATTTATAATTAACATAGTGTAAACTGTGTTGTCTTTTGATTAAAATAATCTTTATTATAGAAGATTTTTATATAACTTACTCTAAAAAGGATTATTTTGTTTTATAGTGCTAAAAAAGTCAAATGAAGCGTACATTTTCCTGTAGCAAAGATAAGGTGTTTTTAAAACTTACTGTTTGAAACTTCGTTTAATGCTTGGGATTACACAGACTAAAGTTTTGGGGGTTTTATTGTTCTTTAAACTGGCATCACCTACCTGCATGCCTCTAACTTATGTACTGTTTAGTAAATAATGTTTTAAAACATACTCTGATTAGAAGGTATCATGAAAGACACTTTTTTGGCAAAGGTAAATGCCTTTTCTGGTAAGTATATAAAATAAATGCATAGTGGGAATGTTTAATGTATAGGGTATTGAAGTATTTTGTATCAATGGTTCATGTCAAATGATACTTCTGTGATGTTAGTTAATAAAGTATTCATGTTTCGAAGGTATTAAATTAATCAACTAATTGAAATTTATATATTAAAATGCTTGTACTGCAGCACTAGGAATGTACCCAAGTGGCTTATACAGTCTGTGGTATTTTCTCAAGTTGCTTCAGACTAGAAAGGCATGATACAAAATAGTTCCTTTATAAATTATAACTGTAACTCAACAAGATAAATAAGCATAATATTTAACTTGTAGCTCATCAGTAATCTTACTGCAGTCAATGTAACATCTGATTTGCTTAAAATTAAGCTGATGTTGAAGTAACCTTTCTGAAGTGGCTTCCAAAGATTTGGTCTGGCAAACACGTAGGCACATCTTATCTTTAATTATGTGACTGTGCTGAACTGTGGGCACGCACCTAAGCACTTTCAAGGTGTAGCGGCCAGGCCCAGAAAGGTACAGGGTGGTTTGCTCTAGCCGCAGCCTGGCGTGCGAGGAACCTCTCTGGACCAGCCCTGACGGACTGCTGCTCTTCTGCGCTCGCTGGAGTTACGTGTGGCAATTGCTTAGTCTGCAGTAGGTTGAGAACAATATGTTAATCTTCACATAGGTTTAGAAAAATATATTAAATAGTTTCATGTCAGAGTTGAAAGAAGTTAAGATATCATAAACAGAAGTTAAAATTACAGCTGTGAAAAAATAATATCAAACAGTATTAGACTTGACATTATTATGCTGGTTTTTTTTTTATTCAGTAGTTATTTAACATTTGTTCTAGATGTAGGTTTTCTTAACTTTTATTTTTCACCTTTATCATTGAATCTCAACCTTAACTTTGTTTTGAGGGATCCAAGTGAAGGCGAAGCCAGTGGCAGAACTGACACCTCAAGGTGAGGAGCCACTATTAATACTTCGCTCTTAGGTCCTTTGCATCAAGGTTTAAGTGATTTCTTAAAGCCTTTAATCAAAATGTAAAATAGAATAGCACTTAATCTGCATTTAAAAGATGTTATGGATTTGGGGGGAGGAGGGTTTGGTGAGATCCTTCAACCATCACTTTTTATATTTAATACTTTGCAAAAAACCAAACTTCTTATGTAAGCGTATTCCTGTGAATAATAATGCCCATGTAGGATTAAACCAATCATTTAGGCACTTCTTTAAAACCATGTTTTGGCTTATAAATATTTAATATTACTTACTTTAAGTTTCAGTGAAAATGTAATACGCTTTGTGTGTCTGTTTGTGTGTATGTACGTATAAAATTTTTACTCCAATCACAAATTGTGTTCATTACTAAAGCTGCTGTTTGCCACAAGTGACTACCCTGTAGTATCTGAGAAATGAATGTCCCTTTGCACCAAGAAAAAATAAGTGACATTCAGACAAAAAGGGTGGTGACTGCTAATTGCTGACTTTGTATGGCAACTGCTATGCACAAATGTTTTATAAGCAACAAAACACTCCTTCATGTGCTCACTTTTTAGTATATCTGCTCTTTTTGGCATGTTTCAACATTTGATTCTTTATTTTTGGTAAGCTTAGTACAGAGCATAACTTCTTTTGCTACCTGGTGAACAGGCAGTGAACATCATAGTTTGTTGCATTCTAAACGGGTGCGTTACAGAAAATATTGGCCTAATTTTCAAAACAGAGCCAGTAAATCTTTATTTTAAAAAGCAGCACATTTCTAAACAGGACATGTTGTTTAATACACAGTGCCTATTATCTGCATTAGCCCTTTTCTATCCAAAGTCTGTTAGCTGTTGAATTCTTGATTTGGGAAGAGAAAAGAGATCAATCAGATCCTCAAGTGGAATTAGGCGTGAAGTTGCTTTCAGCTGTTGCTTTCATTCTCTAGCTTACTCTTTATCATTCTACATTGTCTGTTTTGGGCTAAAAGGTTTTTTGAGATCTTACCCTTATCATGCTCTATCCCTTAATACTGATGTAGTTCTCTGGGGATCACAAAGCAATTTAAATTTAAAATGCTCGTTTTGGCTCCTCTCTGAATAGTGACAATGTATATAGACTGTACCAAAATGAAAACAGCACCTTCCCCTCTCCCTCTCCCCCCCCCCCCCCCCCCCCCACTTTCCCCAGAGTGGGAGGCATCAGGCATCTCAAGTACCTGGGACAAGAAGACACAATCAGCTGTGGAATTACTTCAAATTCCAAAATCATAAGTGCTGTTGTTCAAAACGCTTTCTACAAAGGAATAAGTAATCTGGTTCGTAAGGAAGCTTTATAGCATTGGCATTCATTGGAAATTATTTACATGGGATTTTGTCCAAGTCATTTTATCAACTAAAATACTTTGTGGCTACATGTCACTGTTCTTGTGTGAAGAAAATCTGTTGGCTGTGTGCTCCACTGGTAGACAAACAAGCTGTTTACCACCTAACTAATCACAGTGCAAAATTTGGCTTCATCAATTAGAATAAGGCCTGTTGTTAAAAGGTCTCTTTACACAGAGAGAGGTCAAAAACACATAATGAATAAAGGCGGGCGGGGAGGGGGAGGAGAGGGATTAACTGAAGGCTTGTGAAGCGCAGGGTGAGGTTCCTTCCTTCGCTGCTTTTACAGTATAATTTACGCTTTGGGACTATGTTGCTCAACTTCAGTTTTGTTGATGTATGGCATGCTCCAGATCACGAAATCAGCGGAACTTCAGTCATGCTTTTACATAGATTCCACTTTCTTTGGAGCAGTACAGTGTGTGTCTGTAGTTACCATTGCATACGTGGTCATCAGAATGTTTTAGGGCAGGGGTTTCCAAACTTCGCTGGCTTGTGTACCACCACTGCTAACTGCAGCAGCGCTGGCAGCAGCTCCCAGTGCTGTGCCTAATTGCACGTGAGTGCAGAAGGTGGCACACAGCTTTTCCAAAAGTATCCATTTAATGCTTTGGCTTAGCTTATGTATGACTAGTGGTGTGTCATTTGCAGTTTAGAAACCCCTGTTCAAGAACTGTATTTCTCTTCTAGCTCTTGATTTTAATGCTTCTATTCCTTGACCGCTCTGTATGTCGCTTCTTCTAGGAGTGCTTCTGGAGAGCCAAAAGAAAGAGAAAAGGAGGACAGCAAAGATTCCAAGCCACGCTCCTTGAGGTTCACGTGGAGTATGAAAACCACTAGTTCTATGGACCCAAACGACATGATGAGAGAGATCCGGAAAGTGTTAGACGCTAATAACTGTGATTATGAACAGAAAGAGCGGTTTTTGCTCTTCTGTGTTCACGGTGATGCACGGCAAGATAGCCTTGTTCAGTGGGAGATGGAAGTCTGCAAACTGCCACGATTGTCACTCAATGGAGTTCGTTTCAAGAGAATATCTGGGACTTCTATTGCATTTAAGAACATTGCATCCAAGATAGCAAATGAGCTTAAGCTGTAAAGAGAAACTACATTTTTTGGCATCAGGGAAGATTCATACGTGATCTATACTTTGAATGTACTGGTTACGCCTAATGTGATTGGCCTGTGAAACTCCCCATGTAGAAATTGCCCTTACTGCAATAAGGTTATACATAGTTATTCAGAATTGTAAAGTTAAATCCAGTATAACCTATATTAAATAACTGTAGCTAAAGAAGTTATGTTCACATGTACAGGTAAGTATATAGAGCATTCTGTTCATTTTATGTTCATAGAGTTGTATAATAAAAAGATGACTGCTTAAATACAGATCTTGTATAGTTGTCTAGATTTCTGCACAGAAATGTATGTTTGATGCTTTGAGTTGGAAAAGTTCTTCCCCATCACTTACATTTTTGGTGGTTTTTATAAGTCTTACCTCTATCATGCATTTTTTTAAAAACTGTGTCCTGAGTCAAATACACAAAAATAGTTTTCACAACTGTAGCATGACCATTTTTAATTATTTAAAAGTTGTTCATGATTTGAACCAAAAGTCGATGAATAAATCGGCTTTTGTTCTACACAAGATTGTTCCTGCTTATCTTTGGCTCTTAACCTTATTATTGGACAGTGTTTAGTTGAAAAATACAAACATGTTTACAGTGTTGGCACTTACAGTTTAGAAACTTTTGTTTTGCCTTGGGCCGGCTCAGAGCTGTGGGAGAACAGAAACCAGGCATTAGTAATGTTTTGTCTGCAAATTATAGTGCTTACTCCCTGGCCCATTAACAGATGTAGCACCAAAATGGATAACCGTAAATTATTTCATTTGAATATCATGGTGTAAAATATCACTTGTTTGCTGCCGTCAGAATACTATAAATTCCATTTTATGGAAATATATTAATATTGGGACTGTTTAATAGCACAAGATAATCTGAAGTGTTGACCAATTGTATAAATTAATAATAACACCTCAGGAATTAGCTTGGCTTTTGGAATACATGCCCCCAAAGAGTACATGCAATTCCACATAATATTTTACAGCTAAACATACATTGTTTATAATGCTGAATTGTTGATTTATGCTTTCGTGGTTGTACAGTTTGTTCCCATGTAACCTGTTTGTGTTTAATATTTTATCAGATTTCTTGTATTTATTCCACATCATTATGCCTGTAATGTGCAGCTTTGTAATTAGGCATTTGCCTACAGAAAAGAAGAAAAAAAAAACACTTTTTTTCCCCTTCATAATTAATGATTATAAACTATGTAAAACCACTAGTACTGGTACATTTTAATACTTGTTATTTTGTACTGAATTAACCATAGAGGTTGGTTGTGCAATGTTATTTAATGTCGTAATTACTGTAATATCAACATATGGGCCCCATCTGCACACTCGTGAAGAATAGGAATTTCGTTAAGAAATTGTCACTTTAAAAAATAAAAATATAAAAAAAAGCTATGGTAAACTCTGTAACCCTAAGTTAGAAGGCTGTAAGTGTAGTTTATGTGCCATTCAATAATGGCTTCTTGGCAGAGATGGACTTTACATGCTGTACTGTGATGTAGCTTTCTTCTGTAACAGTTCTGTTCTGACATGGACGTGTATTGTTGCCTTAGGAAAAGGATGGTGTTTGGAAAGAAAGAACTGTAGCCCCTCTTTTTTTTTTTTCTTTCTTTTTTTTTTTTTAACTTGATGTTCATTGAAACAAAATCTGATGCAAGTCATCTTGATTCACTGGTGCACTCTATTAAAACTTACTTGAACAGTTCTCATACTAAAATACTTGTTGTTTGCCCTTTATAAATGTGCAATAATTATTGCAAGTAGAGGAGTAGCCTAGAGGTCTCTAATTGCAGGTATGTATTAATAATGTCTGGGGTTTTTGTTTAGTTGTTTTTTGGGTGGGGGGGGGGTTTAGTGTAAAGACTTCATATTCTACACTGTGCAAATTCAGGACTTTCATTGCATCAGTTCTAGGTCCTACACTGTCTAGAAAATACCAGTGGCTTTAGCACTTCATGGAACTGAATGTCCAGAAACTATTCCAGAAATTCACCAAAAATAAGTCTCAGGAAGGATTTGTGTATCTGCTCAATTAATCCATGGATGTTCATTTATCCTTGAAAATACACCACTAGAATGTAACTATGATGTTAATCTAAGATCATGTATGAATTTGGTAATGAAGCAAAATGCTTTGCCTTTTTGGAAGGTTCCGTGTTAAAAAAAAATTATATATATATATATATATATATATATATATATATATATATATATATATATATAAAAATAATAGTCATGCTGTGAGACAGTAGATTAAATACTTGTGATAGTTTCCTGCTTTATATGTTATGTTTTTACGTGGCTTACTCTGCCCTAGATTGTTACTGTTTCTGACCACTTTATGTAACTGGAGATGAGTCTGTATTAATGTTTCATAAAACATAGACATCATTTCAAGATGACAGAGGTTATGAGTTTTAGTTCAACTTTCCCATGAAACGTATATTAAATTGGCATTTGGGGATTTTGTATTTCTCTCTGAGAAGTGGATGGTTTGCCAGTAATACAATTTCCTAAACTACCAGCAGTGTGAAATTGCACTGATTCCCAAATCCTGTTGAACTGTTTCTTCCTTTTGCCTTATTGGAAGATACTAGATAAGTTGTGGACCAACTAACACTCTCAACAAATGCACAAAATGCTTTGAGGGCACAGCCTGAGTGCATGAAGGGTAGCCCTGCTGTACCTGAATGCATCATTCGCCTGTCAGAATTTCCTGTTACTGACAAGAATAAGATGGGAAGATCCAAGAATGAATTTTCAGAAGTGCCAATTTTATTGGCAAGCTGAATGTACTTAGTATGGAAATCAGTCAGACACTGCACATTGAATCCTCAGTGCCTGGTTTTGAGTCGCTCAACAGCTGCTTTACTATGTAGCTATTACGTATAAGATACTCTTCGGAAGAGTGGGATAAGAACATTTGGATCTGAAATGCAGCTCGACTTTCATGTGGGAGGGGATCAGTGTGGCACATTATCAGCATAGCTTTAACTTGAGAAATCCGAAAGACAGCTAAATGCCACATCAAGTTCTGCAGTTCCAGGAAGGGATAAAGATGTCTCAGATCTGAAGGTGTCTTACATCCTCAATTGTAATTACATGGCTGCATTTCTAGATTTTTTTTTTTTTTTTTTTTTTTTTTTTGAAAGCTAAAGAGCATGGTTCTACTGTTTTGGTTTGGGGCTCTTGCTTTTATGCTTTATTTATTTAAGGCATGTGGACATTTCCAAACCAGGCACCCCTTTTTTCATGCAGTCTTGCATAAAGCATTAAAAGGTATTCAGGACAACAAACAGACTAAATTTTCATTTCTGCTTCTGTGGATGAAAAATATGCTCGAGAACAAAATGGCATCATTAACACCACTTAATTATGATGATGGTGAAATTCAGAGAGCTCTTAGGTATGGGAACTTCAATACATGGTGTAATACACTTAAAACAAACCTTGGACCTTTTAATCAGAGAGAACGTGTTATGTTTTCCTGGTCGCCACAGGCCAGTAAGTAGCAATCACAAGACATATGCTCTTAGTTTTTGATAGTTCAATTTAGGAAAATGAAACAAACTCATCCTGTGAAAAACCCTTGGGTGCTGAAAAGCCTGCCCCTCTCGAGAAAACAAATCGTCAATATGCTTGCATTTCTAGTGTGGGGAAAATGGATGTTCAGTAATGGATGTTAAATAAAAAAATCTACATGCAAACACTCTGCAAAGATCCAGAAAGTTACTTAATACTTTTTTTAAACAAAATCTTTCAAGGTAGCATGAGGTTAACAAGCTGAAAGATCCCATTTGACAGTTGCTTATTGATATTTTATTTCTTAATGTTGCTACCTCATCAGCATGAATCATCACTTCACTAACTAGCTTAGATGTTAGCACGTTAAAAACTACAGGAATGTAGCATGCAATTTTAATGAGATATGGTGCTGTTTCAAGCTTTCTACTAAGTGAATACTGTTGATGTAGATACTTAAGACTGTATCTGTGGTGCTACTCTACATCGTCTTGTCCATTTAGGTCCCACCTCCCGGTACCAGCGTACACCTAGCTCCAGGCGCAGGGAGGTGGGGGAGACCGTCGGGTCTCTGGGAAGGGATGCTGCAGACACTAAAGCAGCCAAGCTGTAAGGGCCACAGCTGGTCTCTATCTGTTTAGGACTATTACTTGGACTCTGAAATCCTTTCCTGGGTTTAGGTATCCACCTCAACTTTCTAGAGACTACAAACCAGCAGGACTCCCAGCAAAACTAGCAGGAGTAGCGGTGTCTTTCCTATAAAATAGGGGAAGGGATAGAGCCCTTTTCCCGCATTGACAGACCTCAGACATAGGCTCTTAGTTTGCTCCTTCCTACTTCTCCCCTATACAGCTGGTTGGAGCTGAGACTATGAGAAAACAAGGTCTTTGGAGCAGAGCTACACTGGGTGCAGGATTTACTTGCTGAATGTTATCTGCGCCTTGGAAATGCGGAGACGCAGGTTTGAGGCTTTGTTCCTCGTTTAGAAAAATCCTCATTAGAGGATTAGTCTGTTCCCTTTTCATTGCAGCTGCTTGTCAGAAATATTTGTATATGCATCAAATTTCGATAAATATACCAACTGGCTTAATAAATGGTGTCAATCCTTGCTACACACCTGTGCTTTTCTTGGTCTTTAAAAGATCTCAGCTACAGGAACGCCGCTAGTGAAAGCATTTAACTGGCTACAAAGCACAACTGTTAGTTTGCAATAGGCTGAACTTTATAGTGCTGCTTTGTAGTACCGCTAAAGCAGCCGGCTTCGTTCCTCCCTTTGCACCTGGGCAGAAGCGACTGAGAAACTTTTGCCTTTAAATGCTGCCTTTGGTACTTCTCCCCCGGCGCTGGCAGCAGAGCGATGCAGACGCGGCTCGCCACGGCGGGGGAACCGCGGCGGCTGCGCCGTCCCCGAGCTGCGAGACTTGCGCGCTCCCCCAGAGCCGCTGCTGCCGGCGGGAGCACGTCGGAGCCGGGGCCGCAGCTGCGCCCTCGGCGCTCAGCGGGTCACAGAGCGGCAGCGGGGTGCGACCCCGGCGGGACGCTGCTCTGCCCTCCCCTCCTGCTCCTCCTCCTCGGGCCGCGGGGAGGGAGCCCGGCGCTGCTGGGCCGCTGCCCGGGCCGGTTTCCGCCGCCGGCTTCCCGGGGCCGCGCCCCGGGGAGGACCCGGCCCGGCCCGGCGCGGAGCAGCGGGCGCCTCCGGCCGCACCTGGGGAGCGGCCGCGCCCGCGGAGGAAGTGGAGGAGGCGGCGGCGGCGGCGGCGGTGCCCGCAGCGCCATGGCCGTGGGGGCGCGGCTGTGCGCCGCGGCGAGGCTGCGGGGCCCCCGCGGCGGGGCGGCCGAGGACCGGGTGCGCATCCTGCGCGGCGAGGAGGAGGAGGAGGAGGAGGAGGAGGGGGAGGAAGGCGAGCCGGCGGCGGCGGCGGCGCGGACGGTGCGCTTCGCCGTGCTGCCCGAGCGCTACGAGCCGCTGCGGCCGCCGCCGGCCGCCAAGCAGCGCTACCGGGCGCGGCTGAGGAAATACGGGAAGGTGAGCGCGGCCCGGCGGCGCTTGGCCTCGGCGACAGCGCGCAACACGCGCGGCCGCGGCGCGGGGGGGCCGGGGCGCGATGCCGCTCGCTGCCCTGCGGATGGAGGGGCAGCAGCGTCGCCGCTGCGGGAGGGGAGCGGCGCTAAGCCGGTCCGTGTGGCCGGCGCTTCGCTCCCTGCGTCCCCCTGCGCCGCTGTAGCGCCGCTGTTCCTTAACACTTCGGGGTAGTGGGTCGGGAACTTTTTTTCCTCTTACACCTGTGAAAGAAACAGTGATGAGTTTTTCTAACATACTAACTTACGAGTTTGCTTTCTAGCTACCCCTGGTACTTCCTAGGTACTTTCCAGCTGGTATGAGAAAAATCAGTAGTATGTTCTTCCTTCTGTTACTATTATTTGGAGCAAAGTTGCTCTTTCACTTTCCTGTGTGGAAAACAGCAGAACTCGAAAGCTGGTGGTTTGGGTTTGCAGGTTATTTTTGGGAGGGCGAGTGCATTTAATTCTGAAAGAGCAATTAACAGGAACTGGATTACTCCTCTCTTGTTCACGTTACTTCAGGGAAAGCGATCTCGGATATATCTCGTATATTTGTTGAAAAAATACGGTTTCTTTGTTAGCAGGAGAAATCTGTCTAGTATCTGGGATCTTTTCCTATCTGAGAGATTACGAATGTCCGTGTGAGACCCAACTTTCTATTGCATTTTTTTTAAAAAAACATAATTTTTTAAAAAGATATGATTGCTATGTCTGACATCCAAAAAATGCAATTAGTTTAGGGAAGGTACTTACTTCTGAAATTCATAGACTTTATATATGACAGCACAGTAATGAGCTGTCTCACAAACGTTACTGTTTGACATAGAGGAGATGAATAGAGAACACTTATTTCATTCTCTCGTGCTGGATTTGATATTTAGAGTTTCCAACGTTGTGATTTCCAAGTCACAGTAAATATATATATTGTGAAGCATTCTCAAGTCTAGCTTACAGTGTAATGCACGTGTACACAGAGGAGTTTTATGAGCAATGTTGTGTCACAGTAGTTAATAATTTTGCTGATGTGCTGTTGGTATGAAGCTGTTTATAACAACATTGAGAGCACATGCCAGTTCCTGGACACTGAATATTCCCTTTTGTACTGGTCACACTATCTCCTCATTAGGAAGGTTTTCCAAATTAACTTTGGCAGTAAATGCCAAATCTCGACAGTGTTGGTGAGGTTCGGGTAGGTGCATTATACACAGTGCAAGGCAGAGGAAAGCGCTTGTCAGTGCGGGGCGGTAGAACAGGGCAGCTCTGGGACAGGGAGGCCTCCCGACGGTCTCCGAACGCCGTTCCCAGGCTCCACCCGTGGGTTCACGCTGCCTTTTTATTTGGCGTCTTAATTCCCTTCAGATAAGTTTCCACGTGAGTAAAGATTGCAAAATTCAGCTCGTGCAGTGTCATCGTTTGAGCTAAAGTTATTTAATATGGCAGTGCAACTGTAATCCAGCTTCAGAAAACTCTAGGAATGAAATAAGTATGGGCTGGATTTCACTGACTTCCTTATATTTAAAAATATATCTTCTGTTTCAGTGTGTGCCATATTACAATAGACAACCTTGATCTAGTCCCATGCAACCATAGAGTGATTTTGCCTAGCAGCTAACTCTAATTTTTCCCCAAACTGAGCCAAGATGTATTACTTCCCCAGTCGAAAGCAATCATTTAGCAAAGGCTAGCAAGAATGAAATTTGAATTAGATTTAGGTTTTTATTTTAAATAATATGTAGCAAGTTATCTCTAGTGTGGTACACAAATGAATTCTTAAATAAGTGCAGACATGAAAGCAGGTCAAAATATTCTCATTTTGACAAAACGGAAGGAAATTTTCATGAAAATATTCTTTGTGATTTATTGCCTTCTTGTTCAACTCCAGTTTTAACGGCTTCCATATTTTTAAGTGTTGCTAACATACTTAGAACATGTGTTTGTGGGAAATATATACCGGAACAAACTGAGGTGTGAATTTTAACTAGTTTTTTTCCTGAATAAAACCCACAAAAAAGCCAAACTTCCAGTGGAAGCTGCATCCATTTGGTTTAAATATATGCTGTAGGTGTGTATTTACATATACATAAAAAGAAATGGTAAAAATTTTTGTTCATGTGCACGAGCCCTAATTAGATGTGGGAGAAGACCGTTTTCTGGGGTGGTAACCTGGTGAGCTAGAGAAGGGGCTGTCAGAGCTGTTTCCTGTGAAGGTATTTTCTATTATCTCTCTTTTTTTCTTCCCCACCTCCCTCACCAGAACGTGGGCAAAGCTCTGCAGAAAGGATGTCGCTACCTGGTGATCGGCCTGCAAGGGTTAGCGACGGCCTATTCCTCCCCCTTTGGAGTGGCGGCTCAGGTGGCGTCGCTGGTCCGCTAGCGCAGCTCTGCTCGTCCTGCAGCGGAGGAAATCGGCCTGCGCGGAGCACCGCAGTGATTTGTGCTTTCTTCGAATTAAATCATCTGCCGAGACCCACATCTGAGGAACCAAAGGCAGCCTCCCGCCCCCCGCCAGCAGCCGGCTCCCCTGGACTGACTGCTCCTCCCTGCAGAAAGCTCTGGCACTTTACAACCATTAAAATCAGATCGGGTCAAAGAACATGCAAGGATGAGGAAATAATCTTAGACTAATTGAGCTGAAGTTTGTTATTAGACATGAATTGGGTTTCTAAAGCCTTGGGCTACGTGTGAAAGGGAGCCAAGGACAGATGGGAAAGCAAGTAGACGAGGGAGAGAGAAACAAATGGAAATAGAGGAGGGACATTTGGGGAGGTGGAGGGTGTTTGGATCTGGGGAGAAAGCAGTAGTCAAAGCAGCGAAGGAAACAAATAATGAGAGATCAGAAAAGATGGCTTCTGTCTGTTAGTGTGGGGTTTTTTTGTTGTGGTTTTCCCTGAGGTGGCTAAAATGATCAGTATGCTTAAAAATGTATTTGGATATAAATGGACTGTGGTCTGAAACAGAGGGGGCTTTGCTGCCTCACTGTCGTTCATCTCAAACACTGAAAATCGTGAGTCCTTAAAATCTTAAGACTGTTGCAAAAATCATAAAATCTTTAAGAAAATAAAAATGTTTTTGTCTTCCAGTTTGTCTTCCAGGCATTAAGAGTTCACTGTAATCAATATTTTCAAGCTTTCTTCTGCTGCTGTGAAATCTTATGTCTATTTTTTTACTGAGAACTGAGTTTATATCCAATTTACTGGATTCTAGAAGCTGGGGCTTTAAGAACACCAAATACTCTCGTGTTTGCTGGGGGTGGGGGGGAGCAGATTACCAGCTGCACCTGAAAAACTACATATATTGTTCATGCAGTGCAATTTGTATAGTAATGGGGACAAATAACCTGCCAGCTCCATCTTCATTTCCTTATGTGAAAGCTGTAGCTAGAGAACGTCAACGTGAGATGGCTCAGCTAAGTAATGTGGATGGAGCAGTTTCAGCGTCACACCTCAAGGAATGTAATTATGTCTTTTATTGATGACATGGGAGCAAGCATTTTTATGGGCCTTTGAAATTCTGTGTTTTGATCTTCTGTCATTCTTTTAAGTAAATGATTTCCCTGCTAGCACTTCTCTGTTTTATAGATTTTTCTATTCTTCATAATATTTTTGTAATCACGGAGTTTAGTTTCATTTTGGAAAAAAAAATGCTGTTCATGTGCTTTCTTTGTCTTTTCTTGAATGAGGGAGAATTGCCCGTCTGAGCAAACCAGACTGTATTTCTCTTAAATGTAGGAAGAGAAATAGAGGCATTTTTATATTCTCTTCTAACTGGACTGAAAATAAAAGCAATACAATCCATGTGTTGTGACTCTCTACACAGGCAAATGAGCGCACAAACAAGGAGGAATTTCTCAGCCGTGGCCCAAGCGCGGGGGGGGGGAAGTCGCAGTGTAAACTTCCCTGTGTTGTTCTGTCCGTGGCCTCGGCCCTCTGCTAGAAAGATGGGATACAGCAAAGACTATCTGGAAAAGCTCAGGAAAATCAAGGTATAGAGATTAGACTAGAGAGGATTAAGGTAGAGAGATCTAAAGCTGCTCGAGGTTGAGTATAGGTATATCCCCAAAGGGATTTAGGGCATTGATTTCATGCCTTTAGTTGTTTCTCCTTAACTTGCCTGAGCTTCCCAGTCTCAAAAGCCCTTGGGGGTTGCAGACAGTACTTCTGCCCCTCTGACCGGCCCTACCGGCATGCCGGAGGCCATCCGTATCTGCTGTGTCCTCTGCAATGAGGCCAGACTGTCCTACAACACGTGTCACACCAGTCCCTGCATATTTTGGGATCAACCTGAAATTTTATTACGTTGCTATATTTTACTTTCTGAAGTATTAACACTTTTCTGAATGACTAAAGCAATGCAGGGGGGATGTATGTCTGTTTTTTTGTTAAATCTGTGTCTACCTTTCCATGTGTCCCCTGAACAGGAAGGCTGTTCCCTCTCACAGTGACGCACAGGGTGCAACCCCTTCAGCACGTGGACTTTCCACAAAGGTAAACATGAACTTTAGCTTGTAAACTGTTCAGCACAATGGTGACTACTGACTTTTGTCTGCTGACCTATGGTCTCTGCTCCCCTGGTGCAACTTTAAGGGAATAACCTTGTTACCATCAATACAGGACAAGAAAGATCTATAAATGGAGTTTTTTAGCAGTGAGCTTGAGAAAAGAAAAGCTTGATACCTATTGGCAAGACAGACTTGTGCTTAAAGTGCTTCTAAAATAGACTAAAAACAAAGAAAGGGGAGGGAAAGAGAAAGAAAGCAAGCAGGTAATCTATGCTGTTGCTATAAAACAGGAGGTTTTATGCATGCTGATTCATGCAGGACTATTCTCCTTTCTCAAAATGAGCTGATCTGTTTCTTGCTGAGGCTGCCAGTTACTGCTGCTTATCAGTACTTCTTCATAGCAGTAATTCTTCACTCCTCAGCTCGTGATTTGCGAAGCCAAGCCTTGGTCAGAGGGTTTGCTATTCTCTTCACGAGCCCAGTTCAAACAGCAAGAAAAAAAAATAGGATACAGGGACGTAAGGTTCATTTTTCAGCGGGTTGGAGGGCAGAGGGCTGCAGCTGCTGTTGGCTGCAATAGCATCCCTGGTACACGACGTCCGACGTAGGCACCATCTGAAAAGGCAGGACAGGGCAGGTTCTGCGGTGCCATCGCTAAAGCTGCCACAAGCGCCAGGCACGAGTGACGCCGAGGGGGCCGGGCTCGCGGGGGCAGCCACCTCACGAGGGCAGCTGGGGATGAGCCCTCGGCTTTTGCACGAGCTTCACGTGCTGCTCGTGAGGCTGGCTTTGAGGGAGCCACCCAAGCAGGGAGAGCTTTCAACTAACGGGCAAAGGCAGGCTGTTTCATTAAAGTGAGCTTGACTGCAGCCTGGTCTCCGGGTTCCTTTTAACCGCTCAAAACAGACAGCTGATCCTCTCATACACAAAGGTTGGAAGCTGTGTATATTACAGTACAGCAGAAACACAGGGAAGATTGGATTTTACATTTGAGCTGAATGAAATGCACTTCTCCCTTCAGGCATTTGCTTTACACCCCTACCCATTGCTTCACCTGGCAAGCTTTTATTTTTTGGTGGGTGTGCTACTACACTATCTCATTATCCCCTCTGTCTCTTCATATTTCCACCCCTCTTTCACCATGTTTTACAACAAATGACACCATAAAAAAATTCAAGAAGCTGAACACATGCAAGAGTGGTAGAAAGCAGTCAGCTCTTCCAGATACCTTTTAGAAGTGAGCTCCGCTCACCTGACTTAGCCTAACAAGTCATTTTAAATCAAATCCCTGGCTTCTCCCAGTTCACTGAGTCACTGAGCAGAAGAAAGCTTGTTTCTGCTGTTCTTGGCAGAACAATTTAATTGCTACTCTGGTTTACCGTAGACTCTGAGGAAATGGCAGAGAAGTCACAGCTATTGTCTTTTGTCCAGCAACATTAGGCGCAAGGAAGCGTTTTGCTGCACAGTTGCTTTTGAAGGGCGGTAGCTGAGGAAAGCCGTAATGCACCACAACACGTCACTTAGGCACTTCCAAAACTCTGCCGGTCTCAGGCCAACGTTCATCTCACAAGCGAATGACCTTTGTGTCCTCTGCAAGACCAGCAAAGGAGCAGGTTTTGTGTCTGGTTGGTGCAAAATAAGTTGTCTCTTTTTCTGTACCCCAAGTCCCTTGTTAGCTCTTCTAAGAAGAAAATTGGTCCTAAAATCCATGAGGAGATTCTGCAGTTACCTGCACGCGGAGTACTTGGTGATTTTTTTTTTCCTTCAAGGAGCAGTAGAGACCTAAGGAACATGTAGATAATGGAGATTAAATTAAAAGAAGGTAATGGAGGAAATTTTCCCCTTCCTTGTTCCTATAGGAAATAGTGTCAGGCTGCCAGGCCTTTTTTGGAGTGTAAACTCCAGACTGAGCTCAGTGGTGCCCCTTCCTGACTCCTACGTCACCCATGAGGAGGGCTCAGGGCTCTGGGCTTGCTTAGCGTGGAGGAGGGAAGGCTTGGGGGGGGGGCGTCTCAGCAGCTTTTCGGCGTATAAGAAGGGGCTGCCAACACCACCGAGCCAGGCTCTTTTCCGAGCTGCACAGCAGGACAGCAAGAGACAATGGTCATAAATTGAAACTGGGGAGGTTCCAGCTGGATATAGGGGGAAAAAAAAATCCCTCGGATGACAATTAAGCACTGGAATGCCTGTGGATGGTATTTGGCCATAATGCAGGACTAACGAGAAAGATTATAAATAGCTTTCATACGGAGATATAAAAGACAGATATCCTCACCCTCCACCGTGCCCAGCTAGAACCACAGACGCTAAGAATAAAGCTTTGCTTCTGGTGACATGGAGCAACTTGCAAAGCTGTCAGTGCAAACTGCATTAAGAGCAGTTTGGCCCTCTGTGAAGTTTCTGCTCCACTGAATGATGCTGGCTGAAAGGCAGTTGTCCTTTAGTGCCATCTCCTGGGAAAAATGCAGATTTCCAGCCATGTTCGCTGCGCTCATCGTTCTGCATCTCCTCCTCCTGCAGGGATATCCTGCCCTCCCCGAGGCAGGCCCTCTAGTTTGTCAAGGCTGGTCGCTAGGAAGTTGGGTCCCAGCACTGTAACATATCTCTGCATACCAGTGCTTTATGACCAGTTGACTCCCAAACCTCTGTGTCCTGTTTGCAACTGTTTCAAATGTAAAGATATACAAATATTGGTTTTGTTTTTTTCTTAAACATCTAAACATGCATTGTACTTTGGAGGGTCCCATCCTTCCCCTAAGTCGTCTCTCCTGAAATCTGTTTGTCCTTATGCTGCAGAGTGCATTGCTCCTCAGTAAAATCTCTCCTTCTGCCCCTACCTGCCTTCCCAGATCACATGCAGCTCTACCCCGGACTATTCAAAATCCTAAAGCCGCCTGACTGATACTGTATTCATCTGGAGAACTGCAATTACAGAACGTGGAGAGGATTTGTAATGTAATTAGACTGTGTTTGTTAACACTGGACTGAACATTTGCTTGGAACAACCATTGCACTATTGCCTTGGTGAATTCACAGACACCAAAGTCTAACATTTGACTGGAGGAAAAAGGCAAATTTCAGTTCATTTTCCTGTATGACTGGACAGTGAACAAAGTAACCTGCCAGCCTGCCTAGCTTCCATGTATTTATGATTCCTTGTGTAGGAAAAGACTCACAAAACACACCCCCTTATCTTATTGCACTGTCTCCCCTAAAAGACATCTATCATTAATGACCCTATTTTTAATTCTATCATCACCAATTATTTGCCTGGGATTTTCCCCTACATTAATTTCACTGAGCTCATTTCTAGTGCGTGGCTCACTCAACTCTGATTTCCTTGAAGACTATAAGAGGAAACAGCAACGCTTTTATCCTCCCATCCTCTCTATGGAGGAATCTTTTGAATTTATTGTTTATTCTGTGTTGGGAAGGAAGGATTTAATTTGTGTGTGTGTGTAATATAATGGTGTGTAATATAATTTTTATCACATCTCACTGAAATCAATGAGACATGCTGGGAGATGAAGAAGATGGGGTGACTGCATACTCGGCAGTGTCATCCTCTCACCCTCTGCCTTCTGGGAATTATGAGAGAATTGCTGGAAAAATACCTGAAATGGCCCTGCTGTGGTCATTTAATTCCTGTTCCTTCACTGACACAAGATCAACCCACATTTAGCTCCACCCTGGCACCCTTTCACCAAGCCTGTTATTAAGAGTCTCCAACAATGCTGACAAGACTAAACAAGACTAAAAACCTTTCCAGGCAATCACAGCCAGTGTTTTGCCATCTTTGTCCCAAGGAATTTTAATAATGTCCAAGCTAAATCTCCCCCTTAGAGCGGTATTTTACACCTTTCCAAACTACAGCAGTATCCACATATTTGAAGACCGGCAAAATCCCCATTCAGTTGTCTTTTCTTTAGTTGAAACAACTAAAATTCTTTATATCTTTCCATGTGGATCACCTTTCTTAGACCTCTGACTGATCTGTGGCTACAAAAGAAAGTCTAGAAGATTTGACTCCGGAAGAATTATCTCCAGTTTTACAGTGCATCTAAACACCGATATGTCATTACTTTTTCCGTAAAAATCTGTTGCATCTGAAAACTTGTCATATGGGTGCTTCTGAGCTGACAAATGCTTTATCAAGCTTACCGCCTGCTTTCCGAACTGAGAGAGCCCAGCCCCAGGTTGCCATGGCTTTGACATTACAAATCCTCCATTTGGTCTGACGCATTTTAAGCAAATTCTGCCTGGAGCAAGGACCTGGCATGGAGAATTTCAGCACAAATGATTTGAAGTTCGAAAAAATTAAAAGCAATTGAAAACAAGGTCATTTCCTGGGAAATTCGGGTTTACTGTACCCACTCTGGCTACAGCAAATACAATTCTGTTACACTAGAGGCGGTGTTTGGTGTGTAACAAAAGCAGTAAATAGATTTTTTTCTGAAGGGCTTTATTCCCACTGTTTTATAGCAGAAGGAGTTAGTAACCCCTAGGTAAGCACAGATGTGCCTGATACGGAAGATAAAACAGAGCTGCTGGTTAAGCTGCTTACTGGAGGCTTTTTGAGCGGTGCCTGCAGTGTGGCTGAACAGACTGCTTTTCTCAAAGCCTGCTGTCTTAGACCCGAGACGTTAAGCCATGGCCATGTTCTTCACAGCCATTTCTAATTTTACATTCCTTGCATCACAGCAGGAGAGGAGAGACTATGCAGATGCTGCCGCCTTCTGTTATTCCTCCCTTCAGCTCCCACTTCAAGAAGAGTCAGGGCTGAACGTAATAGGCGCTTTTGGGAGCTGGGCTGAACAAAATTTCCTTGGGCTCCAGGTTGGCAGACTGAGGGAACAAAGGTTTCTTGTGCTTCTTGGGCTTACAGATAAATTTTTCTCTAAGTTAATATGCAATTGCTGGCACAGGCTAACTATTTCTAGATGTAGTTAATGGGTCCTTCAAACTGAAAGAAACCTTTTTTGTAAACCCTTGTGCTATCGTAGTGTATAACTAAGAAGTAGTTGTAGCTATTCGTAGCACCATCACACTGGATCAGTCTAAACTTCTCCGAATTCTCATGCTGACAAAGCATATACACTCCAGTCCCATTTTCTCTGGCACCCAGAAGAAGGGAAGCAAGCAATAGCGGAGCAAGCAATAGCTCATTCAAAATGATCTTCTCTGAGTCCAAATCCTGCCATCTTGATGCCGCTTAGGCTAAAGTTCAGAGAGTGAAAGCATTCTGCATTTTGTGACTTTCACAGTGGAGAATACTACCAGTGCTCAAGAAATCACAGAAGATACCGACTCATTTTTGGCTTAAACTTATGAAAATAAATGGCAATTTTCATTAGGAATGCCTATGCTCTTTAGAAAAGTTGTGACCAGAATAAAAATGAATCTTTTTTTTTCATTTATTTCATTTGATTCACTGCTTTTAGTGCTAGATTCTAAAACCAACTTGTGTTGTCATGATTTTCCCTTTAGTACTTATGTTAATTTGTTTTGATTCATGCTTGCAAGCTCTGCTTATGGCGACAGTGCTTACTAATTAGACAGTCATTGTAGTTTTGTTGAACATTTGCTAATACATTAGACATCTGGTTCCCTTTATAGTGTTTTTCTGCTCCTGCGGGTGCAGTTGCAGATTAAAGATCTCTGTGTGAGCTTAATTAAATTACAAAATATTGACTCCTTGTTAAATTAGAAGAATGATGGTTATCAAAGAGCATGCAAGTGTTCCAAGTTCGTGCAGCAGGGCTGCCTCAACTTTCACTTCTGCGGCAGAATTCACAAATTCTTCCAGAGTAATTATTTTTGCCTCAGTGGGCCTGGGACGCCAGACAATTTGCAGGCGGAGGTGAAAAGGGAAGGCTGGGATTTCAAAACAGACTCTGCTGTTTAGAGAGTGCGATTTCCTGCTAGAGTGGGGAGATCCACTGGTTATGGAGAACAGGGTATGTTACTGTGGTTTATGAGTGTGGCCCGTCAGCGTTGCAGTGTGAAGGCGTGTGGTGGGTTCAGGCTTGCTGTCAGGCAGCTGCTAGGGCTGCCAGGAGCAAGGAAACCCCGCGTGTGATGGGACTGGTCTTGCCTTCAATGAATGCACTGCCCAGCGTGGTCTGACTAGCCTTTAGGAAAGAAAATCAAGGTAGTTTACAGCATTGTGGGGATGAGCCTGGGGAGGAGATACCCCCTTGAGTTTTCCCTGTATTGATCCCATCTCAAGTGTGCCTGCTCTGCTCCATTTCAAACTGGCAGTTCACTGGCAGTAGGAGCAGGAGGGAAAGCGGTACAGGTGAACGGAGGAGGGAGCCTGCAGCTTTCAACACCGCATCCTCCCAGAGGGTCCTGGGGGGGCTCAGAGGGCCTCTACTGATGTTGAGGTTGGACAGTGAGTGAGCAGGATGGAAAGGACCAAACAGGAAGCAATCTTCAGAAGATCCCTGTGCCACAGATGCAAGACAGATAACTCCCAATTTACCCATCCAAACCCTTTAACTTAATCATCAAAGTCATGTAAGAAGTAAAGGGTTTCAGACGATCTGGAAGGTGAGCAGGAGGAAGCTCACCTTGCATACTTCACACACAAGTGCAACAGCAGCACGAGGCCCTGCTGGTCAATAGTTTAAACTCCAGAGTGAACTGGGCTTGTTGCAGGGGCAACTGTATGATAAACTGTAAGTCTATCATATATACAGAACATGTGGCAGAGCCGTAGGCTGCCAAACCAACCTTGGCATGTCCAAATGGTACCTGAACTACCTTTACTCTTCCTGGGATCAGCCCTTTCTGATTAATGAGTGGCAAATGGTATATAACAGATTCATAAGATTCTTAATGTGACATGAAACAAAATAAAATGAGCTATTCATTACAGCAATAGCCTAATGGTATATTATCGAACACAAAAGACAAGCGGACTGCTCTAAGTTGCCCTGCTTATCCTTAGTGTTGTGGACTACTTGTAGAATTAGGAAGGTCTCAAAAACTACAAATGGCATTAGGGCATGACCTAGTCAAACAGGAAAGTAGAGAATCAGAGTGCTAAGGGATTGCCATCACTTCTGCCCTTTCCCAAAGCTATTGTTAACAGAGACCTTTACCTGAAAATCAGTCAGCAAAATAAGTCTGTAAAATGAGAATAACAGGGAGGCATCACCTGAGATGGCCTAGAGGCCACTCAAGTAACACCAAGCATCCTGATGAGGAATGTAAATCTCACTCACTTTTGCACCAAGAAATGGTTATGCAGACTATTAGTATACCAGCACATCTGCCTGCCCAGCACCCTCCTACCTGAAAGAAGCAGGCAAAGACATGTTTAACAAAATCATGTTTCTTTCCTTTCTCCTCCTGTGCTCAGGAAGATGTGCATCTTTGACACTATCTATCTGCTGCATGTTTTCATGCCCATAATCATTTCATGGACCTTCTTATTGAGGGCTCCTCCATGGACACCCCTCTTGCCCATGAGGAAGATCAGGGCTCTGGAGGTCCTGCCGATACAGATGGATCTGCTGTCTCCGCCTTTCGTTCTGGTATCCATCACATCATCTTCTTCTACCAGTAGGTTGTCACGAATCACACTGCACTTTTTACCAGCAATGGTGATGCCAGTTTGCAGGAACGCTTTCCTATCCTGGCCAGTGATCAAGCCCACTTCTTGAGGGGAGATGGCTGCGAGCAGCCCTCCTGGCTTGGATGCCCACACACACTTGTTGTCAGAGTGGCCCACAATAGCTACGTCTTCGACGTTCCTGTCCTTCAGGATGTAGTTAATGTAGTTCTTCCAGTCCCCCATCCCAGCCGGGCGGTCCAGATGCCTCTAAAATGCCCCACACTGAACTTCTCTGTCTCCTGGCTGCTGAGACTCAGCTCTTGGTGAACCAGTCCTAGAAGCTTCAATGTGAGCGTCTGACCGAGGATCCCAGCAATCCGAGCTGGGGACTCAGGAGAAATCAACAGACATGGCTCTTCCCTTGCTGGTCAAGAGAGATCTGTGCCTGGGAAGCAGTTGCCGACAGTTGCCAGGAGCTTCTCAGCGATTCCAGCAGCACTTGTCAGTACCCTGCACATTATGATGTCGCATTTGCCTTAAAGCGCGATAGCCCGCGAAGGGACTTTCTCCTGCCACAAAGTGACTCGCGCATGACTTTCCACCAGGGCCTCCAAACCACAGGGGAGCTTTTGCATGGGGCCTCACAAGCCTGGCAGCAGGCGGTTTGTGCAGACGGGTGCCGAGGCCAAGGCGCACAGGACCCACCAGCCCAACCGCAGGCGCTGAGCTTTACCTGCCACCGCGGGCCGCCTCGAAGCTCTCCGCGACGTGCGCGGGGGGGCGGCCGGGGCCGGGGCCGGGGCGGGCCGCGGCGGCGGGGGGCGGGCGGCCCCGCGGCCCGCCCCGCTCCGGCCCCCGGAGGCATCGCGCCGCGGCGGCCGCAGTCGCCATGAGCGCGGCGTGGGGGGCGCTGGGCCGCGGGCTGTGGGCGGCGGCGGCGGCGCTGGCGCTGGGCGCGCTGCTGGGCGCCTGGCGCTGGGGCGGCGGGCGGCGGCGGGGGGCGGCCGGGGGGGGCCGCGGCGGCCGCCGCGAGCGCGTGGGGACGGTGTCGGGGCTCTTCGTGTACCCGGTGAAGTCGTGCCGCGGCGTGGCCGTGCCGCGGGCGCAGGTGACGCCGATGGGGCTGCGGAGCGGCGAGCTGCGGGACAGGTACCGGACGGGACGGGACGGGACGGCTCTGCCGGGGCCTCCCCCCCGCGTGCTGAGAAAGGGCAAAGTGGGAGGAAAACCGGATTTGTTAAAAAGGCGGCGGAAAGCAACACAGCACGGAGGCGGAGCGAGGCTGCGGGCGCTGCAGCGCGCTCCGCGCAAGTGGCCGCTACGCCGCCGCGCCCCGCGTGGCGTTGAGTGCGTTGCTCTGCCCTTGTGTGCCGCAGGTTCTGGCTGGTGACCAAGGAGGATGGACACATGGTTACGGCCCGGCAGGAGCCGCGGCTGGTCCTGGTTTCTGTCGGCTGTGAGAAGGGTTGCTTGACCTTAAATGCCCCAGCGATGGAGAAGCTGTGTTTCCCTGTAAATCTCTCCAGGAAAAATCCAGTGCGGAACTGCAGGTACTGAAGGGCAGAAAAGTGGAGGGGTTGGTCCCCTCCCTTCCTTCCCCCCCAGTGCTCTCTCTCATCTACATGCTTTATTTTTCAGGACTTTATGATGTTTAGCATTTTCTTATGCGAAAGTTGGAAGATGAAACTCTCTGTTGTATGTTATGCCAGAGGTCAGGATTCAGTATGATAATGTGAGGTCTAGTCTTAATCTGTTAAATTCCGATGAAAGCAAACCTTAGGAAAAGATAACACAGTATTCAAAGCTGATACGCTATATTTGTGCCAAATGAACTGTGATCTTCAGTTTTCATGCAGTGGCATGTTTACTCATTTGTGTTTGCTTTCTGTTTTTTCATTTTACCTTGCATCTGAAAATCTCAGTCATACATGCTGTGTTTCTTGGTCACAACTAATACATGCATCAGCATTTTCAGATGCACACTGGCCGTTGGTATTGGTGAGATATCAGGGCCTAGCTCCCCTCACCACCGACTGCAGACACTTAGCCGAGGTGCCCACGTTAGTAGCTCGGTTGCCTGAAGCTCCTCTGTGGTCCTTGGAGAGAGATGGGCATTTCCAGAGAGCAAGTCGTTCCTGGTAGCCCCCCCCCTTGTATCTTGAGGGGACTTAAGGGGAACAGATGACAAACATAGGCATCTCAGCTATGTGCCTAGAATTATGTTGGATGAATTCAGGCCTAGTTTTTTTATTGAAATATTGAAATCCATGCTGAAAAGTGGCCAAGGGGAAACACAAAACATCTTTTCACTGTTAAATGCCAATTATAAATAAGACTATTCAGTAACTGTAAATGGTATTAGCCCATACAAGCATACTGATAAGTGTTTTTTCTCCTTTGGACAGCAAAAAAGGTTAATGTACCAGCTGCTATAATTAAAGCTAACAGTACTTGAAAGGAACTGCATTCATTAGCTCTTAGAATAGGTCTGTTGCTGTGGAAACCACTGATTAGCATAGCTCAGTATCTTTATTTACATAAGGCAGGTGCGAGTTACAAATGATAGCATTTATCATGGAGAAATAGGACAATCTTTTAAAAAATCTGTCTGGAATATATATACATTAGCCATTGATACACACACTTCAAAAACATGCACTGTGTTTTATATGTTATTTTTCTAAAATTCACTGTGCTATTAGAAAAAGATTTAAATAGGCTGAATGCATTTCAGTAATGAAAAACTATGTTGGACTTCTGAATTACAGATCTCAGTGCTTTGTTTTTCTCTTAATTTTTCTTCTTTTGCCTTAATAAACTATTGCCCTCTCTGGCTTTAAAATTGCTAGATTTAGGAAATGTAGGTAAGCAAAGTTAGGTGTGTGTAAGCAGACTTCGAAAGTTGCCAAGTTTTCTGGTATACACCTGCTGCCATCGGATGTGGAAGCAGTAATGCCCATAGTTAAAAGTCGTCTAGTACTTTTCAGGTTGAGAGCCGTGTTTTGTGTGACTGCTGCACTTAAACAATTTGAATTGCCATTTGTCTGCTCAAGGCTGATTCTTTCTGATACGGTCAGCCATTCCCAAAAATGAGATTTGGGAACAGTACTATATTCAGGCAAATGAAGTCTTCACTTTTCCTTCCAGATTTTCGATTCCAGCTTGTGAGTGGGAGTAGCTATCCTGCAGCACAGTACAGTCTGTCTGCAAGGTCCTCTGCACAGACCGGTGCTTATTCTGCTGCTCAGGGTGCACAGTGCCTTCAGATTGGTGCTGGCTCGTGCCCAGTTGTTTCGAACTGAGGCAATGCAATAGCATTTGGGGCTGAAAAAGGCTGTGCACATATCTGTGCTTTAAAACCGGTAACTCCAGTTGCAGTTTTTACTTGGATATTAAAAAATCTGATGTTTGAGGGAGGCAAAGGTAGGACTAAAGTCACTGCACATATGCTGCTGGAATATGTCAAGGCAAGCACTGAAAAATTACTGTAGCTTGTAGTGTTACATCTGCTGTCTAAAAGTAACAGAGTGAGAGTGCCACCCTGCTGTACTGGGGGGGGGGGGGGGGGGGGGCTCAGAGCTGTTTGAATTAGGTAGTGGCTAACTCTTAATGCACTGACTCCCAGCAAGTCCCCTGAAAGAAGCAGGAGCTGAAGGTTTTGACCATTGATTTGTGTATGGGTTGTATGATTAGACCTAGACTGCTAAGAATGAGCCCGTATTATGAGGACTACTTGTTGTGCCTTGAACAACTCATCAGAAGTGATGACTTAATTGTGAAAGGCTTGACCAGAGAATTTGCCTGTGGCTTTTAAGTCTGATAAGCTGTATTTTTGAAAAAATGATTTTTTAGTGATAGCAGACAACAACAAAAAACCTCTCCCATTCTCTAAGCTTGGGGGCAGAGATACAGTTCTGAGTAGGTGTAAGGTGTCAGAGCAGACGTGGCAGGGAAGGAAGACTGAGGCACTGGTGAGGGATAGGACTGTTTTACACATGCGGCGCTGAGAGTTTCTCATGGCCGTCAGAGCCCTCTGTGGAGCCTGGTGCACAGCTTTTCCAGCTGAGCAGGGGACACAGCCATTTGCAGTGACTGGGGTGCACCTGCACACAAATAAACCCAGGGGCTACCTGAAATGCCTGTGTATGTGTGTAAAGCAAGCAGTGAAGTGAATGAATCTCTCTGGCATCATTAGCCTGCTGCTGGCCATGATTCCCGGGAGCCCCTTGGCCTGCCAGTGTGAGGAGGGCAGGCCTGTGACATGTTCGGGGAGGGGAGCAGGCCACCGGCTGGATGTTGCTGCCAGCACCACAGTAATTCATCTCTGCCTCAGATGAGGAGGGCCTCTGGGAGCCGGGCACAGGCTGCCTGAATTGCCTGGGCATCTATATGCTTTAAGCTGTGCGGTGTATGGGTACAGAAGTAGAGGAAACTGCAGTGCATTTGGGTCAAAATCAGTATTTTGAGGACAGTAACAAAACTATTCGTGACTAGTGTTGAAGTTTATTAGAAAGCTGAGTGGAGGTTTATTTTTCCTGCCAAAATTGTTATTTGCGTAAACTTGTTTATTTTCTGCTGCCAGTGGCTTTTTATGCCCCATGGACTTTGCTTCCATTGTAAATCTTTAACCGCTCTTAGTATGTAGAACAGCTCAAACCCTACGTTTTGGCATTGCTTATTGGTGTCAGTACTTGTCACTCGATCCCACTGGGGTGTTGTGCCAGAGGTTTTAGGGAAAGTCAGTGCATATCCTTTTTTATTGCTGTTGTTTTTAACTTAGGTTTGTCTGGTGAAAAAAACCTTTCAGATTTTGGAAAACAGCTGTTTTGGAGAGGAAATGTCTTGCTGAGACCATTGGTCGGATGGTTCAGGTTTGCACTGCACTTTCTGCTCAGCCTTCTGAGCTGAGAAACTGCTTCTCAAGTGGTTGAGACTCAAGGTGTCATTTCTGAGGAAGGTGTAAATACCAGGTTTTAACGGAAACTGTTTTGCAGCCCCAGCAGTAATGTATCTATTGCTGTTTCATCGTAAGAATATTTATGACACATGCAAATCTGTTAGTGTCACAATAGTTGAAATGATCTTTGGGCAGCAGAGTTTCACTCAGCTCCGGCTAGATTTTGGCAGCACTAAAATTTGAAGGAAAGCTTCCTTAATGTTGAGGGACAACATTTACAAATTTTAATTACAGTAACTAACCATGTCTGTTTTAACTATCATTCATTTTTTGAAATAAATTACATTTCAGTCACTTTCTGGATAAAGGTCTTTTGGTATTGAAGTCACATACAAGGGCAAGAATAGACCCTTTATTTTTCTTGAAAGTGGGGCAAACTGATGTGATTCTTTACAGGACCACTGATGTGACAGTTAGATCTGTGCACCTAAAGCCTATTTCAGGGTTCGTTCTTTCACCCTGGGGCCAGTTGGTATTTTGTGGCCATGTTCATACTACTCATCTTCCAAAACAAGGTGTCCACAAGGAAATTGCATGCTGGGGATGTTTCTTACGCTATTTTCAGAAACCAACTTCCGTTTAATTATAATTCAGGTAGTTTGTTTACAGTATCTTACTATTACTTTTATAACAAGCTGTTTGCCTTGGAATACTAAGCATGCTTGAGCCTTCCGCTTTCCAACTAACTTGCTGATATGCCTTGTGATCCTTCAGGGTGTTTGGACTGGATATCCAAGGCAGGGACTGTGGTGATGAAGTGGCTCGGTGGATTACCACTTTCCTGAATACAGAGCCATATCGACTAGTGCACTTTGAGCCTTCCATGGTGCCAAGAAAGTCAAAGGACGTAATAAACCTTTTCCGAACCACAGATGAGGTAAATGAATGTTTTTCCCAGCAGTACGTTTTTGTATCCTTTTTTTTCCCCTTGCCCAGACCTGCATGTTCAGCCATCAGGTGATGAGCTCAATTTAGCAAGGTATGTAGTCATGTACTTAAAGCACATGAACATTTGCCTTACCTTTGGTGGGATGACTTACTTGCCTAAATTTAGCTTCAGGTCTGCTCTAAACTATTGACCATCCACAGCTAAAGAGTTTTATGCTGACATTTTAAGAGGAACTGTTATATTGCAGAATTAAATGGAATTCCTTTTCTTTGCCTCAGTGAATAGAAGAAAGCTATGTTTTTAAAGATATTTTGCTGGTATAATCCATGTCGTACAGAAAATCTTTATTCTCTATCCTTTGTTAGGTCTAGCAGTGTTGTGATATGAGCTGTCTTACCTCATATTTTGTGTAAAAGGATGATGCTAAACCTAGCTCTGTGTAGTCATAGGCCTAGGAATTACCATGCAAAGAGGGCTGCAGAATTTTCATCTTTTTCTTCCTGTGAGGAGAGGCTGAAAGATAGGATATTAGATAAAGATTTGCAGGCAGGGAAAGGAGATGTTGTGCTCAGTCAGTACATTCCCGAGATGTCCTCTTATCATTGGGGCCACTGATGCGCTTCTTTTTCTCTGAATAAAGCTCCCATGTAGAGGTGAACTGAGCCTGATGAGTGTAAGCTTTTTAAGCAAATGCAAATTCTGACTACCTTACCCTACTGTTGTGATGTTATTATTTACAGAACATCAGTGGTTTGCTTGTTGCTGCACAAACAGAAGGAGTTATATGCAATTCTAGACCTTTATACATGTGCATTTATTTATTTATTTATGGATCTTTATACATATGTAGGATTTTTCTTTTAATCCTGTTCATTGGCCTTGTTTGACAAAATGGCAGCCCTCCTGCCCCCCCCCCAAAAATTAGGGCAATGAATGGATGGTTGCAATTTAATATGGCTATTCTGTGTGTGAAACTTTCTCTCTCATAAGATGGATTCAGTGATAAGATGATTCAGTATACTGTGGTAAGACAGATTCAGTATATAGAAAAATCCAGTTAGCTGATTAAAGTCAACCAGCTAAGTTCAGCAAGTTCATAAGCTTCTTATTGTCTTTCATAATTTGCCATAGCATGCCTTACTGACATACTTTGCTCCACCTGTAACACCTAGAATTAATGTCTGGAACATGCATCCTGTATTGCCTACATTTATTGTAGTGTTTAAGAAGTTGCGGTAGCTGCTATAATTTGTGGTTTAACTCTATAAATAGAAGTTTAATTTAAAAAATTGAGCAAATAAAACTTAGAGTGGTTACTGAAATAGGAAAGGGCCTGTTGTTTCACTTCTTAACATACTTCCAGTGAATTAAAACCTCACTGCAGCAGCATAACACTGCCAGGCTACTGTATGGCCATTGGCTCCAACATACCAGTCTTTTTGCCATTAAGCACGAACTCTGCTCCTATGGTCTTGCAGCAGCCATAGGATTTCTTTGTATTTATTTATGTAGGTTGCCTACCCCGATTGTAGCCCAGTCTTGATCCTCACAGAAGCTTCACTGGAAGATCTAAACACCAGACTGGAGAAGAAAGTTAAGATGGAGAACTTCAGGCCAAATATTCTTGTTACAGGTTGCAGTGCTTATGAAGAGGTAAAATAATGCTTAAGTGCCTTTTTGGAGGCTTGGATGTGTCCTCTGTAACTCCATTTCCTTGGGGGATTGTGTCTACAAGGATGAAGAAAGCAGCTGCTCTGTGATTCACAGCTGACCTCCAGACAGGTGCAGCTTCATCTCACTTGAATGCCTGCGAATCACTGAGGGAGGTGACAAGCCTGTGGATACTTACTTAGCTTGGCGAAGGATAAAATAAGTATATTTAAGTGACAGGCTGTGACTGAATGCTTGTGTTTAAGTGTAAAGTAAGGAAAGTTACGCACACTGTAATGCATCAAATTAATGATACAGATAAGCAATTTGTAAATCGTCAGCGAGATGTTTTGTAATGGTTGTCACAAGAGTAAAAACTCACCCTTGCAATACTACAGTACCATAACTGCATCTCTGACAATGTTCTGGTAGTGCAAAAAGCACCATATCTATGAAGGTAACTGGTGGTGTTGATGGCTTCTGAGTGTTTTGATGTCATGTTTCCATTTTGCCAAAGAATGTGCTCTATAATTAATGTCATTACTGATGTGTCCTGAATTGGGTGAATGTAGTGACAATAGATTTTTCATTAAAATAATACGCTATTGTAACTGCACTTACTTTGAAGATGTGAGAAGGGCAATCGTCCAGAATGATACTACTTCTTCTAGGAATAACTGTGCTTAGAACCAGCTCCTGGAAAAATGGTTACAGGCAGTTATGTCTAATCTGTGCATAACGTTCACCTTCCCTCAGGACTCCTGGGAGGATATTCTGATTGGTGATGTGGAGATGAAAGGGACAGTGTGTTGTGCCAGGTAAACGTTTTGGACTCCTATTAAATACATACATGTGCACACACACATATATGTATGCATATATACATATATGTATGTATGTATATGTGTATATATATATATACACACATACATAGCCATTATTGACTCAGCACTGTCTGTCATTGCAGGTGTATTTTAACAACCGTTAACCCAGACACTGGGGTCCTGGATAGGAAGGAGCCACTGGAAACACTGAAAAGGTTGTAAAAATACCAGTGCTTCTCAAGTCTTGGGCGTGGGTGTAGGCTAGATCCCAACAGACATTAGGCAGGAGTTACAGAAGTGATTTTAAGCATATGTTAGACTGAAGGTCAAGGTGCAAAGGTCTGTGTATATTGGCTTCAGTTCTGCTTTCTGCAATTCCATATGGTAAGAAAACTCAGGAAGTTCTCTCTCCTTTTTTGCAAACTTTACCTTCTCTACCTCTTCCATCTCTGCCTGTGTGAATGCCTGTGGAAATAGATATTTAAGGTATTTAAGGGTCTAACTTTGCACCTTTGGCATGTCTTTTTGTGATAGTTTTTGTGTGCGTGAATACATGGATATGTGAATACAATCAGTTTTATTCTGTTTGAACTGCTTAGTTCTCTTAATTCTTATATTTATTTAGTTAATTTTAACCTAGTAAATTGACCAAAACAGGGCATCACTGTTTGTGTGCCCTCTCTGTCATCACTGATACTTTGATGTTTGGAATTTGCTACCACTGATTCTTAAGAAGTGTTCTCTCTCTGCAGTTACCGCTTATGTGATCCATCTGAGCGACATTTATACAAATCCAGCCCTCTCTTCGGAAGGTATTTTGCTGTTGACAAAACCGGAACCATTCAAGTTGGAGACCCTGTGTATAAGATCGTCCAGTAAAGGGAGATAGATTTTGATCAGAAGATGCCTTTTCACTTTGATATTGAAATTGTTTTCCCATGAACACAGCCACTGACATAACTTTTTCTTATTCCTTGCAATATTTTCTGTTTTGTTCCTTTGTAAGGCACAGGGAGTCTTTGAGCCTATGAAGTGCCAAAAGTGATTTTAGATCATGTCATGTGCTAGCATTCCTATAGAAACCAAATCTTCAGTTTTTTACAGGCTGTAAAGAAGAAACCCCAATCTAAAGACAAATTACAGCACTACTGAGAGTACCACACTTCCTAATTTTTTGTGTCAGGCTCCATATTGGAATCCAAAATTATGTGCAAGGGCTTTGCATCATGTATTAGATACATTCAGTGCCTCTGAAGAACCACAAAAACAGTCATGCTGAGGCTAAGGTAAGCTTACTGACCTTGGAGCTGCCTTACTAGTACACACGGAGTGACGAAGGCAAGGCCTTGTCTTAAATTCCACCCTTCTTTGGTCTTAAGCATCTTTCTCTATTTCTGGAGGTATTTTCAGTCAGTGTTTCTTAACCTGCAGTCATTCCCTGAAGACTGTGTGCTGTCTTTCAAGACTGGAGCTGTGTCAGAAGGAGAAGGGTTGTGAGCTGACTAAATGCTACTCTATTCTATAGGTGGGAGCACTGGCTAACAGTACATAGGTTCATTTATGTCCTCCATTTGAAACTGTGAATCATCATTTGCATCTCCCCTGAAACATACCCTGACAGCTAGTCCATAGGCTATTTTAGAGTGATGCATTTGCTACCATATCAATAGAAAGTGCTCCAATATAACTAAAGAATTAGGTGTTCATTAGACCAGAGACTTTACTTGCATTAGAGAGAAGAAGGCTTTTGGGAGTGATCTGATCCCAAGACTCCCCCTGTCCAAACTGATATCCTAGCCACGGTTGTAGGGTGCTATGTTCATGCTTAGCTCCTTTCTGGCTCAGTGAATCTTTTACTGTAGAAAGTTGGACTGCTTCAGCAAGAGGGTGTCTCTGCCAAAGACACCTGCACATATAGAGAAGTAAAGTTTTATGCATCCAGGGGAATACATAGACTTCTGGTGCCAAATAGCAGCTAAGCAGGGGTTTGGGAAGTTGCAGTTTTAGGCTGAGCATTTTAATACCCCTACCCCATACGCACTCTTTCTTTTTTTTTTTTAATCCTAACTGAAATATCAGCCACTTACATGAAACTGATAATCCTATTTTCTGCTATATGTTATACTGCATAGAACAAGTGGGAGGGTTGATGCAGGGGGAAGAAACAACTGCCATTGATGGCAGTGCTGTCTTTTCTTCAAATCTAGCAGAACTTAAAAAAAAAAAACCCTGTACTCAAAGACAAAAGTGAACCATCTTTCAAGCACTTGGCCACCTGTAGCATTGTTATGGATTAGTATATCTGGAAAGAGTGTTGAACTAGCCAAAAGAGGATTTTAAATAAGTATGAAGAAGGACAAGTCATGGCCCAATTTGGAGTTTAGATTCTCTGTTCTCTTTTGTGAGTATGAAACCGGGATTTTGCTGCATGTCCACAGCTGACACTGGTAGAGTGAAGAGTCCTCGGCTTTTGAGCAGATTCAAATGGATGTACGTGGCAACCATGGAGCAGGTATATGAGGAAGGTAGTTCTGTATTACTTGTTACCTGGGAGTTGCTCCAAGTAGTCTTTTGTAAGTAGAGTGCTCTGTAAGTGTTAAGTTCTCCTGTGACGGAGGAGTCCCCAGCTAGGACTACATACTGCATGCTTGTGCAATGTTATTCCCAGTGCAGTGACTAGTGGGAAGACATGAGATAAAAAGCATCTTTTAAAATGAAAATAATCATGAGGTTAACTTAGAAAAGCGTATGTTGAAAATCCTTAAAAATATTAGAAGCTGAAACATTGTGGAATTCCTCATATTATTGTTAAGCAAAGACAGCCTGCTGGCCTTCCAGAGCAATTAGTTAAGTGTGTGTCGCTTAAGTCAAAAAAGTGGAAGGAAAGAGAGCTGAATTCTTGCCTCTAGCAAAGCATCATTCTTCACTGTTTTCTTAGCACCACATTAGGAGTTATGTAACACAAATTCTGTGTGATATAGGTCATGTTGCATTTTGCTATCATTGACTGGATTAATTTGGGAATGCGGCGATTTGTCCAATAGGAAATTTTGCATCTGTGTTCCTGTTATTGAAAGAAAATTACATAGATCTAAACCCTGATTTACCCCTACAAAACCTCCTTAGAAGAATTTGGCTAGAATCCTAAAATGCATATGCTTCTGAGTGTAGTGAATTTGACAAATGACATTTAGGTCAATTATGTGATAAAAGAGGGCCCTCCTGGGAGCTGCAGAAGGTAACTAATTAATATGACAATATAAATGTTTTCATATAGTTGAACTCCTGTAACTGTAGGAATTACATTTGATTTCACTGAAGCCTTTTAGGAAGTTGACTGAAAACATGTCAGTCTTACAACACTTTTTGTATATGTGTGCTTAAAACTGTTAGCTGCATTTTAACTCTGGAAAGAAAAAAGTATTCTTCTTTTGAAAAAGTAAACTTCTATTGAATCAAAACTCTTGTAAGGTGTAAGATTTCTGGAGCTTTTTTTTTTTTTTTTTTTTTTTTTTTTTTTTTTACTTTGTTCTCTTTTGTGGCATTTAACTTCTGTTGCTGTTTACTGAACCTCATACATAATTAACAGTGATGATTTTTTTTATCTTACCTCTATGTTCAGGAGAATCCCTAGGTAACCAGAGGAAGTCCTATGGCTAAGAGAGCAGAACCATCAGATGTAAGTGGTCTGCAGGCTCAACTTCACAACTTTTATAATCTAGATGATGAAAAAGATGTTTACAGATTAACCACCATAAAACTGATGCATTTCTGACCTCATCTTTTCTCCATGGACGTCCAAGAACCGGGAAAAATTACTTTGAAAGTGGGAATGTTTAGTACACTCCGTCAGTGCAAAAGAATGTTTCCTATTTCAGGTCTTTAAGTATAAAGCTAATGCTTGTTTTACAGCAGTTACTGGCTGGTATGATTCTTGCAGAAGACTGTGTGAGAGAAGGCCAGTCCTTACAGGCAGAAATTTCCTGATTGCTTAGGATTTGAGGTGGAGGCATCTTAACCAAGACTGACCCCAAAAGAGGAAAGATCCATGCTTTTGCATCTTAGGGAGAAAAAGCCCCTTCAAAGGCATTGCTGTCCTCTATAAGAGGAAAAGAGGTTCCTGGCTTTTGCCACTGCAAATGGCAGAGGTTTCAAGAAGGGCAGTCACAGGGGCCTCATTTCTGGGCTATTCTAGCCCCTTAAATTGGCTTTATTCTCATTTTGAGATCTCTAAGGACTTTCCTACCCAGTGCAGTTGTAGGGCTGAGAACTATACCCACAGAGTCTTTGTTCCTTTTGGACAAAAGAATCTTAGAAAAAATAATGCAAGCATCAAAGATGTGTATCAAATCTTTTCTTCAGCTGGAAGAGATGCAGCATTTGTACCTTCTGAAGATTACTATTTTTACTTCTACATAGCTATCGATGTTGACCATCTCTACTTCTAATGTCACTTCCACTAGTAATTATTTTTGCATTTTGCCCAGGGAGATGAAGCCAGTAAGGGCTTCAGACACTGCACCTCTTCTGAAACAAATCTGCTTACTTTGTAACTACCTTCTCTTTCATTTATTGGAGTTTTGTTCCTTTGACCAGCGTCATGCCTACCTGCTAGCTGGGCTGCTTCCCGGACAGCGTGTGAAGAGCCGCTCAGCAGAGAGGGGAGCACTGGCTGCAGCTGTGTGACCATTGCGTGGCGTGGAAACCCACAGTACCAGTCAGCGCCAGTGCAGCAGGGGCTAAGGCCTTCTTGGCTCCTTGGTTGGTAAATACGTGCCTGGGGTTGCTATTACCAGGATGGAGGCTGTCAAGCCTAGCAATTTGGCTTGGACTGAACTTGTGGTAAAGGTAGGCATCAAGTGAGGCCACGAACCAAGGAGAGCTAAGGAAGCACCCATCCACAGCGCGGGCAGGGGTGGTGTCAGGATGGCAAGTGGAAGTTTGCTCAGAGGAGTCAGGCAGGCTGGGTGGCAGGAGTGGCCAGAACGAGGAGGAGGTAAGCAAGGGCCAGGCACAGAGGGGGTATGTGTCAGGGCTGGAGCAGCAAAAGCCACCTGGCTGTGAATCAAGGCAGGAAAATGGATAATCACACATTTTCAAGGCTTTTTTTTACATCAGCTTCGTATATATATATATATATATATCCCAGCCTTTCATAGCCTGGTCTAGGGAATGCTGCGCTCCCAGGTAGGCAGCAGCTCATCACATTGATTTCAGGAACCCAAAACTCGAGTAACTGTAGCCAGAGCTAAAAAGCAGGTGGAGTCTGCAAGAATTCATACTCTCTGCAGGTTGAGCGGAGCAGAAGAATTTGTATTGCACCGTGTCAACATGTACTGTATTCACTGCTGGTGGGGGCTTTAGCTAACTACATTATGTTCTGCCTGTTGGCACACAAAGGGCTGTGTTATGTCTTTGTGAAGAGCTTGGGTGGGAACATCTCATTTTTCTGACCCCATGTAAGGGTAAAGCATTTTCCCTTTTGCTTTTGTACTGTGTGCACTAGGTTTCTAGTTGACTGCAGGACCTTGCTTTCCTCCAGAGCCAGCATTGCAGAGCAGAACTGTGTCTCCTGTAGCACACAAAATTGCCATGACATCTTATCACTCTTTGTTTGCCAGCTGACTATTCTCACTTTCTTTAGGGGCTAGATGATAGGCAGGGTGAAACATTTATCACACTTTGCTTGTCATTGATGTGTTACCATCACCACCTCTTCCCTGTTGAACTCCAAAATACAGCTTCACTCATTGTCAGTTGAGGTTTATCTTCCAGACATTATGAAGGATGATGATTGTTCAGTCATAGCAAGCACGATTATATGCACTGACTCCTGGACAGTTAGACAAGCCTGCCTGTATCTCCTTGGCGTAAGTAAAAGGTGATGGCTGAATCTCTCAACTGCATTTTATCAAGACTTCGCTCTCATAAGTGTAGGACTGAAAGAAAACAGCTGGGTCACAGAGTGCCCTCTTGTCCAAGTGCAGAAAATCAAGCAATAGGTTTTAAATTCAAATTTATTCTCCATATACCATGGGCCACAGAGCACTTCCCAATATACTATGAAAATTTCAGATTTGTAGTAAAAGATCAAAAGCCACAGTGTTAATGGATTACAAGATCATGAGAGAGATGGAGAGTACCAGCTCTCTCTCTTGAATATCCTAGATCCCTTCAAAGTTAGAGACTGATCTCCTCAACTAAGTCCACAGTAGAAATCTTTCACTGTATTCACAGTGGTGCAGTTTGGTGATCAATACTGTCTGTTCCTTGTTTTTATGTAATGCAGAACTTACAGCAGAATACCAACTTTTTCCCAATTAGCTGAACTAAGGAGACAGGTGACATAAACTTTCTTTTCCCTCAGCTCTGCTTTGTTCCTCTATTTCTGTTTAACAGAGTTAAACTTGTCAGGTAATGATTTCCTTCATCCCAGGCTGCACAGCCTTTAGCAGAACTAGCTGTCTTCCAGCTTATAGTGTGTTCATGAATTTACTGCAGTGGGTCACAAACATCCTAATGGAGTTGTGAGGGGGCTGCTATGTAATTAAACCTGGAAGGGTACCAGAAAGCCAAATATGTTCATCAATCTAAATTTAATTGTGAGAAGTTTGGAAAAATAGGTAATACTGTCAGAATTTTGTGAAAAGTACCTGCCGAGCTGTAAAGTAGTTGTAGGCTGTTTACTTGAAGTGCGAGGACACATAACTGTGAATTGGCTGTTGAAGGATAAACACGCAAAGGCTCCTGGGCACTGTGTCTGATGGGGCAGAAGGTCTGTGCCGAACCTCATTTCTGTGTAACCACACATGTAGCTGCTCTCTGTGACTGGGCAAACTCTACGCTGCTGCGTGATCAAAACACTGCCGTGAGTGTTCAGCTGGGATCTCCTTCACTGTGAGGGACTCTGTGTTTGCTAAATAGTGTGGCATGCTGGCGGTGCCCTCTGGGAGGACCTATTCATCAGGCTCTCAGAGGATGTCGAAAGCAGATACCGTTTCAGCAGCTTGCTAGGACTATGTAGTGCTTCTGTGGTGCTGCTGAGAATATGGCTCGTTTCTTTTCTAGACTGAGCTTGGCCTTTTGAAGTCTGTCTTTGGAAATGGTGGTGGCAGTGCTGGAGTCAGCATTATGTACACCCATGAAGGGGTAAGGAGTGTACATACCTATTTTAGGATTCCCAGGAAGAGCAAGGTTTATCTGATTATTTAATCTGAGCATGTAGCTGGACTCAAGGGAAAATGGGCAGTGCCACATAGAGGGGCAAGGTCTTAGAGTAAATAAAAAGATAAGTATTTTTCCCCCCTTTATTCTGTTGCACTTAACAATTGTAGAATAACTGCAAACACAGATGACACAGAAAAATCTGATCCTTTGATGGGGAGCAGAAGAGGTTGTTAGCTTGCACACCCAGAGAGATCAGAGGTAGCTACGTGTAAGCACGCACGGTGCTTACAAAGTCTGCCTGTAACTCTTGCAGTACACTCCTCTTCCCACAGTATCTCATTTCCAGACGGAGCCGTAGTTACTTAGCTTGACCACATAATTCATTGCCATTAAAAGCCTTTTTACCAGTTGTTTTTCTAGAGAATGATGAAAATTTAGCACTTCTTTGTTTGCACTGATGCGCTGAAGTGTGATTTTATTTGACTTTTAGAAAGTCCTTTTTTAATGTTATGAAAAAGATCCTACAGATTGGAGCTGAGGTGTCAGGAAAAGCTGTATTGCTGAGCAACAAGAGGAGCCCTTTACTTAATACATGTAATTATTATGGAGCCATATTCCAGCATCTCTTTGCAAAAAAAAAAGTTTTTCTAAAAGGTTCTGTCAAGTTTCGCGTATTTACGAGACCATATTCCACGTTCTCTGGAATGCTGATGCTTGTCTCGCGTTCCTCTGACCTCCCTGCAATTCAAAAATAGCTGTTCCTACCCCACTGAACTTTCTACATAAATAAATCTAGTCAGTGCCAGCTCCATGTGAAGAAAATAGAGTCTATTTAAAGTTACTAGCTAGTGTTGCAGATAATTCCTGCCCTCTCTGGTATTCCTGGAGTTGTTTGCTCTTTTTAATGGATTAGCTTTGGATACAGTATGTGTCCCTGGCATGCCTTTTCTGACTAGTTGTAGGTCTGAAAGTGAAGGAGAGTCCTCCCACAGATACCATTTAATAAATTCTCCATTAATTCAAGTGGCAGAGATCAGTGTATTTTATAAATTCATCTAGAGGCAGCTGTCAAAGTGGGTTTGGTGCTGGTTTAGAAAGCATGAATATGTGTAAATTTAAAGAGCATGTCCGTAGGTGACATTTAGTGCAACCCCAGTTATAATATGCCTGGTCATTCTAAACAATTTAGTTGTCCAGTATTTTTAACAAACCTCAGATATTGCTTTTGATTTTGTTTGGGGTTTATTTGCAAAGTGTCCAATGTTTGGTCTGCATATTCTCCCAAAAATCCCCAAATCCCCAAAGTTCTCCACAAAATCACGCAACACCCTTGCTCTACAAATTCATTTTTGAAAAATCAGCTCAGTTTCTCCTCTCCTTTCTTACTTGCTTCAGGACTAATGTAATATGAACATTGAATTTCCTTCACTCTTAAACACTTACTGTAGTCAGTTGCTGTTTTCTAGAGCATGTATGCATGTGTCTTTCTCACTGAGTGTATAAGAAATTGCCCTTTGTTTCAAAATGCTATGGGTTGCATTTGTACTCAAATACTTCATATTTTGTCAGGCTCTGCTGCATCTCAAGTTGGCAAGATAATCATCTCTCACTGCTTTATTTCCATTCTTGATTGCTTATTTTTTCCCATGAGAACATCCTTTTGAACAACATATTTAACTTGTATAAGGGAATGGAAGTTCCATTCCTTCAAAATGTGAAGGCTCCCCAGCTTGCTATTCTTGTTTCATTCTCATCACAAGCTATTATGGATGTGTGCCTGCCTTTTTTCCCTTCCCTGGCAGATTTCCATTGAAGCTGGAAGCATCATTTTTGGTACATCCACTAGACTGAAAGTCTCCTGGCATCAGTGAAAAACAGCAAGATGGTACATCTTGTTCCAGCCTGGGATTAAGTTATTTCCTTGTGATGATTAGCTTTTGAAACTTTAAAACCCGTCATTTATTTTTCTTTATTTTTCTTGACTTATTTTTTTTCTCTCTTTATTCTTTCTCCATCCTTAGTGACTAGAAAATGACCTGGTTTAAGGGAATGTTGGCTGTAGAAGGGACCAGATCCAACAGATTAAAAACTATTTTTTTTCAAGTTTGATGTAATGACTATGAGACTACCCTTTTAAGTAAATTTTAGCACTAAGTATAGAGTTGACAGTCCACATGTCAGATTGCACTGATATGCTTTCCAAGGTGTAATATTGTTATAAAGTCATAGAGCAGTAGGGATGAGAGGAACACTGCAAGATCTTTGAGACCATCTCCCTGCACTGGGAAATACCAGCCATACCCACATCATTCCAGGGAGGTGCTAAAAGCCTCTGGCCTGGAGGAGACTCTGCTGTCTCACAGGCAGCCAGCCCCAGTGCTCCACCGCCTTCTGTATTAGGAAAATTTTTGAAATGTCCAGCCTCAGTCTTCCCTGCTGCACTTGAAGTCCTTTTCTATCATACGGATGATTCCCTTCCTTCTTGCTGCATCCCTTAGTGTATTTGAGTACTTGGTCATCTTTTCTGCAAGTTGAGCATCTTTCCTAGACCTATGGTGGCTCTCAGGCCAGTTCCCACAAAGCCTGTTGGACCAGCACAGCCTAAGGGAAGCAGGCAAGGGGGCATAGCTGGGACTCTTGGTCCACCTGCATGGCTCTCCTACACCAACTGCGGTTCAGTCGCAGCCACCTCAGAAATCTCGAAGGAATAAAGGGAACAGGAATAAAGGGCTATGCGCAATTTCAGACTGAGGATCATGCCTTAGCCTCGGCAGCAGAGGATGTTAACCCATCTTCTAGTGTATATAAGCACTAACCTCGGATCTGTTTGAATATAAGGCCTTTTGCAGAGCAGGGTGTGTGCATGTGTGTGTGTGTGTTTGTGTGTGTGTGTCAAACATCCGAAGAATATTTTTGAGTTGTGGGAATTTATAAGGAAGCGACAGACTGGTCAATCAGTAAATGTTGTGGTCTTTAGCAATTTAGCTTTTTTGCTTATGGCAGTGTATAGTGAGATCAGGGAAATGGAGGGGAGAAGAGCAACTTGTAAAAGTTGACAGGATGGTAGATGGTCTGCAATTTCTGTTTGTCTTAAGGGCATAGTGTGCTTCTGTTGGACAAGAGCAGGTTCTGCTGAGAACATAGGACCCTCACTGTTGCTCCTGGGTTTCCATGTTTTACCCCAGTGAGCCCTGCAGATTCCTAGAAAGGTGAGTTTATGTCCATTAGTGCAGCCCCGTTCAGAAAACACCAACCCTGGAGCATGGCCATGGCACAGTGGATCCATCCGGATGGCATGCCCTGAGAAAGTCAGTGCAGCTGAAAACCAGGCTGTGTGTATTAATGACCAACTGCGGTGTTTATCTGATCTAATTTTTGCTATGACTGGAAAGTCCTCGCTGCAGAAGGCTGCCTTCTGGTGTTCTCTGGAGAATAATGTTGCTTATTTTGGTTTTGCAACTTCAGTAAATCTTTTGCTAACTGTCTTTACCAAGTGATCTCTTAGATGCCCTGTGTTAGGACGGGTGGGATTTTCCAGTGAGATACGCTTTGCTATATGTTGATTTTATCTGTGCTATCACAGGAGCTTTTGATTAGTCTAGCACCTGGCTTTTCCATAGATACACGCCAAATATTTACCTCTTGAAGATGATATACTGGGAAAGAAAGATGCAAAATCAATCTGAGATATAGGCTGGCCCAGGTTTATTGGTTTAAAGTGGACGTATTTATGTCTAATCCCACTGGTGTCAGGAGTTCTTCTCTGCTTTTGACTCTTCTCCTCTATATTGAAATTAGAGTCTTGGCAATCAGCAGTGCCAAGAAATAAATGACTGACAGAGATTCTGTCTTCAAACCTGTACCAAATGTTTTCTGTGACTGAAGTTTTGTGCATGACTGTTGTTGTTTCAGTGGCATCTGTGACTGGAACCGGCATGGGCCTTGCTGTGCCAGGCATGCTAGTGACATCGCTAAAAAACAGCCTATGCTCTAGGGAGCTTTCAGTCTCAATTGCATGAAACAAACCCATGCTAAGCAGAAAGAGAAGGGCAACAATAATAACATGAAGTTTTGACACAGATCAGCTTCTTGAAAACTCTGAATGTGCTATCAGTCTCTGAGAAGGAATAAGTATGTTCGGCAAAATGTGCAGATTGCCTCTCTGCTTTAATATGCATATATAAATTCCATAACAAGGACTAAATGTGCAGAAAAATGACCACCTAGGAAGAAAATATCTGGGAACAGCTTAAGAAAACTGTTGAGACAGAAATGACATTACAGAAATGATACTTCATTCAACAATGCTTTTTTTTCAGGGATTTTTTTCTAGAGTCAAGCCAGGAATTATCTATGATATATCTCTGAATACTTGAAATAACAAAAAAGCCATTTGTGAAGAAAAATACACATGCAGGTAATGAGGGGGCTCTGCACTCCAAGTGAACATGCTGTGATAATCGCATTCCTGGGTGTGCAGTATTGGCAGAGGAAAGGAGAGGGGATTCCTATTTCCAGGAATGCAGTCTTCTTTTCAGCCAGAAGGTCAGTGTTTTTAACATCATTCCATACATCCTTTGATGGATCAGAACAAATGGTCTTCACATGCTGCAAAAAATCTCTCGGGTTCTTTTTGGTGCCTTTCCTTTCACCAAAAGGAAAAGCACTTGCGCATAGAGCACTGTGCCAGCAGGATTGAGAAATCCCTCCTCTGAGCATGGACAGCATGGCTCAGCCCTGGGCACTGTGCGTTTCGCGGGCCGCATTGCCACCCTGCAGTGAAAGCTGGGGCAGGCTGCACCACATGCGAAGGAGGTTGCACCAGTGGGTGGCTGAGGGAGCTGAGGGCCTCTTGTCTGTCTTGTTTTTTCGTCTCAGTGGTAACAAACTTGTGAAAATATTGTAGAGAGTTGTTGCTGCAGCCAACTGGCAGAGCAGGAAACCGCTTCTGAATTACAGCCAGAAGTCATTTGTAAAATATTCTGGTGGCTGCCCTGTGAAGGGCTTGCTGCACCTCAGGCCTGTCAATTCAGCACCCAGCACACTTCAGACATGTTACAAACCCCAGTGGGAAAGGGTAATTGTTGTCTCTTGCTCACAGAGGAGCAGAGGGAAATGCAAGAGGTGAAATGCTTTGATAATGACAGTTAGCTCCTGCAAACACTTCACAGTGAGAAAGCAGTGGCTCCTGGATATCTGCCAGGCATTTCTCAGAGACAGATAGGAGTGTATGCACTGTGCAGGGCACGTGCTGTGAGCCTGGAGCACCCAGAAACGTCAGGCGTGCAGGCAGACAGATTGCACACAACCGTACAACACAGCTGGTGCATCCTCAAGGCCTTGGACTTGCTGTGTCTGCCATGTGGAGCTGATCTGCTCATTTTGTGTGGGGTGTCTGGCAGCCTGGACAGAACCACGGTGATGACAGGGCAATGAGTGGTGCATAAAAGCAGAGTCCATAGGTCAGATCCTCTTCAGTGCAAGTCCTGCTCCAACCCTGTAGTTTCACTGGTTCAGGAGAAGTGGTTCACCTGAAAAGGGTTCTGGAGATGCTAGTCTTGTAGGGCTTTAAAGCAAGTCATTTGACCTCTCTGTCACGATCTGTACTCAAGGCAATGGCAGAGGGTGGCATGTTAGTGTATTCAATGTGTTCAATCCTTAGCACAAAGTTGCAATTTTAGCATGAATTTGCAGGTTGTTGTAAATAATGGTGTGACAGCTATGGTTTATGTCAAGCTGGTAATGCATGTTTAAATTCCTCTCCTGTGCACTGAGACTTTATCCTGTGATCTACCACAACAATTTGGCCTCATCTGCTTGTGGCTTCAGAGTTTGGGAGCAGCCTGTGGTCTGCAAACCCCACACTGGCCCTGGCTGAGGGACCCCAAGGCTTTTAAAAGGGGTACCCTGCTTTTAAAATTGTGTTAGCCTGTGCTATGTACTCTCCCAAATGGAGGTGGTCTTTTTGTTTGGGGATTAAGTAAAATCTATACATAGTTCTATCACAGCAGGCAGGGCCTGGAAGGATGTTTAGAACATGGTACCCTATGGTTTCAGCCACCTATGTTATAGGCCTGGTGCTTTAAGTCTTTGAAAACACATCCTGATTCCTGCCTCTGAGATAACTTTGGATAGAAAACTGTACGAGGAATATATGGACTAAAAGTGATTCAGATGGTTTCTGAACTCTTCTTTCATGAAAAAAACTAGGGCATTTGTAAGCTGTGGACATGATGAAAAACTGAATTAGCCTCACATTTCCAGAGAGCACAACAAACCTAAGTTGTTTCATTTCAGTTTGCATTTATACTTTTCAAAAAACCCACAGCACAATATGGTATAATTCACCCTCAATTTTCCCAAAAAGCATTTAGACTGACTCATTCCTTATTTGTGTTTCTGCTTTTTGTTGTTCCTGACATGTTGCACATATCGGTAGCTCTCCATTTGAATACATTCTGCCTTATTGGCCTACATACTGCCTTACTGCCACTGGCATTTTTAGTATCTTCTTCGAGCTGTTTAAGTTGCGGGTTAGTAAGCCCTAGGAAGCCATGTGTCCAGTGTGTCCAAGAGCAAGACCTGGAACTGAGGGATCATTTCACCTGACTAAGGGGAATAGGGTTTGACTTGAGATCTCACTATGCTACTGAAGATCTTCACTGCCTTTCTTCTGTCTTCAGGATCTTTTTGTTGAATGGCATTGAAGAGATTTGTGACTTTAAGCCTGACTGTTTCCTTTTCAGAGCTGTTTCTACTGTGAGCTGCTTAGCCTGAAGTTTTATGATAAACTTTCCACATTGGAGCATCGCTGTGTTTGTTACCATGTTATGTATGTACAGAAATGCAGCACTGGAGATGTAGAAGTCTTGCTGTGAGACCTGTTCCAACTGAAGTCCACATCCAAGAAGTGCTGCTATTGCCTACTGCTGGTACCTGCTCATTCAGACTTCTTTGTGGGTAAATAACAACTGTGTGTATAAGGGACTTTAACATCAGTAAGCTGAATCCTGTCCATTTTCCCTGAGGAAAGAATTTGGCATGAGCTCTGTAGCCTGTCTTAGGCTGGTGAGTTGACTTTAAGCTACCATAAATATGACAAAGTGCAGATTTCCAGGAAAGGGAGTCATTAACTGGGGGAACTGATGCCCGTTGCAGCATCCCAAAGGACAGATCCAGCTGAGCATCCTTCACTCTTGAAGATGCTTAGCTGGAGCCTGGGGAGGCTTTGCATTTGGCAACACTGGATCCTGAATCTGTGCTAGCTCTACAGTTGTCAGCAAACTGTTCTCCTACCCCCTATGCTTTTCCAGATGTTCAAGCAGTGAAGCTGCATTTTGCTCTTGTTGTCAGCTGTTTGACAGTGCTTCTGCTTTTTAAATAAATACAAAAGTTAAGGTCTTAAATCACTGATAAAGTATAAATACACTTTAAAACCACATTTGAATATCGTTGCTGTTGCTTACCTGTCAGGACTCCAGTTCAGGGTTCTCTGTTACTATTACTGCAGCCCAGATCATCCTTGGCTGAACATTTCTAGGAGCTTTTCGCCCCTTACTATTTAGATGTTTTGATGTTACTGGAAATGCAGCTCTTTCAGCTGTGATCTTGGGAGAGATCTCCCTCTCCCGTGTGCTGTTGATGGCATGTCCAAATGATTATTTCATTGTGGAATTGCCTGCCCCATGTACCAATGGAAATTTTGCCATTGTTTTCAAGGGAAAATGGATCAAGCCTTTAATGGTTTAAGACTTTATATGCCTTCCTTATTTTACAGCATTTCAACCCCAGGAAAAATGTATGGTAAAACAGGTGAAAGAGGCCAGCCATACCAGGCAACCTGTAGCCTTACAAATTCTCTTAAATACATTTTTTTGCTCCCTGCAAATTCAGAAAGCAGCTAGCTTTTTTGGTACAAAGTGTGGGTTTTCTAATGCATAATCCACAAACAAGCGTTGCAAACACATTATACTGCAATATATTGTACCTTCTTTTGTTGCTGGAGGAAGACAAATGCTGCCTTAAAACTATGCTTTAGAAACAGTGCCTCTGCATTTCTGATGGTGAATTTTGATTTTCCTCTGTTACTGGAGGTATAACTTAAATGATCCTTCCTGAATCACCTCTACAAACTGGTTTCACTTGCAATGAGGGTCTTTCTTAAAGCATCAGCTTTAAGTACACTTGGAGGTGCACTTCAGTCTGGAGATGCCAGCCTGAAAACTTCTCACCTAAGTTCAGGGATCCAGCACAGGAATTTGGTGTTAGCTGGGCCAAATCACCCTCAAGAGGTGCCTCTGTCTTTCACCTAACTGCATAGAAAGGTAAGATAGACAATCTGGTGCCTAGAGTTGGGTGAGAGGAATTGAGGCCCGCCATGTACAAACTGAGCAAGGGAATATATATTCTTTCTTGGTTATCTAGAAATATTTTTTATCTGAGTCCACATTTCTGAGATAACTGCTGTATTCCCTTCAGATTTGGGTTTTGCTTAGCATAGGCCTCATGAAAAATAATATCCCCATCAGATCTTATGACTTGCCAAACTGTATTTATTCTTTCCTCTCGTGCTACCAGCTGATATATTGATGTTCAATCTTGCAATTTCCTTTATAGCACTTTACAGAACTTAATCCTCCTAACAGGAAAACAATCCTGAAATGAATATGCAATATAGTTTAGATCTTATGTTTTAACTGGTAAGCAGAGTTATGAGGCAGGAGGAGTATGACAAGCAAGACAGTTGTGTTTTACTATATTTTTTCTAGCAGACCAATGTAACTAAAACACAGTTAGTTTAGATGTGAAGGATGGGAAGGCTTTGCTTTCTTTTCTGTGCTTGGAGAATGACCCTGAGAAATTATTCTCTGGCAGAAGGAACGCTGTAAAATGGCTATGGCAAGTCATTTAGTTATAAGCATCATTAATTGTATTGGGATAGTCTATTCTTTCACTTTCTTCACCAGCTGGTTGACTGTCTGCTCTTCCTACTCTGATCTGTCCTCGTTGTGGCCTTGCTTGTCTCTGCTCCCTGCTGCTCTTGTGGCTATTCATTCCCTTTGCTCTCCTTCCTAATAACACCCGGCACTGTAAACCCGTGAGTCACTGCACCCTGTGATGGATAATTCCTGGTCAGACTCCCGCTGACTTCAACAAGACCTCATTTTCACCTGTTTTACCTCAAGGCAAGTGCTGAGGAGACAGAGAATAAGTGCCAGGGCCAAGGTCAGTGTGGGGCTCTGCTGCCCTCTTAGTGGTGCTGAGATGCTTTCCCCATGCTCAGACAAGGCCTGGAGAGCGGCGAGCCGGAGCTTGCCACGTGTCTGTGCAAGCACTGAGAGGAGAGACACCGTCCCACCGCCCCGTGGCCTGCCCATGGCCGGGAGCCCCGTCTGCCTGTCTGGAAGACCCTGAAGCAAGGAACATGGCTCTGTCTGTGAGCGTGACTGTGTACAGGGGAAAGGAGGGCAGAGGCAGCATGGTTTAGCAACAGGGTATGTAAATGGGAAATGCTGTGCCAGCATTTGAAATCCAGTGGTTCTCCTACAGTAGTTGTAGGATCAGCCTTTATACAAAAAGGGCTAGGAACTCTTCTGACAAAGAAATTCAAAATCAGGTTTTACACTGAGGCCATGGGCTGATATATTCTGCAACAACTATAGTGAGGGTTTTATGTTACTCCCCTCAGCAGGGCTGATGGACTGACTCCTCATTTGCACCTTGAGGCTGGTTAACATTGCTCTAACCTCTGGGTTAAGCTAGCCTGGGTGACTTTGGGCTGGAGTGGGTAAGGTGCTGTCACATAGCCCTTTCCCCTGCCCCAGCTATGGTGGGGATCTCTAGAAGCAGGACTGTAACATCCTGAATCTGTTTCTGCAGTGAATGTCTCACCGTAGGGTTAGGAACCACCACACAATGCAGTAGTGGGTGCAGATGTGAGCGCTGGCTTCCAGAAATGCAGAATGTGTCAGTGAGCAACTTCTGTATTACTGACGTGCCATGTATATAATCAGACCTTTTTTAAACTGGACAGCTGGAAAAGAGAGCATTCAGAGCACCAGAGATGATCTGATTCTTAGGTACTGGGACAAAACTGGGTATGGGAAGGTGAAAGAAGTCTTGAGGATGGGATTTCATTTGCATTAATCCCAGTCAGTGTTTTGGAGCAAAGAAGGTGGAGGCAGTAATTCTGCCTTCATGCTAGTGTAGCTACACCAGTGTAGCATTACTGGTTTCCATTAATTTATTGGTATTGTACCTGTTGCAGAAGGGACTGTAAGTCAGATATTCAAAAGAAGCAGGATCTTTTGAGGACACATGACCCTAGAAAAGTTCAATATTTTGTCAGTTATAGTTCTTCCTTTTTATTCATGGCAGTTTCATTCTTTGATCTGAATAAGCAGCTCAGACAACTTGTACAAATAAGCAGTCTCTAATAAAAGTGTGTATTTATGGTAGATTTCATCTTGAAGAGCTCAAATAAATTGAAGTATGAGAAAGTTTGCTTACATCAGAATATTTTTCTACAGGAAGTCTGAACATAAATAACTTCATGCAACAGGTTTTCATTTTGATCAGCTCCTGGTCTTCACATTTTGCCCATGCCTGTATCCCTAAACTCCTGTCCACAACCACATTTCCACACAAAAACAATACTCAGGTCACAAAGTCAAAGGCTCAAGAGTTAAATGATGGCAGAATTAGCATTGTCTGCTCTATCTTAATAACATCCCCTTGTGTGTGGGTCATGAGCATTAGCATGGAGATGATTGTTTTTAGAGGTATGTCTTCCAAAAGCACTGACCAGATTCCTGCTATGCAGGCTGCGCAGTATTAGTGTTGGGTGTTCAAGGAAATAGCTCATGGTAGTGGAGATTAATTGTTGTGCTGTAAAATGTATTGGAAAGGTGGCAAGGCACATTTTATCCATGTGTTTTCTGGCTATAGCAAAATGAGGGGACTAAGGATTCCTCTGTTTTCCTAAATTCCTTCTTTGCAGTGCCTAATGCAGAAGAACCGATACTCTCAGTTATTCTTTTTGTTAATGGTTCTCTCTTCATTTGTTTGTTAGTGAAAGTAGAAAGGCAGGATTTTGCCTATGGCAGCCTGTAGCCTATGCTGGCATAACCATTTAGAGATGAGCAGTGGAGCGAAATGGATGAGACTTTTGTTTAGACAAGGATTCTGTTCCTAGCTCTGTCTAAAGTGACCTTATACCACCTTTCTGATCCCCATATATTTTATCTCTGACATGAGTGATTGATACTTGCTTTCCTCATAAAGTAGATGGAGATGTGCTTAGTAATAAACCTTCTGAAGTGCCCAGCATCATTAGACACAATCAGGGGACAACGTAAACTAAAACTCCTGGGTCCCCTCCGAGCTGTTCCCTGGCAAACAAGGCACTGTAGCAATCACAGCTGCTACTCCAGTAAGTAGTAGGGTTCCCTGTTTTTCATTCAGTGTTTTTACAAACAAATGGAGGAGGGCCAGTGGTTTTAAGGAACACGCTCAGAGTGAGGAGATAAAGCCTCTTTGGAACTGTAAATAGTATATAGAAAGTGAGGTTTTGGGTTTTTTTTTTTTTTTTTTTTTTTTTTGTTTACTCACAGTTAATTACTCAAGCAAATCTGAGAGGATTTTGCTGCAATGCCATAACACCTTTCAAATCATTTTGGACTCTTTTCTTGTCAGAATCTGAATTCTTACCACAAACCCTATAGCAAGCTTTTTAAAAGCATGCTGTTAAAACAGTGTAATTTTCACCTGTCTTTATTTCTAGAAGTATATGCACTTTTTGAGACTGAATGCAAGCAGAAAACAGAATTAAATTGAGGCTGATTGACCAGAGTATGTATCAAAAGGTTAAAGAAGAGCTGGTGGGTTTTTGGTTTGCTAGCAATTTTTAGAAATCACAGTCTCCAAATCCATAATCACTTCTTTTTGTTATTGCACATTGCCCCTTGAGAATCTAGCTGGAACACAATGGGAAAGTCAGCATGAAGGTTTTACTATTTCAAGTTTTTTACAGTTTTGTTTGATCTAAAAATATTAATGGAGTTCAGATATAAATTGATGGAGTTACATGTATAAACATTTTTGTCTGCATTTATTCTAAGCTTTAGTGTTCCTCATCAGCTTTATCATGTAGAAGAAATTGTTTGAGAAAAATTCAGGTTTTCGTTCTATTCAGACCAGCTCTTTTTATGTGCTTGCTTTGCACTTGATTGCACTGTGTTAATGTCCATTTTTTCTTAGTTCCTTTTGTATGACAGTGTTCCCTAGCTTGGATGGGTCTTTCAAACAAAAAAAAGGCAAAAAAAGCATAGATTAAAGAGAGCTGAAGTTGTGACATTTACACCGCTTTAAATCTTATTCATTTGTGGTTGAAAAAGATTTCAGTGTAAAGACTGGGTTAGGATCTACGGTACAAAATCAATACAAAATAAAGAAATATGTAAGTAAATTGGTTAGAGCTCATTAATTAAATGTATTAATATGAGCAAAATATATATGTGAATGTCCTCACATTAATAAGCCATGTACAGAGAAGCTTATGGGGGTTTGGAACTTAATGTGATAAACTGCAAGCAAGAGCTAGGTTTTAGTTGCTCTAACGTCCTTCTCCCTGCTCCAACATCCTTCCTATCATCACGGCAACCCTGGGTCTTTGATATTTTGACACCTGCTGGGTCTCAGGTTGAGCCCAGTTAATTAGTCCATATGTTGTTGTTTATTTCAATAAAAATACCAGATTACTTGCAGAGAAATTAAGCAATCTTTTTGGCCTCTGAGCACAGCCTTATGGGACAGCCAAGGACAGCTGTAAAGTTCTTCTTTTTAAGAAGTTCTGGTTAATGTCAGCTGAGAAAGCTCTTGGTAAACAAATGAATAATTGATTGCTCAGCTTTCACATAGCTACTGCGTTTCTGGGCTCACATGACTCATTTGTGAACCATTCCTGTCGTCCTAATGCCATAACATTGGAGAAATGATGATTGTTTCTTGGAGGATTCTTCTGTGGACATAGTTGCCAAGACCAAAGCTGTAATGGTTTGTTATTGTGACCTTTGTTATTCCATTAGGCTCAATAGCTTTAAAAAAATGATGTGTGCATACTTTAGGAAAGTTTTTACCCTTTACATTGACCTGACATCATAGTTTATACTACAAAATGTATTAATGACAAAGTAGTGTTTTCATGTCAGGAGGACAAATTTTAACAACTATAATCTGCCCTTAGTCATCATAAATATAAATGTATTGGTAAAACAGACCTTGTTAATGCAGCCAAGACAAATGCTAGACTATATTTCAAACCAATTGAAGCACTAGCCTATACGCTCCACAATTTTTTGTGTAGCTTCAAATACATTATTGTCAAAGAGCTGTTAACATGAATTTTCCAATGGGTATAGTAGAACAGTAATGAACCATCAGACGCAAACAATCTAGGCAGTTTTTCTCTATTACTGGATGATGTGTAAATATCTTTGAGGTTATAGAATGGCACAGAGAGCATTCCATCAATATTGTTTTGATGGCTTTTTAATACTTGAAAAATCAACAATAAAATCCTTGTGAGTATGACAGTAGTTGCAAATTGCCTTGAACAGTAAACAGTTTAATTTGCAATAAATTCTGTGCATTATAGTTAACTGCAGTTCCCCCTGTTCAGTGTCATACCTGCTCACTGCAGAGAGAATATAAACAAGGCTTGCTATTTTCAACTGCTGTAGCACTGCAAAGCCAATATGCTGACCTGAAGTGCTCACTTCTGGTTTTGCTTCCATAAATTCATTAACTATACACCAAAGGCAGGTTCACATTCTGCCTCAACTTATACCTTCCTTAGGGGAAGTTGGTGCGCTGGCCTTGCAGAGGGCAGAACGTGGCCTTGGAAGAAGCTATGGGACAAAAAGGCGACCCGCTTTCTTCCAGCTCCCATTCCTGCTGTCCAACTAGCAGTAGAAGAGCTCTTGCCGTATGGATAGATCAGCCCTGAGAAGTGCGGAGGAGTTATATAAGAAACTCTTGGTCTCTGTTTTTTGCAGTATCTTTTTGGAGTGGAACTGCCTGTCACTGTAAGTGTCTCTGACACCAGCGTGCCACCAGTACAACTGAGTCTCTTCTTGTGGAGTCTTTGCTGTAAGGAATTCATGTAGAGAAAGGAGATAATGAACTTACCAAAATCGTCCAGAGGGTTTGAAAGAAGGCAGAATCAAGGCAATTCTGGGCGTTTTTGTGTAGGGAATTGGGGCAAAGAGATGTTTCTGTATTCTGCTTGCAGGAGATGTTGAGCTGACCAAAGAAACATTTAGAGAAATGGGCCAGAAGGTCTCCCTTCTGTTGTTAATGAAACTGAAGAAATGTTTATATCACTTACAATGACACTGCAGCAAAACAAAGCAAGTTCCACAATATAATCTAATCCAAAATGCAGACCAACAAATAGGAACAGGTATTTACTGCCACAAAAATCCTTGGTAATTCTTAATGTCAGGAGCAAGAAGAAACTTAGCTCAGCATCTCTGCAAGGAGAAAAATATCCAGTGCATGTTGTTACTCAGTGCAAATGGATAAGAACATATTTAGAGACTCATCTTTGTGGTTTTAGAGCTAAATCCCTGTGGAAAACAGTATGCCGCTTAGGAATCCTGGATGCAAAATTATCATGCTTCTGCTTGGTGCTGTTTAACTGCTAAATTAATCAAGTACAATTGCTTAAGGCCCTGGAGGGAAGGATGTAATAAATCTTAGAGTATTTGTTCTGGTTTATGGCTGGGGGAAGCTGTATAACTTTAAATCAGATGTTATAAACATTTGCAATGCCACTTTTTCCTTACTTGCGGCATTGTGGCATGAGTCTTGAGAAACTAAAAAGGATAAGTCATAAGGGCTGGATGCTTTTTTATACATATATATATAATTGAAGGCATTGCTTTCAGAGAGGTGGTACCAGGCCCTGTAACTCAGCGAGCTGTTTGCTGTACGTCCTGCGCTGACGGGTAGAGGGCAGTCGGATACAACGGACGGTGCAGGGAGCCCTGCTCCAAGCTGCGCCCTGCTCCCTGCTTCCCAGGCCTCCCAACCCTGGGCTCGGGGCATAGGGAGTACTTTCTCTCTCTCCCATAAGTTTTCACTTAATCTGAGAGAAAAAGATAGGAATTAATTGTAGCTGGATTTCACATTTTTCTGGAATTGGAAGAATCCCGTGTACAATTTGAAAGTGATTTGATCCTGCAAGTAGTTCCTGTAAAATCAGTGAGATGACACGAGGTTATGCAGGGTCAAGGCAACTGCTGAGGGATTCTTTCTGCAAATGGTAAATACCCGATGTCTGGATATTTTACCAGTACTGTGTAGCCCTTCTGATTCTGTAAAACCTGCCTCAAGTCAGAGTTTGCACCTTCTCTCTCACAGGATATCTGGTACTTAGAGCTGAGAGTACTGAGAATGGGTCTGGTTATCATGTAATGGAGCTTCTCTTTTGCGCTGGAAGCAGGAACTACAGAGATACGCAACAATGAAATGGTAAATTATCCTCCTTTAAATATCAACCTTCTTGAGTTTAAAATCAAGCTGTCTTGAGTTGTTTTCCAGGCTGTAATCAGGGACAGTCACAGTATGCTGCACTGTGCAGAATGTGTGCTGTTCTCATGCACTGCACGTCGTGCCCTTTGGGACTTCCAGTTGCTGGAAGCAGAGCTAGAAGGCAGATCATCTCCCTCAGAAAAGACATGTGCCTACCATTTCAGCAAAGGGAACTTTGCCTCCACTTTACAGGACAAGATCCTGATACAGTTGTCTTACTTTTTGCCTTATTTATAAGTAGGACAAGCGCATGAACGGGCTATTTACACCATGTTTGCTCTCTGCATGCTCTGCTGCTAGAGCCCTTCAAGGCCACTGAAGACCACTCTTCCAGGGAGGGAAGGGGAAGCTGAAGTGTCTGGACTGGGCCAGACAGCCCCAAAGAGTCAGCCTTGCTTTTTCTGTTGCAGCCAGAGGATGGGTTAAGAATTGCTGCTTCTGGAGGACAACTGCCCTGTACGCCCTGGCCTCCCTCCGCAGGACTCACTTGGCTGACTTGCCAGGTAAAGTAGGCAGAAGGGCTGTGAATATATTGTTGCTGCAGTAATTAGTGGCCACAGAGCTGATGGTGGTTGGTGCTCAGAGGCCAACACCAGCAGCAGTGAAGATCTGGGCCTGGGTGATTCCTCCAGGAATAGTGAGCCCCAACGATACAAGTTCTCCTTCTCGCTCTGATAGTAAAGGAGAGCTTGTGGCTGCTGGGAGGATGCAGCTGCTTGATTTGCTGGAAAGGGTCACTTGTGAACGTGCTGCAGAAACTGTACTGCAGAATTTGAGCTTTTTCTCTTCCATTTCTTTAAAGGAGGACAGAAGAGGAAAGGGTGACCAAGACTCTGTGGTGGGTATAAATCACTATGTTTTATGTCCAGCCTGAAACAAGCAGCAAGCTGCTCTGTTTACCTCAGGATGCTGCAAAGCAATTTCACAAATATTCGTGCTGTTCCTCAGGTCACTGCTGAAGGGTCTAGCCATTATTTCAGGCATTTCATTATTTCCTGGTTGTGTTGTTGGCCATGAGGCATGTGGTGGGCTGGGCTACCAGGGACAAGCGACGGCTTGGGAAACTGAGCCGGTGAAGCTCAAACCTTGCCCTCTGGCTGTGAAGACCCCTGTGGCCCAGCCCGCAGGATCAGCAAGGAGCTGCAGCCTCGTAGGCGACCTTGCTTGCTCCAGCCCTGAAGCTAGTCTCCGTGCTCCTCTTTGTGCCAGGTGGTCGTAGCCATCTTCTCCAGCTTCCCCAAACCATGAACTCCTCCTCAGGAGCAGTCACTGGGCAGTGTATGCACCAGAAGATATTAGCAGGGCTTTAGAAATGTAGCTGAAAACAGAAATGATACGGGATGGGGCTCTGCCTGGGCTGGGGGCAGTGTGGGGAGGTGGCTTGGGGACTCCTTGCTTCATGGTCTCGAATCGCAGTGGCATGATTTACATCCCCAGCGCAGTGCGAGGCCGGCATTACGGCAGAGCCGTCTCTAACAGCGAGTCTTGCGAAAGCCCCAGCCGTTCAGCTGCTTCCCAGCTGACATTGGAAATCTCATCTGGAAAGTGCTCCCAGCTGCAGTGCTTTTACTCATCAGAGCGATATTTTTGTCATGTTTCTGACTTGGTTGGTGAGAGCGTGGCTCACAACATCTGGAGGCGTGCGGAGAGTGGCGGGACGCTCCGCGCTCGGACAGGCAGCAGGGGGACACTCCAGGCCGGGCTGCGGGGCAGCATGCCGGCATGCTGTGGGGAGCACCCCAGGCTGGCTGCCGTGCCTGCTCAGGGCAGGCCCCGGCGTCCGTGCCGCCAGCTTTCTCCTGCTCCAGCGCCCATGGTCCCCCGTGGCAGGGCACGTGACAGCACCGCGCATCTGGCCTGCCCGGGTCACGCAGGACGGGCGGTGGGGGGACTCGCAGCAGGACGGGACTTAACCACGTGTGTCTCGTACTCCCTGCCTGAGCCTTGACATCTCAACACGGCACAAGCATTTTTGCAACAGCTGTAGAGAGAAACAAGGCCGCGCCATGAAGGATAATCAACTTTTTATTAGGACAATTTCCTGGGGAGCCTTTTTTTCCTTCTCTAACATTTATTTAGGTTTTAAGAGGCGAAGGAAAACAATAAATAGTCTACAGAAAATAGATTGGTGGGGCTGTGTCATATAATGCTGGAACAAAGGGGCATTCAATGAAATTAAAAGGTGGCAAATTCGAAACAGATCAGAGGAAGTATTTTCATAAGATGTGTGTTTCGGCTGTGGGACGCCCCACCGCAGGAGACAGCCGAGGCCAAAAAGTTAGCAGGTTTTGAAAAGGGCTGATGTTTAGATGGGTGATATGAATGCTGAGAGTTATCAAAGGTAGGAGAGGGTGTGTTGTATTAATTGAATAGGAATATTCAGCTTTCAGGCACAAGACAAGCTCCAGCTATCACGGGGTAGGATCAGAAGTGGGCCAGGTTATCCCAGAGCTGCTTTCTACGATTCGTGCCTTCCTCCGACGTGCGTGAGCCAGGCTGCTGCCTGTGGCAGAGTTAAGTAGCGCTTTGGACAGACTCCAGGAGTCAATCTGAACCTCCCTGGGACAAATCAGTGACGCGGAGAAGGCCAGCAGAGAAACATCAGTACAGAGCAAGGGAAGAGAGGGTCGCACAGGCAGTCCGTGACAGATCCAGAAACTGAACGCAAGTCTCCTGAATGTCAGCCCGTCAGGGCCATCCTTCCTCTCGGAGCAGGGCTGCTGCTTTCAAAGGTGCTATTCATGTGCACAAGGTGAGTAGGACTTGGCCTCAGACACTCTGGACTTGCCTCTGGTGAGAAATTGTAATTGCGAGTGTCAAGAAACTTGGGTTTTATTCCTCTGCTTCAATGTTGTTATAAAAATAAATCTCTTTGGAGATATTCATAAAAGTTAATGGAAGTCTTGAATAGAGCTTTTTTTCCCCCTACCAACCTAATAAAATGTATTGCTTTTTCTCCCAACTATTTTTATATTAGCAGGCGGTGGCTGCCGCTGTAGGAGAACAGTTCTACTGCTATAAAATGACTCCAGATGGAGACCCTCTTGTAGTCCGCTGACTTTAGGTCCAAGCAAACCTGAAACGTAATGCTTGTCCTGATAGTCACCATCCTCATCCAGGAAATATGGGAATGTGTTTGGCTCAAGGAACAGCAGCGTTCTCCCATTACAATGTCTGATTTATTATATGTCTGTTAAAACAATAGTCTTGGAATAATTTTTAGGTTTGCTTTAAGAAAAGGAGGAAAATGAAGATGATTGAAATGGGACTTGTTCTGTGGGCTTGACAGGCATAGCACAGAAATCAGTCCCCAAAGACTTGGTGCTAAAAGTCACACTAAAAATCTGGATCCACTGCTCTTGGCAGATGTTTTTTCCATCTGCTTGGGAAAGTCACTGCAGCTTTCTCCCAACAGCTGATGTGGGAGTGCAGCCACAGCATCCTCCGGGCAGCCTGACCCTCCGGCGGGGTGGGAACCGCACGTCCCTGGCCAGGGAAACGGTGGGTGAGCGCCAGTGGTGGCTGCACACTCCCTGCAGGGTCTGGGATCAGAGGGGGCTTGGGGAGGTGGGTTCCGTGCAGGCCCCAGGCAGGGGAGGCCAGCAAGGACTGGTGGTTCCCCACCACTGCCAGCAGTTTCCAGATCTGAATGGGTGGGGACATGTGGCAAGGGCAAGAGCCACCTGCGAAATTGAGTGCTGTGACTGCAGGGAAAAGGGTATGCAGGCAAACCAGGCTTTCCCAAGGGGCAGAAACTGCAGGGAGCAGCAATGCAGCCATGGACAGCACTCGGCTGCTGCAATAACCAGCTGTGATTTCTACAACCAGCTTGATGGAGCTGGACCAAACGCCTTTGGCAACAGCCTGCAGAAAGGGCCTGGGCGCAGAGGATGGTGAACGTGACCCTTTCTTCTACCTAGAATGTGACTGAAATCAGGTTAAAATAACTGAGGAATGGATAAAATGTTGATGCCTTCCATAGCACTTTCCCTACCCAGTGAGCTGGTGGGGACTTCCACAGGACAGACAGCTCGGGCGCCCAGAGGATCCTTCCTGTCCACACGGACCTCCGTACGGCTCAGGTCCCCTGGCAGTGAGCACTGTGCCCCGTGCTAGCAGATACAGGAGCTCCTGCTTGGCATTAGTGCTGCTCGGAGACCTCTGCAGGCACCAACCGTGACTCTGCTGCTGCTGCACCTGCCTCTGCATGGCACCGGCCTCCTGACACAGCGGCCGGGCACTGTGGTACTGGGTAGGGAGTCCTGACTTTCCTGGGTAAAGAAATCTCGAGTGGAGGAAGTTTTTTCCCTAGGCGTGGAGGCACCTCACTGACACGGCACCGGCGAGGTGAAGGGCCTGAGCAAGCAACCATGCAGTGAGCTCTGCCACTGCCTGGGGCCTCGGCGCTTTTCCTTGCCTCAGGACATCTCTGCAGAGCGTCCGGTGTCCAAACGCAATGCTGCTTACACCAGGAGGGCATCCAGACTTGAAAGAGGAAACCACTGCCAGCATACGTAGCAGCAGTAATGGAATAAGGATTTTCTGTACCTGAGTGCTAAAATGCTTCAGGGTTTACCTATTATACCCTCAAATCCAAACAAATAAATTCCTGGCTCTGGTGAGGTGAACAGATGATACCTCTTGCTTGTTCTGCACTGGAGAGGGTGAAGTGAAGTTATCTACTAGATAATCCAAACTAAGTCTTATAATACAAATAGCTTTGTATATCACTTTCACTCTTGTGAAAGGAGGAAAACATCCCCTTCTTGTCTAGATAATTTATGCATGCTAGGTATTTTCTTTCGAAATACACCATACCTTTTGATTCTTTTTTTCTGTAGTCTGCTCAGTTTTCCGCACTTTTGCGTTCCTGAGTGCAAGTGAACCGCACTCCAACAACTTGCCTTCACTGCCGTGCTATTGTTCTGCACACGTGCGGTATTGCCACTATTGCTGCCGGACTGTTTGTCTTTTGATTACGTGTGGATTCAAGATTGAGCATCAATAACCCAGCAACATTAGGTTTGCATGAGCTTTCCTCCATGCGGTGATTCAGGCTGGCAGGTGACTTTCGCATTGTTGTGCAGCGTGTAGCACTGTACATACGTAGGAAGTTCACAGTGGAGATTTTCTAAACTTTCCTTTCCTGGTTAGTGATCTGTAAACATGCTTTCAAAGCAAAGCATTTGATTTTTATGTTGTCTTGATGGCAAAACACTAAGGATCAGCTGTGAACAATGTTTTTCCCCTGTCAGAAAAATCTGAGGTCTCAAGGAGGTGAATTGTGATCCATTGTTGGATGCCAGTACTGCTGGGTTTCCTTCTCTGCTGAAAACAGTCGACAGGAAAGTAATTACAGGAGCAGATGTGACTTGTGACGTAAATGTTACTTCTGGCTATTTTTTTGAAGTAATCTAACAGGGTGATTCCAAGGCAACAATTAAATGGTGTGTGAGATAATGGGCCTATGATGACAATTTCAATCTTTTCCTTGGCTAAATCAGACACAGGTGCAGCTTGCAATAGTGGCACTTACAACTCACTTCTTTTTTAATGAGATTAGCAAGTAACTTAAATTTTCAAAGCAGCTTCGATATGTGCATCCGGTTGTGACTGCTTGTGTGAATCCCATGGCTCCATCCACTGACTTACTGATGTCTGTCCTGAGCAAGATATAGAGGTGCTGTAATTCCTGTAATTCTTTTGGAACAATAAATCAGTGTTGTCTCTTTCACATCTGCCTTGAAGACAAGTTTATTCCATAGTCTAAAGTCTAGAAATAGAGCTGGATTCAAACATTTAAAACTTTCAAATCACCTTGTTTTCAGGACACCATGTAATTTCTGCTGAAAGAGACCTAGCTGTAACAGCAGTAGGTATATTTGTAACCTTTCTATGTGCTCACTTTATCTAGGTGTTTTATAAAGAAAATGCCAGCGAGTTACCACGCAGTCAGGTCCCAGGCTGTGCTCTACACTGCGTGTCCGAGTGGCAGCCTGGCTGCCCACTGCCCCGGTGGCATTTCCTCTTCTCCAAGGGGTCTGTCATTCCTGGGTCACCAAAGCACTGTGATCAGGACCCACAGCCCCAGAGCGAGCATCTTTGTGTGCAAACAGCTGAATAAGTCTCAGCTTCTCTGATGTCAATGCAAGAGTCTCCCAGTATCGTCCTCAAGCCATGCGCCAGCTTCGCGGGCTTGCAAGGTGGTAACCACAGCTGTAGGGCACCCAGGAACAGGGCCAGGTGAGTGCCGGTCTCTTTATACTATATAAGACTTTCATTGCTCCAAAGCTCACTTGGCAACATTTGTCCAAAGCAGGACTGAAGGTCTATAAAATTGTGCTTTTGACAGTTCTACAACCAAGGCCTAGTTAGGAATAAGATCTAAGAAAAAAATGTAATTTTTGCAATTCGTTGGATGGTGAGATTTTGGAACTGCAGCCACAGGGTCTGGATCTAGTTTCATTTCCAGAAAAGACGACTTCATCGATAGAGCAAATACATAAGCCCTGCAGCGCTTCTGAGAGGTAAGCAAGCATTACTTCCTCATGTATGAGCTGGGAAGTTGAAGTGCAGGCTGTTACAATCAGCGAGCCAAGAAAAATGGGCACGAGTCTCGTGTGGATTTCTGGGCGTGAGCAGTAATGGCGCATCGTAGCACGCAGGCTCCTGGGAAGGGCTGTCCTGCTGCTATGCAGTGCCTAGCACAGCCAGGTCCCTCTCTGCATCTGGAACTCCTGAGCACTCAACAGCACAGCGCCATTAAAAATCATAGCAGCCATTATGCCCTCTAGCAAAGCAGGTCACTCAAGCTTAATTTAGTTTCTGTCATTTGCTGGCAAAGGGTTTGCTTTCATTTTCTTGGGGGGTGGCAGAAAAAAAGAAGGTGGGTAGCTCGTCTGGGGCAGCAGGAGGGTCAAAGACGCAGCTGGCAGAAGTGGCCGCGAGGGCGCTGGAGCTCACAGAATGGCACCTGTTTATACGAGGGCTGAACTTGTCTCACGTCGGTTATTTATATGCTCTTATTTCTGGCAAGCAAAGCATTCTTCCAAAATGTACCCTGCCTCATTAGCAATCCCCACCCGGAGACCTCTTCCCAACCTGGCCAAGCTTCCCAGCAAGAAGCCACAGGAGCCGGGCGAACACAATAGCTCCGGCTTGTTTGTTTCATTTCACTTTTCCTCTCGCCTTGGCCAGCGGCCAGCGGAGATGTTCTGCGCAAAGATAATAGCTCCAGCTTAATCATTCACCTCTTCTGCGTCTAAAAGGAGTTAAGGACGCTGGACGTTTCCAAGAAAAATAAATGAACAGAACTTGCTCAAGGGGGCCTCTTGAAGGCTGTTTTATTGATTTAAAAAAAAAAAAGAGAGAGAGAGAGAAGAAGCAGCAGCAAGCTGTTCCTGCACATCACCCGTGCCCTATTTATTTTTTAAGTGTGTGTTTAAATTTGGAGGAATGGCCATGAATAGAAGGATTATAAAGTGTTTCTCGAGGCGAAGGGATTTGCAGTGTGTTTGGAGAGATGGGCCCAAAGCAAAATCCTAGGCATGTTCATCTTGGGGCTTGTATCTGGACCGTGAGGGACTCCCTCCTATGCCCACGCCTGCGTGACAGAAGTGAAAACTCAGCCATTTCTTTAAACGTGACTGTGATTCTGGGGCCTTTTTTGGTTGTCCATTTTGTGACACTCTGAGGGCCTGATATTTCAGAAGCTTTGAGGACCCAGTCTCATAAGGATGGGTCCCACTGTGCTGTCTCTAGTTAGGCAGCCAAAATCACCGGTTTCTTTTGAAAATGTAGGCCTCCGTTTAAGCCACAAAACACCATCTTCCTTCAAGCTGGCCCAGTGGGCGACAGTGATTAAAACCCGTATCTTTCTCCCTCACATGTCCCATCCACAGAGCTGTCGTGAAAATGTCTGTCCTTGGGAACTGCTTATGAAACTTGAAGAGAGATTTGACTTTCAGCAACGTTTAACATGGATACTTTCCAATTTTACTGCAAACCTGAAAAAAAGGAAAGTTCACGGTGAAAGCAGTTTTGGTGAAGAAGCAAGAGAAATCCCTGCTCACTTGCAGCGAGGAGTGGATTAAGGCACTAGCAGTAAGCCTGAAGCTAACAGCTGAACTCCTAAATTGCATGATTTTGGAGGAATCTGAACTTTCGTCAGTCGAACCAAAGCAACGTTATGGTCGATTCTAGGCCGTATGAATGTGACCTGGGAAGAAACAACCGCAGCGCCACGGCCGCTGCCCCCGGGCTCCAGCTGGGATTTATTTAACCCTGTCACACTGGCAATGCCGACAGATCCCTCCTCCCCTGTGGTGTCACTCTGCCTTTTTCCCTACCTTTGGAGAAGCTCCTTTCCGGAGCAGAGTGAAATATTTGATTCCTTTCCTCCCCTTTCGCCACCCTGCTGCCTCCTCAGATATGACGTGCCTGCCCTCACGGCCCTGTGCCCGTGCACGCGCGTGTGCACGCGCATGTGTGTGCTCAGCACGCTCCTCCAGCACGCACGGAGGGTCTCTGCCAGGTCCTACCTTTGCAAAGCGGGCTTTATATGAATACAGAGTGGGAGGCTTGCTCTAAATCTCCATACAATAGTGGAAAAAGAAATAAAGTTGTAGCTGTCATCACCTATTCAGAAAAATTCCTGCAGCTCAGACACCCATTTTCCAGCCTTTGATGACTAGGGGAAAAATTATCTTGCCAGGTAGAGTGTGATTTCTCGTTCTTCTCTTCAGCAAATGAACAGCTGAACTTAGTCTAGAGATGGAAATGGAGCATCCCTCCCTCTCCTCCCCCTCCTCAACAAGAAGCATATTTCTAGTTCGAAAGCACATCTTTAAAATGTGTTAATTTTTGTAAGGCCATGATGAGACTTTGGACTCGGCACTTACTTCCCCTCCCCCTCGCTGAGGGCGCTGCAGGCCTCAAGTAACCACACATTACCCAAGTTTAGCACGCTCTGCATGACTCAGATTTTTTTTTTAAGAACTAGACTCCAATAGACGTTTTCCCTGCTGATACCACTGGGACTGGAAGGTCTTTTTTTTCCCACCAACCTTCAAAACATGCTGATACACTGCAGTTTTTTCTCAATATTTTGTTATTATTATTATTAAAACAGCACCAAGTCCCACAGCACCAAAGGATGGGATCTCTCCTGCTCTTTTTTTCCTTCCTCACCAGCTAAGAAAAAAATAGGTTATTTATCCATAAAAGAAAACATTAATGGACTCTGGGGTTCATCGCCTGCTTCACCCAGCAGCCGTTCGGGGCAGCCGATGGCAGCACTGAGCGGGGTCCCTGCAGTGCTGGATGGGGCCAGGGTGGCGGCAGTCCCCCTCGCCTGGACCACATGCGAGGGGGGGGGACGTCCAGGACTCACCCTGTGCCATCGTCGCCATCCCAATGAGGAGTTACGCCGGACACCATTTGCGCTATTCTCAGCCCCAAAGCATCTGACACGGTTTGGGACTGCGCTGTGCTCACACGCGCGGTGCCTCCATGGGCGTTCTCCGCGACCGGTGCTGGGAGCCACTGGAAAGTGGAGCTCGGTGAAGGCAAGGGCAGCCGCCCGTACCCCCTCTGTGAGCAAGGACCCCAGCCCCAAATACAGGAAAGCGAGGAGGGGATCGTTAGACTGAAAAGCAACACGGTGACATCCTACACCTGAGTGTCCGAGAGGGGTTGTGCCAGAGCTGTTGCCAGCTTATGCTGCGAAATAAGAAGGCGCATATGACTTGCATGGCTTCACGCGCAACGCGCCAAAAATTTAGCTCAGCTCTGCTGAGGGCTTTGGGGAGGGTGAGGAAAAAGCGCGTGCAAACTTGGGCCTGGTTTTCAGGGGGTGTCGGCCAAGCACCAAGCTTCCCACTGAAACCACAAGCCACATGGGGAGCCAGAGCGCATTTTCTCGTGTGAATCCCAAGGATTTCAAATGAACAGGTTTGGGGCCACAGTTCCCATCTGACACCGACAGGACTGCTCTGCTGAACATTATTATTCAACGCTGAATTCCTTCAATTGACAGAGGCGCTATTTACAGTGTCTTAGTCAGCATATACCACGCTGCTTCCCAGTCTGATGAGACCTGGATTTTCCCACACTGCCCCTTAAATGGAAACACATTGTTCATCTTCATTTTATTTATTTATTTGGTACAAAAAAACAAGATACTGCTATAACTTTGAAGTGCTCTCTCTCCAATGCTTGGTTCCTTTTTGGAGCAATGGGTTTTCCTAAAAGCCACTCTCAGCAAGATCCTTATCAAACTTGCCTTAGCAGGAGACAATGAACATTTCACAGCGTGAAGAGGAAAAAAAATAAAAGGTCGATGAGAAGACAAATGCTCTATGTGAAGAGATAGCCAGGGTGCAGATGAGCTCTCCCAGCCTTATAAACATGGATTATTTTCTGTCTGAACTACAGTTTATGAATGTATTGCGGCATGGACGGTGCTGCCCACAGGAGCAGCGTAGCCGCAAAAGCCTGTCCGCTGCAAAAACGGTGACTTGCGTGCTGTCTGGACACGTCCACCTGGAACCCATAAGCTGCAACCTGACGTGTCCAAATGTTAGCTGCCGCATCGCTTGCAGTTGCCACAGATGGGGATTGTCGTGGGACTTGGGGGGACGCATGTGCCCCTGCAAGCTGCGCAAAGGACTACCCATGGCAGCTCACTCGGAGACTGGTTTGTTTGCGACCAGGCTGCGAAACAAGTGGGAGGGGCGCATGGTAGCTCGAGGCAGTGAGGAGAAAAAGGAAACAAGGGAATAACCTCCGGGGAGCCCAGCTGCCAAACCTGCCCGGGGACCGCAGACCTCAGCCCCGCACGGGTGCACCCTCCTCTGCTGCCACCATCCCCAAGTGCCCTCCCTTCGGAGGCAGATGCCCATGGACATGCCACGGGCATGGACTTGGGGCTCAAAGCTCAGCTTTGGCCCTGGTCCCCCCCAGGCCGCAGGTGCTGCTGGGGCGAGGGCTGGGGCACCCCACCGCCCGCAGTGCCGAGGCTCGGCCCGACCGTGCTGCAGCGAGGCGCCTGGCAGCAGCTGACGTGGCAGGCACGAGCGGGCATGGTAAGGAGGCCTTTCCCACCACGGCCTGCCAAATTTGCATGGCGTCACCCAGCTCTGCCCCACGAGAGGTGGGCGCGTGGGCCGAGCCGCGTCTAGGCAGGGAGCGGGGTGCTGTCTTCATGCAGGGTGATTAGTGTTTTCTTGTCACCAAGTCGGAGCAGCTCTGTGCGTGCGGGTGGCAGCTTTGCACAGAGGGAAATTGTTGGCTGGTGTCTGTCATGTTTTTTTCTTTCAGCCTAATTGTATTTTTAATTATCTGGCGTGTTGCTTCAAGCCAAGGATATGCAATCAGTCAATGTTTGTTGGTTGAAATAGAAATAAACAATAGGTTAATATAAATGAAAGAGTGCTCTGGTTTATTGCCCAATGATAATGAGTACATTGTTGAGTGGATGCTTGCCTGAAGGCTTTGAAGATTGCTTTAGTTATTTATTTTTCTAAAGATGGGTAACTTTGTTCTATTTGCTTGGCTTCTTAGGAGTTTGAATAGACAAGAGGTGAAGCACAGTAAAGGTGGGTCTGGCTCCGAGCTCTGAGGGAGCCTGGAGGGAAAATGTGTTTTTGGACTCTGATCTCATCCAAAAAATGTACCGCATTTCAATACCCTTAGATAGCTTACACATTGGAAATGCCAAGTAACCGGAAACTTTCGCTCCAAAGTCAACTCTGCTTTCATTAATAATTATTTTAAGATGGCATTCATAGAACAAAACAGTACTATATGGAGCAAAAATAGATCTGTGGGGAATTCAAGGCTGAGAAAGAGCTCATTCCACCATCTCCACTCTCACAGTTAATTTTCAAAAATTGGTGTCTGGAGATGTGAGCGAGGTGTTCAGCCTACGTCACAGCAAGGAGCAGGCAAAGGGGAGAAAAGAGAGCTGCCCTCAAAATAATGACACCACCACCACGATACAGCGTTCAAACGCTGCCGGGGGACTGAAGGCCTCGTGCCGGGAAGCACCAAGTCCGCGCTGGGGAGCTCTGGCCACAGCCATCCGCAGGAGCTAACGGTGCTGCGCCTGCCTTCAGTCTCCCTGCCACAGGGGCGAAGACCCCTGGCACTGCCTGAAGGCAGGGAGTGTTTGTCTTCCTAATTTCTTTGGGTGATAGAGATGTGTTTTTAACCCCATTTTACAGATGAGAAAGCTGAACCACAGAATATGAAGATGCATGTTTTACTGACAAATGTGGAACTTGACTTTTTCTTTTGGATCTGACCTGGTATCCCTTGGCTTACTTTCCTGTCATAAAGATGCCGCCTGTGCCTGTAATCTGCTTTTATAAGTCATGAAGATCATTATAAATATTATGAGATTTATCACTTCTGTATGTAATACGCCGATACTGGCAGCAATTTTTGAAAACACAACAGCAACAAGAAGCATATGTTCTGAGATTCAAGTTAGTGAGATTTTTTTTCTGCCAAGGACAATAATTTTTTTCCTTTTTTTTTCAAAATAAACATCACGCTGGAATGTGCTGCAGCAAATGGCTTGGGCTCTATTATATTTCATGCAGCTTTCTAAACAATTTTCAACCCTGCTGGCACAGTGTCAAACAGAAGGCAACCAACAATAGCAAAATCCCATTAAAGCTGAGAAGGTTCCTTCCTGAGGTGAACACGGCCAGAAATAGTAATCTTGGCTCTCTTTTCAATTTGGCTTTGGGGACTAATAATGCATGTTCTACTAATGGAAATTATCTAATTTCATCCAAGTGCAGCTCCAGAGAGAGCTGGGCTGACGCACAAACAGTCAATATAACAACATTCTTCTTGAAGAGCTGAACAATAGAGCTTTGGTGGGACTGTGATTAACAACGTCAAACTAAGAACAAACAGAAGGTGTAAAAATAGGCATCTGAGGAGTTGACACAACGGACTATTTTTCATCTGTAAGGCCAGAGGAGAATAGCTTGTTAAATTCTATGCTTGGAGCACTTCATCAGATGTTGTGTGGAAGAACAAAAAAAAAAAAAAAAATCCCATTTCCCATCTGGATCTGAATGTACTAAGGAACTGCACATGCCTTATTAATATAAATCATGCTAGGAGTATAATTCCCATTAGCATTAAAGAACCATTTTTCAATGAAATACTCTTGCACCAGAAATGCCTATGGGAAATAACGATGTTTGCTTCATTTAAAGAGAATAGTAAAATACAGTGTAAAGCCCAAGAAGATAGAGACTCGTTTCTTCTCAGGAATGCTACGGGTTTTCAGGGCTATCACGAGATACCCCTTCCCTGTGCTGCAGGGCCGCATCCAGGCATGGGGTCAGCCTCTGTGCGGGAACGGGGCCGCCCGCCCCCAAGTAAGGAACAGGGCTGGGGCAAAGAGGCGCGATCGTGAATTTGGGCAGCGCTAGAGCCCAGAGGCAAAAAAGGGGCGCTGCTGCTGCCCAGCAGGCCCCCGCGGCTACCCAGGCTATGTGAGGGAAGGTGTCCAGCTTCCCTCCACCCTACCCTGCTTCCTCCTCAGCACTGCCTAAAATTTGGAGAGCACAAAGATGGCTTGGAGCCACCTCCCACTCCCTCTCGCCGGCTCAGTCTAACCTCACCCTGGAATTCTTTGTAGTCAACCTAAAAATATCACTCCCTGAAAACAAATGGCAGCTTCCATGATTATTTATCACTTTTCAAGAACGTGTCACTGACTACATTTCCCTTTAATACTGGAGCCACAGCTGGACTCAAAATGTGCCTGGTACATTAAAAAGCAGAAGCATTAGAGGTACATGAAACTGCTGCATAGCTCATTAGCTTTGGTGCTTTGCCTGGTTTTCCCAGCACTTTGACTTCTGGCCTCTCGGGTCGTGCGGTACTTTGGTACCGACTCTGCAAGGAGCCGAATGTGCCTGGCGACGTTCACCGGGCAGACGCTCGCCCCAGTGTTTGTGTGGGCACGCGCCGACCTACGAACCTCAGTATTACCTTAGTTTCAGTGATGAATTAAATCTCGTTCCCCTGGTTTGAGCACAACAGCTCAGGTCTAGCTCTTAATGAAAGGAAGTTCTAGTCTTGCAACGCTAGGCAAAGTTTCCACCTATGGTTAAGCAGGTATGTTTATTTTTAATTTTTACAAAATCTCAGGTAGCCATTTACTCGCTGTTATTTTTAGAGACCAAGAGGTGAGATTTGTGTTTTTATAAAATTCCTAGATGTGCATTTGGCATTTGGGATTTTGCACATGACACAACACAATTAATTTACCTCTGCATTGCGGCCAAAGGCATCCAGTAACAATCCCGCCGCACCCTCGTTCACCTCGTAGGTCACCCTCTCGGTTCCCGTCTGCTCAGGTGCTGCCAAAATTATGTCATTCTTCTCCTTCCTTTAAACAACAATAAAAATGATTAAACCTATGGAAATTACTAATAATGAAAGAAAGCCACACCAGAAGTAATACAACAATACACAAAATACTCATCCTTTCTTTTCTTAATTCCGTGTTGCACAACTCTTTCCAACAAGGTCACATTGCAGAACACCAGGGCCTTCACCAGCGTTGCTCTGTCTCAGCTGTCACACCCAGTTCATCCTAAATTCCCCCAGAAACCAGCCCCTTTCTCTGTGAGCAGCCAGCCCCAGTCCCCACTCCAAACACCAGTCCCACTCTCACCAGGCTCCTCATGCCAGCCTGCTCCTTTCCCACCCTCCTTCCATCCCAGTGCTTTTAAATTAGGCAGGTTCTCGGTGCTCAGATTCGGTGACCAACCTGAACTCACCCACAAGCACCCAGAAACCGCAATCATGGGGCAGCACAGCCCTGCCGGGCTGGGAACGCCCGCGCTTCTCCGTGGGACCGTGGAGGCCATGGTGCAGAGAGGTCCGCGTGGCCTCCACGCACACAAGCTCGGCAGAGGTGTTTAGCTCTTAAACAGCTTAACAAATACATGCCAAAAGTCTTTAGCCTGGCCAACTTCAGCAGATGCGTGAAGATGACAAAAAAAAATGGTTCTGGCATGTCCCTGAGCAAATTTCTGCTGCAAAGCATCAAGACGCTACAACTGTTCACGAAAACCCACCAGAATATTTTAATGATAGCAAACGTATTTCCCTCCAGGACGATCTCAGAAACAACAGAGCCGTGTTGCCTGAAATGTTCTCCCACAAACAAATTTACCCTGAGGCAGCTTCATGGGAAGAAACATTTTTTAACCCCAGGCGACAGCGTTGCACAGTCATAAATGCAGCATCTTCGAATGGAAAGCCGTGCCGCCTTCCTGACAGGCAACGAAAGCTCCCGCCTCAGCCGGCAGGAGACCCGGTTAACGTCCGGGATTATCCTGGGTGGGGCCGACTGGCGTGCAAAATTCAAAGATGTGGTCCTCCGGGGAGAAATACGGGAAAGCTTCAGACCATAAAAGTGAAAAGCCTTACAGCTGAATTCATCCCCAGTGATTCCAGTGGCGATACACCAAGGCAAAATTTGACCCGTGAGGCTTGTTATTATTGCAGATTTTATTGCTAGTGTGCACTAGAGGGTGCTACTCTGTTAGTGTTTGGAAAAGATCATAGTAATAAGACTATCTTCAATGTCTTCATTCATTGGAAAGCCAGACTAAGTAGACTGAGTGGGCGCGTGTTGATATTCATATTACCGTTCAGTCTAGCCTCAAAATAAAATAGATTGCTTAGCTGGGAAAAAGAGAATTTCTTGGCTTGGAAAAGATTTTATACATCTGGGGTCAAGGGTAAACATTTGGGTTAGACATGGTGACAAATGAAAGGAAAATATGGTCAGTCTTTCCTTTTTCTCTCTATTTCACAGTTCCAGGATGAAGGGACGCCTCAATAAGCTAGCTGAGAAATTGGAAAACAAAATAAGAGAATAGAGAGAGAATGCAGACACTGAAAATAATAAACCTTTGGAATTCACTGCTGCAGGACGGATAATCAAATTCTCATGATAAAATTTTGTAGCAGAAATAAAAGCGAAGTAATTTTATGGCTGTTACAGCGTTTTGGCAAAGATAAGGGTAACCAGATCTCAGGCACTGAGATATAAAATGATGTGTTAGAGGTATCAGTAGGAAATGACTTCCCTCATGTGCTGCATTGCTCCATTGACTGTGCATGTTCTGTTTTTGTTTCCATTTGCCTAAAGCGTGGAGTAATGGCTATTTCTGTAGGCAGCATCCCAGACCAATGATAGCGCAATTCCTGTGCTCCCACTTCCATAGTGCAGGAGCCTGGAATTCGCTGCGGCTGCATGACCTGCTGAGCGCGGGAGCGGGAGGAGGGTGAGAGACCGTCCGACGCGCTGCAGGCCCTTCCCGGGCAGAAACCCCCCCAGTGCTGCTCCACGCAAAGGGTGTGCTGGAGGGGAGCCTCCCTCCTCATCCTCCCGGTTATCTGGCAGTGAGAGAATTGGGCATTAAAGGACCCCGAGGAGCCTGGCAAGGAGACGCGGTTAGCTGTCCAGGGCGCTGAGAAGGAGGGGGGAAACCACTGCTGGACTTCATCCGCTCTAGATCCAGCTCCAGTGAGGGAAGTGACTCTGGAGGGCGTTACATATATGCTATATAATCTGGCATGTTTATTTATTGCACCATAAAACCTCTGTGACTGGCAGTTCCACTTGGTATTCACCAGAAAGCATCTCCCTTGGGCAAAGCGGGTTAAATTGGGATTTTTAAAGGCCATGGTGGCATTATTCTGTTAGGATTTTAAATACACTCATAACAAAGAAAGGACTGGTTTTAAAGCTCCCGAGACCGATGTGTACCGACTGTGTATAAATCCACTCGGAACATGAAAGGGGGAGTTAGGAGAAAACCAAACCAAAACAAAAAAGCTGTTTTTAAATCCAGATGAGTTTTGCAGAGTAATTTTCTTCTAGAAACTTAGAAACTTAACTTCCTTCATGGGTTGATTTTGCTTTTTATATCACTGCATTCTGATAGGTTTATTTCCAGCTATTTTCCCCACACTTTTTGACCACTGTTGGCAAGAAGGAGGAAACTGCTTCTTACTGAAAGTTTTATTATGCAGTTATTAGTATTTCCTTCTTCGATACTGCATGGTTTTTCCACACAGCGAGTTTAACGTGCTGTTGCTGGAGGGGCCGTAGGCCTAATGCATCACTGCGCAACCCCAGCTTGGTTTCATTGAAACAGATGAGGTTGCGCTGACAAAAGCTTAGCAATGATGACCAGCTATGGGAATACAAATTCCCAAGTTGTGTTTCCATCCGTATTTGCACCTTACCATGTTACCTGCACTGACAAACACTGGGCTTGTTTTTGACAAGAGCAGTTTGCTCCAGTTAAGGAACTGCCCCTTTGGGTCTTGGTTTAAAATTGGTGCAATTATACTCTCCTGTCAGACTTGAGAAATACCTGTGAATGATCCTTCTGCTTTGTGAATTGCCTTCGTTTTATGCGGTGATGTTATTTTCAGTTGCTGCACACTGTTCAAACTAAACCTGGCATGCGTATGAAAATGTTTCTCTTGTCAGCAATTACAGTAGATCAGCACTTAAGAACAGTAGGTCAGCACTTCTGTGAGTCACATCACCTTTAACCAGCTATTGGGGGTTAATTGCAGAATAGCTCTCTGCAGACCTCTCTGTTTGTGTGGCCTGGAAAATCACTGCTAGCCTGTCGTAATTCCCTCTCTGAGCGGATTATGGTCTGACTGCAGCGCAAAGGTGGAGTAACCTACGAAATCAGTCACATGGATGGAAATGTAAGTAAACTCAGGCCCTTTCCATGTGAGAAAGACCCTTTTTCAGACTGCAGGAAGTAGCTCCAAGAGGCAGCACTTAAATGAGGTTGTGACCTGATGAGAGCCCAGGGCAGGGTTGCAATGGTCCTGCCACCCCCCTTCCCCAAGGCATGTTTCCCCTGGCTCCCCCACATTGGCCAGCCCCATGATAAATAAACTAGTTTGGGGAACTACAACAGCATAAACCTTTTTCTTTTTGGCAGTGTTAACAGTTAAACATCTCTGGGGATGGAAAGGGAGCTGGGGATGAAGTGAGTGTGGTACATCGGTGCTTCAGTTTAGAGCAGCTTGAAACTGTTACGGCATTGCAGGTCCACAGTTCCTGGCTCCCAGCACAGCATCAGCTGCCTAAACCTGGGGTTCACAAAAGCCGGCACATCGAGTGAATATCTGCCTGAACTAACCCATAGAAAAGCCCGAAGAAGGGACTGTCCTGACCCTGCTGCTCTTCAGAACATAGGCTCCCTTCTCCGGGCTGCGGAGAGACACTTCTTTCCAACTGCTGTTTATTATCTTGACCCTTTTCTAAGATTTATATGCCTACAGCTTTTCATGCAGAAAAAGGAAGAAGTCACTCCTTTCTCTGCAAGCATGTCTGTGGAGAGATGTAGAGCTCTCTCACATCCCAGATGTCCGAGTTAGGCTCTCAGGTGAGGGAAGAGAATCAGTGTGCTCAAGTCCTTCCTCTGAGGGGCCCTGCAAAATTATGCAGCATTTTGGGATGGCTGCAGAAATTCTTTCCTCTTGAAACCAGTTGGCTTCATGTAACTAACATATTTATTGGACCAGCTGTTGAAAGAAAGAGGTAGAGATCGCAAACATGCAAGTGTGAGCCTAACTCTCCAGTTTAGTGGCTGGTGTATTGCCCCTGGAGCTGGGAACCTCAGGTTTTGATCTGCGCTCCACTGAATGCTTGCTATGAAATATGGACCTAATTCAGTGGGGCAATTTTTGGAACCATTTAAATTCAGAAAACTCCATGGTGTTGCTGAAGATAAAGCCTACATGTTGCAGAAGAACGCCAGGACTGAGGCCTGGAGGCAGATGTGCTCGTTTTCTCTTGTTGAAGAGGGCTGCACCTTGCAGGGAACCCCTTGAGAACGGCCATCAGGCCACAGAACTGAAACGCAAGTGGCTCTGAGCGGTGTTTTAGTTGTCAAGTTGGTAAGGCAGACTAGCATGAGCACTCCTGTAGAGCAGACAATCAGTGCTGAAGAACAGATGACTACAGTATTGGCATTCAGAGGTTCTTTTTTTTAAATTCAAACTAATTTTAGCATGCCCTGTGGACTCAATTCCCACTAAGGATTCCTGTGTACCCCAAAACCTCTCCGTGATACAAACCAATGCCCTGTAATTGATAACGATCAGGTGATTCCCTTCAAAAGCCCACTCTTAATCCAAACTAAAACACTAGTGTAAACGTGCCCCAAGCAGACCGAAATCCTGTCCTACCAGATAGAAACCCAGATGCAGGCTGTTTCCAGGCACCCTCTGCTTATGCTCATCAAATGACACAGCGTAACACAATCATCACTTATTGACCCAGGTATTCAACTAAATAACGCATTAAACGCTAGAACAGAAACATCAAGCAGTTGACCAGCTTAGCCACTTAATTCACTTGTGGTTCTGGGCAGTTCCTGCCGGCAGTGTCTGCACTTCTGTTGAGCATTTCAGATAACAAATTGTTGATCAGCTGAGGGAAGTATAATCAGGCTTGTGGTGCATTCCTGTGGCCGGCCTCCAGCTGCAGATCCCCGGGGGGGACGCTGCCTGCTCTGCCTGCGGTGACATTCAGCAGCCCCAGGGCAGCGCTCAGCCTCACAGCGAGCTGCACGGGCAAAAACGATTACGGCTGGCGGAAAACCAGGCCCCAGGTGACCTCCACGCCAGCCTGCAGAGTGCCCCTGCGGAGGTTTTAAAGACGAGTGTGGGGAATGTATTTCCTCGCACTGGTTCACACTGCCTGGAAACACCCCGCGCAGCGCCCGCCCCGCGCAGCGCCCTGTCCCCGCGCAGCGCACAGCCCGCGCAGCGCCCGCCGCGCCGCAGCCGCTCGCCAGGTGGCGCCAGAGAACCGGGTTTGGGTCGGCGCCGGGCCGGGCCGGGCCGGGCGGCTGCGGGGGCGCCGCGGCGGTGCTCGGCGCTGCCGCCTGCGGGGCTGCGGCGGGGGTGGGCGGCGCGGGGAGGGGGCGGCGGTAGCGACAGGAGTGCCGGCAGCGGGGACAGTGCCGTGCCGGTTCCTGCTGGCGGGGTTGCTACGAGGTTGTATGTGCGTATATATGTGTATGTGGCGCACGCGTGGCTGTGCGGGGCTGCGGCGGGCGGGCAGCGCGGGAGTAGCGCGGAGCTGCGCTGCCTCCCGGTGCAGCGGCCCCGTCGCATCGTGGCCTGCAGGGCCCGGCCCTTGGCGGGATGCGCCTTGGCGCTGGTCTTTTTTCCTCCCGTATTAAAAACTCGAATAATTCTTTTCCACCTCCTTTGTCGGCCTCAGGGAAAAAAAAAAAAAAAAAAAAAAAGTCCTTCGAGACTCCATTCCGAAAAAAAAAAAAAAAAATCATCGCTGCTGCCTGCATAGTTCATTCGCCGCCTTCTCGAGTCCCTCGGAAAGCAAGATTAAAGGGGAAAGTCGCAGCTGTATATTTACGTTTTCATTGCTAGAAGGGAATTGATTTCCTTGCATTTATTTTTGTAGTTGCAATACACAAGGGCGGATTTGCGTCACCAAAGCAACTTGCTGGTCGAGATAAAGTTGCACAAATATTGAAAAGGGAAGTGCTCGCGCTCATTATGAAGTTTTTCTCCGGAAGAAATAAGGATTTCTGCTGTATCCTAAAATACTAAAGCCGCTTCTATTTTGGGACAAATCTCGCAGGCACATCCGCTCATTTAGTCCGAGTTGGAACCTCTCAAAAAACAGGAGATGACCTGGACTGCAGCGAGCCCCGGGTTTCCTGCAGCCTTCTCGCTCCTTGCGAGGGGAGGCGGCGCTGGGGCGTAGCTGCGGGCCGCGGGGCCGCCTGCGGCGGGCGAGGGGCCGCTGCCCCGGGCCTCGGGGCGGGAGCCGGCGCGGAGGCCTGCGGAGGGCTGGCGCTGGAGGCAGGGCCTGCTCCGCGCGTCGCTGCGGCCCCCCGGCCCGGGGGCCGGTGCCCCCGGCCTTTGGGGAGAGGAGACGGCCCTGCCCGCGGCGGGCAGGTGCTCTCGGCCGCAGCGGGCTTTGCAGCCCGGGGGGCGCGGAGGATGCGCGGGGGGCGCATGGGCACCGCTGCGAGCTGGGCGCAGAGCACCGCGGCCGGGGGCCCCGTCGGGCCGCGTCCAGGCCGGGAAGGCACCTGCCTGCCGCCCGGGCTCGGGCTTCCCGGCTCCCTCGCCAGCCCGAGGCCCAGCCCGGGGGTCAAGTGCTTTAGTGCAACGTGTTTAGTATTTCCTTTTGGGTTATTTTTGTCCCGGCTGGATGAAAGCGCCGACCTAGCACTTGTCTGAGCGCCGGCCCGCGGGAAGGCCGGGCTTCCAGCAGCGGCAGCAAAATCAGGGAGCCCCGGGGAGGGGGGGGGGGGGGGGCGGGGGGCCGCGGGGGCTGCCAGGCCTCGGCGCCCGGGGCCCTTCGCTGCGCCGGCGGGCGGCCAGCGCCGAGCACTGCGGGCGGCCGCGGCGCTGCGCGGGACGAGGCGGGGGCGCGTAAGGCCCCACGGGGCCCCGAGGCGCGCGGTGCCGCCGCCGCGCTCCCCGTGCAGGCAAAGGGCCGCCGCGTCCCCGGGGGGGCGGGCGGCGTTTCTCGCTGGGGCTGCCCGTCACCAGGTGTGCGGGGTGCGGAGGGAAGCGCAGCTTTAAAACGGGGGAGAGGTTTGCCTGAAAAAAAGGCAAAAAGAAAAACTTTTTTGCCCTCATTGCTGGGCGCGCAGCCCCGGGGTGATATAACAGCAATATCAACAGCACTAACAAGTTTACGAGAAAATTTCCCTTGCTCAGGTTGGATGCAGTGGGGATAACTCACTTCGTTGCCCTTATGTAAACCAGGCTGATGCCACGGCTCTGCCTGGCCGTAGAAACGCCAGGGAAACTGGAGTCGTTTGATCCGGTCTGGAATCAACAGACTCGCTGTCAGGTCATCTGCTCGGGGGAAATCAAGGGGGGAGATGCAAGGAGAAATGACTTTCCACTGTCGAAGTGGGAAAAGTTCAGACCTAATCAAACGTTTCTTTCACTGCCTTCGGTTTTTGGACGCATCCCGGCAAGCCGTCGCTTTTATTTTTCGATTTCGCCTCACTAATAAAAACCAAACCAAACCAAACCAAAGCTGTGCCTGGGTTTTCCTTCTGAATGAGCTTCGCAAATACACGTGCATATGGATATGTTGGCATTTGCCGAAGAAACGCATTCACTCTCGATTACAGGTGGTTTCAATATTCGTGTATAAGCTACGTCTTCATATCTGACGAAAGAAAAATAGTTTGGCTTTCCGGCAGTTCCCCGAAAACGCTCAGAATTTTGGAAGCTATTTGAAAAAATAATCTTTGAAATAAAAACATAGCAACCCTGGAATCGTCTGACCAAGAAGCCTGCTTGCTGACGATGAAGGGCAGCAAAAGTTTCGCATGCCTGAGCTGTGAAATCTACAATTAAAAAATGTTTTTCCAGAATCAGGTCGGGGGAAATGTGGATGTCGGAGGGAGAAAAAGCACAAAAGACGCTTGGACGAATTTGTCCGTAAAATATTCCAGAGAACGAAATTTATGATTGTGTTCTAAAAAGGGCGTTTGATTCGGTTTTCAACGGTTTAGATTATTACGAACCAGTGTTTAAGGTGAATTTGCTGTGCAAACAGATGCAGACACTTGGCCGGCGAACATAGTAAAAATCTATAAAATGTCATTGTCTCCAGGATGCAATTAATTAGCCACTGCTAATACAGCGTTCAATGTGCGTGGGCCCAGAATCGCTCGGAGCCCACATAAATACATATGTTGCGTGCATTACTATACACTCATTTTGTTACAGAGCGGCCAAGGCTCATTTATCTGGGAAGGAAACATATTTCTTTGGGAGTAATTTTCGAGCTCTTTCAGGAGACGGATCTGGCTCTCATCGGGAAGGATTTGCCTGCATGGTTCACTCAGACAGTCTGAAATCACGGCGGCAAAGGGCGCTGCGGTGGCTGTGTGATTTTTTAAATGGATTAATTTAAACTGATTCATTTAAATTGATTAAGTTAAATTTTATTTATTTATTTATTTATTGCAGAGCCGGCGGCGTTCGTGCGGCCGCGCAGGGCGGAATCGGAGGAGCCGGCGTGTGCGCGCAGGCGGCGCTGCCTGCGAGGGAGCCGAGCTCCCTGCCGGGGCCCGGGCCGCGGAGGGGAGCGCGGAGGCGAGGCGAGGGCCCGCTGCCGAGAGCGGCCGCGCCGGGCCGGGCCGGGCCGGGCCGGGCCGGGCCGGGCCGGGCGGCGGGCGCGCGCCCCCGCGCCGCGCGCTCCGCACTTGTCCCGCCGGGCGCGGAGGCGGGGCGGCGCGGCGGGCGGGGCGGGGCGGCGCGGCGGAGCGCGGATTGGGCGCGGGCGGCCCGGGGGGCGGCGGGAGCGAGGGCTGCGCCGGGGCCGGGAGTCGCTGCCAGAGAAAGTTTGGGGAGGGGTGGATTTTTTCCCCAGTGCGAGGAAGGGGTTTTGTTTTGTTTTGCTTGCACCGCTCCGCTCCCGCTCGCCCGTCGCTCCCGCCGCGGGTCTCGGGCGTTTTGCTTTTTTCCGCCTTTTCGCTTCCCCCTCGCCCCGCGGCGGCAGCCGGCGCCGCGCCGCCCGCCCGCCCTCCCCATGCGCCCGGGGCGGCGGGCAGCCCCGCGCCGCGCTCCCGGGAGCTGAGCGGCGCAGCGGCGCGTCCCGCGGGGGAGCGGAGCGCAGCGCGGCCCGCGGGCGCCGGCGGCAGGATGTACACCGCCGGGCTGGCCCCTTTCTACGCCTCCAACTTCAGCCTCTGGTCAGCGGCGTACTGCTCGGCGGCGGCGCCGGGCGCCGGCGGCTGCTTCCCGCTGGAGCACGGCGCGGCGAAGAAGCCGTCCTTCTGCATCGCCGACATCCTGCACGCCGGCGGCGAGGCGGCGGGCGGCCCCGCCGAGGGGCTGCCCGGCGGCCCCGGGGCCGCGCTGCCGCCGGCGCTGGGCGCCGTGCACCACGGCGGCCCCTTCCACGCCGCCGCCTCGCCGCTGCGGCCCACGCCCGTGGTGGCCCCCGACGCCCCCGCCGCCTTCCCGCCGCGCCTCTCGCCGCTCTCGGCCGCCTACCACCCCCACCACCGCCCCCCGCAGCACCGCTCCCCCGCGGCGGCGGCCGCCGGCGGCGCGCCGCCCCCCGCCCGCGGCCCCGGCAGCCACACGCACGGCTCGGCGCCGGCGCCCTCCAGCAAGGACCTGAAATTCGGGATCGACCGCATTTTGTCGGCGGAGTTCGACCCCAAAGTCAAGGAAGGCAACACGCTGAGAGGTAGAGAAACCGCCGCGCCGCGCCGCGCCGCCCTCCCCGCCCTCCCCGCCGGCGCGCTCGGGGCTCCCTTCCCTCCCGGGCCGCAGGCGCCCGCGTTGCGGAAACTTTCCCGAAGCAGCCGAGAGCGGCGCGAACGGTGTAAATGTGCTTTTTAAACAGCGCTCCCTGAAATAGCCGCCGGGCAGCCTGTGACTAGGGTTGCGCCGCTTTGGAAAATAGCGATAGCGTAAAAATAGCGAATCAAACCCTCTCGGGTTCCCAAGCCGGGCCGAGGTTTTCCTCCAGACGGTAGAGCCCGTTTTAAAGGCTTTTGCTGCAGTCAGTCTTCTCCCGCAGCGTGTAAACATCCTGACAAAGGAGTAAATACCTCGGGAGATCTCCGAGTCCCGGGGCAATGCCGCGGCTCCCGGGAAGGCCGTCGGGCGAGCTCCGGGGCTCGCCCGGCCCCGCCGCCTCCCCTGGGCGCAGGCGCCCGCAGCCCGCCCGGCCGGCACCGGCCGACCCCGTCCCCGTCCCCGTCCCCCCCCTTAGGCCGCAGGGGAGCCCGGACCCGTCCGCTAGAAGCGTCCCGGTGCGTCGATTTGGACTGCGGTGTAACAGAGCTCTGCTTGTTCCTGTGCTCACAGATCTGACCTCCTTATTAACTACCAGCCGCCAAACTGGGGTTCATCTCCCCAACTTGCAGCCTTCCGCCAGCCAGTTCTTCGCGTCTCTAGACCCCATTAACGAGGCCTCTACCATTCTGGGTCCCTTAAACACAAACCCAAGGAGCTCAGTTCAGCACCAGTTTCAAGACACTTTTCCAGGTACCTACCCTCCCCTCCGACCCCCGCGCCCGGGGCCGGCCGGGCCCCCGCCGGCTGCCGCCGCGGCCGCAGCGCGCCCTGGGGCCGCAGGCTCCCTCTGCTCCAGGGGACTCGGCGGATGCTTTTGAAGCGCCAGGGCGCCTTTTTCTAGCGAGGCTCAGCTTTTGGCCATCTCGGTCCCGAGCGAAAGCGCGGGGGGGGGAGGAAGACCCGACTAGCGGCCTGAACCAGATCATCCGATCGAGCAAAAATAGTACCTGGGGCGAGAGAGAAAGGGCGGGGAGGGGGAAAAGGAAAATATCCGAGTCAGGAAAACATGCCGTCCTTGTCTGAGGAAACACGCGCTTACAGAAATTATACCCAGTCGGCAGGCAGGGCGACACTTGCTTGGGCCTTCCCTGCACACCGCAGCCGGGCTGTTGTTTGGAACGGATTTAATGCTTCTTTTCAGGCGTCGATATTAATAACGCACTTTCCCCGTCTCCCTCTCTCTCTGTCTCTCTTTCCCTAACACCAGGTCCGTATGCAGTTTTAACTAAGGACACGCTGCCTCAGACGTACAAGAGGAAGCGCTCCTGGTCCAGGGCTGTTTTTTCCAACCTGCAGAGGAAAGGTTTAGAAAAGCGGTTCGAAATCCAGAAGTATGTCACCAAACCGGACAGAAAGCAACTCGCGGCAATGCTGGGGCTGACAGATGCTCAAGTAAGAACGGCTTCTTTCTTTTTTAATGCACCCTTCTTTTACTTCCAGTTTTCTTTAGGCGAATATTAGGGGGGTTTTCACAATTGTTTTCCCTTCCTTAATCTTTTCTGGGATTCATTTAGAAGTAGGATCTCGGCTTGGCGGGGTTACCTGGACTCCCACATTAAACGTGTTTTTGTGAGATCCTGTACGGCCACACGTTAGCATTTTATAGCGGGATTAACTACCCGGTCCTAACGTGAAGATTTTGCCCATGGGCTCTTCGCGTTTGTTTTGGCAGACACTGACAACGACAAGCGAGGAGACAAACAGGGCCAGAGGAGATAATCAGTATGCACTTTATTGAAGTGCAACTCACTGTAGGAGGCAGTTTAGGTCAAAGGAAGTAGAAACAAACACACTATTTTTTAATGTCCTCTGTTTTTTCTTTTAAATCTCTCCTCGCCTTGTGAAATCCCTAGTTCTGGGGAAGTGAAAACTTCTCTTCAAACGGAATCATTAAACGCCACTCCGTAATGATTTCACTATTGACGGCCCACAGCGCACAGAATTGTATAACGCTGTGGTTTCTTGAGCAAGATTTGGTTTCCTGGAAGAAGAAGTAGAAAAGAGAGAGAGAGAAAAAAAACCAGACCCTGTTGTATTTAAACACGCGAGGAAGGAGATAAAAGAAAAAAAAAGGTTACTCGCGTAAGGGTGGGGGCAGAGGCAAACGACGACGGTGCCTCCTTTTATCCCCGCGCTGCCCGCCTGCGGGCGCGGGGCTCTGCTCCCCCGGCGCGGAGCCGGCCGCGGCGGGGCGCGGGGCGCGGCCCGGCGCGACTCGGCGCGGCCCGGCCCGGTTCGGCGCGGCGCTGACGCTGCGCGGGGCCGCAGGTGAAGGTGTGGTTCCAGAACCGGCGCATGAAGTGGCGGCACTCCAAGGAGGCGCAGGCCCAGAAGGACAAGGACAAGGAGCCGGCGGCCGAGCGGGCCGGCGCGCCGCCCGCCGCCCCGGGAGAGCCCGAGCGCAGCCCCAGCCGCTCCGAGGGCGACAGCGACAGCAGCGACGCGGACTCCCTCGACATGGCGCCCAGCGACACGGAAAGGACTGAGGGCGCCGAGCAGAGCCAGCCCCAAAGCGGTGTCATCAAGCCCTCCGGCAGCCCCGGCCTCCCCTCCCCGCCGCCGCCCGCCGCCAGCCCCGAGCCGCCGCCCGCCCCGCGGAGCGGCCTATAGACGGGGCGGCCGCGGCGCCTCCGCCCGGGACCTCCGCGCTAATTTATATCCCTTCCTCCGAGCCGCCACCGGGCCTCGGAGGACGAGGGGGCACAGCGAGACCCGCCTCCTCCCCCGCTGCCGGCGCCCGGCCCGGCGGCGAGGGCTGGCGGACTCGGGCGGCGCGGGGAGCTCCAGCCCAGGACGGTTGTGCATGAGGCGGGCTGCAGCGCTGCCCGGCCGCCTCTCCCTCCGTGCTGCTCGGTGGGAGAGCGGGATTTCTCTTTTTCTCTTCTTCTTCTTCTTCTTCTTCTTCTTCTTCTTCTTTTTTTTTTAATTTTATTCTCCCTCCCCCACCCCTTGCCCCCTCCAGGAAAGTCCGAGCGAGGGACTCCGAGAATGTGCTCTGAAATCCCTCTCCCCAACTCAGACATTTTACAATGTGAAGTATTTTGCCAGCATCCTCATTGGTTGCAACGTGTTGCTTTGAATAATCCGGCCAAGAAATACTGCACTGACAAAATATATAAATATATATATATATATATCTCCTGTAAATAAAATGTTTGCTATGGTTTGTAACCACGTCAGTCTGTTGACCAGGGGAGAGGGCTGATGAAGTTGATCCAGCTTCCTATGCCCCGCTCAAAGGCAGGCACTGTCTGGTCCTCGCCTCGAAAGACTCTCGATACAGCCTTCTCCTTTTTTCCCCTTTCTTTTTTTAATGGAGCCGATGACAAGATCCGGATTTGACTATGCAAAATTGTGCCTCGGGGAGAAAGCTGCCAATTACATTTGTAGATCCAAATTCGCGTATATATGTATGTATGTATGTGTATATATATATTTATATAATATTCTTTTTCTTGGTGGGGGGGCGGCTTTTTATTTTTGTTCTTAAAGCGAGACCGCAGCGGACTCCTCAGCTCCCCGGGGCCCGGGGCCCAAGCGGCCCCGTCGCGCGGGCGCTCGCAGGGCAGCGGCGCGCGCGGCCCCGGGCCGGGGCTGCGGGTGGGGCGGGGCGGGGCGGGGGGAGCCGTTTGGGTGGGTTTTGCTCGGATTTGTTAGGTCGCTCCCCGCAGGCCGCCGCGGGGCTGCCGCCGTGTGTGTGGGCGCTCTGTGACGTCACAAAGCCTCTGTGCGGCCCGGGGGCGCTCTGTGACGTCACAGTGCCGCCGCGAGGCCCGGGGGCGCTCTGTGACGTCACAGTGCGCGCGGGGAGGGGGCGGCGGCGGCCGGGGCTGCGCCGCGGAGGGTTTCAGGCCGCGCTCTCGCTCTCTCCAGGTGGGCGCTGCGCGGCCGGGTCTTGCCGGGCTGACGGCCTCGCCGGGGCGGGCGAGCCAAAGCTGCTTGAAGCCCGTGGCTGGACCCCTCCTTCCCGCCCGCCTGCGGGCCCGGGCTCGGATCTGCCGGCTCCGCTCAGGTTTATCTGCTGCGTGTCTGACACCTCGGAGAAGGGAAGCGCTGTGGTACTAACCGCTCCGCTGGTGTGGGGTGCGGGGAGAGACGAGGGGCTGTTTCTCAGGTAGCCTCCTTCCTGCTCCTCCCTTCTCGAGCAGCATCAATAAAAGCGAAAGCCGCACCGGTGAGAACCCGGACTGTCATTTCCCGCTGGAAAATGGGCTTTTGCACCAGGGTTTTCTGCGAGACCCTAGTCAAAGCTGCTACTTCAGTTTTCAAACACGGCGACTGTAATTGCAGGACCGGGAGAGGCCTGATCCTGCCCAGGAGGGCAAAGGCTGGGGCAGGCGGAGTGAACCAGACCCCCCATGCTGAGCTGCCTGGCTCTGAGCATGTGACACCTTTAGAAAGAGAGGGGAGACGGAGGAAAAAAAAAGGCGACGGACTGGAAAGCGGTCGGTGTCGTCTGGCGGTGCGGAGGCGGGCGAGCCCCCGGCTGGCGCGTCCCCGAGGGGTGCCGCGGGAAGGCCGCTGCGCCGGGGGTGGTGTGTCGGGGGGGGCACCCTCCTGGGGGCCACCCCCCAGCCAGCAGCGAGAGTCTCGCCCTAGGGCCCTGCAAAACAGGACCCCTGAGGGAAGAGGAGGAGGCTGAAAGCATTTTCAACTATTTCTCCCGCCCTCCCCCGGCACGAACAAGAGGGAGAAGGGAGCGGGGGCAAACCGCAAGCCCACCTTGCGGGCCGCGGCAGGCGAAGAGGGGCCAGGTGAAATGGGAAATAAGATCCGACGGAACGGGCAAAGGCTCTGCCCGAACCACGGCAGGCAGGGGCTTTTCCGAGGGTGTCGCGCACAGAGTGCCGCTCCCCGCACGGGTGCGCGCAGCGGCCGCGCACGGCAGCGCGCTCGGGGCGCCTTCCCCGTCCCACCGCTGCCGGCACAGCGAGGCAGGAGACAGAGGAGGAAGGAGCCGGAGGGAGCTTGTAAATCTGGGCTGCTCTTGAGGCGCTCTGAGGGAGGAAACGGGGCTGTCACGGCCTCTGGAGGGGGCACCCGCGGAGCGTGGAGCGGCCCCTGCGACTTGCCCTCAGCGCCAGGACAGCGGGCTATTCCCGGGGCCGCCGCTGTAAGCTGCAGCGGGAGGTTTCTTACGAAGGGTCGGTTTATAACTTCCGCTAAAAATAAGGGAAGCCATGGGACAGATGTCCAGCGAAACGTTAGGCTATTTCTGTTCCGACAGGCGCAGTGCGGCTCGCGGAGGAGCGGGAGCTGCTCTGCCTCGCTTGTTTTCGCTCCCCGAGGCTGACCCGCGCGGAGCAGGCGCGGAGAGCACCGCAGAGGCGGGCTCGGGAGCCGAGCAGCGCGGGGCTGGACGCGGCTCTCCTCAGGCGGGGAAAGGAAAAGTGCACAGGGAGAAAGTCTCTCTTCCCGTAATTTAGAAAAGCCTGCACCCCTTCCCAGCACAGGCTTGCACAGGCGCAGTTTCCTTCCCTGGCATTTTCAATTAACGGGGGAAAATGCCGGCGTGGACCCCTGATGAGGCAGCGAGCGGGGGCAGCTTCTTTGCGGCAACTTTTAACAATAAGGCTGCAAAGGGGGGAAAATAACAGTGGTGAGAATCAGGCTGCGGAGAGAGATGATCGGGCGCAGACGGAAGAACTGCGCTAAAAATTCCTCCGGGTGGGGCCGGAGGGGCCCGAGGACACGAGGCAGGAGGCGAGGGGGCTCCCCGCGCCTGCCCCCCGCGCCGCCAGGCTTCGCGGGCTCCGTGCGCGGCCGCCGCGGCGGAGCGCTGCGCTCCCCGCACCTCGGGCGGCTGCTCTGGTCAAGTGCAGAGTGGGGAGAATAATTTTTTGCCTCCCCCTTCCGAAAAAAGGAAAACTCTCTCCCTCATTGCCTCCCTTGTGCGTGTCTTCGGATGGTGGACCAAACCCACCAAAACGAGTTCTCGGAAAGATGCGCGGACAGAGAGATTTGTGTCCGTCTCGACTGGGGAGGGAGTTTGCCCGGTCTCGCAGGGCTGGAGTTTACGCCTAAAATATTGCGGAACAAGTCGAGACAGCGTCGTGGTTATAGCCAGGTCGATCGCGATTCACTGGTGAATGCGACCTGTCTGTAATGCAATTCAACACTGATCCAGAGTAGGACCGAAAGTGGGTTTTCTGCCCCCCGCCCCGGCTCCCCGATAACACGGGACAATTTTGATACAGGTCATTTCTAAATGCGAAATGTCTGGCATCATATTGCAAGAGCCCGCGGTTACTCCGCTGATCCGATTTCTCGACGCTTTCTAAATGGGAGGGGGTGTCACAGCTTTTCGGACGGTTCCTTTATTCCCCCCACCCAAATCTGTTGTGACTCTTTCAGACCCGTGCCTTCCGATCCCAAGCCGCCTGGGCTGTGTCGGTGCTGCTCTGCTCTGCCCGGTGAGGGCCAGGGTCCCCGCGGAGGGGTCGGGGGGCGCCCGTTCCCCGGCACTTGCCGGTGCACGGCGCTGTCTCCAGACGATGTGGCCCCGGCTGTGCGGCATAGCAGCCTCGCTCTCCCCTCCCGTGTGCCCCGCAGAGCTTCTCGGGCTTGTTGCAGATGAAGGATTGTACGAGACCAAGGCACGGGAGCGATGCTGCACGGGACAAGAGGTTTCCCTGCCTCCTCCTAGTTTTGCATGTGCGGGAAATCGAATTAATGAGAAATAGGGAGGCCTTTTTGTGCCGGCTCATGAGCTGAACCCCTTCTGCAAACGACGACTTTGTACACGCAAAGATGAGCAGCCTGCCTTTCCAGAGCCGAGTCTTGACGAGCTGCTTGGAGAGAAGCGTACCCATAACCCCAAATCTCCCGGACCGCTATCTTCAGAGGTCCAATGAGATCCTTTTCTCCTGCTCGATTTCTCACTAGAAACCTCCCATCTCCAAAGAGTCTTAAGGCAGCCTCTGAAATAATAGCCACGTTTGAAAAGAAAAAAAAAGACACAACATTTTAAGCGAGCAATTTACTGGAACAGTGGAAAAGGGCTGGAGCGGGCTGGACCGCGAGCGCCCTGGGGTCTGGCGCAAACCTTCCCCTGCGCGGGCAGGGGACGCGCCCACTGCCCGCTCGCTCGGGGCTTGCGCCCCCCTCGCAGAGCCCTGCAGCATCGGCAGGGAGGGCAGGGAAACCTGAGTTCGCCTCCCTCGTTAGCTCAGTGAGATCAGCCCGGCTCCTTAGGAAAATATTTTTATTTTATTTTAATGTCGGGCTTAAGCTTATGTCTTAAAAAATAATTGTTTTCAGACTCCGGTTTGCTCGGAATCACTGTTTCACACTCACGCGCACACACAGCCTTCTCTGCAGTTCATGCCTCGGGACTGCCTGGCGTCTGCAAGACAAACTGCAATCTCCGAAATGTCAACTTTTGCCACAATCTCGACTAAAAAAACCACCCCCTTCTTATTACTGTTGAGCGCTCATCAGAAATAATGGCTGTTTACACAAAACCTTTATTCACTTTCTTAAATAAACGCCAGTGAATTCAAATAAAGCAAACCCTCAGCTATAATTCAGGCACAACGTTTGCTGTGTGTATTCTCGGCTGCGGACCTGGAGAGACTCCTAGGAGAGAAACATGAAGTCTCCTTTCATAGTCCACCTCCATTAGCAAAATATTCTAGCTCACCTCGACCGATCTTTTCCTAACCAAGTTTTTTTTTTAATTTCCCCTTGGCCGAAAGGGAAATATTTCCTCCTTTGTCCCGTGTCTCCACTGTCCCGTCTCCAGAGATGGCATGTGGATGCTTTTCTTTTTAAACCAACTTGCAGAAGCCCCTTTCTCCTGCCCCAAAGCCCCGGCTCCGGGACGTGCGAAGGCGTCGGGCAGAGAGCGCAGGCAGCCGGACGCGGCCGCCGCGGGCTCGGGGGGCGCCGGCGCCGTCGGAAGCGCCGGGGCTTCGGCGCCGCGGGCGCCGCGCTGCAGGCGGACCCGGTCCCGGCGCAGCGCGCAGGCCGGGATGCTCTTAGCTCGGCGGGTGAGGGAGTCCGGCTCGGGGCTGGGGGGGCCGTGAGACAGGCGAGGCGATGTCGCGGTCTCATTTGTCTGAAAAAGCGGGCTAGAGGATGAATTTTTGCCCCTTGCAGCAAGAACGCTTTGGCAGAGCAAGGTAGCGGGCAGCGCTTGGTACCTGCCCCGCGGGGGGGCAGCGGGCCGCGGCACCCAGCGCCCCCTCGGCCCGGCGCCCACACCGCCTCCGCGGCCCCCGTGGGAGCTCCGCGGCCGGGGCCGTCGGGGCGGCCCTCGGGGGGGACGCGGGGACCTCAGGACATGTGCTGCCCCCCCTCCGCCCCCTGCTCCCAGGCCGGCACTCGCGGCCCCAGCTCTAATGAGATCCATTAAGCGTATTATTGATGTGGAGGTTTGCTGTGAGGTCCTGGCTGGAGGGAAGCGGAGCTCTGCTGCAGATACAGGCGCTCTGATCTGCACCACCTGGCTGAAACCAGAGAGCCGCCACTTCATTAATGGGTTTAGCCTTTGCTAATTGGTGTCTTTAGGAGCCTTGCCAAATTCTGCTCCGCGATCTTTGGAGGCAGCTTTTGTTTTTCCTTCTGCCGGTGACATTCGTTGACGGCAATTAGACCCGGGACTGCTTGTGCCCCGGCGGGCGGCGAGGGAGCCCTAAAGCCCCGGCGGGGCGGGCTGCGCCGCCGCCCCCACCGCGCACCTCGGCCCCGGAGCCCGTTCGCCCCCTGCCCGCCCGTCCCCCCCTCTGAGCCGCTCCCGACGGGCAGAGCCGCCGGCTGCCTTCATCGTCATCATCATCATCACCAAAATGTGGAACACTGTCCATTTGGAAACCTGCTGCCGGGGCAGAGGAGGGAGGCGAGGCGGCCACCCTCCGCTCGCCCAAATCACGGCTGCGGCAGGTGACACGGGCGGGGATGCGGCCGAGGGTGCGTGTGCCCGGCGCGGCGCGCCTCCCCCGCAAAAGCCGAGTGCGGGGCCGAGGCTGAGCCCTGGCCACAGCCGGCCCGGGGCTGCCCCTGCCCGCCGGTGGCCCGCCCGGGCTCCCGGAGCTGGGGGGCAGCGGGGAACACGGCTGTCACCCCCCGCCCCGTCTGCCGTCGGGCTGATGCCTCGGGCCTGCGGACGAGGAGCTCCGCGCTGCGCCCGCCGCGTCCCGGTCGGGGCGAGGGACTGGCTCGGCCGTGCCCCGGCCGTGCCTCGGCCCTGCGGCCGCAGCAGCCGCAGAGCCGGCTCCCGTCGCTGCCTCGCCCGCCCCGGCGGCCCGGGCCGCCCCGTCGGGTCACCGGCGCCCTGCGGCCGGGCGGGCGCCGCGGCTCGGTGCCCTTGGCCGCCGTCGGCGGGGTCGGCTTTGCCCCGGCCCCGCGGGCCTGACCGGGTTTTCCGGGCCTCGCACGGCCGTAGTTAATGAAATGCGATCGCCGCAAATCACAGACCTCTGCCGTACGCTATAATCAAATTTCTGCTTGCCTTAAAAAAGCAGGCCACCCTCCTCCACCCCCATCCTCCAGGCAAACCCCAAATCAAAGGTTTGCAGCCATCACACCCCTCCAGCTATGCCTGGTCCCAGGCCATCCCTCCCGGGCTTCGCTGCCATCGGTTGCTCTTTCTCCCTCCGATCACCCTTCCCTACCCGCCGGGCCAAAAGAGGAGGCTGCCCGGCCCGAAAACCTCCCTCTTCCGCGCTCGGCCCCGTGTGCCCGGGCCCGGGCCGTGCCTGCGCGGGGCTGCGCGCAGCGCGGAGGTTACGCTGGCCGCCTGCGTGCGAGGAGGTGATGGAGGGCTTCCTGCGCCGAGCAGCCGAAAAGAGGGGGCGGGGGGGCAGACAGGCCCTACAAATCACACCAGCCCCATTTCCCGGGTAATATGTCACGAGCCATGTAAGTCAGCTATTCCGGGGTCAGAGACGGCGGATAAATCACTCCGAGCGGGGACTGTAGCCTCCCCATGGCACAGTTGTCATTTGGCTCTGGTCACCCGCTTCACGGGGGGCGCGGCCGCGGGCCATGCCCGGCCCAGGCACCGGGCACCGGGCACCGGCTGCTGCCGGGGCGGCGGGGACAGCTCCGGCCAGTGCGTTGCTGGTGGGAGACGTCCGCTCAGATGCCTGTGCTGCCGTGCCAAATTAAGAAGCACTTGATCCCCCCCCGCCCCCCCCCCCCCCGACCTGCTCTGCGGCAGCAGAAAGCAGTTTCCGCTGGAAAAATAATGAATGCCACCAAGTCGCAGCCTCGCAGGGACTCGCTGTCTCACGGGGGTGCCCCAGGCAGGGAAGTGGCCGCGGGCTTTATCAGGAAGGCAGGAGGGGAAGCGTTGGGCTGGGGTTCTTTTTTTTCTTTTTCCTTTCTTTTTTCTTTTCTTTTCTTTCCTTTTCTTTTCTTTTCTTTTCTTTTCTTTTCTTTTCTTTTCTTTTCTTTTCTTTTCTTTTCTTTTCTTTTCTCTCTTTCTTTCTTTCTCTTTCTCTCTTTCTAGCTTCCTCTTTCTTTCCCTCTCTCCCTTTCTCTCTCTTTCTCTTTCTTTTTTCTCGCTCGCTCTCTCTTTCGGCTCAGACTCTTCCTCCCTTAACCCTTCGGCGGACGAGCTGCGTGCAGGCAGCAGAGCCCCGGGCTCCGGCCTGCGCCTGGCGCCACCGCGGAGAGCGGGGAGAGGCACCAGGAGATGCGGGACGGAGTCGGCCCGTCTGCCCGAAGGCGGCCTGGTACAATTCAGTTCCAGATCCTATTTTCCAAGGGCAGATCCTGACCTGCAGGGTTTGGCCCGGGGGTCTCTTTCCCCAGCCCCCCCACGCAGCCTGCCCCCTTCCTGCTCCCCCCGTGTCTGTGGCCGCGGCCGGACACCAGGCTGGCGGGAGGAAGGCTCGCTTGTCGCCTCAGGTAAGCCTCTGCGGATGTGTCCGAGGAGCATGGGGAGGGCAGAGCCCCCTTGGCCTCCCCCGGTCCTGCCGCCCGGCCCCGGTCCTGCCGCCCCGCTCCGCGCCGCGGCCGGATCGGGCCCCGCGCCCCGGCCGCAGTAGACGTGTTTATTTGTCCGCGCACCCCGCCCCATAAATCCCGCCATCTATAATCATTATCTACATGGAAACTTTTGCCCCCTGCAGCCCCCAGGACTCTCTCTCCCTCTCGTTAGCGGTGATGATTTTAAAAGCATGCGATGATCTAAGCCCTAATACTAATATTATGCATCATTTGGACAGGATAACCATGCCACCTTGTCAAACGCTGCCTCTTTACACAACCCATTTGCTGCATCGCAGAGTCATAACGGCGCTGATGGATGGGCCGGGGAGCCCCGCCGGCCGCCCCCCCGGCGCGCCCGCCGCGGGGAGGAATGCGCGCGGGCGGAGCCCCCGCGCCCGCGCCCGGCCCGCACCCCGCCGGCGACAATTTATGGTCTGTGTATGTTTGCTGGCTCCAGATATCGGCAACGTAATGGATGGTTATATTTTATGAATCTGAGCCTCAGACCTAGGGAACCGGGAGTCCCTTCCTTGTATGGTGCACTCCTGTCTCTCCCCTAATCCGCCCGGCAGGCAATAAACTTCCCCGCTAAATGCGCCGGGAGATAACAGCCAACTTTTATTGATTACAAGAAAATGTTTGAAACTAAATAAAGGGCTTTTATGAGGATCCCTGCGAAGAGCCTTTTCTCCGCAGCCATTAGGGCAATATTGGCGTTTTACTGTGTGTAAACTGTGAACTTGTTTGGCTATAAATGTTGGAGCGGGTGAAAGGCCGATTAAAAGCGAAACGCAATAGCAGTGCTTGCGGAGAGGGCGAGCGCCGCTGGGCGCGGAGCTGGGCGCGGAGGGGCGCCGGGCTGCAAACCCGCAAGGTGCCAGGCTCCCCCCGGGGCTTCTCCTCGGTCCCCGTTTCTCATCCTTTGGCCGATGCATCAGTGCAGGCGCAGCGCTGGGGATTCGCTTTCGAGGCTAAAAACAGGGAAGGCTGGGGCACAGTAAAAGGGATATTGAACAGGCGAAGGGCGGAAAGTAATTTCATGCAAGCGCTTGGAAAGTTACTGCCCGTGCGTGCTTCGAGGGGAGGAAGGGGGACAGTCCACCCGCGTTTTAGAGCAGATATCCGGAAGGGTTTTTTTCACGTGCCCCCTCGGTCGCTAGGCCTCGGTGGGGAAGGTGTGACGAGAGGGGCGGATTTAGCGGGGGCGATCCTTTCCCTGCCTTTGCTGCCCGTCTCACGCGGAGCCTCCACGGGCGGAGGGAGCCTGAGCCCGCGGGGGGGGGGGGGGGGGGGGGGGGCGCCGCCAAACGCACCGCGACCCCCCAGCCCCGGCGGGAGCGCGCCCGGTCCTTGAGGCGGCAGAGACCGTGTCTTTGTGGCCGCGCTTAAAATTTTGAGGACAATCATCTCCTAAACTCCTCAAGATGCTGCTCACCGGCTTCATTAGCGTTGTTATTTCTGTCTGTCAGCGGTCGGCTCGGGAGTCACAAGCACATTATTTTCTCCTGCAGCCTAACTGCCTGCCTTAGAGAGCGAGGCATATACTTTATTTACTTATTTGTTTGTTTTTGTTGCTCTTTTTGCCGCACTTCGGAGAGCTAACTGTAAAATCACTCAGTGTCTGCGAATAGTTGTATCACATTTTACTGGAAAGCTATTAAACTGTCTTATTCCCTGATGTTTCTTGATTAACTTACAAGCATAAAGGAAATGCTTGAATAGTGTTCCCTCTGTGGTTTTCTTTCAGCAAGGGGAAGCCAAGGGAAGATGCTAATATTGTCATCTTATTTTACAATTTATACGGTCTGCCCAAACAGCGTGTATATAGAAATCAAGGCACAGCGGGGTTCAGTTTCTTAAACGCAGCCCATATACTTCAGAGATTATACTTGCCTCGATAGCTGGATTGGCGAATTATTTAGCCTGCCCTTTATTGCTGCTAAAATGCTGCCTTCCATCTAAATAAACAGAGCGATCCAGAGGCATTTATCAGGTCCGCAGAGGTCCAGTTAACAGGGTCCCAGCAGCGACGGTGTGTCTTAAACCTCGTACACCAGCTCCTCCGCTTTCCCTTTGAGCTGCCTGCCTTTCTGCTCGCACTTTACGGTATCCCCCCACCGCTAATAACCTGCACATGGTCCCTTGGCTACTCATGCAAGCGCCCTCCCCTCCAGCTCGCCATGTGCTTACACTTAACTTTATCTCTAATACATATGGATCTCTATGAGTATATATATATATAATATTATGCTGGAAACACATGGCTGGCCTTTTTTTAAATTAAGCACTTTTTTTTCCTTAGCTGCAGTCCGTGAGGCTTTGCGAGGAATATTTATCCCATTAACTGAATTAGCTGGTGAGAAACAAACCCAAACAGAAAGGGCACGAGCACTTCTACTCGCAGAACTGGAAAACATTTGCAGGGTTGTTATATACACTTCAGGTCATAAATTAATAGTTGATTTATTCTTCAATCAGGAAAAAGCCATTAAGGTTTGCTCAGCTCTGGTCTGTGGGAAAATAATTTCTTTGATTGAGTTCCCCCTAAAGACCCCCAGAAGTTTTCTCTCCTCTGTCAAGAACAGTCTGCTCTTTCCTGTCTTCCGGATGGAGGGAAGAGTAGGACCTCCGGAGAAATGCAGCTTTCCAGCATCTTGAATTTCACTTTGCATCTTTCTTCCTACCTGCTCATTTAATTTCTCTTTGCATTCGGGACCTTTCTAAATCCATCAAGAGAAAACTATGGAATAATGAGAGTGGGATATCATCTTTTATCAGCTTTTTCTTCCCTGCTGGTGGCCAATATTGCAGCTCTGAAGGAAACACATTTGGAGAAGGGGGGAATTGAGGGGTGAGAAAGCATGGCATGGAAAGAAATTCAATCTGAGGAATGAGAGGAATGAATAAAAAAAAGCAGGGCTGATGACTTTTTCATTGCATAGATTTCCTACTGGAGCAGTGGTTACTGATCCCTGGTCCGCTTGTTTATTTAGTGTGTTTCTGAAATGCATGAGCTCCTCAGCTGGCCTGTGTCACTGGAACTCTACACATTTCCATGGACGTGCCCCAGATCTAGCCCACAGCCTTGGCGTTAAAAAGAAGAACATCTCCAGCTTGTCCACCCGCTGGCAGCAATGCAAAGTCTCTGTGCACTATTTAGTGACCTGCCCCCCCCCAACTCTGACGTCATTTTGAATCCTGGAGACCAACAGGCTGTCGCTGCAAAGCTGGGAGTTTGATATCAAAGGGCCATTTGCCTTGAATGTAATCAGACTTTCCTTTCCCCCTACTCAGATTTGCAGGCTGGTGTTGTGGGGCTCCCCCACCTAATTTCAGTGCCCACATGTCAGGGACCTACAGCTATGTGGGAGCTGGCAGTGCATGGATGGGCACCCAGCATGGTGGCTGTCCATCCCCAGGAAAGCGGGGTGGCCGTGAGCTGGGTGGTCTCCGTGCCAGGGATGGGTGCGCTGCTCAAGCCCTGGCCGTCTTGTGTTCGGTGCTGAGTGTTTCAGTGTGCCACTGACTGCTCCAGACTCAACCTCTGCTGTCTGTCTCAGGCCAAATTCCAGGAGAGCCCCAAATCCCAGACTGTCATTTTAGCCTTAGACTGGTGATGAGTTACAACGCACGCGGTTGGGAGTGGGAACTGGCCAGGGCAGCAGTGCAGCCTCACACAGTTCCTCTTATTAAAACTAGACACATCGAGGACCAATTCTGAGAAATGCTGAGCACGCTTTCCTTCCAAATGTCATTTCTGTAAAGCCTGAGGAAAATTCATCTCACAGTGTTTTTGTGTGGATACCTGCCCTTGTGATGAGACCCTCTGAAGCCCACAACTCAGGAGTTTGCAGTGGGGGAAACTCATGTCCTCAGTCCTGCTATCTGCCTGATGAAGGTGCTGTTGGTAACTGAAGTTACCAGGGTTTGGTGGTCAGGCAGTTTTCAATGCTGGGCCTAAATTTTACTACAGTAATGAGCCATGGACAAAGCTTACTTAAGTTTAACTTTGTCCCCAGTTATTTGCCAGTTCTACTAGCTATATAATCGTGAGTGTGGCAGAAGAAGAAACTGAGCAAAAAAGAAAAGCGATAGCAGTGAGCCCACTAGGGGGGAACAGACTGTATTTGCTTAATCAATTTTTAACTTTTTTTAAAGTTAGTACAGGCATGATAAATTATTTTGAAGGCAATTTACACAAGGCACAGCGGGTAAGATTCCTTAAATGACATTGTTTGAAAAGGCAAGTGTGGAATAGTAATCAGAAAAATGAGTCAAATGAGAGCCTAGACTCCTCCTTGTAGGAAAGAAATGTTAAGTGGGTATTTTTCATTCATTCATATATATATATATATTTATATATATATATTTTTAATATATATATTTTTATATATATAATATATATATTTTTAAGCACCTTTCTAAAATATTCACTGTGATATCAATAGTGGGTCTTGGGTGCATTTTCTTGAACAATTATTTAATCTGCTACTGCACTGAAATGTTGAATTGTTTACAGCTTTGGCTCTCTCAAATCTAGCACAGTGAAAACTTTTGCCTTGGTACGAACTAACTAACTGTGTGCAAGAATGGATTCATGGTGATTTGGTTCCCAAAGTTGCTAAACGTGAATTAGAAAACACTTCTAATGGAAGGCTGAGTTGTTCTGCTCTGACATGGACTTTCTAAAAGGCAGAAGGCACCTTCAAAAATATTTCTGGGAACATTTTATTTTTCTCTTTCAGATTTATTTTGTCCCTTGGAATGTGAGATAGATCCACTTGAGAGAATTTTGGAGAATGTTTATCTGAGGTAATAACCTGATCCCTGTGTTCCTAGATAAGGAAATGTTTGTTGAGAAAAGTAATGAGAATGAAGTTATAGATACTCACTTTTTATTAAGAATCTTATGACTGATTTACTTCACTCTTACTACCCGGAAACATAACCTGAAAGTGCAAGATACTCCATGCTTTATTGACATAAAACACACACCCATCCACAGCAGAGTTCAGTACTCTTGGGAGACAATTACTTGTAGCTCCATTTTGCTGACTGACAGATTCAGCTTGCTTTCACTTAGGCATGTGAAGTGAATCCTTCTAGCAGTGCAATGCAGTGTCCGTTTGTACATTTATTTTTTGTTTCCAGTGCGGATCCATTTGCGTAGTATCATCTTTTTTTCAAAAATTTGATTTCTGGGTTGCACTGTGAAAGATAATGTATGAAGGCTGTTTACTGTGTTCATGGAGACACCCTACTGCAAGACCTCAACAAAGACTTGCTCAGCACACAGGGCAAATTACAGTGAAGAGCCAGCTGTTGAAACAGCAGAAATCGTGCCACTTTTTAACTTGTGCACAGTAGAAAAAGGGAAAGATGGGCTGTCTGAGATATTTCTGAAGCCAGGGTTTTTATTGAGATCTTGATGGAAGAGCACACTCCCTCACTTTCATGACTCTGAAATATAAAACATCCTTTAAAAGTGATAGACTTGAAGCCTAAGCAAGCAATGTCATAAGCTACACTTCAACACTTTTGCTTGCAATTATGGATCTTGCTATGACAGGATTGATTTTTACAACTTGTCTGGCAAATATGTTTCTACTGTAGCGCTGATGAAAATTGTCCCCCAAATGTTTATAAACCTGTCCTATTGTGAAGGACTCCATATAGAAAGCATTACTCAGATGAAGAGAGGACCTCATAGTTATCAGCAAGGTGGATCTACATAAGTAGTTGTGGGCTTTGCCTTTTGCAAATGAAAGCCCTTCAGATCTGTTTTGCTAAGTGCCAGGGACTGTTTATTTTTATGCTAGCCATCAGCTGTTAGAGGTCTGAGGTTAGGTGATAGCATGGAAGTTGGGAGATGAAGGTCATAGCCTTGGCTGTTTCATTGGCTTGTCAAGGCTGTAGTAAGTCATAGTGTGTCTCAGTTTGCCCTTCTGTTGAATGTATGGCTGCAGCCTTTCTGCTGGCTGCTTTTGTGAGGCTAAGTAGGGTTTGTGAGATGTGAAAAATTGACCTGCTCCAGTGGTGTTGGGGACACTGTGCACTTTAGGGTCCCTTTCTGGAAGTTGTTGCTCCTCCCGCTGTAGCAATGCACTATCGATATGAAAGGGGTGATGTACTGCAGAAGGGCTGAGCGGGGAGCAGCAAGGGTTGCCATAATGGGCAGAGGCCAAGGGGACCCCAGCAGTCTGAGTTTTCTACGGATTAACAGATATACCCTTTTATCCTCTGCTTCCCACTTGGTCTGCTCAGTCCATACTCAGCGTTACCCCAGTGGCCTGTTTTCCCCTCCTGACAGAGGCTGACCTGTTTACAGACCAGCTCCCTGACTGTGCCAGATATGGGGGCTGATGGTCCAGCAGATGCTTTGTGTATTGTGTCTGGAGGAAGATGGTTAGCTGTTTGGCTCCGGTGGAGAGAGGCTTGCAGGCATGGCCCTGGATCCATGACCTATCATGGATCAAGAAGCTGTGATGGTGAACAGTAGTTACTCCTGGCCTAAGAAGTAGGGTATCAGGTGAAAAAAATTGCAACTGTGAATGTTTTCCAAGGGCAAAGATGCACAGACCCAGAGCCAGAGGAGGGATGGTGCATGGAGGAGAAGAGGAGGAGAGTGTGTCTTGCTGTGAAATGTCTCATACAGACCAGAGGAAATGTCAGAGGGGAGACTCTGCCCTGCTCTGCAGGAGCCCAGGGTGGCCTTGAAACAGAGTACAGACGGCAAGGTACCTCCCTCCACAGCTACCAGCAGTGTGGATTTGCATTACAAGTCCTGGGTTTCTGCTTCTGCATTTGAGAACCCTTTAGGTCTCTTTAGCTAGGAGCGAAAGTTTATTTGCTGTTATGTTAACCAACTAACTGCTGGAGGCCCAAAGATACACTGGTCTTCCTTGGAAAGAGTTTCCCCAATTTGGGTCTAATCGACATTCGGTCACTCACTGAAGGATGAAATAAATATCCTTGTCACTACCCACCAGCCACAAAACCCCACCACTGCTGATGTTGTGCTCTCTTCCTGAATGCCTTCCAGAACCTTGAGCAACATGGTGCAATAAATATTAAGCCATAGTTTACTGCAGTGTAACCTATGGCATATCAAGTGATAATTTTTCCCTCTATATCCGTCACCTAGAGCTGTCTGACTGCTCCTGCTCTCTGATTATCTGTGTCACATTGAGCTTTCTATTAAAATTTGACACTGAAAACAAAACAGCAGCTTTTTTACTTAGCCCCCTTCAGTCTAAAAAACCCAGCAATCCAAATAAGCAACCAAAACTCCAAACAAAAACAGATGTGAAAACCAACAGAACAAGGAGGAGAGGAATACTCTTTCTACCGCTAAATAAAATATCGTCGTTTATTGTATCTGCTAATGTAGGAATGCTTGAGGAGGACAGAAGAGTCATTTTTATTACACAGATAATTCTTAATTTCTTCATCTGGTGCTGGAAATCCACTTTGAAAACTGAGGGGCCGCCTTTGGACCTGGGGGCACAGTCTCACATTTGGAGGCAGTGGTGCTTAAATACCCCCACTTCTGGACTCGCTCCCGTTCCCCAGAGCAGGCCGAATGCCGTGGCAGTGAGCAGGGGCAGTGCAGGGCTGTAACGGAGGGGAGGGAGGCAGCGCGCGTTGCCTGCACCATCGGCAGCCCCAGCGGCACATGGCCCCTTCTGTGCTGCATCCCCCCTGCCCCCAGGGGCGGCGGGGTGCTGTGGCTGGAGCACTCACGGTGCCTTCAGGAGAGACCCCGTATTAATTCCTTCTTGTGCCAGAGATACCCTATCCTGTAATGCTGAACCTCAGTTTCCTATCATTAGGTGCAGTGGGAAAAAGGGCCATTTAAATACTTGTGAAGACTGGACTAAGGGTGTGGGTATGGTTTAAATTAAGGCGTGATTTTAAACTAATAAAACTAAACCTTACCAAAAGGCTTGGGCATATACTTACTTCAGTTTAAATCTGGGCTGTTTAAGTTGCTCTTAAATCATATTATACATATAACTGTATTTTAACTCACTTCTAAACTAAAATAAAAATATCCAGACAGTGCTTTGCACAGCTGTTTAACAACTGCTAAAGACATAAATAGACATCAGGTACTAAAATATTGTGTTGATATGGGTCATATAAACAGAAGAGAGCAGAAATACAGTAGTCTTTTTAACATAATCTAATTTTATGTCTAGACAAGCTTTACTCAGAGTCTGAGTTTGCCTCAGTGATGCTTCCTGGTACTTGAAGAGAATATGGTGTCGATAGGTACAGTATGGTCTTGCTTCCCAGTGTTACTCTTTTTATTTGGTGGGCTGATGTCTGTAAGACAAATGGCACAGACATTTTCAACACTGTTATTGGAGTCACATGACATTTTTTCCATGTTATCATGTGCCCCCAGTAACAGCAAGTGCTGCTGGACTGAGGGGGAAGTCTGCAATACTTTTAGCACTGTTAATATCATGGTTCTGCTCATGACTAACAGAGGTTTCGAAGGCAAAGGTATAGATTAAAAGAAAACAAAAAGATGGAGGCAGCAATGAACACTTTCCTTTTTACCCGCGTTTTTCTATGCAAGGGAATAGGACTTCTGCTGATGCCTTTATCTATCCATTGCCATGAAAATCATTTTGTGTCCTAGTTTTAGTAGTGCTAATTTTTTTTTCAGTAAGTGATTATGTTTTGTGGTCAGTTTAGACTTATATATAGGTACAGCAATATGCTATAAAATGCTACCCCATAAGCTGTATATAGGACATATCAAGTAGCCTAGAGTGATTACATTAATAACTGAAGACTCAACCCTTTTTACAATTTTGTGTTGCAGCAGGATGAGCTCACTGTTCCTGAGGAAGACATTAAATCACATTTGTGTAGAAGGTAGAGGGACCTGCTACATGACTACTGTTTCAAGAAAATATGATGCAGATACAGACTTAGATCCAACTATGGAAATTAGCCGCTGGGCCCCTCAGGCTTTCTGGCAACCCACATGCTATTGAGGAAGAAGAAACAGCTGCTTCAGCTATCACTGGAAAAGATGACAGTAAAGGGAATTAAGCCTTTCAAAGGGGTCCAGGTCCCTGTGAAGGAGCCGCAGAGCGCTGAGCCGGTGATGTCATGGAAAGCCATGGCGTCGCCAGACATGGCACCTAGCCGACCTCCTCGTCCAGCATGCGCTGAAGCAAAGGGGAGGTTTGCCAGAGGCTTCAGAGAAGAAAGGATACATGGGGCTTCAGTCCTGATGAGTGCTCTGACCACTGTCTCTGCCTCATGCATGGCACAGGCCACCACACTTCACCAAGGGATTTTTGAACTGGAGGGACTGACTTTCTTATGCAGTAGGAGTGGGCGCAGAGCCTGTTACAAAGCTTATATGTTGGAGGCTCCTTGTGATTTCAGAGGAAAGAAAAGGAAAAAGCCCTACTTCCTCTCCTGTGCTACTGCCCCTGGAGATGGCTCTCGAACAAGGGAGGTGTCTCCCCAGATAGAGCTCACTTCAGTGCAGCGCCACAGGTTCAGAAAAAGCAAAATGGTAGAGAAGCAAGACTGCCAACGGGCTGGAGGTATACTGAGTTTGGGCTTTTTCAGAGGAAATGCTTTGATCTGTGACTTCCCTTGATGTTAGACAGCATGGATCTTCTCTTGCATTTCAAAGCAAGGAAAGAGCAAGGGCCCTGTGCTTAAAAGGTGCTTGGTTCTGGGTGTGGGGTTCAAAATGCTGCATCAGCAACCCAAATTCTTTATCTGCTGAAGGAGAGCTGGTGGTTCAGAAGAGGGTTCAGGCACCCAGCCTGTTGAATGGGGAACATCTTGGGGCAGTTGGGATCAGCACTGTGGAGAGGAGGTGTCCTTAACATCGTCTTTGCCCCAGACTTAGAGCTCAGCCCACAGGCTTGTGAACCTCACATGGATTCTTGTCTTGAAACACCATCAAGGGTTGAGGTACCTAAGAGGGAGCAGACAACCTGTATCTGTACGTCATCCCGCACACACTGTGTTTCCCCAGGCAGCCGGGGACCTGGGTGCTAGGCCCCTCTCAGCTTGACATGGGGCTTGAGTCTCCTTAAAGGAGGTTGTGTTATGGGCAAGGTCAGGTGAGGGATACTTGCGTCCCACTGTTGAAGCTGGGCCATTGCCCCTTCAGGAATGCAGGCTTCCTGCGGCCAGAGAGAGCAGAATCTCTCACACACACATCTATATACAAATACATATCTGTGCCTGTCCACTCACCCTGTGCCAGGCTGAGCATTCCTCAGTTAGGGCACAAGATACGAGCCTTTATGTTCAGGCTGATTTTGAAAAATCTACATTGATACAATAAATAAATGTGACTGAGGTTTACAGTTCAAACAAGCTATGAGGAGTCACCACAAATCAGCTTGTCATGTTGCCACCAACTTTACAATCAATCTCACACAAGGGGCTTATACTCTGACTCCTTTCTTCAGTTTGCTTATTTTTGTGAGCTAACTGGCTGTAAGGAAGTCACTAAAAGATGACTAGACTCAGACCTTTCTGCTTTGAAAGGAATGAAGCACTCTTACACAATAGCAGTAGAGCCTACTTAAAAAAAAAAGATTGGGGAAAAAAGCAAACAAAACCAACTGCCCGTGTTCTAATGGCTTGGTTCTGGTGTGGGCCGTCAGAAAGGCCTATTAGAAAATGCTGCTGGAGCAGGCGGAAACTGAGGCAAGTGAGGGCTGAAGTAGTTATGCTGTACCATAATAAATGAAGCCCTGGTTTGTAACCTTTGAATGATGTGTAGTTAATCTCTGTTACACAGCTAAAATCAGCTTTTGGGTTCCCTCACAGTTACCTCTTTTCCGGAAAGCCTCAGCCCAAAGCCCTGTTTTCCCCTTATGACATTGGCATGCGGCTTCCTCCACCCCTCTTGAAAGGCCTGGCTCAGAAAAGAGGTGTCCGAGTTTAGCAAAGCAGGTCCACACTGCTCCTACCACTCATGAGCTCGGGTCCTGCCAAAGTCAATCCAGCACTTGCTTAAGGGTTTTGGCTGAGCTGAAGAAGCACCTTGCAGGCCGGGTGCTGGACCGAGGGACGTGGTGTCACATTGTGGCTAGACGGGGCTCTGAGGCTCTGGGCTGCGATCTTCCCCAGGTCCTGCCTGTCTCCTGAATTTGCTAATCTTTTATATATACTTAGTCTCACCTCCTTCAGCTTTAACTGGCTAAAGATAGCTGCGCAGTGGAAGCCTAGGCTCCTTCTCTCCTGAATGGGGATAAACAGGCACCTCCTGTGAGGGGCTCATCTGAGCTTTTTCAGATTCCTACCCTAAAGTCTTTGGAACAGGGACTCTCTTTTAGCATATATGGCCACTTGGCCTAGTCGAGCAGGACCCTCACTTCTTGCAGTAAACCTGAAAGTAGCAACAATAACAAAAACAGTAATAACTCAGAAATAAGGGATCCAGCTAGAGCATTGTATAGGAACAATATAGCCTCTTTTGCTTTTGCATTTACTGCTATTTTGGACTGGGCTAATGGTTTCCATGTTTTTTCCACAATGACTCCCAAATGTTTTTTCCTGATCAGCATGCTGAATGGCTGTTTCATTTAGCACATAATCATTAGCTTCACTCCTTGCTACCAGACAAATTATTTTGCCTTTGCCGTCACTGAAAGGCATCTGCCATCTGCCAATTCACTCATAACCATATCAGTGTTGTAACATTGCTTATAATAGTAATAATTATACATTTGGCTCCCATCTCGTGCTTTTCATCAGATCTCAAAGTGCTCAAAAATCCAAACTGCTCTGAATCTTGTTACAAAACTCATTGTCACTAACTTTATCCAGAAGTGCTATAGTCCCGTTTTAGCTATCCCGTTTCAGACTGTTTACCAGAGACTCCTGGCAATTTTTGTGTGAAATGTTCCTGTCCCAAATTAATCCCTTTGACTTTGTAAAGCAGTTTTCTATCTAGTTCCAGTCTACCCCTATATTCTTAATGCTCTGTAACTCTCCACTTCAGTCATAACTCTTCCGTGCAGCATTTTGACAGTTTTTGAGTGTGGCCAAAAAACTGCCGTAATGCACGCTCCCAGCTCTATTCTAGGGCACTTAAGTTACAAAATCTTAGAATCAATTATATTTGTTTAGACTCATATTTACTGCTAATCAGTCTAAGGGAACCTAACTGCATCTTAGTAGGTACAGCTTTCGTGCTGATGCAGTTGGAAACTGGTGTAAGCAATACTGACTTTTAGACTCTCCCTTTTATATCTGGCTAACCTGAATTTCCACTCTTTCTTCTCCATACTATAATGTCCTTTAAGAACTCAGCAAATGTTGAGCTCCACTGAGATGAACACATGAGCTCTCACACCTGAAACCTTCTAGACACCTATTAAACATTTTTCATGCCTTTCCTTCTCGGAATGCTTGTTTAATAATAATAAAAAAGTAAAGGTGTTAAAGCAACTGCTCTGGAGTCTTTTCAATTTCCAGCTCTTCTACCTCATTTTGAATGCCTCATTGCAGTTCTCATGTAGCTTGTCTGGGTCTGGAGAGCCCACATTAACACAGATAATATTGTGTGTATGCAGAACAAAGCAAAAAGTGAAGAGAATGAGAGAAGTGATACAAAGGGATTTTCCAGCTCTGTCAATAAATTTACCACAATAATTACTTCCTTCAACATGTTTGTAACTAATGGACCTGCATACAGAACTACTTACAACATAATACTTTCGGTGCTTAGAGTTCCTTTTTTGTTTGCAGGATATTTGTGAACAGTGTTGAATGTCTCAGATCTTCTTATTTAAAAGTGTTTTTTTGGGTAGCTGCTGAGATAAGTGGTTGTGAGCTAATCACCCCAGCTCTACATGGGGCGTACACATAGCTTATTACATGTATGTGCAGTTGCTCACTTGCCTCACATTGTACAGCTGTCGTTCCTTCTTTTGTTAAGACCTTTTAGAAAGCCTGAAGATATCTAAGAAGTCTGATTAAAACTACCCTTTAATGGTCCCACCCAGATGCAGAAAAGCAAAGGGACTCAGAGACAGATGTTCCAGTGCAAAACCAAGGGGACATCAAATGAAGCTAACAGGAGCCAAGATCGAGGCAAACAAAAGGGGAAACTGAGCTGCAAAACGCCTTTCCAAAGGTGTGGTGGATACCAGAAGTTTAAAATGCAAGGGAAGATAACTAATTCACATCAGAAATCCATGCAGGGTCGCTGAGTTTGCAAACACATCAGGCGTAGGAAGTCTCAGAAGTGACAAGGGTAGAGGCAGGGAGCGTACAAGAGAGGAAGTGTTAAATGCACTTGCCCTGTTTTTTTGCTCACCCCTAGCATCCTCCAGCAGCCCTTCTGGAAGGCAAGACTCCAGCTTAGTGTACAGGTGCTTTTAAAAAGGCTCCGACAATATTTTCAGGGGTGAACATTTCAGGGCGAACATCACTTCAGATGCCCATTTGTAGACACGCTCATGAAAACTACCTCTTCCAACTAATACTATTGTTAGCAAAGTGATACTTCCATCAACAACGCTGAAGAAGTGAATGGTAAAGAAGCTGTAGAAAGCAAATGTCATTGAATACAAGACAGAACTGAACTGGGACAAATATGTGCAAGAAACTTTTCTGAGTGTTTACCTAGTGCTTGCAGCTTAATTTTATTATTGCGGAAATAAAGAAAACAGAGATACTTCCCACAGGAACAGGAAAAGCCTTTGCAACATACCATGCTGTGAGCTGATAAAGAACCCCTTCGCCCTTTCTACTAGAAAGTGAAGATGATGTAACAACTTATGTGTTTGCCAAGGCAAATGGGAATGAGGATTTCCTCAAACTGGAGGCAGGCTCATTCCACTCATCCTTTTCTTCTTCTTTTTAAAGTTTTAGCAGGAGGATATTCCTGGGGAGGCACTGCAACCACTGATCAGGGTCTGTTGCCTGTTGCAGATGGTACTGAGGTGAAGATGAATGCCAGACACATTAGGCTTAGCAGGATGGGTTTTAGCAACTTGAACATGTTGATGAAAACAGGAAAGCTAATAAATCAGCCACCAAGGACCAGACTTGGAAAGCCAGTCTCTGGGGCTTTTTTTAATGTGGGAAGCTTCTGGGGCACAAACAAATATCGCAGACACATATTTGTTGTTTAAACCCAGCCACTCTTGTAGTCCATTTGGACATTTAACTGACTTTAAACACTTTTGAGTATAAAATCAGGCTGAAAATCAAAGCCAACAGAGCAGATTAACCTAGGATGGTGCTGAGAAATGGGCACTTCACCTCCTGTGGTTAGTCTAGCTTGTGCATGAAAAGGACACCTCTCATTCTCTTCTCTGGCCACAAATTTTCAAAGTCTGAACATATGGCAAGCTATTGAACAGGGCCACTATTGTACCAATGCAATAGGACATATAAATTTTTGTGGTATATTGTGAAGTAGCCTAGAGGTCAATCACAGTTGCCATTTTGAGAAGACTCCAGTGGAAAGATTTGAGTGTAGGAATCCTTTCTGAGCCCACAGAAGAATATATGAATCCAGCCACTGTCATTAATATAGTTCTCTGTATGCATTAAGATGGTTGTATGCACCTTTGCCAAACTCTCTATTTCCTGGAGCTTTTTTAATATAAAAAGAAGAGAAGAGAAAAGAAAAGGGGAAAGGTTGAAACAAGTCTGGTCTGAAACTATGTAGACCTGGCTAGAACTGTGTGAGTTACTTATGTAAAGATAGTTTTACTTCCTAAGAAAATATGAGGGGAACTTGAACCATGTCTTCCCATCTTCCCCTGCTCCTACTTCCAAGTTGCTTCTTGCTCCATTACAGTGGTTCTCCATTAAGGTGAATGATGTTTTCCTGAACTGTGATTTAAGGAGAAATAGCTATTTTAATTTCTAGAGCTATATTTAACAGCTGTTTAATTTACTAAAACGTGGCTTTGCAGAAAGCTGACTCAGGATTATTTATATGTCAGATTAAAAAAAAAAAGAAGTAGGATGAAAAGAATGGAAAAGGAGATGTGAAAAATAAAGCTTTTCTCATTCCATCAATTGAAATGCTGATTTTTTTTTCTCTCAACATCTTCCATGTCTGTCCTGCTTGATTCCTTTCAAATATCCTGTGTTCCTTGCAATGAAGAAGTGGAAAACTCTGCACTGTTAGAAATTACATCTTTTTGATCTCAGGTCCAATGGACATTGCTGTGACTTCAGATGCTTTTGGGAGCATTTTTATACTTGATCGCTCCTATGAAACTATGGGAAATAATAATGCTCATAGTAATAGTGAATAGAAAATAACAGGCACTTCTAAGTCAAACCATTTCCTTTTTGCAGATGACAAAGCTATTGCAGGGCATAAAAAGGCCAGGTAAACCTTGGTTTCTGCCCTGATTTCACCTAAGAGTAAGATCTTTTTCTGACCACGGAAGTCCTCTTGTTTCTCTTTGGAAACGGGAAGGCTCTGCGTGACCCATACACATATGAAACTCCTGCTATGAACTCATAACCTTGGCAATACACTGCATAGGTACACAATGGCAGAATTAACTGAAGATATTTTGTACCTAGTGTCCATTTAGAATACATTGGCACCTGTGCCTTTGCTCAACGGGGAGCCCTGCTCCCCTTCCCTCAGTGTATCATTCATTCACAGATATGATTTTTTAACTCTTTACAAGTGTGTGGAGTATCAAACTAGCCATCCCTAACACTAGAAGATTCAGGTCTGAGCTGCAGGTACAGTAGTGAGGGCCCTTCATTAACAATCCTTGCTGATGGGAGGGTGATGCAGGGAGCCATGAAGGAGATTGAGTGAGACATTTGTCACAGCTTCTGATTTGATGAGGATATGGCTGCAACAAGCTGTTCCATTTCCTCACTTTTGGGTCTGGAATTGAAAATAGAAGAATAAATGCATGAATGGATCTGCACAGGTTCCTCTTATCCTTTATCAAGCTGGAGGCACTGAGAAGAGCTCAGGCTTAGTTAGCTAGAGCTTATGGGAGGGAAAACTGGTCAGCAGTGTTCTTTTAAATGGTGGGGGTGAACAGGACCAGTAGTGTAAGAAAATCAATATAGAAATCTCCCATTGAAGTCCATCACTTGAAATAACCCATTCAAAGCACCTGTAGGCTGGTAATACCTCTGTGTACATTTCACGAGATCTGATGCCACAGACAAACGAATCCTGGGTCTCACATATTTATCTGTGGTCTGTTGTCTCAGCTGAAACAGAAACTGTGAAATAATGCATCTATTAACTTTCCACATCTATAGGTCCTCAATCAGCCTCTGGGCCAGGGCAGGGGGGAAGTTCCTATTTCCTTACTTTTTGAATTGGTGAGCTCTTGCGAATGATTGTGGTGAACACTAAAAAAATGGATTTGAAACTTGGCTACTTGAAGATTACTGGTAGAGGAAATGGATTTTCATGTTTGTGATTTGTACTGTATTGGCTAATTATATCCTTCACAGACCAGAAGCAGTACAACAGGCTCTGTATAACTACCATTTCCAATTCTTGCAGAGTTGCCCAATGCAAGGGCTTGAAAATGCTCTACAGAACCAGGAGCAGCTAAGGAAATTTGTAAATCTTTGTAAATAGCAAAGGCAGAGGAGATTTCTACGACTTGAGCACAACCCATTTACAAACGTGAAACAACAAATGGTGACATATGTGGACAAATTACTAAGGAGAAACTACTTGGTCTGCTCTAAGGCCCTGCCTTTTTTAAGGAAATTCTTGTCAATGTAGTTTTACTGAAATAGTTATCATTGCTGTTCTGGGGCAAAGCCCCATATAGATTTTTTTGCAGTGTCTGAAAGCCAGCTTTACACAGAAGGAACTTATTACAATGAGTTATCTCACCAGAGTAGCTACACCACTGTGAAACCCCAGGGCCTAGCACATGAGCACAAAAGTCTCCATGAACACACATGCACAATTTGATACATTAATGTGCATAGATGGGCAGTCATTATATACTGACTTACAGCTGAATTAAGTCAGCACTACCATCAAGTTATAATAGTTAAAGGCAGCTCAAATTTGGGGCTTGAACTGCTTAACAGTCTTCCTTTAATCTGGAATCCATGGTGTTTTCAACAAGAAGTATTATCCTATTTTTCAAAGGTCAAATAAATCAACTTTAAGCTCATGAAAAGGTAAACACACCGATGCCTGCATAACTTTTCTGAGTTTATGAGATATTCTGGCAATGGGAATACAAAGAACCATCATAAATCCTACTGCACACAAGCGTCTAATTCCTGGGGTGGGGTGTGTATGTGGGGGTTCCTCTACCATTCAATGCAATTTCCCCTGAAGCTATTATTAGGAAATATTAAATCAAGTGGAAGTGTAAACCCCAGTAGGAGCATACTTTTACGCAGGAGCATTTTCCACTAGCCAATTCTGAAAGAGTTACCACATTTGAGAAGGGGATAGAAGATAGATCAGGAGACATCTTCAGTGGTGCTTGATGGCACCATTTTGATACTACATAAACAAAATTGTAGTTACAGATGAAAAATAACTCAAGAGGATTACAGCCTGTGTTTTACAACCAATCCTTTTGAGCTTTTCTATTATCGTTATTTTAATGGTTGTAAAAGTATGTTGGAGATCTCTTTCAGCACATTCATATATATATATATATATATATATACTTATATATATGTATGTATACATACACACATATTTATATGTAAAAGTAGTCCATTGTAAATACATGTCATTCTATAAACAACTAGACTGTGCAAGAATATAAATGTCTTTTAAAGACCTTTTCAGCAAAGTGCTTAAATTATAGGCTCTCATTTCTGAGTCCTGGCTGTGATGAGATCTGGCTGAATGTCAACAGAGATGCCTTTAAAACAGTGATTATAAGAACACTCCATGAAGCAACATGAACATTCTTTACAAACAAGGGCTGTTAATGAAGAGCAGCGGAGTTGCACGGTAGCTGACAGAGCAGCCTTTTCTCACTCCTGCAGCCCAGCGCCCCTGAGCGTGGTTTGGGAATGAGTATTTTTAGTGCCGGGGTACCCAGGTGGGCATGGAGTTCAGCTCTGGCTGCACCTCGGCTCTGTGCAGCCCCAGGGTTGGGTGCTCCCTCAGTTTCTCCTAACTCTCCAGCTCTCTTGTCTGTGAAGGCTGGACGGAGGTGGGGTGGGGGGGGGCGGGGTGGAAGGGAGTAAGCAATGGGTCGGTGTTTTCTTGAGATGTTTGGTAATTCAGCGGAAAGGAGCTGATCCAGAGACCTGTCCGTTGCTGGGAGTCTCCCCAGTGACTTCAAAGGGGCTCTGAATGGAGTACAGAGTCAAAAGAAGAAAGATAAAAGTAGTGTTTTGTGATAGTTTGCTTTTCTTGTACTGGTTAGGCAGCAGAAAGGAAGAGTATGAAGAGTCACCTAAAGATGCACCAAACCCTCACCACCACCTACCAAGGTCTGATACAAGTCTGAGAGCAGAGAGCAGCTTTCCCATGGCTAAATATGCTGGCCTGGGGTACATACTCATCCGCACACATCACCACCGTTGCTGTCCCTGTGTTTGGGTCACCACAGCATTTCCACAGCTTTGATGCTTGCGCTGCTTCGGCGAGCTCCTGGGGCAGCCAGGATGAGGAGGGGGGCACCTGTTCCCCCGGGACCCTTGGGGGGAGTGTTGCCCCACATGTGGGTGCCGGGAGGTTCCTCGCACTGTATGGCATGGTGGGCAGCACCCACCTGCAGCTGCGTCCATGCAGCTTCACACCAGTGCCTCCCTGCATCCCCACGGCAGTGCTCTGCCGCGCGGTGCTCAGGGGCTGATCCCCGTGCTGCTGTTGGTGTTGTTCCCAAGGATGTCAAAAGGAAAAGGTTGGCAAGTGCTAATGCAAGCTGGGACTAAAAGCCGTGACTTAATAGTGGAAATTTTGAAATAGGGAAAACCTGCAAGTAGCCATTGTGTGTGTGTGTGTGTGTGTGTGTGTGTGTGTGATTTAGGGGGGCAAATAGACATCTTTATTTTATGTCTGATTTGATTTTCCCATTTGTAAGTCCTCTGAAGATAAATACAGGAAGATTTCAATTCATTAAACAGTGGTATTTTGGTAAAAAAAAAAAAAAAAAAGAAAACAGAAATCAGGAGAGGCTGATGTTATTTTAAATGGCCCTTGTCTCCATTTATACTAAGCAAACTGAGCCTGGGGTTTGTCCAAAACAGAGCAGAGAGACCACCGAGTAGTCTCATCAGCAGAGCACTAATTGTGGCCATTTATTATAGTCACTTATCTGATAGTAGCTTCTTTATCCCTGATAGTTTTACAGGGATAAAATCCACCAGGCATTCGCACCAGTATATAAACATGTTACCTTGTGGCGGAGTGTCTGTTACTTACTGTCAACACTTGCCAGCAAAAAAATGCCTATCTCTAGCTTATATGAAGTAATGATGAGTTTAATATGCTCCAGTGAAAGCCACAGAATAAACAAGGCATCACAAGTGTTTGTCTTGTCTGGCCTCTTAAACAAATAAAGGTGACTGAGAAGTACAAACAACACTAGGTTGAGGCTTATCAGTGTGATGGTCGCAGCGCCGTTAATGCAGACTCCCCTGGCAAGTGAGAGCTGCGTGCTCTGTAATTATTACAGTAAATATTGAGTGAGAGCTTTAGAGCAGACACGGCGCAAGTCTCTTCCTTGGGCCCCTTCAAAACGCTGCAGTATGAAGCTGTCATGCCGCGGCCATTTCGGACGTAGTCCTGGGCTGTTTGGTCACAAAATAAGGATACGGGGGAGGACAGAGATGGATGGGGACCCAGCACAGTCTCAGCGCCACCATTCTCAGCATGGTCCCCGTTATTTGCTCAAAGCAGCATTTTCTTGGGAGAACTGTCCCACTCAACTCACCTTGTCCCCACAGACCCAGTGAATAAACAAGGCAGACTTGCTTTGGCAGTGCAGGTGCCACACAACGCGAGGAAGGATCACAGAATCACGCTCAGTGCTTTGACGTCAAGCAAGGGAAATCACTCTAGCAAGTGGTTATAAATGATAAAAAAATATTTTTTAAATTATTATTTTACTGCTGTCACTGGATCAGCCTGAGCAAACTCATTTTTCATGTGACCAAAATTAGTTTAATTGACAAAACTTGATGGACTGATGGACAAAAATTGAGGATGAATACGTCAATCTGTGAGTAGAGCCTTTGTTAAGGAATCATCCCTATTAAGGAAGGCACTTAAGATCATCCATCCCCTGGCTGACAATAAATAAGCTAGCACTTGCTTGGCTGCACTGTTGATCTTATGATAAGTGATGGAAATACGCCCCATTTGTCTTAATGAAATATTGTGGAGAAGTGGAGTTAGCTACCTAAGATAGCTGTTTTTAATGTCAAACATTGCAGGAAATCAAGAGAAAGGAACATTCTGTTTTGGACTGGACATTTTGTAGAGGATCTTATTTTAGTCACTGAGCCTGTGAGGGTGGATCTGCGTAGGCACACACGTTACATAAAAATTGCAAAAACTTCTATAATTTGCAAAGGTGTTTGGAAATCATCAATATCAGACCTTTGCTTCATGGGGATGCTATTGATTTTCAACTTTGCAGAGTCAGCTCACTGTATCCTCTGTGCAAAATACCCCTATGCCAAATATATTCACTTGCAACAAATGTGAATTTTCATGCAGAACTGCCCTTCCTGTAACTCAGGCCATCAGGATGGGAGCTTCCTGCTTTGTTTTAGCTGGAAAATGTGAGGCAATTGCTGCTTCATCATCTCTCACAGTGAATAACAGACTGACTTGAAAGCTTTATTGTCTGCCTTCACCATGCTTATTTTCAATGCTGCAAACAAACAGCTGTATTGTTGGGTGACAGCATGGCTTTGATTTGGGTCTAGAAGATCATGTAATCTCGAAATTGTTTGAAGGGATAATTTCATTTTGAATTGCTTTGGCATTGTAAACAAAATGACTCAGGACCAGACGAAATGCACTGTCAGTACAGTCCACCTGTTGGCTAAGTCCTTCTAAAAATATATAAGTGGGAGGCAGATGTATCTGAAAGATCTCATGGTTGGAAAGGTGACCATAAGACCATATCAGCAGGGAGAGCTTGTGGCTTGAGCAGGGGGTTATCCAGCCCTACTTAGGAACAATCACATGTCCGTACCATTGAGCAGCTCTTGTAATGAGACCAATGAATATTTTATTTGCTGGTGGGCAGAGATTGATTTCATATCAGCATTTGCCAGGTGGACAATCTACCAGCCAGCAATGTAAGTGGTTTACAGATACGTGTTTTATTTTGCAGCTGGGGTCAGCTAGGAGCATGTACCCTGTCAGGTACCAGAGCTCAGAAGAGTGGTGGTTTCTCATCAAGCAATGTGGCTGCATGACCACACTCTAAGCCTGAGTGCATCAGTGACAGTATGATTGCAATCTGTGACAGACCGCGCATGGAGCCGGACCACCTCGTGGAGCCACTCAGGATGTGATGCATCTCCTGCCCTGTGCCGAGGAACAGCTGTCTGTCAGCTTGACCTGCCTGCGGTATGGCTAGCACAAGGGTTTCCAACTCGAGGAATCAGCATCACCACTCAAGAGGAATCATTTTTGTTCCTGTATTGAAAAGTAAGCCAGCAAGAAGTCACCGGGTGGCCTAATATTTTCACCACTGAGCAGAGATCCATTATCAAGGTCACTCAGAAGTGTAAAGATAGAGGGTCCAATTTCTAGCTGTAGTCAACAGAGTTGTGTATCAGCGGAAAATGTGGCCCAGTTTTTCTAACCAATAGCTCAGCAGATCCAAACCTGGATATGAAAGTCAAACTAATCTCTTTGTACAGGCAATCAAAACTCAGTGGTTCAAGCTAATTACCAACACTGTTGATGGTGCATGAACCAGAAGAGAGCTGGCTACTTTTCCCAGGGCTGTGCAATTTCTAAGCTGCTAACAGAGTAGAAAATAGGAAAACAAGGTATTATTTTTTGTCAGTAAATGAAACATATCGGACTCAAATTTCCTGCAGAAGACAGCAGATCCATTGAGTAGAAGTGTGTCATTTTTATAGTCATTCCTCTGAGCACAACCACATTTAAGAAAGCCACAAACCTGAATAGCAATATGATTTTACATTAAAAAAAAAGATTTAACATGTTACTGTACATTTTCTCTGGGCTACAGGGGAACTGTTTCTTGCTTAGCTGTGAGTTCATAAATTATCAGGTTGAGTTCATGCACTATCATGTTTCAGGACAGAGCCGTTTTACAAATAATGCTACACAGTCATTCATTGGTAGGTATACAGGGAAAACATTAAAATATGACAGATTAGTATTGCAGGAAAACAATACAGAGGAGTGGGCAACTGATTCTGATAGAGTTAAAAATCTGTTACCACTTCAGTGGTTGTTGCTTAATCTCCTGTTTTCAGAGTTGACAACACGATCATAAAGTTCACTCCTGGCTGAATCTTGGCACAGAAGTTTTTCAGTCCAGAAGTGAATTCCAAATACAAACATCAGTGCTACTATTAATAAAATCTCCTCCTTTCAAATAACAAAAGTGCAAATAAATGCAAAATCTGATTTGCAATAAGGGCTGTTTGGGTCCAGGGAATATCTGGCTTTGTAAAAACAACTTTGCAAAGACAGAAATACAATATATTAATTATGATGGTACAAAAATATGCCCCTTGCACTGAAACATCTACACTTCTTTAATAAGAGGTTTTGAAGCAAAACCAGGGAGTTCCTTTAACTTTTTATTGCTCTATGGTCAGTAGTACTACTGCAAGCAGATAGTAAGGAGAAGTGAAGCTCTATTTGCAGCCTATTGAAATCAATAAACTTTGGGTGTAGCTCTGGGAACAGACAAACTCAGGCACCTGACCTGCAAAGGACTGGTTACAGAAATGGTTGTTTAACAATGCTTGACATTACAATGGTGCTGAGCTGGGGTGAGGTTTTCCTGGAAATACTGCTTTTCCCTTCAACGGGGGTCATTCTCAATACCAAAAGGACTGAAATTCCTTCTCTGAACAGCCCTGGAAGAATGAGGAGAAAGCTTCATTTTCTTAAGCCTGGGAACCAGTCTTCCCTGTTGATTGAGTAGGAGATTGTATTTGGACGATGGGACTTCTAATCCCAGCTCTGTAAGAAACTGCTTTTGGTAAATCTTTCCATTTTCAGCATTTCAGTTCCTCATGTGAAAAAATAGGTGCAATGACTTTTGTTAAGCAATTTGTGATCCTCAGAGGAAAAAATTGTCACGTAAGTACAGTGTAAACAGCTCAATCTGAATGGCTTTGAGATCTGGCTTAGTGATTACAAACAGTGTCTCTCCCAGTACTCCCTAATTTTTAAAATGTAACACTGCAGCTGTGACTGTGCTACAGGGATTTCATAGTTATGTAAGACCCTATTTGCAGTGAACTGTTTGTAAAGGTGTAACAAAGACCAAGTAAAGTTGTCATAAGGCCTTAGTGTGGGAACGGGTGGTCGTTTCAAGGTGCATCCCATTATATGCAGGGTAAGCTTGTTAAGATTTAGTTAAGTTAAGATTTATACCATGGCTTAATTACAATTTTTTTTACAAATGTAGTTTAATTATAATTATAAACAAGTTTTTAGCTTTTTAGCAATTGCGTGTGTCATTTCTTTCGATAACTACATTTCACAAGTTATTTCTTTAACTCTTAAACTAAAATCTATATTCAGATAGGTAGCTATCAGTATCTATTCTTGACCTATATTCTCTCTTCCCTCCTCTTCCCTCATCACCAGCTGGAACTTACAAAATCAGCTTCCTTAAGAGTATTTTGATGCTTTCACTGCCTGCCAAAATCAGAAAGTATGGTACATACAGAAAACCAGACTTCAAAGCTAGTGAAGTTGGGAGCATGCTCTTATGTTGTCTACTACTCACAAGTGTAACGTGCTTGGGCCACAGTCATGCTAACATTTATGTTTGCAAACAGTCTAATTGAATTAGAAACTTATGTTATGGGATGCATATGAACATATAGGAGCCGATGGGACCAAAAGTAGATAAAATACACTGTACACCAAAACCGCTTCTCAGTCACGTTATTCTCATATTACACCAGCACTATACAACAGGCTGAAATGGTCCTGAATTCAGGTAAAATAAGTAACATTGAGAAGATTCAGGCCCGTTCCTTGAAGACCATTGTAATGTTTAGGCACAGAGGGATGGATTACATATTTTTGAGCCTGAATTCCATCTCAGAAATGTGTTTAATCCCCTTTTTAATACTTGTGTGAGTGCCAATAACATCTTTTTGTTTGCTCCAGCAACAGCAGTCAGTCAGTCAGATGCTAGCAACTACTTCTTCATTCAGTTGTCCTTTGCATGCTGATTAACACCACATAAGACAGGGAAGAGTAACCTTAAACCACAAGCTTACCCTGCATATAATAGGATGCACCTTGAAACAATTTTGATGTCTCCATTGAAATGAGCTTAGGTTAAGCCTACATAAATAGTGTCAAAGGGGAACACACCCAGAACGCTCTGGGAGATCATGATAAACACTCCTGATGTTTTGCAGCTGTGCTCATCATCTGCATTTCACAATAAAATTTTACAAAGCATCCAGACACCCAGCTGGTTGTATTCACTGGGAGATAGTTTTCTCCATGATGGCATTTCACTCTATATCTGTTGTCCTGCATTATTCCCTCCCCAACCTTCAGTCCTTGGCACTTACTTCTTATTAGGTATGACAAATTGTGGTAATTTTAGATGTGTCAGACTCCAGGAGTAAATTTTACTTGTTTAAAAGTGACCCCCCCCCCCAAAAAAAAAGTTTTTCCTGAATAGAAAGTGTCCAACTTAGTTAATTGCATCAAAGAACATGCTATTTCTAAGTATTGGCCAGGTATTTTCGAATCAGTATTTGACTGTGACAGTAATTTCCCTCTAAAGTGACTATGTCTTGATTCTGAAATTTCTGCATACACAGTTAAGTTTAAGCATGTAAGTGATCATATTTCTCCTCTTATCTCTCTGTATTGAGATCTCTAATATCCTGAAAGTTAAGTATAGCTATTTGCAGGATTCGGGACTCCTTTTGAAAAACTAAATAAAGGAAACCTAGGTAAAAGGACTCACACCTGAGTGTCCTCTCACTGACAGTATATCACTAGCATAATTCCCTTGATGAAATTGGAATTCGTCCTGATTTACACCAAGAGCATTAATGAGAGTGGGTTCAGGTCTTAAGTGCTTGGGTTTAGCTGTATTTCTTCTGTTTTCATTCCTTCCCTGAAGATTCCCAGGAAATCTCACTTCAGGGAGATAAGTGCCTAAAAGAATGTTCAAATTAATTTCAGACCTGCCTGAAATGGCCAGGCAGATAACCAGTGAGAGGAAATACCCCAACTAAGGGATTTATTGCACTATCACTGTTCTTTGCCAAGTTGCAACATCTTAATCTTTCATGATGACATTATTATGAACCAGCAAGAGCAGAGACAGTCCTGAGAGATTGCCGGTTCAGGGCTTTGTGGGTTTCCTTGAGACCTCCTAATCCTTGGTGTGGCTTGAGCCAGGCTAATCTAAATGTCCTTCGGGTCACCGAGGCCCAGTGAGATGTGAAGTGAATTTCAGGGGGAGCAACTTGTGTCTCCTGACCTACAAACCAAGCCAGTGCACCGTCACTGTAGTGCCACATGATCTCTGTTTTGGGGGTTACCAACATATGGCCTCACCAGCAATTTCCTAGGATCTTGAATTTGGGGGGTGGTAAGCTCCAAGAGTACAGAGAGCAGGTTGCTAGCATACAGGCCTGTGAAATAACCAAGAAAATGAAAAGGCCTCTAGTTTATAATCCTAGTGGAGACTCAGAAGAAGACAGGAAGCAGACAAGAAATTGGTCTTTTTGTCACCCCATTGTGCACCATCCTGTTTTCTACAATATCTTCAGTTTTTGTGTGTTTTGAGGGAAAGAAATAGTCCATGTTAACTGGTAATACGAAAAGCCCTAAATGGACCATTTCTTGACAAACTATGCATTGCACCTTTGACTTTTAAAGTGAGAATTAAACATAAAATGACTCTATCCCAACTTTCAGGATTACAATAGTTTTCTCTGATTCCAGCCCAATTGCTTGGCTTGTAGGCTGGGGTCTGGGTTGGTCTGGACAGTCCCATCTTCTCCTGAGGTTAGATGTCAGTGTTGAGTCTGAGACACATTTCAGACAGTTTGCGTCATTGTGTAAACAGTGATAACAATATTTAATGATGATAAATCTGATTTTCACCACAACACTATAAAACAACCAGCAGAATGAATTATGCAATTTACAGCTAACAAAAAGGCAGCCAAAGGGAAAGCAAAGTATATGTACAGCAAAGAGACAAATTTAGTGGTCTGAGACTATAGTGTCATTTGTTTTTGTGTTTAGTAGCACTTAGCAGTCATGGTGCATAAATAATCTTTATTACAATGGAACTCAGGAATGCTGCTGGCGACTGTTTCCTACTAAGCAGGACAACTGCTTCGTGCAGTGCAACAGGGTATAGCTTGGATATGGAGGTTTCATCAGCTGCTTATTAGTCCCCCGACACGAAAGGCCTGATGCTCAGTGACACTATGCTTCTCCCCACCCCTGGGATGTGTGAAAACTCTGTTGCTCTTTGAAGCCACTTTCTGTTCCATGTTAATGAAATTCTGCTGTTTTCTTACTAATTTAATTACCCAAATGAATTTTAAGTCTACAGTCTTACAAATTATACAATGGCAAGAAAGAAAAGAAAAGAAACATAAAGGAAAATCACATCGAGGGGAGCTACAGAAACATAAACATTTCTATCTTATTTTTGGTTCATTTGTTTGTTTTTAATACATGAACACAAAAAAGAGGAAGAAAAATAAGGAGCAGCATCTGTAAACTGTATTCCTTCCCTTTTTCTTTCTCTGGTTCCATGCCCTCATTTTCCTTTTAGTTATTTTTGTTATTAGTCAATATAAAAATAATTTTAGAAATGTATGATTTTCATACATTTCTCCACTTTTTCAGTGAAAAACATGGGACACAAAAAGTCAATATTCCTCAAAAGTTCCCAGAAATGTACATATTGAAAATAACAAAAAAGATCTTGTTTTTGAAAACTGAGCATGATTTGCTTTTCTACATAGAAAAAAAAATCCAGAAATCTCAATTACAGCAATGCTTTTTCAGAAACATTTCAATCAAAAATTAACATTCACCAGGAGTAAATGCTGAGAGAAAGACTGCATCGGCATCAGCCGCCATTTTATTATTGTGATCCTATTTCGATATAATACGTATAATATTACATACTATAGAACAATGATATGTGCAGGAATAAAAACTCAATACCTTGGCCTGCTATAACCATAGACGAAGGAGAGGAGAGAGGTGAGATTTTTATACCTTTTCCCTCACCCTGCTTTTTGAAGGATACTGCCAAGAGAAGATACAGATCTCTGAAGACAACGGTGCAGCACAGTACTGGGGTGTCCAGCTTGGGACCAGCGGAGTGCCCTCTATGGCACCACAGAGGTGTCCTCTCAGGCTCCTGAGGGGTTCCTGGAGGGTTATTCCAAGGATTTTCAAAGGTTGTCTTGCTCAAGGAAGAGCCAGCACAGAGCCAGACCAACCATGGAAATCCTGAGACACTGTAAGACTGGGCAGCCCCATGCAGTGCCAGCTGCTAAAATTTGCATCTGGGGCCAGCCCAAGTGTTTCACCCTGAGCCCCAGGACTGCAGTGATGTGACTGGGGGCCAGGCAAGAGGAGGGCGCTGGGGCAGGTGGGCACGTTGGAGGACGAGTTGCCACAACAGGCCCTTCTTTTCCCTCAAAACTCCTGCCGCAAGCTCTCTGGGGATGGCAGCCGGGGCCCGTAAGCTGCTCGGTGCCGAGTCTGGTCTGCCTGGCATGTCCCTCTGCCCCACGGCAACGCTTCCGGCAGGCCCTCTTGTGCCCCCGGCCATCCCTTCTGCAGGCAACACGGTGGGATTCACCTCTGGAAACCTGTCCAATTCTGCCGGTGAGTGCTGGAAGATAGGGGCAATTCAGGTGTTTTGAAAACTCAGCACAATGGTGGCCTCATGTCTGCGAGGGCTGCTTGCCACCTGCCTGCAGAACGGGGATAGCTTTTAAACACTCACCCATCTCCGACAGTGCTGTGAAATCAGTAGCTTCTCTGTCCTTAAGTCTACTGTGACCTGCAGTCACAGTTTCTCTAAGAAGAAAGTGTCTGAGCTTCCTCCAGCCCACAGTGAAAAAAAAAAATCAATATACCAGAGTGAGAAAATGCCAGATTGCTCAAGCTCTCCATTCTTATGGCATCTAAGAGGATACTGTAAATTACAGGGTAAACAACTTTTGAAATGACATAAAAAAGTGATGTGTCACTTGCCAGTGTCCCTTTAACTATGAAAAATAACAGCAACATAGGAAAAAATGTAAATTTACCATCAGGCAGATCTTCTCCCACAGCATAATGCAGAATTTGATGAATAGAATGAATGAAACAACAGAGGATCCAAGCATTACACAACAGCTATAATTGTGTTAACCAGCTGTAGTCATCTGCTGCTTCCAAAAAATGTTCAGAGCATTTTGACAGTGTCGCCTGTGTGGATTGGAAGGCTGCAGCAAAAATGTATTTCCATTTATTATTCTAAAAAAGAAGGTCTATTCCTCAGTGTCAGATTTTGCTTGGAAGGTGCCAAGACAGCGCAGAGTGACGAACGGGATTACTTGCAAAGCTGGGAAAAAAGCAAAAAAAAGGCAGTATGTCTTCCAGTGAAGGAAGATTTTGGATGAGAATACGCAAGAACTGCTGGATCCAGTCATACCAGTGACCAGTCTAATCTTATGTCCCTTTCTGAGAGTGGTGGGAGTACAGTGCCCATCCACGTCTCGGTAGCATCCAGATTGGAGACTTTTTGTCCCAGGAAAAGGTGTTTATTGGTACGAAGGCTGACAGCGGGCTGCTATTTTGAAAGTGTTATGGTGTGACTGACTTGGCTGCTTGCAGCAAGGCTTGGGAACTAGGCATCACAAAGCCCAGCTTTCAGGCATCTGTATGCAACATGCGGTGAAAGCTGGAGACGGGCAGCAGCTGAGCCTGGAGCTACCTAACTTAGCTAATAGGAAAGGCTGAGGAGAAGAATGGGCATCCAAGTCCTGCCTCTCTGGCAGTTTGACTGTTGCACTCGGACCAATGCCACTGCTAAGAGATGCTCAAGCCAACACTGAGCCCAGGAGCAGCACAGATGCTTGCTGAGGGTGAGTGGGCCTCTGCCCAGGCCAATCAGCCCTGAGGACACTGACCCATGCCAGCCGCTCTGGTGACATTGGCTTTTCTACCTAGCCCTGCACTAGAGCCCTGGGGATGGCAGCAGGGGCAGTGCCAGCCCAGAGGTCTCTAACACAGCAATGCACCGAGTCACTTATACAGCGGTGCCTACCTCAGCACTTGTATGGGGTGTGCAGGAAGCTGGGGACTTGCCAAAGCGGAGCCAGGAGCCATCGAAGGAGGCGTGTAGGTTATGGATATACAGGCTGGTCATCAGACTGCTGGTCTGGAAGTTTAGCAGTGTGAAGGGAGCCTAACTGGAGCTTGAGCACTGGAGTGGCCTGGGCAGCTCACTACAGAGTTACGGTCTTTCTCCTTAGCCCAGGCAGTGCCAATGTGTTTTAACAGAGAGAGACAGCTTCCAAAAGGACCACAGCTCATGGGGAAGACCAGGAGGTTCATCTCTGTGCTCCAAGCCAGGCTGCACAGGGGTGCCCTCCTCCTGCCTGGCCCTCAGGCCCCTCCAGTGCTTGCTGTGAGCACCAGCTCTGCACAGGAGCGCTGCTGCCTTCTGGCCATCAGCTCATTGGAGCTGGCCACATCCTTCACCATCACAGCTGCCCTGCTGGGGTGGCAGCCTTGCCATGTGGCAGCTTAACAGGATTTACACATGCTCCAGGTACCAGGGTGTTTGGTGGACTGGAGATGCAGATGACTGTACTCATGACAAGTTCAACAGGACGAAACATGCCCAGAGGAAACTGAGGTGCCCACGAAGTTATGGTGGAGCTGAAAGTCTTCTGCTATCCTTGTGGACCAAAGATGGGGCACAACTTAACCATGCAGGTTTGATCCACTGCTTTAAAAAGGCTTGTATCTTTTACCCACAGCTACACTTTGAGTTTTTTCATGCTGGATTCTGGTCATACTGGGAAAGATAGATGATGCAGTATATTAAGTGGATACGGTAACTCAGTAGACTTGGTATGGTTAAGGAATGTAGATAAAGCCTCTTCAGTAAAACTCACCATTAATATGATTTCAAATAGACTGTTTTTTAATAGAATGTTTTTTTCATTTTCATAATCCACAGAGCTCTAGGAATGCTTTGGTGTGCATGGTGTGCAGGTCAGATTCATTTAATTTGGAGGTGAGATAGACAGTTTTATCCAGCTTTTAGTACTTGGTTTTGTTTTTGGTCACAGATCATTTACTGAACCTGTTTTAAGTGGAACAGAGTTTTTTTTTTTAAGCCAAGAGGGTTGGTTCTGGCTTGCTACAGAACAGTGGCTTTCAACAGGATCCAAATCTATCTTCAGCTTTTCTGGGTAACTCTAAATGAGTACTTTAACTTGGGGATTTCTGTGCTGAGGAAGAAGGGAAGTTAACAGCTCAGCACTGCACAGAACTGGAACTGGCATGTGAGTTTCTGATTTCCTGTGCTTCCCTTTCTGCCCTTGAACAATAAAAAGTGAAACTGGTAAGTTGCTTTACACTATATGAATTGTAATTCTCATGTTGTCTTTCCTTGCGCTTGTAGTTCACATGCAGCAGAACCCTATTACAAGAGACAGTGGAGATAGCATCTCAGCTAAGTAGCTGTCCTGCATAAGGGAAGAAAAGCCTTTTATTTAGGTTAGAAAAGCCTGAAAAGAATTTGGTGCCTGCTCACTTTCTTTGCACAGATATTTCCATGGAAACTGTTTTGCCTAATAATGAGAGTTAAGATGAGTTAAAAGAGTAGATATTACATAGAACTAAATTCAGAATTCTTGAAAAGGGGCTGCAAATAGAAAATGGAAAAAATAGAAAGAAAAAAATATGGATGAAGCAAATACACAGTTCATGCCATGAAACTCAGACTCAGTAAAACATTTTTGGTGATAGTCCTGCTTCAAATGGGTAGTCGGACTAGATGACCTCTAGAGGTCCCTTCTAACTAAAATTTCTATGATTCTGAGAGTCACATACATTTCAACATCATCTCTTCTTGTCATTTTATTAGTCAGTTTCCATAGTAAAAGCCTGGAATTTTGACCTTAAGTCTATTTTACATCAGAGTTTTGATACATGACTTTCGGCACTGGATTTTGCTGTAGGTGAACTTTTGTTTACTACTGTTAAAGACCATCAGAAAGAAGCAGGCTAAATCAGTAGCATTATCTTCTTCCACCATGGGGCAAAATGTTACCTCTCAGGACTCTCATATTCGCTTGTCCTCTTGTGGTATTGCAATACAGAAAAAAGGTGTGGAGCATCCTGCAGTTGAGCTTACATGAGAGAGTCTAGTCTTTCTGAGCAAGGGTTGGAAGTGGAAGTGTGAAAGGGGGAGGGCGCAGCTAAATCACATTGCCTTGTTTCAGCTCTTGGATTGGATGCTGGGGGTCCTTTAACAGAGATGCTGCTTAATGGCAAATAGCAAAGAAAAATAACTCCATCTGCTATGAAATGTTTATACCCACAGCAGACAAAATTCCTGATATGCCTCCTGATCCTTCCACTAAAATGAAGGCTCTAATATTGTCAGCTGTGATAAAACATGTAGGCCAAAGTGTCAAAAAATTTGCCCTACCAATTGTCTATATCACTCCCCAACCCAGCAGTAAATTATTCAATTTACTGTCTAATCTAGGATTTAAAAAATGGATCAGAAAACTTCTGTCTTGGCCTCAATGGAACGTGATCCCCAAAGACGCTGAGCGCCCTCTTCTCCACCAGCTCATGCTGCTTTTAGACTGATTAGAGCATGTTCACCACCTCTCAGCACTGTGGTTTTAAATTACCTAGTCTTCTTTCCCTTGCACCTATCCTCATTTTGTTCAGATACCACGCTTATAAGAGGTCCCCTTAGGTACGCTGCTTTTCATCTGATGAGCTGTGTTACTGGTATGACCAAGAGTGCTAACTTGCTCAGTTATTATGCTACAGGTCATGAAGACACCGATTCTTCCCACAGATGACATACCCAGATGCATGAAGCAGCAGGTTGGCAACTTGCATCCTCCCTGGGGACCGCCTGCATGGAGAGAGGGCTCCAGCCCGCCTTGCTGGAGAAGGGCTTCTCACGGCCCTTGCTCGGGGGAGAGCAGCTCGCCCCTCGGGCTGCTTCCCAGCCCCAGGAAGTCAGAGCAAAGCAGAGTTGCATTGCTGCATTTCCCTCTTGCTTCACCAGGAACAAATAGCAGGCTCAGAGCGTGGCTGTGGTGCTCAGTCCAGATTCTGGGTTGCTCTGGATGGGGTCAGGGGTTGCATTTATTTTAGTTGCTTCAGTTACTCTTGGAGGCTCAGATCAAACTCTCCCCTCAGCATTTGCTCTGTGGAATTCAAATGGTTTATCTCACGCTCCAGCAGGGTCTGAAGCAGTGTGCTGTACCAAACCTCTGCTTATCACCGCTCTGACATGGCTTCTCTAAGCAAATGTTTAGCCCTACTTGACTCGGGATGAGTGCTGTATTGATTATTAACTTTAAACAAACATCTGGTTTTCATTACGAATGGTAGCAGACCAGAGAGGGGTGCTGTACTGGGCGGTGCGGTCACTTAACAACCATCAGGGCTGGCTATAAAGAAAATTTAACATATCCTGTAATTACAGTCTGCACAGCACAGGGGGATTTGGGATCTGCAGATCTGATTTCAGAACTGAAGAAAATGTTTATTGTATCTGCTACACACATTTATTTACTCAGTAGTAGCAAGGCTTTTGAAATATTGCCTGTAGAAGAGCTTGTTCCTTGCTTATGAGAAGGACTTTCTTGTTTAAGCCAGGAAACCCAAGCAAGGCTCACGGTCAGGATGGCCTGCTTAATGCTTTTACAGGCTTCAGGATTTCAGTGTTTTGCAGAATACATGGATCTGTTCTGAAATATAAATAACATCCTCTCCCCCCCCGCCCCCTGCCGGCTCCAGCAGGGCCTTGCCCCTCCGGCTGGTGGGAAACCTGCAGGCCCAGGGCTGAGCGTGGCCCCTCATGGGACGCAAGGATGGCCCGGTGGGGGGACGTCGCTGAGGTAGCTGCTCCTGGGTGCAAGGACGTCAGCGATGGCCCCGGTGGGCCACGTGTGGCCGAGGGACCTGCCAGAGCCCGGAAGCCCGGCCGTGAGAGCCACTTGCTCCACTCTGCCCCTCGAGGCATCGGGCACCGCAGGGTCGCCTCCCACCGGTCTCCCCTGGGACAACCTGGACCTCCACACTGGGAAGCGGCTTTGGCGGCCTGTCGAAGGGTCCCCCTCAGCCCAGCGCGCAGGAAGGGCCGCCCCAATTAACCAAAGGGTTAATTTGCATAATGCGGCCGCATCCATAAGCATTCGTGGAGCATCAGTGTTTGGCTCCCAGGGAATTATCAGCCAAAGGGATGCTTTTCTGGTGATGTCATGCTGTAACTTGATCTCCAGTCGAAACAACATGGTAGGTGGAGTTTCTATGGAGCCAGACAGAGCTGGGATCCTCTCTCTCTCTCTCTCTCTCTCTCTCTCTCTCTCCTTTTCTGGCTCATTCAGGCTGTCTCAATTAAAGCTCAGCCGAATTAATCTTGCACTCTTAATGTCAGTTGCTATTTTTCTAATTCACCTCCACACTCTTAAAGACTATTTCTCCAAACAAAACAGGTCTGTTCTTCAATTTCAGGCTGTCAATTTCATGGGCTGCTGATACATTTATTAGGTGCGTAATTTGCTATTTTTAGGAGGCCGCGGGGGAGCAGCACCATTTTTTTTTCTTTTGCATTTATAAACCTCTTACAGTTCCCTGTCCACTGAAAATATTTTTACTATTTAAAACATAGTATCGAAGTCCAGGTATCTTGGTCCAAATTCCTCCCTGGTGTAACTCTACTGACCTCTATTTCACAAGAAATGAATTTATTCCCTAATGTTCTAGTTTTCTTTTTCTTTTCTTTTTTTTTCTTTCTTTCTTTCTTTCTTTTTTTTCTTTTTCTTTTTTTTTTTTTTGTAGAAATCAACAATTTTTGGCCACTGCTGGAAGCAGGAAAGCATCCAACTGTATGGACCAATGACGTGATCAGGAATGGGCCTCAGCTACAAATTCTGCCATAGAAAATACTTTTTCAGTTAAGCCCATCTGTTAGGTTGACTTTCTCTCTAAAATCACAAATGCCTGTGCACCACATACAGCACACAATCTGATGCCTCCATTGCCAGACTTTGTTCATTTCAAAGTAGTAATGAAAAATCTGGCAACCGTCTGAGACCTATTCCTGCATAGTGTGGGTGGATTTACCTACACCCATCAGGGAGGACACCCTTTTTTACCTGTCTATGGCTCTAAAACTAAGAGATCTGAGAAATGGTTGTTACCTCTTGGGGGAAAACCCCTTTCCTCTTGCACTCAGCCTGGGAAGTTAACCACCCATCAAGGCACAGGCAAGACATTCAGAGTGATGAAGGGAGCAGCTAGTGGAATGCACTATGGCCATAAAGACAGAGTGGTGGCAATGTAGTACAAGCCGGGAGGCAACCAGGCTACCTGTCAGGTTAACAAGCAGTAGTTAACTAGTGGAGGAGTGCTTAAATTATAGAGGTTGTAACTGAGGAAGGATGATGGTATTAAAGAGGGAGAGGAGATGTTTGCACTTCACTTGTCACATACGTTACGATTTGTGGGGTGGTGGAGGGACTTCACTTTGGGTAGTGTCCATACGCATGTTCTTCTTCAGTGCAAGCAACCAGGGGCTGAAGATGTCTCCTGGCATCTCCTCAAGTTTTGTCCCTTTTCCAGCTGCCTGGGGAGATTTTCCACATCCTGCCTCTCTCCAGAGCACAGGGGCCCCAGGGGGACCATCCTGATGGTGCACAGTTGTGCTGCACACCTTCTGCCATCAACATTGCCAAGAAGGGACGCGAGAATGCCCTGTCTGACGCTACTCCTCTGCAATTTGCAGCTCTTTTCGTAGGTATAGTTCATGTTGAAGATCAGCACTTTCTACTGTAATGACATATAGTCATTTACTGAGCAGTCTTCCCTTGTTCTGTTGTCCCCTTTCTCCTCTCTCCTACCCACACCTGTGTGTACACCAAAAGCATAATAAAGCAGTGCCAAGGAGCTCTGTGAATGCAAAGCAAATGTGGCTGTTCATAGACAGCTTTGAACGGACAGTGGATGGAGAGCCTTGGTTGGATTCTCAGTACATGAACTCACCTTAGCCACATGCTTGAGGGGCAGAGAGCAGGGTGCCCTACTGTATTCATGGGTAGCAATAAATGAAGTGGAAATAAACAATGTAGGAAAGCAGAGCTCTAGGTGCCAGACCTCCAAGCACAATTAGACACCTAATTTCCTTGTGGGCCTCCCACTGATTTCACTGAGAGAGGTTAAATGTCGAAGCACCTAAATGCCTTTGGAGATCTGGCCCATCACCTTCTCATTATAAAATGCAAGAGATAAGCTCGCCTGTGCTGTCCACATACCAGATTCTTATGAACCCATTTGCTCTTTCTTGCATGTCTGTGTGTTGGAATTTCACTGCGGATCTAAATCTCTGAGCTGTTGTTGCATCCCTCAGTTTCTGCCAGCCCTTTGGAATACATACTCAGCAAATCCCTGCAGCATGATGGTCTGGTCTGGACGTGTTTGAAATGGTTTGCGGTTAACTGCTGCTACTGAGTTTCTTCAGACAGTATCTCAGGCCTGCCATGGAGTTTTGAGCAGCTATACCGCAGGATCAGGAGAAATACAGGCTAGAAAGCTCCACACAATATATGGCAACCTCAAAGTAGGGAAACAAATCAGAATCCAATTGTGCACCAAAAAGGCGGGGGGGGGGGGGGGGGCAGGATTTAAAAGAAAATACAGAAATGATGACAGTTCTAAAAATGTGCTTGAAAACGCTGAGAAAAGTGCTAAGTTGCTCTGTAAAGATGAGGTACAAAACCAAATGCTCTAGATTCCAGGGGGCTGAAACTGTTCCTTTGCATGACCCTCCTTCCAAATAAACACACAAAGTTAATGAACAGCCGTTATCTGTGGAGATTTGCTGTGTGTGCTCCACTTCGCTTCTGCTGCCTCCTCTGTGGTCTTCAAGCCTGACTGGCCCAACAAATTAAACAGTGCAACTCCTCCATGCAAGCTCATCCAGAGCTTGTTACAGCTAATCAAGTGGTAAATGACAGACACACCAGATAGATAGTCTGCTGATCTGCACAGCAGAATTTATCCTAATCAGGAGGAGTGACTGGTCCCCGGTCCATCATCCCACAGCTGCAAGCGGGGGCACACCACCCCTTAGTGCTGCCCTATGGGGAGCCTCAATGGGGGCCAGGAGCTGCCTCGACCTGTGCCAGGTGAAGAGGAGGCTCAGCTCCACCAGCTGGGAAGGCAATGAGTGTGCCAGACCTCAGCTACAACAGCATAAATGCTGCTCTTGTCCCATCGTATCTAGGCGCAGTGCTGGTTGTGCAGGAGAGTCAGCTGGGTTCCTGGACACAGATCCATGAGAGCTTTACCCTCTTTGAGCACTTACAGATGAAATTGCTATGTGATGGCTAGCTATTCCTGCTCACTGTTGGCTTAGTCTTCTACCCTGGTAGCTCAAGCTGACACACTTTCACTAGGGATAGGTTTTGGGAGCTTCAGCTGGTACTACAGAAAGCGCAGCTGTTGCCCAAGCCCTCAGTATATGACCGCTTTGGTTCTTCGTGGTGGAGAAACTTTATAAGAAATATCCCTTTATATGTGTTTTTTTGCCTATTTAATAAAGAGAAAATGAATAGGAAAAAAAGATTGTAGCAACCAATCCACAATGACAAATAGCATTAGCACCATAGAAAGAAAAATTAAATTGGAAGCAAAGTATTTGATTAAAGACTTCTGCAATGCATGCAGGTATTTATATATACAAATATTGTACTAAAAGGCAATTCTTAAAGTTACTAAGTCAAACACTCATAAGACGGGAAAACTCAGAATCAGAGTTCAGCTTCTGCTTATTTTTAATTGGAAAGCAGAAGAAATGATTAGTGGAAAACTTAGAAAAAATGTTGAACCTCTTGACATGCAGCTGATATTTTTTGAACTGACTGTGCTGATTACCCTGATGTTGTGTTGGTCAAAGTAGTTTCTTATCTTACTCATATACTTGGATACCAATATTATTCTAAAACATCTTTTATCTTATCATAGGAGGAGGTTTCCATTCACTTTTGCCAGCTGTCAGACTCTAGGGAGGTCATGGTATTTTCTGACTTCTGACCATCCTTATAAACAGTATTCAATCAAATAAATTATTTGCTGGATGACATTTATTCTTGGTAATATTTTCTTATATGAGAATTTGTACTGGCAAATAATGCAGAGTAAAAATTTTCAGCCACATTTTTTTGCCACTGGTGAACACTTATTTAGGATGAATACAAAACTGCCCAAAAGGGAAACTCATCGTAGTTAAAACAAGTCTGAAAACATTCAAACTAATGTTGACATTTTAAAGGCGGCCCTTCAATAGCATTATTCAAAACAAATGTTTGTTTCACATTTACTTCAGTTTTGTTGAAACTATCTTAGAATAACACTAAAAGCTCAAGAAGGAACCCAAAATATAATTTTCAACTCAAACTTATTTTTCCTACAACTTTTCAGTTTCACACACACGCACACACACAAATGCACTTCAGGCCCACTTCAACTAGCCCTTCCTTCCCTGTCCCACTCCTCTCCTATCTTTTGGTTTTGCAGGTGAGCTGAAAGATCAGTTCTTGTTTCTATCTCCTGGCAAACACTAGTGTCCTTTTGTTATTCTTTTTTATTATTTTGTTATTCTCCAACTACAACCATCAGCCATAAATATCTCAATCTGAATTATTTTTGATTTGGCCTTCCAGAACCAAGAAAGGGCAAGCATAACGTCGCTGCAGCTCAACACCGTGTGTGTGTCTGTCCCTTATGTTCCTCTACTTTGGCAGCTGCCCCCGCGGCTGCTTTAGAAATTCAAAGGCATAGTTTTAAGAAGACAACAGTGCAACAGGTACATATGTACGTGCTCTGAAGTTTCAGAGTGTGACTCTCTACTTTCTAAGAACCGTGTGGACATAATTACATGGAAGAGTGAGCAAGTGTTTCTGCAACCTTCCTGCCTGCCTCTAGCATGCACAGCTAAAGGGGAAGTGGCCAGTGGTAAGCCGTATATAGCATCTTCAGAGAAGTAGGAAGATATCAGTGGTATAATGCCAAACGTTAATCAGGCAGAAATGCTATGTCCCAGCTGATGGGGCTAATCAAACTAATAAATGAGAGCATTTGCAGGACAAGGCATCATCACAGCAGATGAATTCCTTGGCTCCCGTGTCCTAACCGAGGAGCCCCTGGTGAGGGCACAGTGGTATTGCTTTAGAGGGATGCACCAGCTGGAGGGCAGGGTCGGCATAAGGGTTCTTCTCCAGGCTGACTCGGTGTTAGGTGATATTTTTGCAAGGTCAGGTGGCTGTTTTTTTGAGTGTTCTTCATACCCTAGGCCTGTCCTTCTCACCTGCACTAAACGTAGGAACCTCGAGTACGCTCTGTTTGCGTGCACGCGCTGGCACTCAGCGGGACCGATGAAATCTCTGAGGGCTTGGGACGCTGTGCTGGAAGGCGGCTGCGGTGACGGACGCAGGTGCGCTGGAAGCCGTGCGCAGCGCTCATCGCAGCCCCGCTGAAATCAGTGCAGGCCCAGGGCAGCCCAAAGCCATCAGCAGAGAAAACCGGTGCGGCTTGGTCCCCTGCCTGTCTCCTCGCTGCCTCTGGGCGTTTCGGTGGTGCCTCGGCCCTGCCTCGGAGGCGCTGGTGCGAAAGCCGCCGTTTCGGCTCTCCATCCGGCTGAGGGGGGCTTTTCACCCGCCCTCCTCCTCCTCCTCCTCCTCCTCCTTGGAGGAGTGCAGGGAGCCGAGGATGCGCCCCGGCGAGCGCAGACGCAGAGCACACTTGCAGTCCCAGAAGTGCAGGCGACCAGGTCCCGCGCCAGCTCCCGGCCGGGGACCTCCGCAGCGGGCACGGGGTCTGGCGGCGGGCACCCCCGGCCCGGCCCTGGCGGGCCTGCCGCTAGAGGGCAACTCCACGCGCGCACCGCCGTGCCGGCATGCACACGAGAAAGCCAGAAGTATGCACTGAATCACCCGTGATTAGTAGTTTATAAACCACAAGGACCACGGCCGTCTGATTTCTCTTTATTGTGTATAGCTCCTTGGGAACCAAATGTCCTGCTTTTTTATACAGTTTACTCCAGACAAAGGTCCCTTCCCTTTTTCTAATCTTGCCTTGCTTTTCCTTCCCAAGGTTGGCATATCAATAATTCATTTCCCTCGTATCCAGGAGGTTTCTAAACAACAGGAAACTTCAGAGATGGAACAGAAACATAAAACATTCCTGCCTCCGTTTGCATTCTGCATACTAAAAAAGAGCATTGCACTGCTTGACTTGGGCAGTTTTGCTGAGTGTCCTGGTTGAGCCCAGCTGTGATAAAACCATACGACAACAAATATTTTTTGCTTGTTGGGTAATAGGGCTAGAGCTGAGCTTTGAGCGCCATGTCTCATATGGGAGATGCATTTATGGGAGCTGGCAGCAACTGCTAATTCCGAATCGGGACAAAGTTAACAAGAAATCTGCTGAACGTCGTTGTTGCAGAACCCAGAGTCCTGTGCATCTTTGCTCCAGGTCTGTCCTCATAAGCAAAAACCGCCTCCTTTCTGCCTTGTTCTTTGTTAGTGGCTTCTTATTCACTGGTTGGTGGTATGTAGTATATCTCTTCATACAAGTACTTTCCACCCTCTGGGTGTTGAGGTAAGCAGAAAGAAAGGACATAAATTTTCTGCCCCTGCTGTTGTTCCCATCTGCCTGCAGGGTGGATGTGGCAGACCTTCAAAGTACAGCCAGAAGTGGCTGGAAGGCAGTGCAATTCCCTGGCGACCCAGGAGGTGGGAGCTAAGTAAATGCACCAGGAGAATTCAAGTTGGCCCTCCTCCCACACGCCCACGGTCATTTTCCGTCACCAAGTCTTGGGGGAAGTCTTGGAGTCACCCCTGTGAGCCTGGGTGAATAAAGTACAAAAAAACAGGTGCAAGTGGAGATGCACTGTACTCAAATGAGGTGTGTTTAATCGGGTCAGTTGGGATCCGTGCAGTGACATACGCTCATACAGCGTACCTGAAGTGCAGTACCAGAAAGATTAGCAGAAGTTTGAACTCTTTCTTTTTCATTGAAAAAATGGCATTTCGACCAAACATTAAAATCTTGCTTGTCAAAAACATCAAATAATCTGCCACTTCAGGAGAAGTGGGAGGGAGGTTTTTTTTCTTTTTAATGTTCTTTAGTGAACAGCTTACATATCTCCTTGCACACCCACCCACCCACACATATATAAATATAGATGTATGAAAATAATATGAAACATAGTTCAATCCCATAGCACGTAATAATTAAGGGTCCAATTTAAAATAAGCATTTCAGCATATGCTTACAGTCTACCTGGCTTCAATGGGACTTGAACACACACTTCATTTTCAGCACATGATTCCATGCCCTTTCTGAACCAGGATTTTACCTGAATGAAGGCTATAACATGGAATAGTTTTTTCCCCCCCTTATAGAATAAATGTCCTTTCATAACTGAGATATAAAACTTTTAAGCATTCCGAAACAGAATGTAGCTGTACAAAATTCAAAACTGCACAGTGAAAGAAGTGACTCTAGACATTGTTCTGCTGACAAGTTACTGTGGTGAATATTTTTATTTGATTTTAGTCCATTCATAGTGTGAAGCAACAGTTACTCTGCTGAAGATAAAGTAAGAGAGATTTGGATCAGAGCCATACATTTGACTACAATAACTTTATTGGCTAGAGTCGAGTTTGTGTAATCACTAAAATTAACACATGACAGTATGAGTGGTGAGTTCAAAGCAGGAAACAATCTGAGATAGAGCTACAAAAATTGCTCCAGTCCAATTACTGTAAAACAGATGAAGATAAAGTTAGTGTCCCAGTGAGTCATCCAGCCAAGATTCATATTACAAAAAAAAGCCATTCCAGAGGTAGAAATGAGGACAAAACTGTTTCAGAATAGCCACAAAAATATGTGTAGAACACAGTCTGATTGTACAAATTTGCAGACTGTTCCCAGCAAACTGAAGCAAAACAAATGGTCCTTAGCAATAAAGGAGCAAATATGTCCCTGGTGAAGAAAATAGAGTGAATTTGGCCTAGTGTGTTTTTCATTATCTCTTTCCATTAAAGGAACACATTGTGCAATGGAGTTTGGCTTAATATTTAAGTTTTGATTAAATTAAATAAGCTTTTACAATATTTAAGACCAGTAGAAAATATTTTTATGATTTGTTACAAATCTTCAGGGAAATATTTAAAAACAAGAGCAACAAGCAAACATGTTATTACCATATTCTCAACATTGATATTGTAACGTTGCGTCGAGCATGAGAATCTGAAAGTAAAATTCAGTAGGAGCTGACTGGAAACCAAAATGAAACTAGCTAGCTATGGTTCAGTCTTCATGCTGACAGAAAAAGGAAAGGAATGGAAAGGAATGGAAAGGAATGAAGTGGAGAGCAGAGCAGAGCAAAGGAGAGGGGAAAGGGAAAAGGAGGGAAAAGAAAAAAGACACCCCAGAGAGTGCAAGGATTAAAAAATCTACCTGCAGATATTTCAATAACCTCAACTACTATTTGAAACATGGTCACTTTCATTAAAAATACTTGTTATGCTGGATTCAGGGAGTGAGTTATCATGATTGAACAGGGTTCTTCCTATAGGTTTTCCTGATTTTCGTTTATATTAAGGTCAGTTTCTATCACTCTAGCCATGCAAACTGGCCTTATGCATATTTCACCTTTATTTTCAGTCCCTTTACATTGTTAGAGAGCTGGCAATAGTTTGAGCATACACGAAAACGAATTCTTGGATTTTTTTTTAATTCGGATTTTTAAATTGACAGCATCCATTTAATAAAGACATATTATTTGCACACAGTAAATTGCTATCATTGTTTATCCTGCTCGTAACAAAATGTTTCCTAGTTCCTTGTCTTCCTCCTCAAGACTACCTATTCCTGAATCCCCCGGCTGGGCTTGTAGTGCCTTTCTCTTGTCATTGTAATAGCAAGAACCCAGCCCTGTCCAGAGAAAGCATTTAAATGATGGGAGAGCATATAGTTCCCTGCAGCCGACTTGCCTCCTGTGGTAGTTTTGCAGTTGGTGGGCAGTAATGGCTTCCCAAATGAAATATTTATTTTGTATTAGATTCTAGCGCTCTGCATAGAGCTAAGGTCACAAGCTAACATCCTGATGAAGAACTGAACTGTAATTTAGCCTTAGAAAAATTGGCTTGTTCTGACTCGATCAAAAGAAGTCCAGACGTGCAGCACTGCACAAACCACTAACTTGGGTCATTCATGTATTTCAATCCTTATTTTACCTCTCCCTTTGCCCTAAACCCAATCCCCTACAGAGCCAGTGTTTTCAATAGCGCTTTGTATAGAGCTGTTTTGCATAATAATAATATGAAACAAAAAATGAGGGAAATCTTAAACCCAGAAAAGAGGAGTTATTAGCCAACATGATATATTTTTAATCAAGCAAAATTAGAACAAGCAGAGAAAATGGATACTGTCATATCCTGGAGGATGGATGGAAGAATGTGCTTTGTGTTGTGTTTCCACCCATGGTTAGCTTGGTTCTGTGCCTACAGCAGTATGCTATCTATACCATACAAATTTATAATATGCTTTGAGATCTCTGGCTAAGTGCAAGGTTAGAGCTGAGTAACATGATTATTATTATAATCTTAGCTCTGCCTCTAAAGCTGCAGACCACTTAATACTGTTTTCTCTCAATCCAAGGAGATAAGGAGCTGAGCATCTTGAAAGAGGACTTATATTTGCAATAGATGAAATAACTTTTCTTGTGACTCATCTATGGAAGTAATTAAAAGAGGAGAGGTGGCCATCCAGTGACGCAGTGTCCATGCAATTAGTACTGGTTATGGTTGACGAGGATAGCAGAGGTGGGAAAATTGTAGCTTGTTAGTCTGTAATACATTTTGGCCTCCTAATGAACTCCATTTTATAGCCAAACTCCTTTAAATTGTCTCTTCCCTTGATTAATTCACCTCTTTCTCCCCTTTCGGCAGGCTGTTGTTGATAGGGAGTGTCCAGTGTTGAATGAGTAAAAAGTACTAATGCATGTTCTTTCCAGAGGGAGATAACCCTTCTCTAAACATGATGAATGCATCTTTTACGAAGGAAGATACCCTGTGCAGCAAGGGCTTATGTATAAGCGCTGGAAAGCATGTACCGCGGGAGGACGGGGGAGCTCCTCCAGCTCCAGGCTGTTTCCACAGGGCTGGTTAGCTGCTGTTGGAGCCCCCCAGCCCCCAGCGGGCAGGGGGCAGCGAGCAGGAGGGCAGGCTCCCGTGCACTCCGGCGGGCTTGGGCTGGACATCCCGGCCACTAGCTCCCAGGAGTTCAGGTCCTGGACCCTGCTTCGGGCCAGCTGGTGCTTTTCTGTTCAGGGACCTCTTTTGGCTCTCAGATATAGGGCCAGACTGGAAAAGTCACAGCTGGGGCCTGAGTCTGTCACTCCTGGGTCCTGTGCAAGGGGCAACTCCTGCTCACCTCCAGCTGTATTTCTGGTCCGAGTCAGGCTGTTGGGTCCCACCAGCCGGGCTCACGCCGTGTGGCGACAGCCCGTCTCCTCCAGTGGGAGCTCGACTGCAGGAGGCACAGGGCAGGGGCAGGAGCGTGGCACAAGGGCTGGCTCATACGAAGCAGCCCTCTTCTGCTTGCCCTGTTATTACCAAGCAGTTTTCAGCCAAGGGAAAGTAAGAGTTAAACAGGGCTGGAGGAGGAAGGTGATGGTACTTGGCATTCTGCAGCACTGAGGTAAAAGGCCAGGAGACGTGCAAATACAGTGGGATGACTAAAAATACACATATGTATTACATATACATACCCACATACAAACATACAAGTAATATCACAGCACTCACAATTATTCATGCATGAGATTTTTTTTTTTTCCAAATCATTTCTGGCAAGTAAAAGAAAGAGAAAAAATCTTCCCCAAGCTGATTATCAAATAAAATACTGTTTTATTTTCTGTCTAATAAGTACAAGAAGTTCCATAACTCCCCTGATTAGGCATATTATCCTTCTTCAGAAAGTCAGCTTGATTTATGCAGAAAGTGATTTGGACATACTTTCCTCTGGCTATAGAGATTTCATAATTCCTGGTGTATGTCTGGAAAATCTCCCCTCGTCCCGAGTCCAAACCAAATTAATGTCTTCCAGAATGACCTGAGGAATTAATGAGGTTTTTGCTGTCAGTTCTGCCCATGCAGGGTCAAGTAAATCATTTGCTGGCCCTTACTCCAGTGTTTTTCCCTGTCTTTCTGACTCCATGTACAACGATAACAAAGTTGCAGATGCCTTTGAAATACGGCATCACTGACACTCTCCGTCCATCTGTTGGGACATATTTTAGGCTCTGTTTCTCTGTCTGCTGTAAACTCTGCCTTTAATGGAGTCAGTAATTGCTGATAAATGGGGTATCAATGAAGTCAGTGTACTGTAGGTTTCCCCATTCTTTTCTGCTGATGTGTGCTATTTAAATCTCTCTGCCATTACTTAAAGTTATTGTGTGTTCTTGTCTTTAATTCCATCCCTAGCATTCTTGGCCCCAGCTGTGATTTTTAATACATAGCAAAACTAGGTACTACGGAGAGCTGTTTGGCAGTAAACAAGTTATCCTCAATTCCCCATTCTGTCATCCCCAACCAGAGAAAATGTGAAGCATATTGAGAGTACATACATTAAGTTCTGAGTAATTCACAGATTTTCTTTCTCTCATGTCATAAATATTTTAAACCAACCCAATTTTGACATTTCAGCCAAGCAGTAAAAAACATGATCCACCCTTTCTCCTCCTCTCCTTTGGTCCCCACGTGGTACAAAGCTTGAAGGAAAACGCGTCCACACTTCATCCTACATTTTATATTACCTTTCTTTATAATTTATCACAGCTTTTAAAGGTATTAAAATCTTACATAAGATGAGTACTGCTTGTGTCTCTGACACTATACAATCTATTAAGCTGTCTGCCAGCTATCTTGGTAGTTATACCTCATTTTCTTGCACGGCATCTGAGCACACAGTAATGACTCTAATAGCAACAGTAATGGTGATACTTGAAGCAACATTTGCAGCAAGCAGGCCCTTTCAAAACATCTGAGGGGAGACAGTCTCCCTACAAGCCCAGAGGCAGAGAAGCAGCAAACAGCAGAAGAAATAAACAGACAAATAGGATCACACCTTGGTATGCATCCTGTTATGTGCTGCAGCCAAGACCAGAGGAGCTAGGAAAAAGGTGCAGGGACATTCATACTGGATAGTGATGGAAAAGCCATCACACAAGGGATACTGTTTCTAATGTCCTTCAGTCAGTGGATAAAATATGTCCAGAAACATAAGAAGCTATTGGTATTGCCTGTAAAGTTAGGATGGGATTGCATCCTGACTCAGCCGTATGTTCAGGAGTCTCAATCTTCCTGGATTCTTGGCTACACGTTGAAGACTCCTCATTCATTATTTAAAATCTGTTTCACAAGTTGCTCTGGGAAAGGGTGCTAGGAGCAGCAATTCTTCTCTATTAAGCTTTACTGGAGGAAATATAAGCATTGAGAGACTTGCAGTATGAGTCTCTCTGAGACAGTATAGGCAATAAGCTAAGCAGTCAGCTGGGAGCAAGAAGCCATCCCATAACTGATGGTATCTTACTTTGAAGGAAGTGTCCTCTGCAGCTGGCCCTTGGACCCATTGGGATGACTGAGGTAATGGTCAGTCTGAGGTCTACATTATCCTGAGTTAATGGTATGATCTAAAGCAAAATACATACTTTGTTGAGTCTCAAGTTTTGTGAATGAATCCCTGAAATAGCTTTGTGATATATAAATTGGCTCAGCCTGTAGAAGGGAACCTGAGGGCAAGCAGGACCACTAGGACTTCTGTGGGACTGAAGAGGGTACAAACCCATTAAATGTGCGTACGCAGTTCCACCAGCCGTTGCCACCTATAAGATTGTAGCCTTGCATGACCAGGGCATGTATAACCCAACTGGAGACATCACACATGTGAGGGTTGGAGGAAACCTGGGATTACCTAATCCTTTTGCTGAATCCTGAGAATCTGCTGGCTACAGAGACTAGCAATGGCCCTTACAGTAAAAGAACACCTCTTGCGATTAGTTTTAATTTTGTTATGTCTCCTGTCAGTTGCAAGTCTCCTGGTTCTTGGATTATAAATGAGGAGAATTAGTCTTTTAGTCATGTCCTCTCTATATTAAAAAGGCTGAATCTTTTCTTCTTTTCGTTTGTTCCCAGTCATTTCTGTTACAATCCTTGAATTTCTTTGTCCTCTCTCTACTTACTTCGGGCAACCAGAATTAAACACAACACTTCGGTGCTACTCCTATTTCTTATGCTAAAATGTATTTGTGCTCCTGCACACTCAGTGCTCCTGAATTGTGTTCATAGGCCAAGATATTGCTCCAAGACACCTGGGCTTATTGATCTGGGTTTACTAGTGCTCCATAAAATGCTTTGAAATCTTCTTGTGAAAGAAGCATTATTATGACAACTTTTGCAAAAAGACAAGAATATAAGCTTTATTCCTCTGCAATTTCATAGATTTTAAGGCAGGAGCAACAGCTCTATTACAGTCATCTAATTTAAATTCCGGTCAAACAAAGGCCATGGATTTTAATTTGGTAAGCTTTGAATAAGAGTTTGCATCCTTAGAGTAAGTTAAAACGTACCTTTTAAAAATATATTGCCTTGATTCAGAGGCCTGAAGTCACGGGACGAACTGCCACACATCTAAGGAGGTTGTTGCAGTGACCAAATGCACCCCCTGTTATAACCAGTGTGTCTGAATTTTGCTAGTTTCAGTCTGCAATCACTAGACCTTGTTATACAGTTGTCTGATAGGGGAAACAGGTCTCCTCTTGTAGATGGCTGAAGGCTGGTCAAGTCAACTCTCAGTAATCTCCTGGGCAAACTTAGCAGATGTAACCTCTTAAATCTCTTCCTGTTAGACTCAGACAGCAACCCCATGAAAGAAATTCTCCCTCCTTGCTCAGGGGGGAGCCTGACCTCCCTTTTTCTGTCCTTATTTTGCTGAAAACTTCCTTCCTGGTTCTTTTCCCTAAAAAGAAAGCAGCTTCTGGATTTACGTTCTTCTGGGACAGATATGGTATGATGACTCTCATTTCCTCTCTTCCCTTTTCAGTTTCTTCCCCATACCTTTTTTTTTTTTTGTTAACATAAATGATGATTTCAGTGCTTGTTGCTATGGCCAATCTAATGCAAGTGAAGCGGTCAGGGCCTGCCTCTTGGGATGAAGTTACAAAATTTTCAAGAATATTACAGCATGTTATAAATCTTATATTATTAAAAACTATTTGTTGGGTATACAGCTCAGCAAATGCACACTCTCCGGTTTATTTTTAACTCTTGTCCAAACAATTGCTCCACATTCCTGTTCCCCTCACATTCACTTCATCTGTGGGCTGTGAGGACACTTAATTTCTAGTTACCTCCAACCTAGGAAGACTGGGGGAAGAGCCTCCGTAACAAATCCAAGCACCTCTTGCTCCTGCCAGGTAAGATGAGGAAGCTCAGGATGTCTTTGGTCCACACTGCAGTCAGCCAGTGTTATTTGTTAGGAACTGGCCGTGTGCTCACACATCCTGGCCAGCATTGTCTCGCTTTGGGTAGCACTGCCAAGGGAAAGTAGGACTGAAATGGAGCCAGGCACTCTTAGGCCGAGACTGTACAGTTTCCTCCTCTCCTTTTCATTTTCTCAAGAATCAGATTCTTAAAGACTTTTAGGGTTTTGGAAGAGTGGGTATTTAAAACCATGCCTTTAGACTTCAGTTCAGGGCTTTATTCTTTTCTTTTCTGTATTTTATTATTATTCTTCAGTACTTTAAGGCAATGGCATTACCATTAGGTCAATGAAATTTCAGCATTTTGTTGTGCTGAATCACTGTTTAAATGAAGGCATGTATTCAAATTGGTTGCTACTGTCAAAAGCTAGGAGAAAGAAACCTAGCTTTTCTCTCTGTTTACCTAGCTCCAGAGTATCTCCATTATAGTACTTAAACATATAGTAACCTAGATTAGAGACACTGGCTAACTGTATGTCTGTAAACATGTGCAATACCTAGATCAGAGACTTCTAAATGTTTTGGGCAAACGGAGTCCTGGAGTCCTTGGAATTTCTCGGGGACTGCAAACACTCGTCTATCAAATTTTCAGCTGAGGAACTCAAAGGTTTTATAATTATATGTGAGGCCATGGTCTGGCTGTGGATCACTAGCCATGAACAAGGAGCACATGCCCTCTAATTATGGACCAAAGGGCTAGATGATTCTTGAGTCTTTAACCTGTATCGTACTAGGGACATCAATATCTTGCAGGGGCTCAAAACATACAGAGGTGGCTATTGCTTGTGTTCTATCCTTATTTTTTTCTCCACATCCCTCTATTTGTCTTTAATTTCCTTTTTAGCTTTATGTGAGTTGTACGAAATCTAAATTAAGGAAAAACCTCCCCTTGCCCTTTACTTTCCCCTCTATGAACTACTTCAGCAGAAACATTTTAAACACATAATTTAAACAACGATGTTCATCCTGAGTTTCATGTATGTTGATCTCTGCAGCTACTTTGTCAGGCTCAGCTGTGATAATTTTTTATTGGTTTCATATGCATATCCCTTTTAATCTTCCAATCAAAGTTGCTAAAAAGGTCATTATGATAAATTTTGAAAAAATAAGTTAGTTTTTCTAAGTATTTGCAACAAAAGACTTCAGTTTATGAGAAAAAATGGAAACCAAAAGCTTTAAAAATACAATTAATGTTTTTGTGAAAATATTTAGTTTTCCATTTAAGTGTTTGTGGATTTTTTAAAATCAAACTATTTTACAGAAAAAAAAACTTTTCTAGTTTTTGTCCAGAAAATTTTAACCCTAATGAAAATTTCCATGAAAATGTTTGTATTGGTTTAAAAGCAGATTTTTTTACCCCTCTCCTCCAAAAATATTTCAAATGAAAACATTTCTGTATGCTACTTGATTTCCCTCTCACACCTGTGTAAACCAAATGCAATTCCATTGAAGTGAATGAAGTTATGCTGCTAGAAGAAAGAAAAAGCTGAAGCCCATTGCATCTGAATAGATGACTTTGTTGTTTTAACAAGCCAAGTTCATTCTGAGCAGAAACCCTAAATCCAGAGATTCAGATCCCAGCAGTGTCACAGGCAGCCCTTCACGCATCCAAAGCAGCTCAGATGGTTCTGTGCAGTTGACTCTGCAATGTTTCTGCCTTTAAGAGCAAAAAGAATGGAGGTGTGGAATGGGGAATGGGCATGGAGGATCATGAGGCATAAACCATTAACTCTTCCCGAGAGGTGGTCAGTACTGAAGTACAGTGACACTACAATGTGGAAAGTCTCCACCATTGCTATCAGTGGTGAGTAGAAATGCAGAGAACCTCAGTCTTCTAATTGTAATGATTTTGGAGTCCTGCACCCTCTTTCCTACAAATACCTGTGCTTGAGTATCCTGCAATAGAGGAATAAAAGTGATAGATACTGGCATCAGCACTGATAATCTGCAAGTGATCTGGGCTTTTTTCTTGCATTTGCTCCTAGGTAACATCAGAAATGACATGATAATGCTGGAGGTGGAAAGGTCCTAAACAATGACAATAAATTTTAAAGAATATGCAGGCAATAGGATAGCGATCCAGTCCTAACTGGTCAGTCCAAGGCATGCAGTAAATCATGTAAAATGCTACTTCACTTGATGGAAGAAAGCAGAAAAATAGATAATCCTTGTATTCACAGCAAGTAAAAATATATATAAAGGCTCTGTTTTCAACTGGTGCTTTTCATTTTGCCTCAGAAAGAAAGGCCTGGGAAAGTCATCATATCTTCCAAAATATGCACCCAGCCATTCTGAATACAGACACTTCTGGAAGAGTTGCCATGATTTTTGGTGGCACAAATACCTGCACACAGTGTTGTAGGTGCAAAATCTGGAAGCAGGGCAGTGGCTAGTGGGGAATCTGCCTTTTAAGTTCAGGGACTGGAGACATGAAAGTTGAGATTTACCCAAATTATACCCCTGGAGACAAGTTTAACGCCCACTGGTCTTCGCCGCAACCATAAAAGTACACAGAAACATCTCTGCAGCAGTCCTCTCTGCAATGCAATTTGTACTAATTTTTCCAAGAGTCCCACCACTAGTATTACTTAGCAGCTGAGATGACAGACAGGACTTCCATCTTTAGAGTCTCTTTCAGAGAGCTCCTTCAGCTAAGTGCCCTGTGGGTTTTCCCTCCTATTAAGTCTCTCTCTTTTTCTTTTTTTTTCAGGAGAATAAAATGATGAAGGAAAATTAATTTTCATTGCAATGCAATGAACTGTGAAAGAGACTCTTAGTTGTGGTTTGGAATGCAGACACTGCTGGCTACCTTCTCAGACCATGGCTAATCACACCACTGACAGACTGGAGCTCACCAGCTGAACTAAATGCTTCAATGCAGCCTTTGCTGCTGCAAGCCCAGAACACGCTGTGTTACTGAATTCCTCAGTGTGCTGCATAAGGGGTGACTGCTGACATTAGATCAGGGAAAACTCATCTGTGGCTATTTCATCCTGCTGAACATTGAGGTGGTGTTATTCTGCCATCTTTGAGATGCTTTGTTTTGTCCCTTCTTATTAAAGTCTAGCTATAATTCTTTGACTTGCTTTGGCAGGATGATCTCTGGTATTTCGACAATAACAGACTGTGGAACATTATTCATATTAACCTTAGAAACAGTGGGAAAACATAGGGACAAGCATGTGCTTATGCTGTCCATGCCCCCGTGCACTCCTGGTGATTGCAGCTGAGTGCCTAGCAAGGAAAGACAATTGTGGAACACTTCCATGGAACAATTTCATGAATCGCTTTGGACTCAGCATGTTTATACCACTCTCTTCCTTTTTGACAGCATCCTGCGAACACTCAAATGAGGTTTTTTTTCAGCCTAATGCCAAGTTCTTATTGTTCTTCTAACAAATGCCAATGCTTACATGTGGGCAAGGTACTCGTGTATGAATGTAAATGTTGGGGATTAACAATTGAAGTACTCCCTCATGTATCCTGTTTCACTCATTCCATCATAGATTAGGAACAGCCTAGCTAGAAGTGGTGACCAGTCTCATGTGGAAAATAATGAGTGACTGGCTGGAAATAGCAGTCCTAAAAAAAAAAGCACCCCAGAAAGCTGAACTGTATGAACACAGAGTTCTCTAAATAATTGCAAAGAGTGAAAAAATGCACTGAACTGAAATTCTGTTACTAGATAATCTGTGAGTCTGAGGGACTATATTTGGATGTATTAAGTCAACCACTTACTCTGCACCAGGAGTATTGGCATTTTTTATTTAAAGTGGGTGGGAGACTGATGTGGTAAAAAGAAAGAACATTACCAACAACTCCACAAGTAACAAAACTATCCATAAGTATGATCTGAGCATTTTTGATAGGCAGGTAGTGCATCTTTCACATGTGAGGTAGATCTTGCTCCCTGTATCCCCACTGAGGAGCAGGAGGGGGCAAATCACATACCTGAAGGTTCCTGAAATTGGTCTATGGATCTATAATGACCTAATATCCGTGGCGAAGCCTGAAGCTTGAGGTACTATCTGGTCATCAGCTGCCAGCTCTTACTTGCCTAAAGAGAGGTAATAAGGAGAGCTACAACTGATCAAATACTTTCCCAGTAAGACCTGTCCATATGTCCCTACTGTGGTTGCCACAGAGGACATTTTATGGTCACAACAGGAAAGGCTGGTGATTAACACCTGCCATCTGCTCATGTGCAAGACAGCCTTGCAGGGGATAGCTCCTCCTCTCTAGAAAGCTGAGTTTAGGATGTCCCATCAGAGAAGAAGCCAAAGTGGTTCCAGAGACAGGCTGTGAACCAAATCAGGATATGGACAACCCCCAAAGAAAGGGAGAAGGAAAGTTATAACATTCTTGGCTTTCACTGTCCCAGTGAATCACTAAGGAGTCTCCTGAGGAAGGCCCAGTAGACACAGGCCCTGAACCAAATCATACCTTTTATACTGACCAGAGGACCTCAGGAATGGCGCTGTTAAGTACATCTGTGCCTGCCATGGTGATGCATACCCCCTGTGGCCAAAGCCTCAAGCAAGGGGCTTGGCCTCTCTACCAAGTGAACTCCGGAGGCTGTGGCATTATTTATTCTTCTAACCTTTGTGATTCCTCTCTGAGAAAGCAAAATGAATCATGCCAGGTCTGAGATTCCTGAGAGAAATGGCTGCATTTGGTACACATGACTTTAAACTAGTCCCTTCCACCCTTTGATGATTAATAGCCTGTGATCCTCTGTGATTCATGGCATCCAGGAGACGTTATTTCCTGGGATGTAAGAGCTGGACAGCATGTTTTCCTCATCAGTTACTAACTCCGATTGTAAGCATCCATTCTACCTTATCTAGACTGTTGGTAAAGGTTGTCAAGGAAGGAAGCAGAGAGTGGGGAGCACAGGATGAAGGAGAAAGCTTGCTCTGTCACGGCCTTGCTCCACACCAGGGCAAGACACTTAATGCTTCTCTCAGCCTCTCTAGATTGAGACTCTCCTCTTCCCGAGGTCTAATTCGCTCATGTTCTCTGTAACAGGCTTTGAGACCCTTGGAGGGGACGGTGTAGAAAAGAAAGTCATTCAGTGACTGCTAGTAAATTGACAGTTATGCTACCCTAATTAGCACACCTGTCCACAGAGCTGGCCATGCCAGAGAGCTTCAAGAGCCGGATTCATGCCGTGCCATGCAGCGCACATTTAGGATGAATTACTGTACTTAAACAAATTTTCATTTCCATGCACTTGATACACACATTTTTTTTCTTCACTTTCTCCCCATTGGCAACTTAAGGAGCCATTTTTCTTCCTGACGCCATCTTGGCACTCTCTCTACCAGCATGTGAAAATAGCCGAAGTTATACATATGGAGACCTCATCCTCAGTTGCCTAATGGATTCAGAAGACATCCTGAATATTCATCATTTCTCTTTTTATGAGCACCTTGGCAATTGCCTCCAAAGTTAAAGACTGTTGTAAATTAAGGCATGGCACTTGGTGAATACCAATTTATCCGCATTTCAAGACTTCCCTCACCCCCACCTCCTCTCCACACAATATTGAAGTTCCTGTAGTCTTTGTGAATACAGGGCATTGTTTCTGCTCTGCTGAAGCAGAATTGTTTGTGCATCCCTGAAGACTGTGAAATGTCTGCACCGAGGCTGCTCATTTAAACTGTGTGCACTTACTGTACCCTCTCCGGAACTCCCTTCCTGGAGAAGTTAGCAATGACCTTCTCAGAAGTAATGTTAAACACATGCTGAGGAAGCTTGACTCCTCGACAGGCCCTTTTAATTATTAGTTGTAAATTAGCAAATAATGTTTTTTCAGTTTCATATCAGTGGCTGCTTGACTGCATGTGGGATTTTCCAGGTATACAGTCCTCACGCTGTCCACGAAATATATACTGACAACAGACTCATCTAGGAATCACAGCATTTGGTGCTTTTTCAATGTATGTAGTTTTTCTGTGCACCAGAAGGTTACCCTTTCAGAATAACAACAGTGTGGAAATTAATGCAAAGGATTAATTACAATTAACAGTTACTGAGGGTCTTTTTAACACACAGCAAGTTCACAGGGAAAATCCCTGCTGCAGAGAACCCTCTACTCACCATAGAGAAGAAGGAAAGAAGAAGGAGCTATGTCCCAGTTTTACACATAGGGCACCAAAGCACAGCCAGCTTGGTCCTGCAAGACGCTGAGCACTCTGCTCCCAGTCTTGCAAAAATTCTAAGTAGACTTAGTGTTTTTTCACTAAACTTAACAGGATCCCACCCCATAAGGTTAAATGGCTTCCCTGAGATGATACAGAAATCCTGTGGCAAAATAAAGCGTCAGGCCTGGACTTCTCAGGTCTCAGTGCATTCTTGGCTTCATCTTTATCTGTTGCTGGGCCTCAGTAGGATTTTCACAAGAACCAACAGTGTTGCTGGCATTTATAATTCTACTGTAAATCTGGTGAAGTTTGCCATTTTTTTCCTAAAGCTCCAGCTCCTGGAACCATGTTTATATGACTACCTCAGCTGTTGGGGAAAAAAAAAAGAAAAGGTTTCTAATCCTTGTTCTTGCAAAGGAAGGCTTGAAAAGACAGCCTGGAATATTCAAATCCCAGAGAGCAAATGAAAACACTGCCAATATGTTTGCAGCTAAAATAATCTCACATCTTCTAAGTCAATTTTATGCCTCTTTTAATTTTAGTGTGGAAAAAGCTGGTTCTTGCTTTTGTAATGTTTGTGTCATAAGAGCATCCCAAGAGAAATGGAGATGACGTCAGAAGGGCTCATCACACCTAACTTCAGGAGCCTACGGGGTAAGCACTGACATCACTATCTTTTTAGACAACTCAACTCATCCTAAGATAGATGGCTAAAAAATGAGAGCAGTTGAGCTACAGAAGTGCTTCTTTCCCCCTCTGCTTTTGCTGCCTGTGGAGGAGCAAGTGTTGTCGTGTGAAAGAGGGTAAGATGCAGAGTTTCAGTAAATTGCATGGTAATGGTGTCAGTCCTGGTGTGGAGATGTTGGAGAGGCTGGAGGCAGCAAGTGGAGGAGGAGCAGACAAGATGGGAGGCATCTTTCTTTCCTTGTACCGGGGCGTCTCACCACTCAGCAGTGCTGCAGAGCCCAGCACCTTTGTGTGCCAAGGTGGAAACAGGGGCGCAGCTGCATTTCTCCTTATTTTGCTTTGTTTTGGAATGGCATGGATTGGGGTGCAGAGGGGCTGATGGTGGTCTGTGGAGCAGGGAGCCTGGTAGACTGCACGGCATCAACACCAGTTGGTTACGATGAGAGGACAGGAACTCAGTTGATCGTTTTTTGGGAATCTTCGTACTTGCCTGGAGAGAAAGAGGTTGGGATAGAAAGCACTATTGCACCAAATCAGGGAGGATTTAAGGGATGTCAGCATGGCAGCTGATGCCAAGAAGAGTTGGGAGGGGAAACCTCATTGGGCTAGAAAGGATTTTGTTTAATACAGTCAGCACTGCTGGAGTGATACGAGGGACTGAGATACAAGTGGAGGTATGAAATTATTCTCCAACTGTCTCTCAAAGCAGGGTAGGGAAGGGGCAAATCTGGATCCTTGCTCTGAGAGTTTTTCCTGTCTACTTGAGCAGATACAGCCTTGGTCTCTTCTGGTACCTGCTGGAAGTCACTGTTGGTCTCATTGGACTTTTCAGAGGACGTTGTGGAAGCAGGAGACCGCAGACTGCTCTCAGCCAGAGAAAGCTCAATGCGTGGGGCAGGCCGGAGCCTGAACCTGCGAGAGAGAGAGAGAAAGCGTGTGTCAAAATAAGCCTTTGGACTCTGGCTCCCATTCACAAAAAATGGAGCCTTTGTTTTTAACTTCAGTTACCTCCCAGCTGTCTGGGAGGCCATGAGAGCTCTCCATTTCTTGAGCTGTATTAAGAACTGTCCATTAACACCTTAGCCAGCTTCCATGGGTCCAGCAGAGACTAGAGAGGAAGGAAAGCATTTTGCTGAAAGTACTGTTTCATGTATATGTATATAAATACGTGTATATATGCACACACACACGTGCACACACATACACACAATATTACCAGGTCTAGGGACTCTTGGAAGAGTGCAAAAAATAAAATAATGCGTTGAAATACTTTTGTCATTTCTTATTTCTGTTTATGCATGAAATAAAAGAAAAAAACAGCTGTAGTTTAGAATTCACTTCTGATCTGAATCAGCATTCCACTATTTAGATCCTTCTTCCAATGTTTTGGAAATGTGTATAAGAAAAGACACACTGAGAACAGGCATCAGTTCTGGGGCTTCTAGGAAGCCTAGCTGGCTGTGAAGAGTCCTTTTCCTTCAAATTTAAAACTTCTGCTTTTACTGCAAAAGGGGCTCTGAAATGCCTCCCCAGACATAAAAGAGGTGCAGTTATCATGGTAGGAGGTAGGTGTCTTGTGCAGAACATTGTCTATGAACTGAATTGCAGTAGGAGAAGTCAGGGGTGACAAAAAGCAATATTAATTGGGGATACAGCTAAAACTTTGTGTGAGTCTTTGTCATTCTTGCAGCAATTAACCTCTGTGGTGATAAGAGACTGCAAAAACTCACTTCAGTGAGAGATGGATTTTGATCTGATAAGACAGTGAAATAGGCTGGTGCATTATATTTTGATTGCAACCTGCCTGGGTGCCCTGACAGAGTCAAGGAACAAATATTTTACACAAACAAGTAAAGAGCAAGAAAGGGAATGAGATCAGCCTTGACTGGCAAGGCAGCATTAGAGAAGCCATTCGTATGGGCACAAGTGAGCAACAAATTTGGCTTGAGGTTCATTCATGGCAGGAAGGAGGACTCAGGAAAGGGAAGCAGTTAATATAATCTGAACTGAAAAAGCTGGATGGGTTTGGATTTCATGCAATTGTTTTTGGCCTCTCTCAATTGACTTGCTTCTTCTGAATTTCAAGATGAATAATTATATTCTGATGCTGTAACAGTCTGATAAGCCTTTGCATTTCTGTGCATTTTTCATCTCTGGACCCCAAAGAACTTTCCAAAGACTAACTGATCTTTGCATAGGACACGAAGCTGGTCGGTCGTATAATCTCTTCTAGGGAAACAGAGTGCAAAAATCTTACAGCTGATGCTAAAAAACAGCTGTTGTTAAAAAAACTGGGCGATTAAAAACCGCAGGCAAGAGTTGGCCAGCTCCCAAATGGCACTCCCAGGTTTTCCAGTTGGGTGAGAGATACAAGGCATTTTCTGTATGCTCGGCAGGGCTGAGGAGAGGAAGATCTGGAAGTGGCTCCTGGGGGGAGGCAAAAGGGAGGTGGAAGGCTGCTTCCAGGGTAAGCCGTGGCTACCCCAGATCCTGGAGCAGAAAAATGTATGTGCAATGTAGACCTCTCTGTGCAATGTAGACATCTTCTTTAAGCTCTTGTACAGCCCCACTGAGGCAGCCACTGTAAGACAGTGGTAAAATTTAGTTTTGCTGCTTAATCTTTTCTGTAAATGGTTTACAAGATCAAACCTTCTCTCTTCATTCATTCATACCGATTATACAATATTGTACCTGGAAACAATTTTCCTGTACCTTCCATTTTTGCCCTTGACAAAATGTAGCAATAAAAGCAACATTTTCCCATGGTAAAATTAGTAAAATTTGCTTTCAGAAAATTTCTAAAGATTGATAAATTCTTGGAAGGAAAACAATTTCCTTCTTTTCCACTATGGAAAATTATGTCCTTCCTGTTGGGAAAATTCATGTCTAACTCTGACCCAACTTTGAGAACCTTTTAAGAAATATACATGCACATATGTACATGACTGCTCCCAAAGCAGATATTGGTATTGTCACCCAAAAACTAGCTTAAATTATTACTTCCTGATGAGAAATATTCTCCTAAGTTTGTAAAAATTATGCTGACTAGTCCTTACAAGAGACACATTAAATTACTGATACCTTGGAAGTTTAGGGCAAAATTTACAATTGTGAATACTTGTTTAAAGGGCTATGTCTGAAGAATGCAGAGAAATGCAACAGAGCTCTTATAAGAACTTTAATTAGCTATCAAAAACCATCCACAATTTATTTAATGTCTCCTTCCAGGAGAATATATTGTTAGTTCAGCTGTAACTTCTTAACTTCATCATATTTTATATACTTTGGCCATCACATATTGCCACAAAGTATACTATATAGTGTGATTTAAAAAGTGTTCCAATTAAGTACACAAAAATGGCCCTATACACCATGCAAGGAATGAGGGGGACACCACACATACCCATTGTTTAAGCATAAACTATTTTTAGTGATCATTTATTAGATAAGCCTTTTAACTTTATGATTTGATTGTGCTATACATTTATTTAGATTCTAGGGTTTTGCTTCAATTTCAGACCTGAAGAGCAAAAAACACTGTTCATTTCCCCAACTCACATCAAACAACAATTTGGAAGGAAAATGTAGAGGATGTCTCTTTATGGAAAATGAAAACATGAAAAAATTGCCAAAAATGCATTAAGAGAGATTAATCGGCTGAAAGATGGAGCTAAAGATTTGAAGAGTGCAACAGAGTGAGTATGCTGTTATTTTTATTATTACTGCAGTCATACTTATCCAGGACCTAAAATTCTGATACACCTCAAAAAAACATAAGCAATTTAGTAAAAGTATAAAGAGGTGCTATAAAGATGACTGGAGGCTTCCCTGTAAGGAATGATTAAAAGGACTTGCTCTCTTCAGCTCAGAAATGACAGAAGCAGACCCTGGTGAAGTCCTGCAGGTGGTGGAGAACATGAAGAAATTATCAATTGCTATGTGCAATGTACACAGTGCAGTATGAGGCAGTAATTGCAAAAGGAGTGAAGTGAAGTACACGATTCCTTGCTTCTGGGCTTTGTGGAGACCAAAAGTATTAATGAATTCTGCAAGGGATAAGACAAATTCATTAAGCGTAGGTCAACCAGTGACTCTTCAACGTGATTGTCCATGTGTAACCTCCACCTCAGGAAATCCAAAACTACCGCTTCTCGGAAACTGGCTGAGTATAACAGGAATGAATCACTCTATGATACATGCCCTGGTTCTTCTGTGATTTCTCTAAACATCTGTTACTGGGCAGTATAGGAATGAGGACACTTCTCTGTCATGCAAGCAAACGACTCAACATACCATGACAAACTAAAATGTTAGAGTCCTGTCTACTATGTTGACCAGTTGCTATCAGTAATTTTTCAGTTGAAAGTCTTTCGCTTTCACTAGAACTTTGAGCAACTGAAATAGGAATATTGAACATAAAATTATTTGATGAGCCTACTTCTAACAGTGAAGTTACAGATGAGAATAATATTAAGAAAAATGAAATAAGTAGATATTTAGCCTATTGGGAAAGGCAGAAGTGTGCTCACACTCAAAAAATATTAATACTTTTAGAAAAGGTGAAAAAGAGCATCTCAGTGTCTATCAATCTTTTAAAATACAGTGAAACTAAAAAAAAAAAAATCACAAATCTCCAATATTTAAAACAACAGTCAAGACTTTTACTTAAGAGGGAGGAAAAATGATTCCTCAGGAAACTCTCCACAATAACTCTTAAAATTAACCTTAAGCCCTATCTTGCATGTTGGTAATGTTAATGCAGATGCTTCCAGTTTTTCCAGATTTCCTTCCAGAAAAGGAAAAATGAGCTTTGTCTGAAGGCCCTTCAAAGACAATGTCTTGCCAGCTCTTCCCTTCCTTTTACAGTGAAGGAGTTGGCCTCCAGTTTCCAGAGAGAAATGGAAGTGCAGGGGGGTTAAGAATAGAAAGAGTTTCCAGGGATGAGGAAGGTATTCCATGGTTGGAAAAGATATTACAATGAGGACAAGAGGAGGTTGCAAAACATTTGATCCTCATTGTTAGAACCCTGTTCGACTCAAAGAGAAATTAAATTAAACTTTGGGATATTTCAAAAGATGAGTCCAAAATCCTGAAAATGAGAAGGATGAGAATAAATTGGCTCAGACTAAGGATCCCAGCATTCCTCACTTAGGAATAATTCAGGATTTCCTCATAACTCAAGCTGACCACATGGGTCTCCCTATTGACTTCAGTGACCTTGGCCTCACATAAGAACATGGGAATGAAAAGACTCCTGAGGTTACTGTATATAAGCCACTGCTAACACTTGCCTCTGCTATCAGTAGTAGTGGGCAGAGTTGGAGAGGACAAGTCAAGAGCTTTGTGCATCCTTGCAGTCCCTTTTTGCATTAATCCTCAGAGATCCTGGGGACTCATACAAGCTTTTTACATGGGCTTAAAACTGAAACATGTTCACCCCAGGGCTGGAGAGTGTACTCCTAAGCTAGAACTATTCCTTCAGCTACCCAAAGGTTGAGCTGTCCTGTTGGCCCAATGGGACCACTGCTAGTGTCTTATGTCCCCCTATCTGCAGCTTCAGAGAGGAACTTGACCTTCTCATGAGGAAGAAAGTTGTTGCTCATTCAAAGAAGAAATAATGAACTGCATCTTATATATAGAATAGTTTTTCTCACAGCAAGAAACTGAAGAAAATGCATTTTTCCTCTCCAGCTGAATATTCCACTCATTTCTTTTCTGCTAGATAGCTTCCAACTTTCTAACCTGATGAGTTATGGATGGTCATTCTTTCCAATGTTAGCTGAATTCTTTTCTAATTATACATGTTCTGAATAGCACAAGGCAGACCTGCTGGTAGAACATTTGGTGCAGAGAGCATAATAAATTCCAAGGAGAGCTTGACATGCCTTGCCGTAGATGCAATATTCATTTTCATTACCGCAGAAGAGATGAGACACTGAGTCAGAGTTTAAAAAACTCTCTTGCTCCTTTAGTACAGTGTATGGGTGGGATAACTTCGTCTGTTCAGATGATAGGCTGCCTTGTAAGACATCTTCGCGATAATTGATATTTAGACATTTGTAAATGATATTTTACAAGCATAAAAAGGCAGAAGATGAAATTAAAACCAGATTTATGAGACATAGAAGAACTATCACAATATCAGCGCTCTTTTATTTTGGGGTAAAACTGAAAATAACACACAGAAAGTATAAACTGTGTCAGGAAATTTTAACACATGATTTTGTACTGAAGGTTCTTTTCTCTGGAAAATGTAAAATGCTTACAGTGAAAAGTGGCTCTGAAAAGAGTGTGGGTTTATTGTCAGACAATGATTTACAGAACAAATATACTCACATTTCAAGTAAAAACATTTTATTTTTCTTAACCACCAGGCCTGCAAATCCATCTTGGGATTTCCAAGCAGACATCTTTTTGTCTCTTTCAAGGATAGTAATAAAGTTTCTAAAGGTCATTGGTGAGAAAGGCCCAACGTGTCTCTGAACTTTGCAAGCTGAATATTAGCCATTGGGATATTGCAAATTTTTCCAGTTTTGGAAAAAGGGTGTGTGGGGACACATATATGCAGTACTGAAAATTCTAGCCCAACTAATAACATGATAAGAGACTATTTAAGGGACAAACCGCAAATCAGCAGCAGAAAAAGGGAAAGAGAGGGAGGTGTTGTCTGGTTGAGTGCTCTATGCATTAGGATATGTTACCCAGGAAATGTACAGTGGGACACTTGCTTTGAGAAAGGGACACTCCATCTTCCTTAAGAACGTCAGCTCCTTCTCTGCACTGATGGCAGTGGTTTCCGTGTCCCACAACATGCTGCCAAGGGGCTGGGAGGCCGGAGGACAGGTTCCCTGTGCACAATGTCTGTCTCCTGTGAATAGATAGAGGGATGCTGTGGAGAGAAGGTGGCTAAAGACAGCCTTCCCTGCCCTTTCCTGGGATGAAAAAAGGCTGGAATCAGCCACTCAGGTAGATAAGTCCTTCCTACAAGTGTGTAAAGGCAGTGCCTAACAGGGCACAAGCGAGGGGCCTGTGAACATTGCAGGGGGCTCCTGCGAGAGGTGGGGTGCAGAGGGCAGAGTTGCAAGATGCCCTGGAGAGGGGCCCTGCAGACGGGGACTTCACAAGCTGCTCACAAGCTGTTCAGGGCTCAGCAGCCAGGCTCAGGCCTTGCCCTGATCCTTACTGCTTCCTGGCACATTTTGGAGGTATGAGACAAGGACTCCTAATACCCTAAGTGGGAGCCACAGTAACAAACTAAGAGGTCCTACTGACCTCTAACAGCAGAGGAGCCCAGAGAACACCCATAACCTGCTGTATCATTTGCCCCAGCAGCTCTTGAGACCATCCTGGGGACCAGATGTGTCCAGAGGTTGGTCTGCCCACCATGCGCTGCAGCGCAGTGTCACTGGCTTCCTGCTTCTTCCCAGACAGCTGGGACCGCGCTCCTCAGCCCAGTTGCTCCCTACTGTCCATCACTCCCTTTTCTGGGCATGTGGGGCTGACAGAGTGACTAGCCCAATGGAGAAATGAGGAACACAGCCCTTGTAGTGGCTGGACACTTCATCCCCTGCCCAAGTGGGCAGAGACAGGTCCAGCAAACATGTATTATTAACTATATAACTAGATAAAAGCTCATGAGTGAAGACGTAATTTACTTTTATGAACCATGGCATGTATGGCTGTATAATTCACATGGTTCTATTTTGTTTCATGCATCTCTGCATTTTTTAGCATGCCCCTGTGTCCAGGGATGCTTTGGACTGCTGAACAGTTTCCTTCCAAGGCTATTGTGAGCATGGAGGGAGCAGGGGCATTTCATCTTCTAGCAAAGATGTTACTTTTGTTCCTTCTTGCTTTGTTATTTCCCTTTCTATAAAATAAGAGTAATTCAGAGTCAGTGTAAATGTTTGTTCAGAATAGGGGATGAAAAAATGTAAGAATAATTCTGGTAATGGAAATAGAATATAAACAAAGAGCTTAGAGAAAGTGGAGAAGCAGTGGAGAGGTTTCCTGTTTAAGAAAGGAAAATGGAAAAATTAAAATGGCTACTTATGGAAATGTAGAAGAAACCTTAATGGAGAAGAGGAAGAATTTGGAACTACTCACAGGTCCACAAGCTATTTTAATGCAGACAGTGGCAAAAAAGATCATGTTGCTTCTATCGGGAAAATGACCTTTGTAGCACTTGAAGATGCATGTTTTTCATACACATGAATTAGTGTGTAAGTACTTGACAGCACAGTGAAGACACAAAGGTGTGTACAGATTACAGTCCCCCTCACAAGACTGGAGAGGGGAAGGAAAGAGAATATATTGTCATTACTGCTGGAAAGGAACTTTTCAGATATGGACATGAAGGAAATCAGTGACAAAATTCCCACCATGGAGGAGGGGCCAGGATTCCTCCCTTTTTCTCTGGTTGCTCAGACCTAAGTCTTGCATGTTAGCAGTCTTGTGAGATCTTTGTTTTGGAGGATGGGATGAAATTCAGAGCTTCATAATCACCTGCTAATGCTGCACTGACCAATTCTAATGTGAAAAAGCAAAGAACATTTTCTAGGTTTTTTTTTTTTTTTGCTTAAGCGTATGTACTTCACTTGTTATTTCAGCTTTATTGGTGTTTACTTATTGCTGAATAATGAGCCTGGGAGTAATGGAAATCTTAATAGGCTAAAAAATTGGAGCCAGTGTCATGAAAAGCTTCCTGTTCTTTGCTGGTGCAGTGTTGCCACTTTATTTGCTTACTCTACAGGACAAATGTGTTTGTTGCCACATTTTGGCTGAAATTCTGATCCACACTTACATAGGGCTGGGATTTCACCCTGTGAGCTGGCAGCCTTAGGCAAAATGCAAGGGAGGTGGCCATCATTCTGCACCACAGCGTGGCAGGATCACACATATATGTCACGACAACGTCGCGTTTGTGAGACAAGGGTGCGTTAAGCAATCAGTGACATGAAGCCCCCCCCCCCCACACACACACAGTGACAAAGAGCTGAGACTGCAGCCACTGATGCCCACATCACCTTGACCAAAGCTGACCATTTTAGAGATCTCCACTGGACTCAAAACAGCACATTGTGAGGGCAGGGAACCCCTGGGATGCAATGAGAACATGCAGAGGATCAGATCCTGATGCCTATGCCCTGCTGGATGATGTCATCCCGGCTGAAATATCACATGTATTTTGAAGATGGTCATGTGATAAAGTCAAGGTGATACTCAGAAACTTTTAGGGCTGGATGGTAATTTCACCACCTGCTGTGGTCAGGTGCTTGAGGTTTCTAAAAGCCATGGGAGACTTCAGTTTCAGTGCTGCCACTGGTAGTTGGGTGCCCTTGGTTACTTTAGCTTTGGGCATTTCATGGAGGGCCACCACAGCTTGAAAAGCTATAGAGCACCCCAGCTCTTCAAGAAACAAAGACTTTTTGCAGACATCTGTGACAGAAAGGGGAAGCAACCTGCAAATTATCTTGCATTTGTCTGGGCTGGCTGATACCCATGAGATGTGGGCTGCTCTCAATAGGTTTCACCCACAACCTGCACCTGTGGGTGCTCTCTGGGGAGCCAGTGCCAAGCAGCACCCCTTCTGCCAGACACCATGTGTTGCAGCAGCCATCCAGCCTCCCACAGGTAGCAATACAGACTCTCCTCTACCCATTTGTTCAGGGGATCTGGTCATTTCCATTTGGCAGAGGCAACAGAGGATAGGAAGTGTGTACACACAGCCCTAAAATGAAAATGACTTTAGCCCAACATTTATTTAACACGTCACCCAAACTGTATTTTCAAGCCTCTGTATTTTCAAACCTCTGCTAGCAAGAAGGTCCTCTGATGAGCAGCAGGAGTGCTTTGTAAAGGAATTTGCAGACCAGAGGTGCTCACCATCAATTTCCTGCTGTCTACGATTACTATCATTGCATTTTTGAGGCACTTTTAAAATAAACTATGCAATGATGTAATGCACACAAAAGGGCTGGGGTGGGAGTGCAGAGAAAGGAAAAGAAGCAGCATCTGGATTTTGACTGGTATCTTCTATAGAGCATCTTGATGTCTGTAATTAGTGTCATGTTATGAGAGCTTAAAAAAATAAAGGCGCCAGAGTTCCAAATAAAACATAAAATGGCTTTGATAGAATAAATGTTACTATCATTGTTTAAAAATGTTGTGACCTGTCTGCTATAGTTTCTGAGAAAGATATTTTCCAGTGCTGCTGCTCTCACTCTGACTCTTTTTTAAATTCTATTATTACAGATAAGGACAGAGGAAAATCCTCAAGACAGACTCGTTTTAAATCTCTGTAACACAATGCCAGCATTGTCTCTCCTCAAGCTGAACTTCTAAATTAAAATAGGCATGATCTTTAGCAGAACTCTAAAACACTCTGTTCTACAGACACTTTATCCCCTTTATTAGGGAACATTAATAATTCAAATGTTATGGCTTAGGTTAGGCAGGCCCATTTGTCTGGTGTTGGAATAATTTAGCTGCACTCCACTCTTCAGAGCTTTTTTGATACACAGTGGGCCAAATCCTGCAGCCTCTTCCAAAGTCATGGAAATTTTACCTGCATCTTGGCTATACCATGGGGAGGGACAGACACGAATGGCACACCCTGGCAACCTTTTCCTTGACCTTTAGCATGCACAGAGAATGTACAGACATGCTCTCTGAGCCCAGTTTTGCAGACTGCATAAGGCAACTTTTCCATTTCAGCCAGCTGGATTTTTGCCCAAGCAAGGCCTCTAGTTTTGGGATGCAAAAACTCTACATAAACACACTTGCAAAAACACATATGCAACCCACTTTAGCAATAAGATTTCCCCCAAGCTCTTATTTTACTATGTGTGGAGCAACATTTCTTCACTGCAGAGTGCATGTATGCCTCTGAATGTACTGGATTTTCAAATCACAAGGATTTTTCTAGATTTTAGAAGCTGAGACATTTTCTATCTATAAGTTAAATAGACACCTCATTAGCAACAGTGATTCCAGGCCTAGACATCTATGACTTCTCTTGTTTAAGCTCAAATATATCAGCTTGTGGTGGTGTCCAAATTAGTACATAAACCTAGTTTCTCCAGATGGTATATTTCTTTGACGTGAGACAAACTCTGTAGCCAAATACTGATGGATTTGAAGTACTTAAGATATGGAATTGACCTCCACAGTCTGACCCAAATGCTAATAAAACACAAGTAGTGTCCTGAAAATGTTTTGTATATCCCTTTCAGAAGAAGTAACACATGGGCCTTCAGCTTTCCACCAGACCGCAGATGGTGGTGCTGGAAGAAATGGAGCGCTCATGCTGTTCTACATGTCATTTGGGACAAAAGAACTAACAGCGCTCTGCTAGTCTTAGCTCATGGATGGCTGCTGACCATTTCATGAGATGGCATAAACACTCCTTCCAGATTCAAGCATGCATTCTGTAGATGCACAGGTGACACTGAGAGGTTAACTCTGCACCCAGATGATACTTCAAGAGAGTTTAAGTAATTATAAATAAGGGGAAGGCAGATATTATCTATCTGGATATAGATAGATTAAAAGGGATTATAAATTATATAATTTTATATTATGATTTATAATTATATATTATACAGAATTATTAAAAAAATTTGGGCACTTAGCTCCCACCAGTGTCAGTCTCAGTGCAAATCATTTATCTATGAACTGCAAGAAGAGCAATCAGACAGACTTTCCCATATATGTTGTGTTTATACATTACAAAATACTGTAAGCAATGCACAATTAAATTTGAAAGTGAGGAGAAGTGCAAAAATAGACACATGTGTACTACTACACTCACTGAAGAGAGTCTGCCCAATACAATGCTCCTACTTGCCGAGAATTTGCCTTGCAATTACATGTTGGAAAGCCCAATTAGTTTTTAATACCTTCTGTTGAGATATGAGAAACCAATATTCAGCTTCCTGCTTTGCCATCATTGTAGAAGTGACACACAGGATACTTAACAGTACTTAAAGCCAGACCTTTAAAGAGATTTGGGGACAAGTTTCAGCTGATTTCTAATGGGCCCACTCTGATATCCACAGATTGTTCTTGAAAATCCTGCTTGATGTCCCTCCTCATCTTTAGGCAGGTAAACACATTTAAAAATCTGGCCCTGCATTTTCCTGACCTCCAAAAATGAAGATAGGGCACTTCCCTATCTCACAGATATTTTGCCAAGGAAAATATACTAAAAATGATGGGTTGCTTCTACCATGGTAATGGGAGACATAGACAGAGAAAAGATCCTTAAACCACCCACATTTAGTGCAGCAGCCCAAACAAAAAATCCACAGAAATGAAAGAAAATGGTTCCAGGTTACTCCCTTCCTGCATGGTTTAGCTAAAGGTAGGGCCTAAGATCATTCTTAAAAGTTTAAATAGTTGTCCCTGTCTTAGAAATGGTGTAGGAGGGCAGGCTCAGTGCTGCATTACTGTATAGGGGCAGGTTGAAGTGCTTGTGCAACCTTTCTTGGGGGGAGGACTGTCTTTAATAGGGTGAGGCTGCCCATGGCAAAGCAGCAGATTAGACAGAGCCCTTTGGTTATGTCAGGGTTGACTTATTAATACTCCTGTGATGTTCTAAGCTAATGGATTTCCACCTATTTCTCTGAAGAATATCAGCTCTTCACTGTGTATTAATATTTGGCTCTGTGCTTGGGCTTCAGTTGGGCTTTTCATCTGAGTTTCAATGAATACATCCCTAAGTGGCATGTACAGAAGCAGTTCTCCTAAAAACGCTTTTTTTTGACAGGAAACGAAAATACTTCCCTGGTGGAACCCAGCAAAAGCAAGTGCAAAATAATGGAAAGTGAAAAAGACCAGGGACAACTTGCAGTCGCATCACAGGCTTCTTGTGTGCACTTGGGCAACATCACAGAGCCCTTCCTGTGCCACAGCATGCCTCAGGAGAAGGTGGCTAATAGGATTTCACTTCCTCAGAGAAATACTCAGTCAAGACCCCCTCACTAGGGCTTTGTCAAGGAACCTCAGGGATGGTACCCAGTGGTCACCTAGGAGGGATTTGTGTCTTCTCTTTAGGTGGACCAAAAGTAGGTGCCTGCTCCAGGCTGTCAGGCTCCTGGGCCATGATGTTGCACCCCAGGGGCAGGGCCAAGCAGGTCCAGGGAACTGCTGAATCTGCCTTGGCCCAAGGACACACTCGTTGCCATCCAGCAGTGGAGCTGTGGGTCTGCTGGAGACGAGCTGTCACCTCCTGGCAATAAATACCACATAAAAAGTGCAATGAAGCCCCTGGGTCAGGAAGAGTGGCCACGACAGCAGCAGGATGGGAAGGGAAGGGAAGGGAGCAGCTGAGGCAGTGGCACCGAGACATGAGAAAACTGGGGTCTGGCCCTAGCCTCACTGTGGATTTCCTGGGCATGCTTGGCCTGTTCACTTAATTTCTCCATCCCTCAATTCTTGAGTGATTTTCTGATGAAAAGACCATTAACGTATGCGAGGTGCTGAAAGCACATAGTTATCATGCGTAAGACTAAACATAGAGACAGTAGGAAAAGGAGCCTCGTACTTACATATGTAATGTATAAGTCTCACAAAAGAGTAAGCATATACAGTTCTACTAAATCATTGTGGCCTCCAAATCTATTTAAATGAAACCTCACATAGCCTCTTCAGCTGTTCCTCATAAATCATAATTTTAGTTAAAAAATGAACTTCATATTTCTTCTGGGGTTTTGCTCTCCCATAGCTGCATTCCTGGAACTGTTGCAGCCCAGAGATCTAAAGGAGTCTTCTCTGAGAAAAAAATCCCATCATCAGATCTGGGGACTGGAATCAGGCTCTGGAAAGGACTCAGAACTGGGGGAGGAGAAAGCTGGGAAGAGGGAGAGAAATGGGAGCTTTTGCACAGAGAAACTCACGTAATTTCCAGAGCTGTCTCACAAAATGCCTGCAGATAAAAGGGATGGTTTGATAGGAAGCAATGTATTAAAAAAAAAGAAAAAGTTTGAAGCAAACTTTTCTCATTTGGAAGAACTAGGTACATTTGCCAAAATATTTTTCTTTCATTTCCAGTACTCATTTTGCCTGAAATTCAATAGCCATTTTGTGATTACTGTATTTGCACTTGTTTTTTCTCTCCCAGTACTTTACCCTGAATTTACTCCTTTACCTGGTACAGATATACAAAGACTTGTCTGCATCCAGCTTTCTGCCGAGAGACCCACTAAACTGTCTGAACAGTGTTTGGAAGGTTCATTCCTCGGCCAGAGAAAACTGTTTCATTTCCAGAGCCTTCAGAATTTTTGCACACATGTACCAGGGTGCCAACACTACTGTGGCTGTCCTTCTGCTGTGTTGACTGTGGTATTTTGAAGGATAAGAACACAAATCCACTTCCTTTTGATCAGCCTGAGGTCTTCAGTTTCGGTCTCACAATCCAAGCTAGATCTGAAGAGATAAACTGCTCATTGTGCTGAGGGAGATCAGTGCCCCTTGCTTTTGCAGATTATAGGACTTGTAATGAAAAAACTTTCCAGTAGTCTGGCAATGACTGCAAAAATTGCACCAGTAAAATGCAACTGTTCAGCTTTTTCAAAAATATCTAGAAAGCCCAGTGTGTGTGAAACTGTTTTTATATGAAACCCAGGCCCAGTTTCACAACCCTGATGTCACTAGTCCCATTGGATTTCAGTGGGACTGTAAGTCAGCATTAAATATACGTGAGAAGCTGAAGTACAGGCCTCCTTTGGAATATCATGACCAATCATTTGACTGCAGAAGTCCACCTGATTTCATTACTTGTATGGCAGGTGTTCCCAGAGACTCTAACAGGAGCCCCATTCTTCTAGGTGCTGAGTCCATGGCCAGGAACACCAGTCCAAAGAATTTGTAACCACGATGTTACAGCCTTTCCTCTGTTTCATCTCACATTGGTAACATCTCCAGTCTGATGTTCTGTTTATTGTTAACCTCTCTCTCCTCCAGACCCACCAATGCCTTCCAACATCGGTTTTCAAAATTAAATGTAGATCCTTAAATCCTGCTTGTTGAAAGATGAGTCCTGGTCCTCCTAGAAACAGCTGGTAGAAAACCCTCCTAGGACACTGTGGGAGGAGTGAGCACACTGTAAAGTTCCCAAACAGTGGGAGCTGGTCAAGTGCCCTACCTGGGGAGAGAGAGTCAGAGCAACTGCCTTGCAGCAGGTAAGGAAAAATGAATTACTTACTCCTTTGAGAACCTTATACTATAACCCTTTAAGAAGACATAACTCAGTGGGGAGAGAAAGCAGAAGTAGCACTCATCGGCTCTATGAATGGTTGGAAATGCACCAGCTCTGACCCAAACGGAGCTACTCCTAACATTGCAGACATTGCAGTTATGGCTTCTTCTGCCATCTCCGCAGCTCTTATTCTGCCCTCATGAACAGCCTCCCTTTCCTGCAGCCCTCCCTTCTCCTCCCCTGCGGGAATGTCCTGGTTGCTGTGTCTCGGAGTGGTTTCTCTCCAGGCAGGCTATTGGAGTTATTTTTTGCTCTGCCTCTTCTGTTGCCCTGGTCCTTTGGCCCTCTAGCTCCACTCCAAAACAAGAAGGACTCAGTCCACAAGCCCTCCTCTGTTTCTGGCTCTCAATGAGGAGAAGACACCAGCCAGTCACTCTAGTGATCTCCCAGTTCTCAGCCTTCTGCAGCTCTTTCCATAGACCTCCCACTAAGCAAGCTTCCTCTTTCTGTATTTATTCACCCCCAAATACCACCACATAGTCTTAATTAGGTCCAGTTGGGAAGCATATGTTCAGTTGCAGGGACTTGGTACCCACATTAAAGGGGCAAGTTCTCCATGACAGAAAGAGTTAGAGATCAGGTCTTTAATCTTTGCAGGAAGATGAATGCTGAAAAGAAGAGCTGCCCTTTTTGCTGACAGTGAAGCATTCTTTGGATGAATATATTCCACTGATATCAAATAGGATCAATATAGAGGAGTTAACAAGACTTTCTGACACATGCACAGTACCTTCAAGCTCTTTACAATTGAGCTCTCTACGAGCTCAGTAACAATTCTCCTGACTGGTGGACTAGCAATGGCAAAACAAGAACAAGTCACATGGAGGTGTTCACCAACTTTAGAAGTTTTCTGTGAGGATATGCCAGACCCTTCCAATGATTCAAATAATAAGTGTTATTAAGGGGAAATCTCCCTTTGACTCCTGAGACATTATATGCTTTTCAGATTTGGTATATATCTGGGAAAGATTCACCAGGAGTGGGCAAAGGTGGCAACTCAGGACTGGCCAGGATCAGAGACAGGTGATAATGTATGATTTGACCAGGAACACAAGGCTTTTTAGCATCATCACTGATATTTCTTTAGCTACCAAACCAAAGCACCTAATCATGCATTTTTCTTGTGAGATATTCAGGCTCATAGCATAAATTTCTGTAGGGTTCAGACCTTAGTGCATATGAATGCAAAGGAGTAAGATGACATGTAGGGCTATCTCTTTCTCTCCTTCTCACTCCTGTTCCTGTTCAGAGGGAACCGTGTGGAGTAGCTAGAAGAAAAGCCTTAAGACATTTAACCCTCCTAGACAGATGGAAGAGAATAGAGACCATGAGGCTGGGTAAAGGCAGCTGGAGTATTATCTCAGTCCTTCAAACATACCGGCTATTGGACCCAAGCAGGCACAGAAGGGTAAGTGAGGCAGGTTGGAAAGAAATTTGGATAGCTTCCCGAAAAACCACAGGATGTAAAAAGCAACCTGTGACACCATATATTGCCATACTTCCTGAGATTCAACACAGCCGTCTGTCCACAACCTCATTTTCTGTTTTCCACAGCTGACTCCAAGCAAGCAAGAGGAATGGGAGTTGAAGACACTGTCAGGAAATGTCATTTAGGAAAGCTCTAGAATTCATCACAGCTTGGTAGCTTAGGAAATCATTATTTTTGCAACCCTTTTGCAACATTATTGACTGTCTAAAGCAGAGGCTTTGGGTATCTTGAGGAAAGTCTGTTCTAGTAGGGTTCACTTGCCTTGACATCTCCAGCACAGATGACTACAGTATAGTTTGCTACATCTAGCTAGCCTCTTCATGGAGGGATATAGGCTCTTTGAGGGCATAATTCATTTGGCCTGTTTCAACATCTGCCTCAGGAGGAGGAGAACTACATTCTGGGAGTGCCTATTTTCCTTTAAGTTGATATTGAGGGGTCGAGAAGGCTAGTTCGGAGGTAGATATTGAACACTAAGGCAACTCTATTCCTCCCTGACTTTTTAACCCAGCCTTTGAGACCAGCAGGTGCAGTATGAATTTCATACTCATCCTCTGGGACAAGGCATTACCAGGAATGAATATCCGGCTTTTCTAACCTTCAGCACGTGTTATAAAGCCTCTCTGTCTGCTTTGGCTTCCCTTGAAAATAAGACTCAATGATGAAGATGTGAGTTTTTATGGGATAGAAGGGATTTCTTTTTTCAGAGTCAGCACTGGATCCATGTAGATATTTTCACAAAAAATGTGTTTTTAAAGAGCTAAAGGTCCCACTTGGAGAGTTTACTGGGTTCAGAACTTGATTTTGCAGCCTTTGGTCACATATGTAATCCTACAGAGGATGAAGGGGCAAAATCCTGGCACTCTGCCCATTTTTACCATTTGAAGGGCTAGCCATATATAAGAGTAAGAACCATTCAGCGTGAGTCAGGGCTGTGAAATCACCACCCAGGGAACTCTGTGACAAGCCTGATTCTAGTTTAAAGAACCTTCCTTAGACCAGGTAGGAAAGCAGCAAGGGTAGAAAATCCTGAGCCCACCCACACTTACATTTCCTTGTCCAAGAACATCAGATTTTTGGGATATAGGCTGAAAAATAAAAACATCCTATAAGGAGACTGTTTAATAAGTTGGGGCAGCCAAGTATGTGAAAACTCTTGTGATCTTCTCAAGCCTTGTTGGGATTGGCAAAGAGGTTTCCGAAGCACATGGAGCTGGTCATGGACTTGAAAAGGACTAAAGTGTCAAGTGCCAGGTGGAAAAAAAATCTGTTAAATGTTATCACAGTATCTCTTCTTGGTGAGGTAAATTTCCATGCATTTGTGACTTACTGTATGGCAACTTCATGCACAGATTCAAACCATAAACAGTCAGTCTTTATTCACTATAAGTATGATCTCCCCCAAACCCTGTCTGCTTCAGGATTTTTTGTAATTGGATGTAAATTCATTCCTGCCACTGTGCTCCATTACTATATGATCTCAAAAACATTTAAATCTAGCACACTGTGACATCTCATTTATAAAAATAATTGTGCAACAGATGAGATCTTTTCTGTGCCTGCAATGCCATGATTTTTCTACCTGTCTAGGGGCTTCCAGAAATAAATGTGTAGAAGGAAGCCTCTCTACAGCATTTGTGGCTTTTTAAAAATTACCACAGGCACCCTGAAACTGCTGTTGCTTTAGATGAGCTGAGCTAAGCAGTGCAGTGTTCAGCACAGCTGTGGTAGTACAGGATTAACCTCATTAATAAGGTAACAGATTCCTCTTCATCTAAGAGTCTCCATGCCCTGCACATCAAAGGCTCTTGGAACTCTGGGTCAATACTGGGACTGCCATGCAGTTGTGCTGTGAAAGCCCAAGCCCTAATACAGGTACAACAGAAAAATCTTTGTGACTGGGTCTTATGATGCAGTTTTCTGAATGATCTACCCTAGCTCAAGCAAGATTCAATTCAGGGAATTCTTGTAGTCAATGTACATAAGGAAAATAGTGTCTAATGACTAGAGTTTATAATTAATGGACCAATGAATGTTTGTGATGTTGTCTAGTAAGTTGGAGTGGTGTTGGTGTAAGTACACAAGTAGTTTCTCTGTTTTATTATAGTATGTATTAGTATGCAGTTCTACTGGCAAGAACACTGTCAAGAATATAATTTTTTTATTATAACCGGAGTGGCAAGAACCAATGATGGTTCTTATGAAGATACGACTACAGTAAGTGAGGAAATAATTCAAGGAGTCCAAGAAGCTGTTAAGGTTACTGGCCTTAACCTGTATGTTAACTATATGAGCAATCTCTAGTTTCATAATCTTGAGATTTGTGCTAACACTTCTCCTACTTTCTTTTTGTGAGGCTGAGGTGTCTTACTGAAAAGGATTCTGGGCAATGTAGTTCACCAGGTTTTGAACACATTCAGAAATTTTATGCATTCGATAGTGACTTAAAGGCATTCAAATTACTTCATGTGCTGCACTACATTATGTTTTAGGGGTTGGCTTCTTTGATTCAAAGCAGAACTTAAGTGCATAGAATACGGCTCTCAAGATACTTGCACTGTCAGAATGATGCATATACCGATCCTGCCCATAGAACATAAAATTGGTTCTGTGGATCACAGTAAAATTCACAGGGCTGAATGCCATTCTGGAATTCAGAGGCACCACTTGTTGGAGATGCGACCTTACCTTGGAATCTGGTGTTCGCTATATTCAAAGGAGAAAGTCCGTGCTGTCTAAGGCTTAAGACATCTGGCTTGTTGTTGTAAACTTTAAAATTCCAGAGAGTAAAAGCCATTTTCAGGTACTCAATCACATATCAGATTTGAGGTTATCAGTGTATACATGTAAGGTTTAGTATTCCTTTTAATCTATGTAAACAGTGTGCTCAAGAGCTGCATATATTTATGTGGAGATCAAAGAGGTGGCAATGTCCATGGAGAATAAGCAGCAAGAAAAATAACAGAGATGGTAAATGATCAGTTGTGAGGAGGAAAACTTGAAAAACTTAATTTTAGATATGGCAAATAGGTTACACTCAGACGTGGCTCTGACATGTGCATGCTGTGCTGGCATGTCACCCACTGCTCTTAGCCTCTCAGTTACCAAGTAACATTGCATTAGATCTTGGGGATGCAGAGTAGCTTGGCTCTCAGCTTTTTCCTACCAGGAGTTCCTCCAGCTTTTCACCAGCTGGTGCCTGCACCTGGAGCAGCACCATGCAGTCTCATGGCATGCTCACCCCCACCAGGGCTGGGGTCCCTTTCACCACCAGCTTTAGTTCCCTGTCCTGGGAGTATGACCAGCTGTATGATCTCCTCCCAGAGCTCCCACTTCTGCTGCTGTCCTTCTTGCTCTCCCAAACTTTGAGTCTGACCAAGAGCATGCTAAAGTCAGTGAAGGCTTTCCTCTGACCTTTGATTCCCTTAATTAAAGGTAGTTCTAGCTTCAAGCTACATCTGCAATGGCCTGAGCACTTTAGGCAAAGTGCTGAGCAACCTCCATGTTTGCAGAGATCACCTGGCTCTCCAGCCAGCTGCCTGCCTGCCAGCTCAAGGGCCAGTCATGCAATACCAGCAAATTAAGGCAGCAGCAACTGGCTCTGTGCTAAATAGCAGCAGAGAGTGGATATATATATATATATGGCGAGGATCAGCTCTGTCCACCAACTCACTGGCAAGTGTCAAAGTGGGGGAATAAACTACCTGACTGAGGAATAAGAAGCCTGCATAAATGACAGCTGCTCATCTCAAAACTGATCTTCCCCTTGCACCCCCAGAGTCAATGGACTCTCTCAGTTTTTCCATGGTCATTTGATTCCCTTTTCCATGCCACACTGGCTACTAGAAGATCAGCTTCTACATAGCAGCTCCTTTCACAGAAAGCAGAAAGCAGAGGCAGGACAGTGTGATGAAAAGCTGCTGAAATGTACTTTTTAATGAGAAAATGAAGTGTTTTCCATTGCGGTATGATTACTTTTTTTCTCAAATTCAGCAGAAAAAGAGGAAACAAAAAGAGGAACGTGTGTTCATTTGTTGTAACTGGAGTTTGTGAAATGAGGTCTTGAGAAAGCTACCAAACATTCATTTCAAAGAATAGGGACGTTTTGGCATCCAAATATTGTAGCATGTCCAGAATATAATTAGCTCCTGAAGTGGTTTGAACTTGTAAATATGTCTTTAGATCATAAACTGGTCCAGTAGCTAGGCAGAGCTTTAAAGCTGACTCTTGAAAAAATAAGCCTTGGAAGGAGAGCCCAAGCCACAATAGACATACCCTAGGACGCGAGAGAAGTTTTTTCAGGCATATGGCTCATCTATTTACATATTTTACTGTAACCTTTTCAAAAACCTTTGAGCCTTGGGCTGTGAATGAAATTACTCTTAGAACAATAAAGGTAATAATGGATTGTGTGAGCTGTTCAGCTGCCAGTATACATTTCATTCACAATGTGGGCTTTAATTTTCCCCAGGCAAGTAAAAAAAAAAAAAAAAATCTGCATCTGCATCTGCATAGTAACTGTCAGAGCATTTTAAATGCATCACTGGAATTAAATTTCACAACAGGCCTGCAAGTGAGCTAGAGTACATATTCTTTGTTGCTAAGGTACAAAGGTAAACTAAGGTACAAAGAGGATTTCCTTATAAAGGACTTCAGTGGCAAAACTGAAAGAAGAACCCCAGACACATCAAGGATATTTCTGCTTTCCTCTTCTGACTTCTAAAATACACCCTTCAGGCATGAGAGAACCGATTCAGATCAAAGAAGAGCTGATCCGGACCATTGCCCAAAACCCAAGTAGTTAAAGTATGCATAGTGCTTTCAAACTATAAAGTACGCTATAAGTGCTAAGTATTATTATTACTTTGAATCAAACAAAACCCAAACCTGCTCGAGAGGTTAAAAAATATTTGCTTAACTTTTATGTATTTATTTTAAATTCTGGCTTGACTCTCTGCTTCCTGTTGTCTCCCGGGACTGAAAGTGCAGATACTCAAATGCCACAAGGTGGCTGTGCTAGCAGTATTTCTGACTTGGCTTGGGACAAGGAGCTCTGGAAATCTCACAAGAAAGCTTTCTGTGTGACTCTCCACAGAGTGCTTAATCCACCTGAAAAGCAACGGGTGAGGTGTTCACTGCAGGAAAAGCCCCCGCTGAAGGCAGAATGCTGCTGCTGCTGAGGGGCAGCCAGGATGGTATTATACTTTCCCAGCAGAAGCTGAAATTTTGGACATAGTTCTTTTCAGAACAGGGACAACAGCACTGGGTTTTTCAAAAGAGCCTGCATGACTTAGGAACACAGTTACCATGAATCTTTTGCTGAATTAGGGCTTTTAAGACACTCATGCAAGCTGTGATCCATGACTCCTTTCCAGCCAGTATACATTTGAGAGAAGGGGTGGGAAGAATATTGTCTGCACAAGGCAATCGCTCCTGCAATTAGTCAAATCGTCACAAAGTCTATCTGTTTTCCTCATTTGATAGCAGTCCGTTTGGTTCACCTCTGAGGTTTGCATCGTTGTTTGAAGTTGGATTGAGTCTATTAACCTCTTAACTGCTTCTAGCCCTACCTGGCAGGACTGTATGCTACACGGATTTCGGTGGAATGCCAGTAAAATGTTGGCAGAGGAACAGATGCTGTTGAGACCCAACAGAGAAGTGGTTAGCCGCATGTATGTTGTTCAGCACAGCAGCCTGAAAGCTCATATTGTGAGAAGCACTTTTCACCGTGTGTAAAGTCTGACACATATTTCAAAGGAAAGCTTTTAATTACAGTTGGCAGGTCAGCCCCCATGGCTGAAAAGTGACTTAATTTTTGACCCTAGCAGCAGAGGAATCTGTAAATCAGTCTGCCATTTCAGTACTAATTCAAATAAAGAATGGCAGCTTTATTGTCTCTAAAGGTCTCCTATGTGGGCTGAGTGTGACCCACTGAATTGACTGTTGCGCTATGGACTACAAGATAAGTGGCTTTAGCCAAGGCACTAAAATTCTGTGCTTCATTTTCCTCATTTGCAGAATAGGAGAAATGGTATCTCCATTCTTTATTAAGTGCTTTTGGATCTAGGGATGAAAAAGCTAGGTATTAATTAAGTACACTGCATTCTGATAGATGGAGGCTGCAGACACATCCTAACTCTAAAGCTGGATTTGAATTTGAGCTTGGACTGTCTCAAAGCTCTGGAGTATTTCGACCTCAGGTTTTAGTTCAGCCCAGTACCATAGCAGCCAGGAGTAAAATTGAATCTGGGTTATCCAAAAGAGTGGAAAACTGGAAAACAAGAGTTTGATTCAGGACATCATTGGTGTAGAACAAGGCACAGCTGCACTGGAACATAGCAGTTATCCAGCTGAAGTACAAACCAAACCTAGCCCGAAGCGTCCTGTTGCTCAGAAAAGCATGTTTTCACTCAGCTGGGCATTTCTCTGCACTTCCAGATTCAGGATCCAGCAAATACAGTAAGAAAGAGACCTCATGAATAGCATCATGTTAGTGAGGACTCAGACCCGTTTTTACAATGTAAAGAAAAGCCCAGCTTTTGGATTATTTCACTAAAACAAATTCAAACAGAGCTACTGGAAATTCAGTTATTATTTTTGTTGGTTTTTTTTTTTTTTTTTTTTTTGCTTTCTATCTCTGTCCTGTTAAGAGAACCACCTTCTTTTTCAGAAGAATGAATGCTGAAAAACTGAACAACAAAGTGAGAAAACTTTCAGTTGAGGAAAGAAAAATAAGAAGAAATAACTTTTGAGGATACTGTAGGTGCCAGCATCTTTGGAAGATAGTACTTTATGAAGATGCCTGGCTTAGCAAGCCAGAAAGTTTGGACATTTTAGATGAGCCATCCAAAGACTGGTGGGCAGCTTGCTAAAATTAAGTATCACGTGCAAGGAATCTAGAAGCACAGCCTGCCCTGGGATCCAGTGCCAGCTCAGCCGGGCTGAAACACCAGTGGAGGCTCGCTTGAACACACAGGGAAGATGAAAGCCAGGCATTTGCCAACCCGATTTCACCGTGCAGCTGTCTGATGCTCAGCTGGCCTGTGACATGGCCTTCGATGAAAACTGGCTGTATCCAGTGAGCGTTATACCTTGAGATGGTGAGGGTGTTCAGTATTTTGCAACAAAACAGTGATCAGTACTGACACTGCCTGGCTGCGATCACAGTTGTGCCACTTTAGGCTGCTCAGTTAGTCCTGTCCTTTCTTGAGGGACAGACTGCTGTGGGGAAACCTTCTGGCCACGGTGGGTGCTCCCAGCTGAGGGACATGCTGGATTTGGACTCCTTGGAGGCTGCTGTCTGAAGAGCTGTAACTGGCATTGCATGCAACAAGTGCTGATCTCCAGGGGAGGGATATTAGAAGGGTCTGTATTGGATTATGTAGGGCTAGGGGGAATTTTAATTTCTCCATCTTTACTTCCTTCTCTTCTTCAAATCTGTCTATCAGTCTCTCTCCAGAGATGTGGATAGTGAAGGACCATTGTCCATCCGGGCATCTCCCCCTCCCAGAGACCCTTTATTTTAGAAGAGAGGAGGGGTAACATGGTAAATACAGGGAGACAGAACTGGCAAGAAATAAGAACTGGCTGACAGAGAAAGGGAAGAAAAATTTCTCCTAGTGGTCATCACAGTCAGCTGAATATGGTTTCGTTATTATCTCAGGAAGGAAGTAGCAATACATAGAACAAGACAAACTGTCCAGCTGCAACACCTGGAGACCACAATTATTTTCACCAGTGATCAGATGAGAAAGTGCGGTTTCAAGCTACTGCTGAGTATCCTTCAAACCACTGCTTGCCCAAGAAAAAAAAACTGGCTTTGTGCAAAGTCTCAAGTCTGGGACCCAAGTCACAAGTTTGATTATTGACAGTGCTGTATGTGTTCTTATGTGTATGCAAACACCGTATATGTGTGTGTGTGTGTATACACACCCACATATATCTGTGTGACATGGACTTCCGTGAACTAAACCTGGTCAGCATTTCATTTAAAATGATGAGGTTGCACAATAAGGACCTTAGCTCACAACTGCACAGAAAATAGTTGCCAGCTTACATGCACTCATGCAGCTAGGCAGTCACACCAAGATGGAAGATGGCATGTATTTATTCTGAGGCTGGTTTGCTCCTTCTCTTTTGGTATTTCACATAACCACCATGCCAGTAGACAGTATCTGGTTCTCACAGATATTAAAAGGTACTAGTAAGGAGCTGGACATACAGTGTGATCTGGTTGTTAATGGAAATGAAGTGCCTGAACTTATAGATAGTTTAAAAATCCCTAGCTTCTGCAGTTTCTTGGGCATATAATTTAAAAAGTTGTTGAAATGCTTCTGTGTTTCATCACGCACATGTGTATACTAAAAAAAAAAAGTTTATTTGACAGTTAAGGTGCCAGCAGAGGATGCTGCAGATGAGGCAGCATTGTTGTCTTTGTAGGACCAGTGGGATTTGTGTGCCAGGCATTTGTGTGCTTGCTCTCACCCAGGGCTGTGGAGATCTGAAGTTTCAACAAGGATCACCAGGAGCCCTTTGAGGCAGAAACTTTGCTTTTCTTTGCTTTCGTTTGGTGCACTTCAAAATGACTATGCCCAGCTAAATGACCTGTAGCAGAAGCTACAGGATATCCCCACTTACTCCTTGTATGAATACTGCAGCCCAGAATCTGAAGGACACCATGACAAATACTTTGTGATAGGTACTGCATAGTGATAGGAAATGAGAAGAGTATGAACTTAATTTTGTTAACAAAGACATGTGAATCCAAGTGAGAAGCAGAAAATCTTTTGAATCTGACCTTTTGAGTCCAGCTGTGCATGGTCCAGTTTTATTACTATAACCACACTTTGACTGAGAAATTTCATGGTTTCCAAATGTGCTAATACCCAAAGAAATTATCTAAATCAAATCTAACCACTTTTACCTTCCTGAAGCCTTTTCACAAGAACTGACACCCAAATAAATTTGAGTCAAAAGATTCCATTAAAAAATTCCAGCAAAGCAAGAAATGAAGGTCAGTGTGGACAACAGTCTTTTAAATCACTGCACCAATTACTATTGTGATAAACACCCTAGATAAGCTGTGTAACTGAAAATAGACCAGAGTTCTTTGAATAGCCTTACAACTTATAAATGATTTAGGAGAGAAGCTACATTTAATAATTTGTTTATTATAACAAATCCAGCATGACTTCATGCTACAAAGTTGGGCGCGTATAATTCTCTAACTGAGTACTCTGAAGTTTATATGAGAAGCTGAGTTTTTTGGGTTTTAACTTTCATCATTCCACAAGCAATTGTAGCACTGACACCACTAGGACAATAACAATGACTTAACATGATACTAATAGCAATATAGTCAAAGCTTCGTCAGAATTTCCATTTTAAACTCTGTTTATTTAGAAAAAATATTTCAACCAGTTAAAACTGCATCAAGCACAAACTTGGCATTTGTCATCAGCCTGGATGCCTGGATGTAATTACTTTCTTTTATTAAAAAAAAAAAAAGTTACTTGATTTTTTTCATTATTTTCAAACGCATTTTTTTCTTTTTTGTTGTTGTTGCTGCCTTTGTCCAGATGAAAGAAGCTTAATCTTAAACAACATGGTTTTGCAAGCACGCTGTCCATAAAGAAAACAAATTGCTCTTGGCATTAAAAACAGATGAGCAATTTAGGCCTGCACGAAGCCTGATCTTGTGGCCTGGGGATCAATGGGAGCTTTGTTATCCGCGGCACTCGATGCGTGATCAGCCCCATGCTGTGGGAGATCCAGGAACTGAACTCCTGACTACGATGTGTATGTCACTCCCAGGGGACGTGGCTGGGAGCACCATTCACAAAACTGCTATCTGGAAGCGAGGAGGGACTTACCAATACTCGATAGTGATTTTGTCTGCACATCAGTACAACACTGGTAAATTCGATGCACAGAAGATTCAGGAATGGAGAGCATTCCTGCTGGCCTTATTGGCCCTTTCAAATAAAAGATAAACCCAAGACAAAACACAAGATCTAAGCTTAGAGGCGGCTTGGCTGTGCAGTCCAGTTCATGGAATGATTCATAACAGGATAAATCCAAATTCTGAATCAAAAGTTTCTGGAATTTTGGAAAAGTTCAGGACTGGCTCAACCTTTGCATTGCATATCTATGATATGTGTCCAGGCAACAAAAAGAAGAAAATCTTACATTAAAATGAAGGCAAGACTGAGAATATGTATCGGTATTTTAAGGATAAAAAGCCTGTCTTGGTTATATAATTATCCTAACTCAAGCACTGTAAATCTCAGTTAAGGTTGCACTCACAAGAAACCCAAGTATGCTAAGGGGAAAGCCACCCAGGCAACATTAATCCTTTTCTGAAATCAGTCATACTGCTATTTCAGAGTTTATAATCTTAAATGAGATTAAGTTGATTTTTAAAAGCCTCATTGTTTTTAAAAATGCCTCCCACCGCATACTCTGCCCTTCTGTGTCTGGACTTCAGGGAAGAGTTAAGACTGTTCAGGTGCCTTAAAAGTATTTACTACCTCTAAAGCATAACTTTAATTTTGATTTACCGGAGTGTGTACAGTCAGTTTGCAGATAATTGCAACAGTTGTGTAAGGAAATTTACAAACTTCAAGCTCAGATGACTCATTTTTATGCTTGATTTGTGATTTAGCAGCAGCATATTAAAGTGTTTTTGTTTAAAATAAAACTGAAATATTTTCTTTTCATAAAGCTGTTTAATATATAACAAAACTCTGTAGAAAAATGTGGGAAGCTTGCCTCATTGATTTTAACAGGAATTTGTTTCTCAAGAAAAATTTGCTGGTTCAATATTTTTCTAGTTGTGCAAAAACAATTTGCATGGAAAACTGATCTGACATATTTGGGCTTTGATGCTACAGAAAGACTGAAAAACATATTTGGGGACAGCCCTTCTTGCAG